>NC_091254.1:645000-1270000 GCF_042477335.2 Ovis canadensis
AGCTCCAGCTCTGCTCAGAGGCCCGTTGTGGCAGAGTTGCTGGCGCGAGGCTGCTCTGCCCTGGGCGAGCCTTGCCCAGACTTGCCTCGCTGCTAGGCTTCCTGCCCAGGAAGGAGCAGGCTGCGCGAGGCTGGGAGACGCCACTGGCGCCTTCCTGGCCTCAGCTCCGCTCCTGCCTTGCCTTTGCACCTAGGCCCCAGGCGTCCTTGGGGAGGGCTTAGGGGCCGGTGGCTTGCACACTGCCAAGGGCTCCAGCAGGAAGAGCTCTGTGCGAGGGAAGGGAAGGGCCAGTGCAGGGCTCCTCCAGCGGTTGCTTGGCCGCCCAGACTCAGCGCCGCACGGAGTGCACCAGGCTCCCAGGGCCCCTGGCTGGGGTCTGCAGCCCCGCACAGCCGGAGGCTGACTCCCTGGGCGCCCAGCAGCTGCCTCACACACGTAGCTTCCCTAGCGCTCTCCTCGCCAGCAGAGACGTGTGCAGCTGGTTGGGGCCTGCCCCTGCGTGCCTGGGCTCCCGCACCCAGCCCCAGCTCAGGGCAAGAAGCCCCTGAGCCAAGACCTGCAGGAGGCGCAGAGCGCCCCCACCTGGAAGCCGAGTGAACAGCTGGCGGGGAGGCGAGCCTCCTCGAGGGAAGAAGAGGCAGCCCAGCCTCGTTTGGCTCAAGCCCTACTTGGCTGGAGCCGAGTGCGCCTTCAGGACGGCAGAGCTCCAACACTGCTCAGAGGCCCGTTCTGGCAGAGTTGCTGGCGCGAGGCTGCTCTGCCCTCGGCGAGCCTTGCCCAGACTTGCCTCGCTGCTAGGCTTCCTGCCCAGGAAGGAGCAGGCTGCGCGAGGCTGGGAGACGCCACTGGCGCCTTCCTGGCCTCAGCTCCGCTCCTGCCTTGCCTTTGCACCTAGGCCCCAGGCGTCCTTGGGGAGGGCTTAGGGGCCGGTGGCTTGCACACTGCCAAGGGCTCCAGCAGGAAGAGCTCTGTGCGAGGGAAGGGAAGGGCCATTGCAGGGCTCCTCCAGCGGTTGCTTGGCCGCCCAGGCTCAGCGCCGCACGGAGTGCACCAGGCTCCCAGGGCCCCTGGCTGGGGTCTGCAGCCCCGCACAGCCGGAGGCTGACTCCCTGGGCGCCCAGCAGCTGCCTCACACACGTAGCTTCCCTAGCGCTCTCCTCGCCAGCAGAGACGTGTGCAGCTGGTTGGGGCCTGCCCCTGCGTGCCTGGGCTCCCGCGCCCAGCCCCAGCTCAGGGCAAGCAGCCCCTGAGCCAAGAAATGCAGGAGGCGCAGAGCGCCCCCACCTGGAAGCCGAGTGAACAGCTGGCGTGGAGGCGAGCCTCCTCGAGGGAAGAAGAGGCAGCCCAGCCTCGTTTGGCTCAAGCCCTACTTGGCTGGAGCCGAGTGCGCCTCCAGGACGGCAGAGCTCCAGCTCTGCTCAGAGGCCCGTTCTGGCAGAGTTGCTGGCGCGAGGCTGCTCTGCCCTGGGCGAGCCTTGCCCAGACTTGCCTCGCTGCTAGGCTTCCTGCCCAGGAAGGAGCAGGCTGCGCGAGGCTGGGAGACGCCACTGGCGCCTTCCTGGCCTCAGCTCCGCTCCTGCCTTGCCTTTGCACCTAGGCCCCAGGCGTCCTTGGGGAGGGCTTAGGGGCCGGTGGCTTGCACACTGCCAAGGGCTCCAGCAGGAAGAGCTCTGTGCGAGGGAAGGGAAGGGCCAGAGCAGGGCTCCTCCAGCGGTTGCTTGGCCGCCCAGACTCAGCGCCGCACGGAGTGCACCAGGCTCCCAGGGCCCCTGGCTGGGGTCTGCAGCCCCGCACAGCCGGAGGCTGACTCCCTGGGCGCCCAGCAGCTGCCTCACACACGTAGCTTCCCTAGCGCTCTTCTCCCCAGCAGAGACGTGTGCAGCTGGTTGGGGCCTGCCCCTGCGTGCCTGGGCTCCCGCCCACAGCCCCAGCTCAGGGCAAGCAGCCCCTGAGCCAAGACCTGCAGGAGGCGCAGAGCGCCCCCACCTGGAAGCCGAGTGAACAGCTGGCGGGGAGGCGAGCCTCCTCGAGGGAAGAAGAGGCAGCCCAGCGTCGTTTGGCTCAAGCCCTACTTGGCTGGAGCCGAGTGCGCCTCCAGGACGGCAGAGCTCCAGCTCTGCTCAGAAGCCCGTTCTGGCAGAGTTGCTGGCGCGAGGCTGCTCTGCCCTGGGCGAGCCTTGCCAAGACTTGCCTCGCTGCTAGGCTTCCTGCCCAGGAAGGAGCAGGCTGCGCGAGGCTGGGAGACGCCACTGGCGCCTTCCTGGCCTCAGCTCCACTCCTGCCTTGCCTTTGCACCTAGGCCCCATGCGTCCTTGGGGAGGGCTTAGGGGCCGGTGGCTTGCACACTGCCAAGGGCTCCAGCAGGAAGAGCTCTGTGCGAGGGAAGGGAAGGGCCAGTGCAGGGCTCCTCCAGCGGTTGCTTGGCCGCCCAGACTCAGCGCCGCACGGAGTGCACCAGGCTCCCAGGGCCCCTGGCTGGGGTCTGCAGCCCCGCACAGCCGGAGGCTGACTCCCTGGGCGCCCAGCAGCTGCCTCACACACGTAGCTTCCCTAGCGCTCTCCTCCCCAGCAGAGACGTGTGCAGCTGGTTGGGGCCTGCCCCTGCGTGCCTGGGCTCCCGCCCACAGCCCCAGCTCAGGGCAAGCAGCCCCTGAGCCAAGACCTGCAGGAGGCGCAGAGCGCCCCCACCTGGAAGCCGAGTGAACAGCTGGCGGGGAGGCGAGCCTCCTCGAGGGAAGAAGAGGCAGCCCAGCGTCGTTTGGCTCAAGCCCTACTTGGCTGGAGCCGAGTGCTCCTCCAGAACGGCAGAGCTCCAGCTCTGCTCAGAGGCCCGTTCTGGCAGAGTTGCTGGCGCGAGGCTGCTCTGACCTGGGCGAGCCTTGCCCAGACTTGCCTCGCTGCTAGGCTTCCTGCCCAGGAAGGAGCAGGCTGCGCGAGGCTGGGAGACGCCACTGGCGCCTTCCTGGCCTCAGCTCCGCTCCTGCCTTGCCTTTGCACCTAGGCCCCAGGCGTCCTTGGGGAGGGCTTAGGGGCCTGTGGCTTGCACACTGCCAAGGGCTCCAGCAGGAAGAGCTCTGTGCGAGGGAAGGGAAGGGCCAGTGCAGGGCTCCTCCAGCGGTTGCTTGGCCGCCCAGACTCAGCGCCGCACGGAGTGCACCAGGCTCCCAGGGCCCCTGGCTGGGGTCTGCAGCCCCGCACACCCGGAGGCTGACTCCCTGGGCGCCCAGCAGCTGCCTCACACACGTAGCTTCCCTAGCGCTCTCCTCCCCAGCAGAGACGTGTGCAGCTGGTTGGGGCCTGCCCCTGCGTGCCTGGGCTCCCGCCCACAGCCCCAGCTCAGGGCAAGCAGCCCCTGAGCCAAGACCTGCAGGAGGCGCAGAGCGCCCCCACCTGGAAGCCGAGTGAACAGCTGGCGGGGAGGCGAGCCTCCTCGAGGGAAGAAGAGGCAGCCCAGCCTCGTTTGCCTCAAGCCCTACTTGGCTGGAGCCGAGTGCGCCTCCAGGACGGCAGAGCTCCAGCTCTGCTCAGAGGCCCGTTGTGGCAGAGTTGCTGGCGCGAGGCTGCTCTGCCCTGGGCGAGCCTTGCCCAGACTTGCCTCGCTGCTAGGCTTCCTGCCCAGGAAGGAGCAGGCTGCGCGAGGCTGGGAGACGCCACTGGCGCCTTCCTGGCCTCAGCTCCGCTCCTGCCTTGCCTTTGCACCTAGGCCCCAGGCGTCCTTGGGGAGGGCTTAGGGGCCGGTGGCTTGCACACTGCCAAGGGCTCCAGCAGGAAGAGCTCTGTGCGAGGGAAGGGAAGGGCCAGTGCAGGGCTCCTCCAGCGGTTGCTTGGCCGCCCAGGCTCAGCGCCGCACGGAGTGCACCAGGCTCCCAGGGCCCCTGGCTGGGGTCTGCAGCCCCGCACAGCCGGAGGCTGACTCCCTGGGCGCCCAGCAGCTGCCTCACACACGTAGCTTCCCTAGCGCTCTCCTCCCCAGCAGAGACGTGTGCAGCTGGTTGGGGCCTGCCCCTGCGTGCCTGGGCTCCCGCGCCCAGCCCCAGCTCAGGGCAAGCAGCCCCTGAGCCAAGACCTGCAGGAGGCGCAGAGCGCCCCCACCTGGAAGCCGAGTGAACAGCTGGCGGGGAGGCGAGCCTCCTCGAGGGAAGAAGAGGCAGCCCAGCCTCGTTTGGCTCAAGCCCTACTTGGCTGGAGCCGAGTGCGCCTCCAGGACGGCAGAGCTCCAGCTCTGCTCAGAGGCCCGTTCTGGCAGAGTTGCTGGCGCGAGGCTGCTCTGCCCTGGGCGAGCCTTGCCCAGACTTGCCTCGCTGCTAGGCTTCCTGCCCAGGAAGGAGCAGGCTGCGCGAGGCTGGGAGACGCCACTGGCGCCTTCCTGGCCTCAGCTCCGCTCCTGCCTTGCCTTTGCACCTAGGCCCCAGGCGTCCTTGGGGAGGGCTTAGGGGCCGGTGGCTTGCACACTGCCAAGGGCTCCAGCAGGAAAAGCTCTGTGCGAGGGAAGGGAAGGGCCAGTGCAGCGCTCCTCCAGCGGTTGCTTGGCCGCCCAGGCTCAGCACCGCACGGAGTGCACCAGGCTCCCAGGGCCCCTGGCTGGGGTCTGCAGCCCCGCACAGCCGGAGGCTGACTCCCTGGGCGCCCAGCAGCTGCCTCACACACGTAGCTTCCCTAGCGCTCTCCTCCCCAGCAGAGACGTGTGCAGCTGGTTGGGGCCTGCCCCTGCGTGCCTGGGCTCCCGCGCACAGCCCCAGCTCAGGGCAAGCAGCCCCTGAGCCAAGACCTGCAGGAGGCGCAGAGCGCCCCCACCTGGAAGCCGAGTGAACAGCTGGCGGGGAGGCGAGCCTCCTCGAGGAAAGAAGAGGCAGCCCAGCCTCGTTTGGCTCAAGCCCTACTTGGCTGGAGCCGAGTGCGCCTCCAGGACGGCAGAGCTCCAGCTCTGCTCAGAGGCCCGTTCTGGCAGAGTTGCTGGCGCGAGGCTGCTCTGCCCTGGGCGAGCCTTGCCCAGACTTGCCTCGCTGCTAGGCTTCCTGCCCAGGAAGGAGCAGGCTGCGCGAGGCTGGGAGAAGCCACTGGCGCCTTCCTGGAATCAGCTCCGCTCCTGCCTTGCCTTTGCACCTAGGCCCCAGGCGTCCTTGGGGAGGGCTTAGGGGCCGGAGGCTTGCACACTGCCAAGGGCTCCAGCAGGAAGAGCTCTGTGCGAGGGAAGGGAAGGGCCATTGCAGGGCTCCACCAGCGGTTGCTTGGCCGCCCAGGCTCAGCGCCGCACGGAGTGAACCAGGCTCCCAGGGCCCCTGGCTGGGGTCTGCAGCCCCGCACACCCGGAGGCTGACTCCCTGGGCGCCCAGCAGCTGCCTCACACACGTAGCTTCCCTAGCGCTCTCCTCCCCAGCAGAGACGTGTGCAGCTGGTTGGGGCCTGCCCCTGCGTGCCTGGGCTCCCGCCCACAGCCCCAGCTCAGGGCAAGCAGCCCCTGAGCCAAGACCTGCAGGAGGCGCAGAGCGCCCCCACCTGGAAGCCGAGTGAACAGCTGGCGGGGAGGCGAGCCTCCTTGAGGGAAGAAGAGGCAGCCCAGCGTCGTTTGGCTCAAGCCCTACTTGGCTGGAGCCGAGTGCGCCTCCAGGACGGCAGAGCTCCAGCTCTGCTCAGAGGCCCGTTGTGGCAGAGTTGCTGGCGCGAGGCTGCTCTGCCCTGGGCGAGCCTTGCCCAGACTTGCCTCGCTGCTAGGCTTCCTGCCCAGGAAGGAGCAGGCTGCGCGAGGCTGGGAGACGCCACTGGCGCCTTCCTGGCCTCAGCTCCGCTCCTGCCTTGCCTTTGCACCTAGGCCCCAGGCGTCCTTGGGGAGGGCTTAGGGGCCGGTGGCTTGCACACTGCCAAGGGCTCCAGCAGGAAGAGCTCTGTGCGAGGGAAGGGAAGGGCCAGTGCAGGGCTCCTCCAGCGGTTGCTTGGCCGCCCAGACTCAGCGCCGCACGGAGTGCACCAGGCTCCCAGGGCCCCTGGCTGGGGTCTGCAGCCCCGCACAGCCGGAGGCTGACTCCCTGGGCGCCCAGCAGCTGCCTCACACACGTAGCTTCCCTAGCGCTCTCCTCGCCAGCAGAGACGTGTGCAGCTGGTTGGGGCCTGCCCCTGCGTGCCTGGGCTCCCGCACCCAGCCCCAGCTCAGGGCAAGAAGCCCCTGAGCCAAGACCTGCAGGAGGCGCAGAGCGCCCCCACCTGGAAGCCGAGTGAACAGCTGGCGGGGAGGCGAGCCTCCTCGAGGGAAGAAGAGGCAGCCCAGCCTCGTTTGGCTCAAGCCCTACTTGGCTGGAGCCGAGTGCGCCTTCAGGACGGCAGAGCTCCAGCACTGCTCAGAGGCCCGTTCTGGCAGAGTTGCTGGCGCGAGGCTGCTCTGCCCTCGGCGAGCCTTGCCCAGACTTGCCTCGCTGCTAGGCTTCCTGCCCAGGAAGGAGCAGGCTGCGCGAGGCTGGGAGACGCCACTGGCGCCTTCCTGGCCTCAGCTCCGCTCCTGCCTTGCCTTTGCACCTAGGCCCCAGGCGTCCTTGGGGAGGGCTTAGGGGCCGGTGGCTTGCACACTGCCAAGGGCTCCAGCAGGAAGAGCTCTGTGCGAGGGAAGGGAAGGGCCATTGCAGGGCTCCTCCAGCGGTTGCTTGGCCGCCCAGGCTCAGCGCCGCACGGAGTGCACCAGGCTCCCAGGGCCCCTGGCTGGGGTCTGCAGCCCCGCACAGCCGGAGGCTGACTCCCTGGGCGCCCAGCAGCTGCCTCACACACGTAGCTTCCCTAGCGCTCTCCTCGCCAGCAGAGACGTGTGCAGCTGGTTGGGGCCTGCCCCTGCGTGCCTGGGCTCCCGCGCCCAGCCCCAGCTCAGGGCAAGCAGCCCCTGAGCCAAGAAATGCAGGAGGCGCAGAGCGCCCCCACCTGGAAGCCGAGTGAACAGCTGGCGGGGAGGCGAGCCTCCTCGAGGGAAGAAGAGGCAGCCCAGCCTCGTTTGGCTCAAGCCCTACTTGGCTGGAGCCGAGTGCGCCTCCAGGACGGCAGAGCTCCAGCTCTGCTCAGAGGCCCGTTCTGGCAGAGTTGCTGGCGCGAGGCTGCTCTGCCCTGGGCGAGCCTTGCCCAGACTTGCCTCGCTGCTAGGCTTCCTGCCCAGGAAGGAGCAGGCTGCGCGAGGCTGGGAGACGCCACTGGCGCCTTCCTGGCCTCAGCTCCGCTCCTGCCTTGCCTTTGCACCTAGGCCCCAGGCGTCCTTGGGGAGGGCTTAGGGGCCTGTGGCTTGCACACTGCCAAGGGCTCCAGCAGGAAGAGCTCTGTGCGAGGGAAGGGAAGGGCCAGTGCAGGGCTCCTCCAGCGGTTGCTTGGCCGCCCAGACTCAGCGCCGCACGGAGTGCACCAGGCTCCCAGGGCCCCTGGCTGGGGTCTGCAGCCCCGCACACCCGGAGGCTGACTCCCTGGGCGCCCAGCAGCTGCCTCACACACGTAGCTTCCCTAGCGCTCTCCTCCCCAGCAGAGACGTGTGCAGCTGGTTGGGGCCTGCCCCTGCGTGCCTGGGCTCCCGCCCACAGCCCCAGCTCAGGGCAAGCAGCCCCTGAGCCAAGACCTGCAGGAGGCGCAGAGCGCCCCCACCTGGAAGCCGAGTGAACAGCTGGCGGGGAGGCGAGCCTCCTCGAGGGAAGAAGAGGCAGCCCAGCCTCGTTTGCCTCAAGCCCTACTTGGCTGGAGCCGAGTGCGCCTCCAGGACGGCAGAGCTCCAGCTCTGCTCAGAGGCCCGTTGTGGCAGAGTTGCTGGCGCGAGGCTGCTCTGCCCTGGGCGAGCCTTGCCCAGACTTGCCTCGCTGCTAGGCTTCCTGCCCAGGAAGGAGCAGGCTGCGCGAGGCTGGGAGACGCCACTGGCGCCTTCCTGGCCTCAGCTCCGCTCCTGCCTTGCCTTTGCACCTAGGCCCCAGGCGTCCTTGGGGAGGGCTTAGGGGCCGGTGGCTTGCACACTGCCAAGGGCTCCAGCAGGAAGAGCTCTGTGCGAGGGAAGGGAAGGGCCAGTGCAGGGCTCCTCCAGCGGTTGCTTGGCCGCCCAGGCTCAGCGCCGCACGGAGTGCACCAGGCTCCCAGGGCCCCTGGCTGGGGTCTGCAGCCCCGCACAGCCGGAGGCTGACTCCCTGGGCGCCCAGCAGCTGCCTCACACACGTAGCTTCCCTAGCGCTCTCCTCGCCAGCAGAGACGTGTGCAGCTGGTTGGGGCCTGCCCCTGCGTGCCTGGGCTCCCGCGCCCAGCCCCAGCTCAGGGCAAGCAGCCCCTGAGCCAAGACCTGCAGGAGGCGCAGAGCGCCCCCACCTGGAAGCCGAGTGAACAGCTGGCGGGGAGGCGAGCCTCCTCGAGGGAAGAAGAGGCAGCCCAGCCTCGTTTGGCTCAAGCCCTACTTGGCTGGAACCGAGTGGGCCTCCAGGACGGCAGAGCTCCAGCTCTGCTCAGAGGCCCGTTCTGGCAGAGTTGCTGGCGCGAGGCTGCTCTGCCCTGGGCGAGCCTTGCCCAGACTTGCCTCGCTGCTAGGCTTCCTGCCCAGGAAGGAGCAGGCTGCGCGAGGCTGGGAGACGCCACTGGCGCCTTCCTGGCCTCAGCTCCGCTCCTGCCTTGCCTTTACACCTAGGCCCCAGGCGTCCTTGGGGAGGGCTTAGGGGCCGGTGGCTTGCACACTGCCAAGGGCTCCAGCAGGAAGAGCTCTGTGCGAGGGAAGGGAAGGGCCAGTGCAGGGCTCCTCCAGCGGTTGCTTTGCCGCCCAGACTCAGCGCCGCACGGAGTGCACCAGGCTCCCAGGGCCCCTGGCTGGGGTCTGCAGCCCCGCACAGCCGGAGGCTGACTCCCTGGGCGCCCAGCAGCTGCCTCACACACGTAGCTTCCCTAGGGCTCTCCTCCCCAGCAGAGACGTGTGCAGCTGGTTGGGGCCTGCCCCTGCGTGCCTGGGCTCCCGCGCACAGCCCCAGCTCAGGGCAAGCAGCCCCTGAGCCAAGACCTGCAGGAGGCGCAGAGCGCCCCCACCTGGAAGCCGAGTGAACAGCTGGCGGGGAGGCGAGCCTCCTCGAGGGATGAAGAGGCAGCCCAGCCTCGTTTAGCTCAAGCCCTACTTGCCTGGAGCCGAGTGCGCCTTCAGGACGGCAGAGCTCCATCTCTGCTCAGAGGCCCGATCTGGCAGAGTTCCTGGCGCGAGGCTGCTCTGCCCTGGGCGAGCCTTGCCCAGACTTGCCTCGCTGCTAGGCTTCCTGCCCAGGAAGGAGCAGGCTGCGCGATGCTGGGAGACGCCACTGGCGCCTTCCTGGCCTCAGCTCCGCTCCTGCCTTGGCTTTGCACCTAGGCCCCAGGCGTCCTTGGGGAGGGCTTGGGGGCCGGTGGCTTGCACACTGCCAAGGGCTCCAGCAGGAAGAGCTCTGTGCGAGGGAAGGGAAGGGCCAGTGCAGGGCTCCTCCAGCGGTTGCTTGGCCGCCCAGGCTCAGCACCGCACGGAGTGCACCAGGCTCCCAGGGCCCCTGGCTGGGGTCTGCAGCCCCGCACAGCCGGAGGCTGACTCCCTGGGCGCCCAGCAGCTGCCTCACACACGTAGCTTCCCTAGCGCTCTCCTCCCCAGCAGAGACGTGTGCAGCTGGTTGGGGCCTGCCCCTGCGTGCCTGGGCTCCCGCCCACAGCCCCAGCTCAGGGCAAGCAGCCCCTGAGCCAAGACCTGCAGGAGGCGCAGAGCGCCCCCACCTGGAAGCCGAGTGAACAGCTGGCGGGGAGGCGAGCCTCCTCGAGGGAAGAAGAGGCAGCCCAGCGTCGTTTGGCTCAAGCCCTACTTGGCTGGAGCCGAGTGCGCCTCCAGGACGGCAGAGCTCCAGCTCTGCTCAGAGGCCCGTTGTGGCAGAGTTGCTGGCGCGAGGCTGCTCTGCCCTGGGCGAGCCTTGCCCAGACTTGCCTCGCTGCTAGGCTTCCTGCCCAGGAAGGAGCAGGCTGCGCGAGGCTGGGAGACGCCACTGGCGCCTTCCTGGCCTCAGCTCCGCTCCTGCCTTGCCTTTGCACCTAGGCCCCAGGCGTCCTTGGGGAGGGCTTAGGGGCCGGTGGCTTGCACACTGCCAAGGGCTCCAGCAGGAAGAGCTCTGTGCGAGGGAAGGGAAGGGCCAGTGCAGGGCTCCTCCAGCGGTTGCTTGGCCGCCCAGGCTCAGCGCCGCACGGAGTGCACCAGGCTCCCAGGGCCCCTGGCTGGGGTCTGCAGCCCCGCACAGCCGGAGGCTGACTCCCTGGGCGCCCAGCAGCTGCCTCACACACGTAGCTTCCCTAGCGCTCTCCTCGCCAGCAGAGACGTGTGCAGCTGGTTGGGGCCTGCCCCTGCGTGCCTGGGCTCCCGCGCCCAGCCCCAGCTCAGGGCAAGCAGCCCCTGAGCCAAGACCTGCAGGAGGCGCAGAGCGCCCCCACCTGGAAGCCGAGTGAACAGCTGGCGGGGAGGCGAGCCTCCTCGAGGGAAGAAGAGGCAGCCCAGCCTCGTTTGGCTCAAGCCCTACTTGGCTGGAGCCGAGTGCGCCTCCAGGACGGCAGAGCTCCAGCTCTGCTCAGAGGCCCGTTCTGGCAGAGTTGCTGGCGCGAGGCTCCTCTGCCCTGGGCGAGCCTTGCCCAGACTTGCCTCGCTGCTAGGCTTCCTGCCCAGGAAGGAGCAGGCTGCGCGAGGCTGGGAGACGCCACTGGCGCCTTCCTGGCCTCAGCTCCGCTCCTGCCTTGCCTTTACACCTAGGCCCCAGGCGTCCTTGGGGAGGGCTTAGGGGCCGGTGGCTTGCACACTGCCAAGGGCTCCAGCAGGAAGAGCTCTGTGCGAGGGAAGGGAAGGGCCAGTGCAGGGCTCCTCCAGCGGTTGCTTTGCCGCCCAGACTCAGCGCCGCACGGAGTGCACCAGGCTCCCAGGGCCCCTGGCTGGGGTCTGCAGCCCCGCACAGCCGGAGGCTGACTCCCTGGGCGCCCAGCAGCTGCCTCACACACGTAGCTTCCCTAGGGCTCTCCTCCCCAGCAGAGACGTGTGCAGCTGGTTGGGGCCTGCCCCTGCGTGCCTGGGCTCCCGCGCACAGCCCCAGCTCAGGGCAAGCAGCCCCTGAGCCAAGACCTGCAGGAGGCGCAGAGCGCCCCCACCTGGAAGCCGAGTGAACAGCTGGCGGGGAGGCGAGCCTCCTCGAGGGAAGAAGAGGCAGCCCAGCCTCGTTTAGCTCAAGCCCTACTTGCCTGGAGCCGAGTGCGCCTTCAGGACGGCAGAGCTCCATCTCTGCTCAGAGGCCCGATCTGGCAGAGTTCCTGGCGCGAGGCTGCTCTGCCCTGGGCGAGCCTTGCCCAGACTTGCCTCGCTGCTAGGCTTCCTGCCCAGGAAGGAGCAGGCTGCGCGAGGCTGGGAGACGCCACTGGCGCCTTCCTGGCCTCAGCTCCGCTCCTGCCTTGGCTTTGCACCTAGGCCCCAGGCGTCCTTGGGGAGGGCTTAGGGGCCGGTGGCTTGCACACTGCCAAGGGCTCCAGCAGGAAGAGCTCTGTGCGAGGGAAGGGAAGGGCCAGTGCAGGGCTCCTCCAGCGGTTGCTTGGCCGCCCAGGCTCAGCGCCGCACGGAGTGCACCAGGCTCCCAGGGCCCCTGGCTGGGGTCTGCAGCCCCGCACACCCGGAGGCTGACTCCCTGGGCGCCCAGCAGCTGCCTCACACACGTAGCTTCCCTAGCGCTCTCCTCCCCAGCAGAGACGTGTGCAGCTGGTTGGGGCCTGCCCCTGCGTGCCTGGGCTCCCGCCCACAGCCCCAGCTCAGGGCAAGCAGCCCCTGAGCCAAGACCTGCAGGAGGCGCAGAGCGCCCCCACCTGGAAGCCGAGTGAACAGCTGGCGGGGAGGCGAGCCTCCTCGAGGGAAGAAGAGGCAGCCCAGCCTCGTTTGCCTCAAGCCCTACTTGGCTGGAGCCGAGTGCGCCTCCAGGACGGCAGAGCTCCAGCTCTGCTCAGAGGCCCGTTGTGGCAGAGTTGCTGGCGCGAGGCTGCTCTGCCCTGGGCGAGCCTTGCCCAGACTTGCCTCGCTGCTAGGCTTCCTGCCCAGGAAGGAGCAGGCTGCGCGAGGCTGGGAGACGCCACTGGCGCCTTCCTGGCCTCAGCTCCGCTCCTGCCTTGCCTTTACACCTAGGCCCCAGGCGTCCTTGGGGAGGGCTTAGGGGCCGGTGGCTTGCACACTGCCAAGGGCTCCAGCAGGAAGAGCTCTGTGCGAGGGAAGGGAAGGGCCAGTGCAGGGCTCCTCCAGCGGTTGCTTTGCCGCCCAGACTCAGCGCCGCACGGAGTGCACCAGGCTCCCAGGGCCCCTGGCTGGGGTCTGCAGCCCCGCACAGCCAGAGGCTGACTCCCTGGGCGCCCAGCAGCTGCCTCACACACGTAGCTTCCCTAGGGCTCTCCTCCCCAGCAGAGACGTGTGCAGCTGGTTGGGGCCTGCCCCTGCGTGCCTGGGCTCCCGCGCACAGCCCCAGCTCAGGGCAAGCAGCCCCTGAGACAAGACCTGCAGGAGGCGCAGAGCGCCCCCACCTGGAAGCCGAGTGAACAGCTGGCGGGGAGGCGAGCCTCCTCGAGGGAAGAAGAGGCAGCCCAGCCTCGTTTGGCTCAAGCCCTACTTGGCTGGAGCCGAGTGCGCCTCCAGGACGGCAGAGCTCCAGCTCTGCTCAGAGGCCCGTTCTGGCAGAGTTGCTGGCGCGAGGCTCCTCTGCCCTGGGCGAGCCTTGCCCAGACTTGCCTCGCTGCTAGGCTTCCTGCCCAGGAAGGAGCAGGCTGCGCGAGGCTGGGAGACGCCACTGGCGCCTTCCTGGCCTCAGCTCCGCTCCTGCCTTGCCTTTACACCTAGGCCCCAGGCGTCCTTGGGGAGGGCTTAGGGGCCGGTTGCTTGCACACTGCCAAGGGCTCCAGCAGGAAGAGCTCTGTGCGAGGGAAGGGAAGGGCCAGTGCAGGGCTCCTCCAGCGGTTGCTTTGCCGCCCAGACTCAGCGCCGCACGGAGTGCACCAGGCTCCCAGGGCCCCTGGCTGGGGTCTGCAGCCCCGCACAGCCGGAGGCTGACTCCCTGGGCGCCCAGCAGCTGCCTCACACACGTAGCTTCCCTAGCGCTCTCCTCCCCAGCAGAGACGTGTGCAGCTGGTTGGGGCCTGCCCCTGCGTGCCTGGGCTCCCGCCCACAGCCCCAGCTCAGGGCAAGCAGCCCCTGAGCCAAGACCTGCAGGAGGCGCAGAGCGCCCCCACCTGGAAGCCGAGTGAACAGCTGGCAGGGAGGCGAGCCTCCTCGAGGGATGAAGAGGCAGCCCAGCCTCGTTTAGCTCAAGCCCTACTTGCCTGGAGCCGAGTGCGCCTTCAGGACGGCAGAGCTCCATCTCTGCTCAGAGGCCCGATCTGGCAGAGTTCCTGGCGCGAGGCTGCTCTGCCCTGGGCGAGCCTTGCCCAGACTTGCCTCGCTGCTAGGCTTCCTGCCCAGGAAGGAGCAGGCTGCGCGATGCTGGGAGACGCCACTGGCGCCTTCCTGGCCTCAGCTCCGCTCCTGCCTTGGCTTTGCACCTAGGCCCCAGGCGTCCTTGGGGAGGGCTTGGGGGCCGGTGGCTTGCACACTGCCAAGGGCTCCAGCAGGAAGAGCTCTGTGCGAGGGAAGGGAAGGGCCAGTGCAGGGCTCCTCCAGCGGTTGCTTGGCCGCCCAGGCTCAGCGCCGCACGGAGTGCACCAGGCTCCCAGGGCCCCTGGCTGGGGTCTGCAGCCCCGCACAGCCGGAGGCTGACTCCCTGGGCGCCCAGCAGCTGCCTCACACACGTAGCTTCCCTAGCGCTCTCCTCCCCAGCAGAGACGTGTGCAGCTGGTTGGGGCCTGCCCCTGCGTGCCTGGGCTCCCGCCCACAGCCCCAGCTCAGGGCAAGCAGCCCCTGAGCCAAGACCTGCAGGAGGCGCAGAGCGCCCCCACCTGGAAGCCGAGTGAACAGCTGGCGGGGAGGCGAGCCTCCTCGAGGGAAGAAGAGGCAGCCCAGCGTCGTTTGCCTCAAGCCCTACTTGGCTGGAGCCGAGTGCGCCTCCAGGACGGCAGAGCTCCAGCTCTGCTCAGAGGCCCGTTGTGGCAGAGTTGCTGGCGCGAGGCTGCTCTGCCCTGGGCGAGCCTTGCCCAGACTTGCCTCGCTGCTAGGCTTCCTGCCCAGGAAGGAGCAGGCTGCGCGAGGCTGGGAGACGCCACTGGCGCCTTCCTGGCCTCAGCTCCGCTCCTGCCTTGCCTTTGCACCTAGGCCCCAGGCGTCCTTGGGGAGGGCTTAGGGGCCGGTGGCTTGCACACTGCCAAGGGCTCCAGCAGGAAGAGCTCTGTGCGAGGGAAGGGAAGGGCCAGTGCAGGGCTCCTCCAGCGGTTGCTTGGCCGCCCAGGCTCAGCGCCGCACGGAGTGCACCAGGCTCCCAGGGCCCCTGGCTGGGGTCTGCAGCCCCGCACAGCCGGAGGCTGACTCCCTGGGCGCCCAGCAGCTGCCTCACACACGTAGCTTCCCTAGCGCTCTCCTCGCCAGCAGAGACGTGTGCAGCTGGTTGGGGCCTGCCCCTGCGTGCCTGGGCTCCCGCGCCCAGCCCCAGCTCAGGGCAAGCAGCCCCTGAGCCAAGACCTGCAGGAGGCGCAGAGCGCCCCCACCTGGAAGCCGAGTGAACAGCTGGCGGGGAGGCGAGCCTCCTCGAGGGAAGAAGAGGCAGCCCAGCCTCGTTTGGCTCAAGCCCTACTTGGCTGGAGCCGAGTGCGCCTCCAGGACGGCAGAGCTCCAGCTCTGCTCAGAGGCCCGTTCTGGCAGAGTTGCTGGCGCGAGGCTCCTCTGCCCTGGGCGAGCGTTGCCCAGACTTGCCTCGCTGCTAGGCTTCCTGCCCAGGAAGGAGCAGGCTGCGCGAGGCTGGGAGACGCCACTGGCGCCTTCCTGGCCTCAGCTCCGCTCCTGCCTTGCCTTTACACCTAGGCCCCAGGCGTCCTTGGGGAGGGCTTAGGGGCCGGTGGCTTGCACACTGCCAAGGGCTCCAGCAGGAAGAGCTCTGTGCGAGGGAAGGGAAGGGCCAGTGCAGGGCTCCTCCAGCGGTTGCTTTGCCGCCCAGACTCAGCGCCGCACGGAGTGCACCAGGCTCCCAGGGCCCCTGGCTGGGGTCTGCAGCCCCGCACAGCCGGAGGCTGACTCCCTGGGCGCCCAGCAGCTGCCTCACACACGTAGCTTCCCTAGGGCTCTCCTCCCCAGCAGAGACGTGTGCAGCTGGTTGGGGCCTGCCCCTGCGTGCCTGGGCTCCCGCGCACAGCCCCAGCTCAGGGCAAGCAGCCCCTGAGCCAAGACCTGCAGGAGGCGCAGAGCGCCCCCACCTGGAAGCCGAGTGAACAGCTGGCGGGGAGGCGAGCCTCCTCGAGGGAAGAAGAGGCAGCCCAGCCTCGTTTAGCTCAAGCCCTACTTGCCTGGAGCCGAGTGCGCCTTCAGGACGGCAGAGCTCCATCTCTGCTCAGAGGCCCGATCTGGCAGAGTTCCTGGCGCGAGGCTGCTCTGCCCTGGGCGAGCCTTGCCCAGACTTGCCTCGCTGCTAGGCTTCCTGCCCAGGAAGGAGCAGGCTGCGCGAGGCTGGGAGACGCCACTGGCGCCTTCCTGGCCTCAGCTCCGCTCCTGCCTTGCCTTTGCACCTAGGCCCCAGGCGTCCTTGGGGAGGGCTTAGGGGCCGGTGGCTTGCACACTGCCAAGGGCTCCAGCAGGAAGAGCTCTGTGCGAGGGAAGGGAAGGGCCAGTGCAGGGCTCCTCCAGCGGTTGCTTGGCCGCCCAGGCTCAGCGCCGCACGGAGTGCACCAGGCTCCCAGGGCCCCTGGCTGGGGTCTGCAGCCCCGCACAGCCGGAGGCTGACTCCCTGGGCGCCCAGCAGCTGCCTCACACACGTAGCTTCCCTAGCGCTCTCCTCCCCAGCAGAGACGTGTGCAGCTGGTTGGGGCCTGCCCCTGCGTGCCTGGGCTCCCGCCCACAGCCCCAGCTCAGGGCAAGCAGCCCCTGAGCCAAGACCTGCAGGAGGCGCAGAGCGCCCCCACCTGGAAGCCGAGTGAACAGCTGGCGGGGAGGCGAGCCTCCTCGAGGGAAGAAGAGGCAGCCCAGCCTCGTTTGCCTCAAGCCCTACTTGGCTGGAGCCGAGTGCGCCTCCAGGACGGCAGAGCTCCAGCTCTGCTCAGAGGCCCGTTCTGGCAGAGTTGCTGGCGCGAGGCTCCTCTGCCCTGGGCGAGCCTTGCCCAGACTTGCCTCGCTGCTAGGCTTCCTGCCCAGGAAGGAGCAGGCTGCGCGAGGCTGGGAGACGCCACTGGCGCCTTCCTGGCCTCAGCTCCGCTCCTGCCTTGCCTTTACACCTAGGCCCCAGGCGTCCTTGGGGAGGGCTTAGGGGCCGGTGGCTTGCACACTGCCAAGGGCTCCAGCAGGAAGAGCTCTGTGCGAGGGAAGGGAAGGGCCAGTGCAGGGCTCCTCCAGCGGTTGCTTTGCCGCCCAGACTCAGCGCCGCACGGAGTGCACCAGGCTCCCAGGGCCCCTGGCTGGGGTCTGCAGCCCCGCACAGCCGGAGGCTGACTCCCTGGGCGCCCAGCAGCTGCCTCACACACGTAGCTTCCCTAGCGCTCTCCTCCCCAGCAGAGACGTGTGCAGCTGGTTGGGGCCTGCCCCTGCGTGCCTGGGCTCCCGCCCACAGCCCCAGCTCAGGGCAAGCAGCCCCTGAGCCAAGACCTGCAGGAGGCGCAGAGCGCCCCCACCTGGAAGCCGAGTGAACAGCTGGCAGGGAGGCGAGCCTCCTCGAGGGATGAAGAGGCAGCCCAGCCTCGTTTAGCTCAAGCCCTACTTGCCTGGAGCCGAGTGCGCCTTCAGGACGGCAGAGCTCCATCTCTGCTCAGAGGCCCGATCTGGCAGAGTTCCTGGCGCGAGGCTGCTCTGCCCTGGGCGAGCCTTGCCCAGACTTGCCTCGCTGCTAGGCTTCCTGCCCAGGAAGGAGCAGGCTGCGCGATGCTGGGAGACGCCACTGGCGCCTTCCTGGCCTCAGCTCCGCTCCTGCCTTGGCTTTGCACCTAGGCCCCAGGCGTCCTTGGGGAGGGCTTGGGGGCCGGTGGCTTGCACACTGCCAAGGGCTCCAGCAGGAAGAGCTCTGTGCGAGGGAAGGGAAGGGCCAGTGCAGGGCTCCTCCAGCGGTTGCTTGGCCGCCCAGGCTCAGCGCCGCACGGAGTGCACCAGGCTCCCAGGGCCCCTGGCTGGGGTCTGCAGCCCCGCACAGCCGGAGGCTGACTCCCTGGGCGCCCAGCAGCTGCCTCACACACGTAGCTTCCCTAGCGCTCTCCTCCCCAGCAGAGACGTGTGCAGCTGGTTGGGGCCTGCCCCTGCGTGCCTGGGCTCCCGCCCACAGCCCCAGCTCAGGGCAAGCAGCCCCTGAGCCAAGACCTGCAGGAGGCGCAGAGCGCCCCCACCTGGAAGCCGAGTGAACAGCTGGCGGGGAGGCGAGCCTCCTCGAGGGAAGAAGAGGCAGCCCAGCGTCGTTTGGCTCAAGCCCTACTTGGCTGGAGCCGAGTGCGCCTCCAGGACGGCAGAGCTCCAGCTCTGCTCAGAGGCCCGTTGTGGCAGAGTTGCTGGCGCGAGGCTGCTCTGCCCTGGGCGAGCCTTGCCCAGACTTGCCTCGCTGCTAGGCTTCCTGCCCAGGAAGGAGCAGGCTGCGCGAGGCTGGGAGACGCCACTGGCGCCTTCCTGGCCTCAGCTCCGCTCCTGCCTTGCCTTTGCACCTAGGCCCCAGGCGTCCTTGGGGAGGGCTTAGGGGCCGGTGGCTTGCACACTGCCAAGGGCTCCAGCAGGAAGAGCTCTGTGCGAGGGAAGGGAAGGGCCAGTGCAGGGCTCCTCCAGCGGTTGCTTGGCCGCCCAGGCTCAGCGCCGCACGGAGTGCACCAGGCTCCCAGGGCCCCTGGCTGGGGTCTGCAGCCCCGCACAGCCGGAGGCTGACTCCCTGGGCGCCCAGCAGCTGCCTCACACACGTAGCTTCCCTAGCGCTCTCCTCGCCAGCAGAGACGTGTGCAGCTGGTTGGGGCCTGCCCCTGCGTGCCTGGGCTCCCGCGCCCAGCCCCAGCTCAGGGCAAGCAGCCCCTGAGCCAAGACCTGCAGGAGGCGCAGAGCGCCCCCACCTGGAAGCCGAGTGAACAGCTGGCGGGGAGGCGAGCCTCCTCGAGGGAAGAAGAGGCAGCCCAGCCTCGTTTGGCTCAAGCCCTACTTGGCTGGAGCCGAGTGCGCCTCCAGGACGGCAGAGCTCCAGCTCTGCTCAGAGGCCCGTTCTGGCAGAGTTGCTGGCGCGAGGCTTCTCTGCCCTGGGCGAGCGTTGCCCAGACTTGCCTCGCTGCTAGGCTTCCTGCCCAGGAAGGAGCAGGCTGCGCGAGGCTGGGAGACGCCACTGGCGCCTTCCTGGCCTCAGCTCCGCTCCTGCCTTGCCTTTACACCTAGGCCCCAGGCGTCCTTGGGGAGGGCTTAGGGGCCGGTGGCTTGCACACTGCCAAGGGCTCCAGCAGGAAGAGCTCTGTGCGAGGGAAGGGAAGGGCCAGTGCAGGGCTCCTCCAGCGGTTGCTTTGCCGCCCAGACTCAGCGCCGCACGGAGTGCACCAGGCTCCCAGGGCCCCTGGCTGGGGTCTGCAGCCCCGCACAGCCGGAGGCTGACTCCCTGGGCGCCCAGCAGCTGCCTCACACACGTAGCTTCCCTAGGGCTCTCCTCCCCAGCAGAGACGTGTGCAGCTGGTTGGGGCCTGCCCCTGCGTGCCTGGGCTCCCGCGCACAGCCCCAGCTCAGGGCAAGCAGCCCCTGAGCCAAGACCTGCAGGAGGCGCAGAGCGCCCCCACCTGGAAGCCGAGTGAACAGCTGGCGGGGAGGCGAGCCTCCTCGAGGGAAGAAGAGGCAGCCCAGCCTCGTTTAGCTCAAGCCCTACTTGCCTGGAGCCGAGTGCGCCTTCAGGACGGCAGAGCTCCATCTCTGCTCAGAGGCCCGATCTGGCAGAGTTCCTGGCGCGAGGCTGCTCTGCCCTGGGCGAGCCTTGCCCAGACTTGCCTCGCTGCTAGGCTTCCTGCCCAGGAAGGAGCAGGCTGCGCGAGGCTGGGAGACGCCACTGGCGCCTTCCTGGCCTCAGCTCCGCTCCTGCCTTGGCTTTGCACCTAGGCCCCAGGCGTCCTTGGGGAGGGCTTAGGGGCCGGTGGCTTGCACACTGCCAAGGGCTCCAGCAGGAAGAGCTCTGTGCGAGGGAAGGGAAGGGCCAGTGCAGGGCTCCTCCAGCGGTTGCTTGGCCGCCCAGGCTCAGCGCCGCACGGAGTGCACCAGGCTCCCAGGGCCCCTGGCTGGGGTCTGCAGCCCCGCACAGCCGGAGGCTGACTCCCTGGGCGCCCAGCAGCTGCCTCACACACGTAGCTTCCCTAGCGCTCTCCTCCCCAGCAGAGACGTGTGCAGCTGGTTGGGGCCTGCCCCTGCGTGCCTGGGCTCCCGCCCACAGCCCCAGCTCAGGGCAAGCAGCCCCTGAGCCAAGACCTGCAGGAGGCGCAGAGCGCCCCCACCTGGAAGCCGAGTGAACAGCTGGCGGGGAGGCGAGCCTCCTCGAGGGAAGAAGAGGCAGCCCAGCCTCGTTTGCCTCAAGCCCTACTTGGCTGGAGCCGAGTGCGCCTCCAGGACGGCAGAGCTCCAGCTCTGCTCAGAGGCCCGTTGTGGCAGAGTTGCTGGCGCGAGGCTGCTCTGCCCTGGGCGAGCCTTGCCCAGACTTGCCTCGCTGCTAGGCTTCCTGCCCAGGAAGGAGCAGGCTGCGCGAGGCTGGGAGACGCCACTGGCGCCTTCCTGGCCTCAGCTCCGCTCCTGCCTTGCCTTTACACCTAGGCCCCAGGCGTCCTTGGGGAGGGCTTAGGGGCCGGTGGCTTGCACACTGCCAAGGGCTCCAGCAGGAAGAGCTCTGTGCGAGGGAAGGGAAGGGCCAGTGCAGGGCTCCTCCAGCGGTTGCTTTGCCGCCCAGACTGAGCGCCGCACGGAGTGCACCAGGCTCCCAGGGCCCCTGGCTGGGGTCTGCAGCCCCGCACAGCCAGAGGCTGACTCCCTGGGCGCCCAGCAGCTGCCTCACACACGTAGCTTCCCTAGGGCTCTCCTCCCCAGCAGAGACGTGTGCAGCTGGTTGGGGCCTGCCCCTGCGTGCCTGGGCTCCCGCGCACAGCCCCAGCTCAGGGCAAGCAGCCCCTGAGCCAAGACCTGCAGGAGGCGCAGAGCGCCCCCACCTGGAAGCCGAGTGAACAGCTGGCGGGGAGGCGAGCCTCCTCGAGGGAAGAAGAGGCAGCCCAGCCTCGTTTGGCTCAAGCCCTACTTGGCTGGAGCCGAGTGCGCCTCCAGGACGGCAGAGCTCCAGCTCTGCTCAGAGGCCCGTTCTGGCAGAGTTGCTGGCGCGAGGCTCCTCTGCCCTGGGCGAGCCTTGCCCAGACTTGCCTCGCTGCTAGGCTTCCTGCCCAGGAAGGAGCAGGCTGCGCGAGGCTGGGAGACGCCACTGGCGCCTTCCTGGCCTCAGCTCCGCTCCTGCCTTGCCTTTACACCTAGGCCCCAGGCGTCCTTGGGGAGGGCTTAGGGGCCGGTGGCTTGCACACTGCCAAGGGCTCCAGCAGGAAGAGCTCTGTGCGAGGGAAGGGAAGGGCCAGTGCAGGGCTCCTCCAGCGGTTGCTTTGCCGCCCAGACTCAGCGCCGCACGGAGTGCACCAGGCTCCCAGGGCCCCTGGCTGGGGTCTGCAGCCCCGCACAGCCGGAGGCTGACTCCCTGGGCGCCCAGCAGCTGCCTCACACACGTAGCTTCCCTAGGGCTCTCCTCCCCAGCAGAGACGTGTGCAGCTGGTTGGGGCCTGCCCCTGCGTGCCTGGGCTCCCGCGCACAGCCCCAGCTCAGGGCAAGCAGCCCCTGAGCCAAGACCTGCAGGAGGCGCAGAGCGCCCCCACCTGGAAGCCGAGTGAACAGCTGGCGGGGAGGCGAGCCTCCTCGAGGGAAGAAGAGGCAGCCCAGCCTCGTTTAGCTCAAGCCCTACTTGCCTGGAGCCGAGTTCGCCTTCAGGACGGCAGAGCTCCATCTCTGCTCAGAGGCCCGATCTGGCAGAGTTCCTGGCGCGAGGCTGCTCTGCCCTGGGCGAGCCTTGCCCAGACTTGCCTCGCTGCTAGGCTTCCTGCCCAGGAAGGAGCAGGCTGCGCGAGGCTGGGAGACGCCACTGGCGCCTTCCTGGCCTCAGCTCCGCTCCTGCCTTGGCTTTGCACCTAGGCCCCAGGCGTCCTTGGGGAGGGCTTAGGGGCCGGTGGCTTGCACACTGCCAAGGGCTCCAGCAGGAAGAGCTCTGTGCGAGGGAAGGGAAGGGCCAGTGCAGGGCTCCTCCAGCGGTTGCTTGGCCACCCAGGCTCAGCGCCGCACGGAGTGCACCAGGCTCCCAGGGCCCCTGGCTGGGGTCTGCAGCCCCGCACAGCCGGAGGCTGACTCCCTGGGCGCCCAGCAGCTGCCTCACACACGTAGCTTCCCTAGCGCTCTCCTCCCCAGCAGAGACGTGTGCAGCTGGTTGGGGCCTGCCCCTGCGTGCCTGGGCTCCCGCCCACAGCCCCAGCTCAGGGCAAGCAGCCCCTGAGCCAAGACCTGCAGGAGGCGCAGAGCGCCCCCACCTGGAAGCCGAGTGAACAGCTGGCGGGGAGGCGAGCCTCCTCGAGGGAAGAAGAGGCAGCCCAGCGTCGTTTGGCTCAAGCCCTACTTGGCTGGAGCCGAGTGCGCCTCCAGGACGGCAGAGCTCCAGCTCTGCTCAGAGGCCCGTTGTGGCAGAGTTGCTGGCGCGAGGCTGCTCTGCCCTGGGCGAGCCTTGCCCAGACTTGCCTCGCTGCTAGGCTTCCTGCCCAGGAAGGAGCAGGCTGCGCGAGGCTGGGAGACGCCACTGGCGCCTTCCTGGCCTCAGCTCCGCTCCTGCCTTGCCTTTGCACCTAGGCCCCAGGCGTCCTTGGGGAGGGCTTAGGGGCCGGTGGCTTGCACACTGCCAAGGGCTCCAGCAGGAAGAGCTCTGTGCGAGGGAAGGGAAGGGCCAGTGCAGGGCTCCTCCAGCGGTTGCTTGGCCGCCCAGGCTCAGCGCCGCACGGAGTGCACCAGGCTCCCAGGGCCCCTGGCTGGGGTCTGCAGCCCCGCACAGCCGGAGGCTGACTCCCTGGGCGCCCAGCAGCTGCCTCACACACGTAGCTTCCCTAGCGCTCTCCTCGCCAGCAGAGACGTGTGCAGCTGGTTGGGGCCTGCCCCTGCGTGCCTGGGCTCCCGCGCCCAGCCCCAGCTCAGGGCAAGCAGCCCCTGAGCCAAGACCTGCAGGAGGCGCAGAGCGCCCCCACCTGGAAGCCGAGTGAACAGCTGGCGGGGAGGCGAGCCTCCTCGAGGGAAGAAGAGGCAGCCCAGCGTCGTTTGGCTCAAGCCCTACTTGGCTGGAGCCGAGTGCGCCTCCAGGACGGCAGAGCTCCAGCTCTGCTCAGAGGCCCGTTGTGGCAGAGTTGCTGGCGCGAGGCTGCTCTGCCCTGGGCGAGCCTTGCCCAGACTTGCCTCGCTGCTAGGCTTCCTGCCCAGGAAGGAGCAGGCTGCGCGAGGCTGGGAGACGCCACTGGCGCCTTCCTGGCCTCAGCTCCGCTCCTGCCTTGCCTTTGTACCTAGGCCCCAGGCGTCCTTGGGGAGGGCTTAGGGGCCGGTGTCTTGCACACTGCCAAGGGCTCCAGCAGGAAGAGCTCTGTGCGAGGGAAGGGAAGGGCCAGTGCAGGGCTCCTCCAGCGGTTGCTTGGCCGCCCAGGCTCAGCGCCGCACGGAGTGCACCAGGCTCCCAGGGCCCCTGGCTGGGGTCTGCAGCCCCGCACAGCCGGAGGCTGACTCCCTGGGCGCCCAGCAGCTGCCTCACACACGTAGCTTCCCTAGCGCTCTCCTCGCCAGCAGAGACGTGTGCAGCTGGTTGGGGCCTGCCCCTGCGTGCCTGGGCTCCCGCGCCCAGCCCCAGCTCAGGGCAAGCAGCCCCTGAGCCAAGACCTGCAGGAGGCGCAGAGCGCCCCCACCTGGAAGCCGAGTGAACAGCTGGCGGGGAGGCGAGCCTCCTCGAGTGAAGAAGAGGCAGCCCAGCGTCGTTTGGCTCAAGCCCTACTTGGCTGGAGCCGAGTGCGCCTCCAGGACGGCAGAGCTCCAGCTCTGCTCAGAGGCCCGTTCTGGCAGAGTTGCTGGCGCGAGGCTCCTCTGCCCTGGGCGAGCGTTGCCCAGACTTGCCTCGCTGCTAGGCTTCCTGCCCAGGAAGGAGCAGGCTGCGCGAGGCTGGGAGACGCCACTGGCGCCTTCCTGGCCTCAGCTCCGCTCCTGCCTTGCCTTTACACCTAGGCCCCAGGCGTCCTTGGGGAGGGCTTAGGGGCCGGTGGCTTGCACACTGCCAAGGGCTCCAGCAGGAAGAGCTCTGTGCGAGGGAAGGGAAGGGCCAGTGCAGGGCTCCTCCAGCGGTTGCTTTGCCGCCCAGACTCAGCGCCGCACGGAGTGCACCAGGCTCCCAGGGCCCCTGGCTGGGGTCTGCAGCCCCGCACAGCCGGAGGCTGACTCCCTGGGCGCCCAGCAGCTGCCTCACACACGTAGCTTCCCTAGGGCTCTCCTCCCCAGCAGAGACGTGTGCAGCTGGTTGGGGCCTGCCCCTGCGTGCCTGGGCTCCCGCGCACAGCCCCAGCTCAGGGCAAGCAGCCCCTGAGCCAAGACCTGCAGGAGGCGCAGAGCGCCCCCACCTGGAAGCCGAGTGAACAGCTGGCGGGGAGGCGAGCCTCCTCGAGGGAAGAAGAGGCAGCCCAGCCTCGTTTAGCTCAAGCCCTACTTGCCTGGAGCCGAGTGCGCCTTCAGGACGGCAGAGCTCCATCTCTGCTCAGAGGCCCGATCTGGCAGAGTTCCTGGCGCGAGGCTGCTCTGCCCTGGGCGAGCCTTGCCCAGACTTGCCTCGCTGCTAGGCTTCCTGCCCAGGAAGGAGCAGGCTGCGCGAGGCTGGGAGACGCCACTGGCGCCTTCCTGGCCTCAGCTCCGCTCCTGCCTTGGCTTTGCACCTAGGCCCCAGGCGTCCTTGGGGAGGGCTTAGGGGCCGGTGGCTTGCACACTGCCAAGGGCTCCAGCAGGAAGAGCTCTGTGCGAGGGAAGGGAAGGGCCAGTGCAGGGCTCCTCCAGCGGTTGCTTTGCCGCCCAGACTCAGCGCCGCACGGAGTGCACCAGGCTCCCAGGGCCCCTGGCTGGGGTCTGCAGCCCCGCACAGCCGGAGGCTGACTCCCTGGGCGCCCAGCAGCTGCCTCACACACGTAGCTTCCCTAGGGCTCTCCTCCCCAGCAGAGACGTGTGCAGCTGGTTGGGGCCTGCCCCTGCGTGCCTGGGCTCCCGCGCACAGCCCCAGCTCAGGGCAAGCAGCCCCTGAGCCAAGACCTGCAGGAGGCGCAGAGCGCCCCCACCTGGAAGCCGAGTGAACAGCTGGCTGGGAGGCGAGCCTCCTCGAGGGAAGAAGAGGCAGCCCAGCCTCGTTTAGCTCAAGCCCTACTTGCCTGGAGCCGAGTGCGCCTTCAGGACGGCAGAGCTCCATCTCTGCTCAGAGGCCCGATCTGGCAGAGTTCCTGGCGCGAGGCTGCTCTGCCCTGGGCGAGCCTTGCCCAGACTTGCCTCGCTGCTAGGCTTCCTGCCCAGGAAGGAGCAGGCTGCGCGAGGCTGGGAGACGCCACTGGCGCCTTCCTGGCCTCAGCTCCGCTCCTGCCTTGGCTTTGCACCTAGGCCCCAGGCGTCCTTGGGGAGGGCTTAGGGGCCGGTGGCTTGCACACTGCCAAGGGCTCCAGCAGGAAGAGCTCTGTGCGAGGGAAGGGAAGGGCCAGTGCAGGGCTCCTCCAGCGGTTGCTTGGCCGCCCAGGCTCAGCGCCGCACGGAGTGCACCAGGCTCCCAGGGCCCCTGGCTGGGGTCTGCAGCCCCGCACAGCCGGAGGCTGACTCCCTGGGCGCCCAGCAGCTGCCTCACACACGTAGCTTCCCTAGCGCTCTCCTCCCCAGCAGAGACGTGTGCAGCTGGTTGGGGCCTGCCCCTGCGTGCCTGGGCTCCCGCCCACAGCCCCAGCTCAGGGCAAGCAGCCCCTGAGCCAAGACCTGCAGGAGCAGCAGAGCGCCCCCACCTGGAAGCCGAGTGAACAGCTGGCGGGGAGGCGAGCCTCCTCGAGGGAAGAAGAGGCAGCCCAGCCTCGTTTGCCTCAAGCCCTACTTGGCTGGAGCCGAGTGCGCCTCCAGGACGGCAGAGCTCCAGCTCTGCTCAGAAGCCCGTTGTGGCAGAGTTGCTGGCGCGAGGCTGCTCTGCCCTGGGCGAGCCTTGCCCAGACTTGCCTCGCTGCTAGGCTTCCTGCCCAGGAAGGAGCAGGCTGCGCGAGGCTGGGAGACGCCACTGGCGCCTTCCTGGCCTCAGCTCCGCTCCTGCCTTGCCTTTGCACCTAGGCCCCAGGCGTCCTTGGGGAGGGCTTAGGGGCCGGTGGCTTGCACACTGCCAAGGGCTCCAGCAGGAAGAGCTCTGTGCGAGGGAAGGGAAGGGCCAGTGCAGGGCTCCTCCAGCGGTTGCTTGGCCGCCCAGGCTCAGCGCCGCACGGAGTGCACCAGGCTCCCAGGGCCCCTGGCTGGGGTCTGCAGCCCCGCACAGCCGGAGGCTGACTCCCTGGGCGCCCAGCAGCTGCCTCACACACGTAGCTTCCCTAGCGCTCTCCTCGCCAGCAGAGACGTGTGCAGCTGGTTGGGGCCTGCCCCTGCGTGCCTGGGCTCCCGCGCCCAGCCCCAGCTCAGGGCAACCAGCCCCTGAGCCAAGACCTGCAGGAGGCGCAGAGCGCCCCCACCTGGAAGCCGAGTGAACAGCTGGCGGGGAGGCGAGCCTCCTCGAGGGAAGAAGAGGCAGCCCAGCCTCGTTTGGCTCAAGCCCTACTTGGCTGGAGCCGAGTGCGCCTCCAGGACGGCAGAGCTCCAGCTCTGCTCAGAGGCCCGTTCTGGCAGAGTTGCTGGCGCGAGGCTCCTCTGCCCTGGGCGAGCCTTGCCCAGACTTGCCTCGCTGCTAGGCTTCCTGCCCAGGAAGGAGCAGGCTGCGCGAGGCTGGGAGACGCCACTGGCGCCTTCCTGGCCTCAGCTCCGCTCCTGCCTTGCCTTTACACCTAGGCCCCAGGCGTCCTTGGGGAGGGCTTAGGGGCCGGTGGCTTGCACACTGCCAAGGGCTCCAGCAGGAAGAGCTCTGTGCGAGGGAAGGGAAGGGCCAGTGCAGGGCTCCTCCAGCGGTTGCTTTGCCGCCCAGACTCAGCGCCGCACGGAGTGCACCAGGCTCCCAGGGCCCCTGGCTGGGGTCTGCAGCCCCGCACAGCCGGAGGCTGACTCCCTGGGCGCCCAGCAGCTGCCTCACACACGTAGCTTCCCTAGGGCACTCCTCCCCAGCAGAGACGTGTGCAGCTGGTTGGGGCCTGCCCCTGCGTGCCTGGGCTCCCGCGCACAGCCCCAGCTCAGGGCAAGCAGCCCCTGAGCCAAGACCTGCAGGAGGCGCAGAGCGCCCCCACCTGGAAGCCGAGTGAACAGCTGGCGGGGAGGCGAGCCTCCTCGAGGGAAGAAGAGGCAGCCCAGCCTCGTTTAGCTCAAGCCCTACTTGCCTGGAGCCGAGTTCGCCTTCAGGACGGCAGAGCTCCATCTCTGCTCAGAGGCCCGATCTGGCAGAGTTCCTGGCGCGAGGCTGCTCTGCCCTGGGCGAGCCTTGCCCAGACTTGCCTCGCTGCTAGGCTTCCTGCCCAGGAAGGAGCAGGCTGCGCGAGGCTGGGAGACGCCACTGGCGCCTTCCTGGCCTCAGCTCCGCTCCTGCCTTGCCTTTGCACCTAGGCCCCAGGCGTCCTTGGGGAGGGCTTAGGGGCCGGTGGCTTGCACACTGCCAAGGGCTCCAGCAGGAAGAGCTCTGTGCGAGGGAAGGGAAGGGCCAGTGCAGGGCTCCTCCAGCGGTTGCTTGGCCGCCCAGGCTCAGCGCCGCACGGAGTGCACCAGGCTCCCAGGGCCCCTGGCTGGGGTCTGCAGCCCCGCACAGCCGGAGGCTGACTCCCTGGGCGCCCAGCAGCTGCCTCACACACGTAGCTTCCCTAGCGCTCTCCTCGCCAGCAGAGACGTGTGCAGCTGGTTGGGGCCTGCCCCTGCGTGCCTGGGCTCCCGCGCCCAGCCCCAGCTCAGGGCAAGCAGCCCCTGAGCCAAGACCTGCAGGAGGCGCAGAGCGCCCCCACCTGGAAGCCGAGTGAACAGCTGGCGGGGAGGCGAGCCTCCTCGAGGGAAGAAGAGGCAGCCCAGCGTCGTTTGGCTCAAGCCCTACTTGGCTGGAGCCGAGTGCGCCTCCAGGACGGCACAGCTCCAGCTCTGCTCAGAGGCCCGTTGTGGCAGAGTTGCTGGCGCGAGGCTGCTCTGCCCTGGGCGAGCCTTGCCCAGACTTGCCTCGCTGCTAGGCTTCCTGCCCAGGAAGGAGCAGGCTGCGCGAGGCTGGGAGACGCCACTGGCGCCTTCCTGGCCTCAGCTCCGCTCCTGCCTTGCCTTTGCACCTAGGCCCCAGGCGTCCTTGGGGAGGGCTTAGGGGCCGGTGTCTTGCACACTGCCAAGGGCTCCAGCAGGAAGAGCTCTGTGGGAGGGAAGGGAAGGGCCAGTGCAGGGCTCCTCCAGCGGTTGCTTGGCCGCCCAGGCTCAGCGCCGCACGGAGTGCACCAGGCTCCCAGGGCCCCTGGCTGGGGTCTGCAGCCCCGCACAGCCGGAGGCTGACTCCCTGGGCGCCCAGCAGCTGCCTCACACACGTAGCTTCCCTAGCGCTCTCCTCCCCAGCAGAGACGTGTGCAGCTGGTTGGGGCCTGCCCCTGCGTGCCTGGGCTCCCGCGCCCAGCCCCAGCTCAGGGCAAGCAGCCCCTGAGCCAAGACCTGCAGGAGGCGCAGAGCGCCCCCACCTGGAAGCCGAGTGAACAGCTGGCGGGGAGGCGAGCCTCCTCGAGGGAAGAAGAGGCAGCCCAGCCTCGTTTGGCTCAAGCCCTACTTGGCTGGAGCCGAGTGCGCCTCCAGGACGGCAGAGCTCCAGCTCTGCTCAGAGGCCCGTTCTGGCAGAGTTGCTGGCGCGAGGCTCCTCTGCCCTGGGCGAGCGTTGCCCAGACTTGCCTCGCTGCTAGGCTTCCTGCCCAGGAAGGAGCAGGCTGCGCGAGGCTGGGAGACGCCACTGGCGCCTTCCTGGCCTCAGCTCCGCTCCTGCCTTGCCTTTACACCTAGGCCCCAGGCGTCCTTGGGGAGGGCTTAGGGGCCGGTGGCTTGCACACTGCCAAGGGCTCCAGCAGGAAGAGCTCTGTGCGAGGGAAGGGAAGGGCCAGTGCAGGGCTCCTCCAGCGGTTGCTTTGCCGCCCAGACTCAGCGCCGCACGGAGTGCACCAGGCTCCCAGGGCCCCTGGCTGGGGTCTGCAGCCCCGCACAGCCGGAGGCTGACTCCCTGGGCGCCCAGCAGCTGCCTCACACACGTAGCTTCCCTAGGGCTCTCCTCCCCAGCAGAGACGTGTGCAGCTGGTTGGGGCCTGCCCCTGCGTGCCTGGGCTCCCGCGCACAGCCCCAGCTCAGGGCAAGCAGCCCCTGAGCCAAGACCTGCAGGAGGCGCAGAGCGCCCCCACCTGGAAGCCGAGTGAACAGCTGGTGGGGAGGCGAGCCTCCTCGAGGGAAGAAGAGGCAGCCCAGCCTCGTTTAGCTCAAGCCCTACTTGCCTGGAGCCGAGTGCGCCTTCAGGACGGCAGAGCTCCATCTCTGCTCAGAGGCCCGATCTGGCAGAGTTCCTGGCGCGAGGCTGCTCTGCCCTGGGCGAGCCTTGCCCAGACTTGCCTCGCTGCTAGGCTTCCTGCCCAGGAAGGAGCAGGCTGCGCGAGGCTGGGAGACGCCACTGGCGCCTTCCTGGCCTCAGCTCCGCTCCTGCCTTGCCTTTGCACCTAGGCCCCAGGCGTCCTTGGGGAGGGCTTAGGGGCCGGTGGCTTGCACACTGCCAAGGGCTCCAGCAGGAAGAGCTCTGTGCGAGGGAAGGGAAGGGCCAGTGCAGGGCTCCTCCAGCGGTTGCTTGGCCGCCCAGGCTCAGCGCCGCACGGAGTGCACCAGGCTCCCAGGGCCCCTGGCTGGGGTCTGCAGCCCCGCACAGCCGGAGGCTGACTCCCTGGGCGCCCAGCAGCTGCCTCACACACGTAGCTTCCCTAGCGCTCTCCTCCCCAGCAGAGACGTGTGCAGCTGGTTGGGGCCTGCCCCTGCGTGCCTGGGCTCCCGCCCACAGCCCCAGCTCAGGGCAAGCAGCCCCTGAGCCAAGACCTGCAGGAGGCGCAGAGCGCCCCCACCTGGAAGCCGAGTGAACAGCTGGCGGGGAGGCGAGCCTCCTCGAGGGAAGAAGAGGCAGCCCAGCCTCGTTTGCCTCAAGCCCTACTTGGCTGGAGCCGAGTGCGCCTCCAGGACGGCAGAGCTCCAGCTCTGCTCAGAGGCCCGTTGTGGCAGAGTTGCTGGCGCGAGGCTGCTCTGCCCTGGGCGAGCCTTGCCCAGACTTGCCTCGCTGCTAGGCTTCCTGCCCAGGAAGGAGCAGGCTGCGCGAGGCTGGGAGACGCCACTGGCGCCTTCCTGGCCTCAGCTCCGCTCCTGCCTTGCCTTTGCACCTAGGCCCCAGGCGTCCTTGGGGAGGGCTTAGGGGCCGGTGGCTTGCACACTGCCAAGGGCTCCAGCAGGAAGAGCTCTGTGCGAGGGAAGGGAAGGGCCAGTGCAGGGCTCCTCCAGCGGTTGCTTGGCCGCCCAGGCTCAGCGCCGCACGGAGTGCACCAGGCTCCCAGGGCCCCTGGCTGGGGTCTGCAGCCCCGCACAGCCGGAGGCTGACTCCCTGGGCGCCCAGCAGCTGCCTCACACACGTAGCTTCCCTAGCGCTCTCCTCGCCAGCAGAGACGTGTGCAGCTGGTTGGGGCCTGCCCCTGCGTGCCTGGGCTCCCGCGCCCAGCCCCAGCTCAGGGCAAGCAGCCCCTGAGCCAAGACCTGCAGGAGGCGCAGAGCGCCCCCACCTGGAAGCCGAGTGAACAGCTGGCGGGGAGGCGAGCCTCCTCGAGGGAAGAAGAGGCAGCCCAGCCTCGTTTGGCTCAAGCCCTACTTGGCTGGAGCCGAGTGCGCCTCCAGGACGGCAGAGCTCCAGCTCTGCTCAGAGGCCCGTTCTGGCAGAGTTGCTGGCGCGAGGCTCCTCTGCCCTGGGCGAGCGTTGCCCAGACTTGCCTCGCTGCTAGGCTTCCTGCCCAGGAAGGAGCAGGCTGCGCGAGGCTGGGAGACGCCACTGGCGCCTTCCTGGCCTCAGCTCCGCTCCTGCCTTGCCTTTACACCTAGGCCCCAGGCGTCCTTGGGGAGGGCTTAGGGGCCGGTGGCTTGCACACTGCCAAGGGCTCCAGCAGGAAGAGCTCTGTGGGAGGGAAGGGAAGGGCCAGTGCAGGGCTCCTCCAGCGGTTGCTTTGCCGCCCAGACTCAGCGCCGCACGGAGTGCACCAGGCTCCCAGGGCCCCTGGCTGGGGTCTGCAGCCCCGCACAGCCGGAGGCTGACTCCCTGGGCGCCCAGCAGCTGCCTCACACACGTAGCTTCCCTAGGGCTCTCCTCCCCAGCAGAGACGTGTGCAGCTGGTTGGGGCCTGCCCCTGCGTGCCTGGGCTCCCGCGCACAGCCCCAGCTCAGGGCAAGCAGCCCCTGAGCCAAGACCTGCAGGAGGCGCAGAGCGCCCCCACCTGGAAGCCGAGTGAACAGCTGGCGGGGAGGCGAGCCTCCTCGAGGGAAGAAGAGGCAGCCCAGCCTCGTTTAGCTCAAGCCCTACTTGCCTGGAGCCGAGTGCGCCTTCAGGACGGCAGAGCTCCATCTCTGCTCAGAGGCCCGATCTGGCAGAGTTCCTGGCGCGAGGCTGCTCTGCCCTGGGCGAGCCTTGCCCAGACTTGCCTCGCTGCTAGGCTTCCTGCCCAGGAAGGAGCAGGCTGCGCGAGGCTGGGAGACGCCACTGGCGCCTTCCTGGCCTCAGCTCCGCTCCTGCCTTGGCTTTTCACCTAGGCCCCAGGCGTCCTTGGGGAGGGCTTAGGGGCCGGTGGCTTGCACACTGCCAAGGGCTCCAGCAGGAAGAGCTCTGTGCGAGGGAAGGGAAGGGCCAGTGCAGGGCTCCTCCAGCGGTTGCTTGGCCGCCCAGGCTCAGCGCCGCACGGAGTGCACCAGGCTCCCAGGGCCCCTGGCTGGGGTCTGCAGCCCCGCACAGCCGGAGGCTGACTCCCTGGGCGCCCAGCAGCTGCCTCACACACGTAGCTTCCCTAGCGCTCTCCTCGCCAGCAGAGACGTGTGCAGCTGGTTGGGGCCTGCCCCTGCGTGCCTGGGCTCCCGCGCCCAGCCCCAGCTCAGGGCAAGCAGCCCCTGAGCCAAGACCTGCAGGAGGCGCAGAGCGCCCCCACCTGGAAGCCGAGTGAACAGCTGGCGGGGAGGCGAGCCTCCTCGAGGGAAGAAGAGGCAGCCCAGCCTCGTTTGGCTCAAGCCCTACTTGGCTGGAGCCGAGTGCGCCTCCAGGACGGCAGAGCTCCAGCTCTGCTCAGAGGCCCGTTCTGGCAGAGTTGCTGGCGCGAGGCTCCTCTGCCCTGGGCGAGCGTTGCCCAGACTTGCCTCGCTGCTAGGCTTCCTGCCCAGGAAGGAGCAGGCTGCGCGAGGCTGGGAGACGCCACTGGCGCCTTCCTGGCCTCAGCTCCGCTCCTGCCTTGCCTTTACACCTAGGCCCCAGGCGTCCTTGGGGAGGGCTTAGGGGCCGGTGGCTTGCACACTGCCAAGGGCTCCAGCAGGAAGAGCTCTGTGCGAGGGAAGGGAAGGGCCAGTGCAGGGCTCCTCCAGCGGTTGCTTTGCCGCCCAGACTCAGCGCCGCACGGAGTGCACCAGGCTCCCAGGGCCCCTGGCTGGGGTCTGCAGCCCCGCACAGCCGGAGGCTGACTCCCTGGGCGCCCAGCAGCAGCCTCACACACGTAGCTTCCCTAGGGCTCTCCTCCCCAGCAGAGACGTGTGCAGCTGGTTGGGGCCTGCCCCTGCGTGCCTGGGCTCCCGCGCACAGCCCCAGCTCAGGGCAAGCAGCCCCTGAGCCAAGACCTGCAGGAGGCGCAGAGCGCCCCCACCTGGAAGCCGAGTGAACAGCTGGCGGGGAGGCGAGCCTCCTCGAGGGAAGAAGAGGCAGCCCAGCGTCGTTTGGCTCAAGCCCTACTTGGCTGGAGCCGAGTGCGCCTCCAGGACGGCAGAGCTCCAGCTCTGCTCAGAGGCCCGTTGTGGCAGAGTTGCTGGCGCGAGGCTGCTCTGCCCTGGGCGAGTCTTGCCCAGACTTGCCTCGCTGCTAGGCTTCCTGCCCAGGAAGGAGCAGGCTGCGCGAGGCTGGGAGACGCCACTGGCGCCTTCCTGGCCTCAGCTCCGCTCCTGCCTTGCCTTTGCACCTAGGCCCCAGGCGTCCTTGGGGAGGGCTTAGGGGCCGGTGTCTTGCACACTGCCAAGGGCTCCAGCAGGAAGAGCTCTGTGCGAGGGAAGGGAAGGGCCAGTGCAGGGCTCCTCCAGTGGTTGCTTGGCCGCCCAGGCTCAGCGCCGCACGGAGTGCACCAGGCTCCCAGGGCCCCTGGCTGGGGTCTGCAGCCCCGCACAGCCGGAGGCTGACTCCCTGGGCGCCCAGCAGCTGCCTCACACACGTAGCTTCCCTAGCGCTCTCCTCGCCAGCAGAGACGTGTGCAGCTGGTTGGGGCCTGCCCCTGCGTGCCTGGGCTCCCGCGCCCAGCCCCAGCTCAGGGCAAGCAGCCCCTGAGCCAAGACCTGCAGGAGGCGCAGAGCGCCCCCACCTGGAAGCCGAGTGAACAGCTGGCGGGGAGGCGAGCCTCCTCGAGGGAAGAAGAGGCAGCCCAGCCTCGTTTGGCTCAAGCCCTACTTGGCTGGAGCCGAGTGCGCCTCCAGGACGGCAGAGCTCCAGCTCTGCTCAGAGGCCCGTTCTGGCAGAGTTGCTGGCGCGAGCCTCCTCTGCCCTGGGCGAGCCTTGTCCAGACTTGCCTCGCTGCTAGGCTTCCTGCCCAGGAAGGAGCAGGCTGCGCGAGGCTGGGAGACGCCACTGGCGCCTTCCTGGCCTCAGCTCCGCTCCTGCCTTGCCTTTACACCTAGGCCCCAGGCGTCCTTGGGGAGGGCTTAGGGGCCGGTGGCTTGCACACTGCCAAGGGCTCCAGCAGGAAGAGCTCTGTGCGAGGGAAGGGAAGGGCCAGTGCAGGGCTCCTCCAGCGGTTGCTTTGCCGCCCAGACTCAGCGCCGCACGGAGTGCACCAGGCTCCCAGGGCCCCTGGCTGGGGTCTGCAGCCCCGCACAGCCGGAGGCTGACTCCCTGGGCGACCAGCAGCTGCCTCACACACGTAGCTTTCCTAGGGCTCTCCTCCCCAGCAGAGACGTGTGCAGCTGGTTGGGGCCTGCCCCTGCGTGCCTGGGCTCCCGCCCACAGCCCCAGCTCAGGGCAAGCAGCCCCTGAGCCAAGACCTGCAGGAGGCGCAGAGCGCCCCCACCTGGAAGCCGAGTGAACAGCTGGCTGGGAGGCGAGCCTCCTCGAGGGAAGAAGAGGCAGCCCAGCCTCGTTTAGCTCAAGCCCTACTTGCCTGGAGCCGAGTGCGCCTTCAGGACGGCAGAGCTCCATCTCTGCTCAGAGGCCCGATCTGGCAGAGTTCCTGGCGCGAGGCTGCTCTGCCCTGGGCGAGCCTTGCCCAGACTTGCCTCGCTGCTAGGCTTCCTGCCCAGGAAGGAGCAGGCTGCGCGAGGCTGGGAGACGCCACTGGCGCCTTCCTGGCCTCAGCTCCGCTCCTGCCTTGGCTTTGCACCTAGGCCCCAGGCGTCCTTGGGGAGGGCTTAGGGGCCGGTGGCTTGCACACTGCCAAGGGCTCCAGCAGGAAGAGCTCTGTGCGAGGGAAGGGAAGGGCCAGTGCAGGGCTCCTCCAGCGGTTGCTTGGCCGCCAAGGCTCAGCGCCGCACGGAGTGCACCAGGCTCCCAGGGCCCCTGGCTGGGGTCTGCAGCCCCGCACAGCCGGAGGCTGACTCCCTGGGCGCCCAGCAGCTGCCTCACACACGTAGCTTCCCTAGCGCTCTCCTCCCCAGCAGAGACGTGTGCAGCTGGTTGGGGCCTGCCCCTGCGTGCCTGGGCTCCCGCCCACAGCCCCAGCTCAGGGCAAGCAGCCCCTGAGCCAAGACCTGCAGGAGGCGCAGAGCGCCCCCACCTGGAAGCCGAGTGAACAGCTGGCGGGGAGGCGAGCCTCCTCGAGGGAAGGAGAGGCAGCCCAGCCTCGTTTGCCTCAAGCCCTACTTGGCTGGAGCCGAGTGCGCCTCCAGGACGGCAGAGCTCCAGCTCTGCTCAGAGGCCCGTTGTGGCAGAGTTGCTGCCGCGAGGCTGCTCTGCCCTGGGCGAGCCTTGCCCAGACTTGCCTCGCTGCTAGGCTTCCTGCCCAGGAAGGAGCAGGCTGCGCGAGGCTGGGAGACGCCACTGGCGCCTTCCTGGCCTCAGCTCCGCTCCTGCCTTGCCTTTGCACCTAGGCCCCAGGCGTCCTTGGGGAGGGCTTAGGGGCCGGTGGCTTGCACACTGCCAAGGGCTCCAGCAGGAAGAGCTCTGTGCGAGGGAAGGGAAGGGCCAGTGCAGGGCTCCTCCAGCGGTTGCTTGGCCGCCCAGGCTCAGCGCCGCACGGAGTGCACCAGGCTCCCAGGGCCCCTGGCTGGGGTCTGCAGCCCCGCACAGCCGGAGGCTGACTCCCTGGGCGCCCAGCAGCTGCCTCACACACGTAGCTTCCCTAGCGCTCTCCTCGCCAGCAGAGACGTGTGCAGCTGGTTGGGGCCTGCCCCTGCGTGCCTGGGCTCCCGCGCCCAGCCCCAGCTCAGGGCAAGCAGCCCCTGAGCCAAGACCTGCAGGAGGCGCAGAGCGCCCCCACCTGGAAGCCGAGTGAACAGCTGGCGGGGAGGCGAGCCTCCTCGAGGGAAGAAGAGGCAGCCCAGCCTCGTTTGGCTCAAGCCCTACTTGGCTGGAGCCGAGTGCGCCTCCAGGACGGCAGAGCTCCAGCTCTGCTCAGAGGCCCGTTCTGGCAGAGTTGCTGGCGCGAGCCTCCTCTGCCCTGGGCGAGCCTTGTCCAGACTTGCCTCGCTGCTAGGCTTCCTGCCCAGGAAGGAGCAGGCTGCGCGAGGCTGGGAGACGCCACTGGCGCCTTCCTGGCCTCAGCTCCGCTCCTGCCTTGCCTTTACACCTAGGCCCCAGGCGTCCTTGGGGAGGGCTTAGGGGCCGGTGGCTTGCACACTGCCAAGGGCTCCAGCAGGAAGAGCTCTGTGCGAGGGAAGGGAAGGGCCAGTGCAGGGCTCCTCCAGCGGTTGCTTTGCCGCCCAGACTCAGCGCCGCACGGAGTGCACCAGGCTCCCAGGGCCCCTGGCTGGGGTCTGCAGCCCCGCACAGCCGGAGGCTGACTCCCTGGGCGACCAGCAGCTGCCTCACACACGTAGCTTTCCTAGGGCTCTCCTCCCCAGCAGAGACGTGTGCAGCTGGTTGGGGCCTGCCCCTGCGTGCCTGGGCTCCCGCCCACAGCCCCAGCTCAGGGCAAGCAGCCCCTGAGCCAAGACCTGCAGGAGGCGCAGAGCGCCCCCACCTGGAAGCCGAGTGAACAGCTGGCGGGGAGGCGAGCCTCCTCGAGGGAAGAAGAGGCAGCCCAGCCTCGTTTAGCTCAAGCCCTACTTGCCTGGAGCCGAGTGCGCCTTCAGGACGGCAGAGCTCCATCTCTGCTCAGAGGCCCGATCTGGCAGAGTTCCTGGCGCGAGGCTGCTCTGCCCTGGGCGAGCCTTGCCCAGACTTGCCTCGCTGCTAGGCTTCCTGCCCAGGAAGGAGCAGGCTGCGCGAGGCTGGGAGACGCCACTGGCGCCTTCCTGGCCTCAGCTCCGCTCCTGCCTTGGCTTTGCACCTAGGCCCCAGGCGTCCTTGGGGAGGGCTTAGGGGCCGGTGGCTTGCACACTGCCAAGGGCTCCAGCAGGAAGAGCTCTGTGCGAGGGAAGGGAAGGGCCAGTGCAGGGCTCCTCCAGCGGTTGCTTGGCCGCCAAGGCTCAGCGCCGCACGGAGTGCACCAGGCTCCCAGGGCCCCTGGCTGGGGTCTGCAGCCCCGCACAGCCGGAGGCTGACTCCCTGGGCGCCCAGCAGCTGCCTCACACACGTAGCTTCCCTAGCGCTCTCCTCCCCAGCAGAGACGTGTGCAGCTGGTTGGGGCCTGCCCCTGCGTGCCTGGGCTCCCGCCCACAGCCCCAGCTCAGGGCAAGCAGCCCCTGAGCCAAGACCTGCAGGAGGCGCAGAGCGCCCCCACCTGGAAGCCGAGTGAACAGCTGGCGGGGAGGCGAGCCTCCTCGAGGGAAGGAGAGGCAGCCCAGCCTCGTTTGCCTCAAGCCCTACTTGGCTGGAGCCGAGTGCGCCTCCAGGACGGCAGAGCTCCAGCTCTGCTCAGAGGCCCGTTGTGGCAGAGTTGCTGCCGCGAGGCTGCTCTGCCCTGGGCGAGCCTTGCCCAGACTTGCCTCGCTGCTAGGCTTCCTGCCCAGGAAGGAGCAGGCTGCGCGAGGCTGGGAGACGCCACTGGCGCCTTCCTGGCCTCAGCTCCGCTCCTGCCTTGCCTTTGCACCTAGGCCCCAGGCGTCCTTGGGGAGGGCTTAGGGGCCGGTGGCTTGCACACTGCCAAGGGCTCCAGCAGGAAGAGCTCTGTGCGAGGGAAGGGAAGGGCCAGTGCAGGGCTCCTCCAGCGGTTGCTTGGCCGCCCAGGCTCAGCGCCGCACGGAGTGCACCAGGCTCCCAGGGCCCCTGGCTGGGGTCTGCAGCCCCGAACACCCGGAGGCTGACTCCCTGGGCGCCCAGCAGCTGCCTCACACACGTAGCTTCCCTAGGGCTCTCCTCCCCAGCAGAGACGTGTGCAGCTGGTTGGGGCCTGCCCCTGCGTGCCTGGGCTCCCGCGCACAGCCCCAGCTCAGGGCAAGCAGCCCCTGAGCCAAGACCAGCAGAAGGCGCAGAGCGCCCCCACCTGGAAGCCGAGTGAACAGCTGGCGGGGAGGCGAGCCTCCTCGAGGGAAGAAGAGGCAGCCCAGCCTCGTTTGGCTCAAGCCCTACTTGGCTGGAGCCGAGTGCGCCTCCAGGACGGTAGAGCTCCAGCTCTGCTCAGAGGCCCGTTCTGGCAGAGTTGCTGGCGCGAGGCTCCTCTGCCCTGGGCGAGCCTTGCCCAGACTTGCCTCGCTGCTAGGCTTCCTGCCCAGGAAGGAGCAGGCTGCGCGAGGCTGGGAGACGCCACTGGCGCCTTCCTGGCCTCAGCTCCGCTCCTGCCTTGCCTTTACACCTAGGCCCCAGGCGTCCTTGGGGAGGGCTTAGGGGCCGGTGGCTTGCACACTGCCAAGGGCTCCAGCAGGAAGAGCTCTGTGCGAGGGAAGGGAAGGGCCAGTGCAGGGCTCCTCCAGCGGTTGCTTTGCCGCCCAGACTCAGCGCCGCACGGAGTGCACCAGGCTCCCAGGGCCCCTGGCTGGGGTCTGCAGCCCCGCACAGCCGGAGGCTGACTCCCTGGGCGCCCAGCAGCTGCCTCACACACGTAGCTTCCCTAGGGCTCTCCTCCCCAGCAGAGACGTGTGCAGCTGGTTGGGGCCTGCCCCTTGTGCCTGGGCTCCCGCGCACAGCCCCAGCTCAGGGCAAGCAGCCCCTGAGCCAAGACCTGCAGGAGGCGCAGAGCGCCCCCACCTGGAAGCCGAGTGAACAGCTGGCGGGGAGGCGAGCCTCCTCGAGGGAAGAAGAGGCAGCCCAGCCTCGTTTAGCTCAAGCCCTACTTGCCTGGAGCCGAGTGCGCCTTCAGGACGGCAGAGCTCCATCTCTGCTCAGAGGCCCGATCTGGCAGAGTTCCTGGCGCGAGGCTGCTCTGCCCTGGGCGAGCCTTGCCCAGACTTGCCTCGCTGCTAGGCTTCCTGCCCAGGAAGGAGCAGGCTGCGCGAGGCTGGGAGACGCCACTGGCGCCTTCCTGGCCTCAGCTCCGCTCCTGCCTTGGCTTTGCACCTAGGCCCCAGGCGTCCATGGGGAGGGCTTGGGGGCCGGTGGCTTGCACACTGCCAAGGGCTCCAGCAGGAAGAGCTCTGTGCGAGGGAAGGGAAGGGCCAGTGCAGGGCTCCTCCAGCGGTTGCTTGGCCGCCCAGGCTCAGCGCCGCACGGAGTGCACCAGGCTCCCAGGGCCCCTGGCTGGGGTCTGCAGCCCCGCACAGCCGGAGGCTGACTCCCTGGGCGCCCAGCAGCTGCCTCACACACGTAGCTTCCCTAGCGCTCTCCTCCCCAGCAGAGACGTGTGCAGCTGGTTGGGGCCTGCCCCTGCGTGCCTGGGCTCCCGCCCACAGCCCCAGCTCAGGGCAAGCAGCCCCTGAGCCAAGACCTGCAGGAGGCGCAGAGCGCCCCCACCTGGAAGCCGAGTGAACAGCTGGCGGGGAGGCGAGCCTCCTCGAGGGAAGAAGAGGCAGCCCAGCCTCGTTTGGCTCAAGCCCTACTTGGCTGGAGCCGAGTGCGCCTCCAGGACGGCAGAGCTCCAGCTCTGCTCAGAGGCCCGTTCTGGCAGAGTTGCTGGCGCGAGGCTGCTCTGCCCTGGGCGAGCCTTGCCCAGACTTGCCTCGCTGCTAGGCTTCCTGCCCAGGAAGGAGCAGGCTGCGCGAGGCTGGGAGACGCCACTGGCGCCTTCCTGGCCTCAGCTCCGCTCCTGCCTTGCCTTTGCACCTAGGCCCCAGGCGTCCTTGGGGAGGGCTTAGGGGCCGGTGGCTTGCACACTGCCAAGGGCTCCAGCAGGAAGAGCTCTGTGCGAGGGAAGGGAAGGGCCAGTGCAGGGCTCCTCCAGCGGTTGCTTGGCCGCCCAGGCTCAGCGCCGCACGGAGTGCACCAGGCTCCCAGGGCCCCTGGCTGGGGTCTGCAGCCCCGCACAGCCGGAGGCTGACTCCCTGGGCGCCCAGCAGCTGCCTCACACACGTAGCTTCCCTAGCGCTCTCCTCGCCAGCAGAGACGTGTGCAGCTGGTTGGGGCCTGCCCCTGCGTGCCTGGGCTCCCGCGCCCAGCCCCAGCTCAGGGCATGCAGCCCCTGAGCCAAGACCTGCAGGAGGCGCAGAGCGCCCCCACCTGGAAGCCGAGTGAACAGCTGGCGGGGAGGCGAGCCTCCTCGAGGGAAGAAGAGGCAGCCCAGCGTCGTTTGGCTCAAGCCCTACTTGGCTGGAGCCGAGTGCGCCTCCAGGACGGCAGAGCTCCAGCTCTGCCCAGAGGCCCGTTGTGGCAGAGTTGCTGGCGCGAGGCTGCTCTGCCCTGGGCGAGTCTTGCCCAGACTTGCCTCGCTGCTAGGCTTCCTGCCCAGGAAGGAGCAGGCTGCGCGAGGCTGGGAGACGCCACTGGCGCCTTCCTGGCCTCAGCTCCGCTCCTGCCTTGCCTTTGCACCTAGGCCCCAGGCGTCCTTGGGGAGGGCTTAGGGGCCGGTGTCTTGCACACTGCCAAGGGCTCCAGCAGGAAGAGCTCTGTGCGAGGGAAGGGAAGGGCCAGTGCAGGGCTCCTCCAGCGGTTGCTTGGCCGCCCAGGCTCAGCGCCGCACGGAGTGCACCAGGCTCCCAGGGCCCCTGGCTGGGGTCTGCAGCCCCGCACAGCCGGAGGCTGACTCCCTGGGCGCCCAGCAGCTGCCTCACACACGTAGCTTCCCTAGCGCTCTCCTCGCCAGCAGAGACGTGTGCAGCTGGTTGGGGCCTGCCCCTGCGTGCCTGGGCTCCCGCGCCCAGCCCCAGCTCAGGGCAAGCAGCCCCTGAGCCAAGACCTGCAGGAGGCGCAGAGCGCCCCCACCTGGAAGCCGAGTGAACAGCTGGCGGGGAGGCGAGCCTCCTCGAGGGAAGAAGAGGCAGCCCAGCCTCGTTTGGCTCAAGCCCTACTTGGCTGGAGCCGAGTGCGCCTCCAGGACGGCAGAGCTCCAGCTCTGCTCAGAGGCCCGTTCTGGCAGAGTTGCTGGCGCGAGGCTGCTCTGCCCTGTGCGAGCCTTGCCCAGACTTGCCTCGCTGCTAGGCTTCCTGCCCAGGAAGGAGCAGGCTGCGCGAGGCTGGGAGACGCCACTGGCGCCTTCCTGGCCTCAGCTCCGCTCCTGCCTTGCCTTTGCACCTAGGCCCCAGGCGTCCTTGGGGAGGGCTTAGGGGCCGGTGGCTTGCACACTGCCAAGGGCTCCAGCAGGAAGAGCTCTGTGCGAGGGAAGGGAAGGGCCAGTGCAGGGCTCCTCCAGCGGTTGCTTGGCCGCCCAGACTCAGCGCCGCACGGAGTGCACCAGGCTCCCAGGGCCCCTGGCTGGGGTCTGCAGCCCCGCACACCCGGAGGCTGACTCCCTGGGCGCCCAGCAGCTGCCTCACACACGTAGCTTCCCTAGGGCTCTCCTCCCCAGCAGAGACGTGTGCAGCTGGTTGGGGCCTGCCCCTGCGTGCCTGGGCTCCCGCGCACAGCCCCAGCTCAGGGCAAGCAGCCCCTGAGCCAAGACCTGCAGGAGGCGCAGAGCGCCCCCACCTGGAAGCCGAGTGAACAGCTGGCGGGGAGGCGAGCCTGCTCGAGGGAAGAAGAGGCAGCCCAGCCTCGTTTGGCTCAAGCCCTACTTGGCTGGAGCCGAGTGCGCCTCCAGGACGGCAGAGCTCCAGCTCTGCTCAGAGGCCCGATCTGGCAGAGTTGCTGGCGCGAGGCTGCTCTGCCCTGGGCGAGCCTTGCCCAGACTTGCCTCGCTGCTAGGCTTCCTGCCCAGGAAGGAGCAGGCTGCGCGAGGCTGGGAGACGCCATGGCGCCTTCCTGGCCTCAGATCCGCTCCTGCCTTGCCTTTGCACCTAGGCCCCAGGCATCCTTGGGGACGGCTTAGGGGCCGGTGTCTTGCACACTGCCAAGCGCTCCAGCAGGAAGAGCTCTGTGCGTGGGAAGGGAAGGGCCAGTGCAGGGCTCCTCCAGCGGTTGCTTGGCCGCCCAGACTCAGCGCCGCACGGAGTGCACCAGGCTCCCAGGGCCCCTGGCTGGGGTCTGCAGCCCCGCACACCCGGAGGCTGACTCCCTGGGCGCCCAGCAGCTGCCTCACACACGTAGCTTCCCTAGCGCTCTCCTCCCCAGCAGAGACGTGTGCAGCTGGTTGGGGCCTGCCCCTGCGTGCCTGGGCTCCCGCCCACAGCCCCAGCTCAGGGCAAGCAGCCCCTGAGCCAAGACCTGCAGGAGGCGCAGAGCGCCCCCACCTGGAAGCCGAGTGAACAGCTGGCGGGGAGGCGAGCCTGCTCGAGGGAAGAAGAGGCAGCCCAGCCTCGTTTGGCTCAAGCCCTACTTGGCTGGAGCCGAGTGCGCCTCCAGGACGGCAGAGCTCCAGCTCTGCTCAGAGGCCCGATCTGGCAGAGTTGCTGGCACGAGGCTGCTCTGCCCTGGGCGAGCCTTGCCCAGACTTGCCTCGCTGCTAGGCTTCCTGCCCAGGAAGGAGCAGGCTGCGCGAGGCTGGGAGACGCCATGGCGCCTTCCTTGCCTCAGCTCCGCTCCTGCCTTGCCTTTGCACCTAGGCCCCAGGCATCCTTGGGGACGGCTTAGGGGCCGGTGGCTTGCACACTGCCAAGGGCTCCAGCAGGAAGAGCTCTGTGCGAGGGAAGGGAAGGGCCAGTGCAGGGCTCCTCCAGCGGTTGCTTGGCCGCCCAGACTCAGCGCCGCACGGAGTGCACCAGGCTCCCAGGGCCCCTGGCTGGGGTCTGCAGCCCCGCACACCCGGAGGCTGACTCCCTGGGCGCCCAGCAGCTGCCTCACACACGTAGCTTCCCTAGGGCTCTCCTCCCCAGCAGAGACGTGTGCAGCTGGTTGGGGCCTGCCCCTGCGTGCCTGGGCTCCCGCGCACAGCCCCAGCTCAGGGCAAGCAGCCCCTGAGCCAAGACCTGCAGGAGGCGCAGAGCGCCCCCACCTGGAAGCCGAGTGAACAGCTGGCGGGGAGGCGAGCCTCCTCGAGGGAAGAAGAGGCAGCCCAGCCTCGTTTGGCTCAAGCCCTACTTGGCTGGAGCCGAGTGCGCCTCCAGGACGGCAGAGCTCCAGCTCTGCTCAGAGGCCCGTTCTGGCAGAGTTGCTGGCGCGAGGCTGCTCTGCCCTGGGCGAGCCTTGCCCAGACTTGCCTCGCTGCTAGGCTTCCTGCCCAGGAAGGAGCAGGCTGCGCGAGGCTGGGAGACGCCACTGGCGCCTTCCTGGCCTCAGCTCCGCTCCTGCCTTGCCTTTGCACCTAGGCCCCAGGCGTCCTTGGGGAGGGCTTAGGGGCCGGTGGCTTGCACACTGCCAAGGGCTCCAGCAGGAAGAGCTCTGTGCGAGGGAAGGGAAGTGCCAGTGCAGGGCTCCTCCAGCGGTTGCTTGGCCGCCCAGACTCAGCGCCGCACGGAGTGCACCAGGCTCCCAGGGCCCCTGGCAGGGGTCTGCAGCCCCGCACAGCCGGAGGCTGACTCCCTGGGCGCCCAGCAGCTGCCTCACACACGTAGCTTCCCTAGGGCTCTCCTCCCCAGCAGAGACGTGTGCAGCTGGTTGGGGCCTGCCCCTGCGTGCCTGGGCTCCCGCGCCCAGCCCCAGCTCAGGGCAAGCAGCCCCTGAGCCAAGACCTGCAGGAGGCGCAGAGCGCCCCCACCTGGAAGCCGAGTGAACAGCTGGCGGGGAGGCGAGCCTCCTCGAGGGAAGAAGAGGCAGCCCAGCCTCGTTTGGCTCAAGCCCTACTTGGCTGGAGCCGAGTGCGCCTCCAGGACTGCAGAGCTCCAGCTCTGCTCAGAGGCCCGTTCTGGCAGAGTTGCTGGCGCGAGGCTGCTCTGCCCTGGGCGAGCCTTGCCCAGACTTGCCTCGCTGCTAGGCTTCCTGCCCAGGAAGGAGCAGGCTGCGCGAGGCTGGGAGACGCCACTGGCGCCTTCCTGGCCTCAGCTCTGCTCCTGCCTTGCCTTTGCACCTAGGCCCCAGGCGTCCTTGGGGAGGGCTTAGGGGCCGGTGGCTTGCACACTGCCAAGGGCTCCAGCAGGAAGAGCTCTGTGCGAGGGAAGGGAAGTGCCAGTGCAGGGCTCCTCCAGCGGTTGCTTGGCCGCCCAGACTCAGCGCCGCACGGAGTGCACCAGGCTCCCAAGGCCCCTGGCAGGGGTCTGCAGCCCCGCTCAGCCGGAGGCTGACTCCCTGGGCGCCCAGCAGCTGCCTCACACACGTAGCTTCCCTAGGGCTCTCCTCCCCAGCAGAGACGTGTGCAGCTGGTTGGGGCCTGCCCCTGCGTGACTGGGCTCCCGCGCCCAGCCCCAGCTCAGGGCAAGCAGCCCCTGAGCCAAGACCTGCAGGAGGCGCAGAGCGCCCCCACCTGGAAGCCGAGTGAACAGCTGGCGGGGAGGCGAGCCTCCTCGAGGGAAGAAGAGGCAGCCCAGCCTCGTTTGGCTCAAGCCCTACTTGGCTGGAGCCGAGTGCGCCTCCAGGACGGCAGAGCTCCAGCTCTGCTCAGAGGCCCGTTCTGGCAGAGTTGCTGGCGCGAGGCTGCTCTGCCCTGGGCGAGCCTTGCCCAGACTTGCCTCGCTGCTAGGCTTCCTGCCCAGGAAGGAGCAGGCTGCGCGAGGCTGGGAGACGCCACTGGCGCCTTCCTGGCCTCAGCTCCGCTCCTGCCTTGCCTTTGCACCTAGGCCCCAGGCGTCCTTGGGGAGGGCTTAGGGGCCGGTGGCTTGCACACTGCCAAGGGCTCCAGCAGGAAGAGCTCTGTGCGAGGGAAGGGAAGTGCCAGTGCAGGGCTCCTCCAGCGGTTGCTTTGCCGCCCAGACTCAGCGCCGCACGGAGTGCACCAGGCTCCCAGGGCCCCTGGCTGGGGTCTGCAGCCCCGCACACCCGGAGGCTGACTCTCTGGGCGCCCAGCAGCTGCCTCACACACGTAGCTTCCCTAGCGCTCTCCTCCCCAGCAGAGACGTGTGCAGCTGGTTGGGGCCTGCCCCTGCGTGCCTGGGCTCCCGCGCCCAGCCCCAGCTCAGGGCAAGCAGCCCCTGAGCCAAGACCTGCAGGAGGCGCAGAGCGCCCCCACCTGGAAGCCGAGTGAACAGCTGGCGGGGAGGCGAGCCTCCTCGAGGGAAGAAGAGGCAGCCCAGCCTCGTTTGGCTCAAGCCCTACTTGGCTGGAGCCGAGTGCGCCTCCAGGACGGCAGAGCTCCAGCTCTGCTCAGAGGCCCGTTCTGGCAGAGTTGCTGGCGCGAGGCTGCTCTGCCCTGGGCGAGCATTGCCCAGACTTGCCTCGCTGCTAGGCTTCCTGCCCAGGAAGGAGCAGGCTGCGCGAGGCTGGGAGACGCCACTGGCGCCTTCCTGGCCTCAGCTCCGCTCCTGCCTTGCCTTTGCACCTAGGCCCCAGGCGTCCTTGGGGAGGGCTTAGGGGCCGGTGGCTTGCACACTGCCAAGGGCTCCAGCAGGAAGAGCTCTGTGCGAGGGAAGGGAAGGGCCAGTGCAGGGCTCCTCCAGCGGTTGCTTGGCCGCCCAGGCTCAGCGCCGCACGGAGTGCACCAGGCTCCCAGGGCCCCTGGCTGGGGTCTGCAGCCCCGCACAGCCGGAGGCTGACTCCCTGGGCGCCCAGCAGCTGCCTCACACACGTAGCTTCCCTAGCGTTCTCCTCCCCAGCAGAGACGTGTGCAGCTGGTTGGGGTCTGCCCCTGCGTGCCTGGGCTCCCGCCCACAGCCCCAGCTCAGGGCAAGCAGCCCCTGAGCCAAGACCTGCAGGAGGCGCAGATCGCCCCCACCTGGAAGCCGAGTGAACAGCTGGCGGGGAGGCGAGCCTCCTCGAGGGAAGAAGAGGCATCCCAGCGTCGTTTGGCTCAAGCCCTACTTGGCTGGAGCCGAGTGCTCCTCCAGAACGGCAGAGCTCCAGCTCTGCTCAGAGGCCCGTTGTGGCAGAGTTGCTGGCGCGAGGCTGCTCTGCCCTGGGCGAGCCTTGCCCAGACTTGCCTCGCTGCTAGGCTTCCTGCCCAGGAAGGAGCAGGCTGCGCGAGGCTGGGAGACGCCACTGGCGCCTTCCTGGCCTCAGCTCCGCTCCTGCCTTGCCTTTGCACCTAGGCCCCAGGCGTCCTTGGGGAGGGCTTAGGGGCCGGTGGCTTGCACACTGCCAAGGGCTCCAGCAGGAAGAGCTCTGTGCGAGGGAAGGGAAGGGCCAGTGCAGGGCTCCTCCAGCGGTTGCTTGGCCGCCCAGACTCAGCGCCGCACGGAGTGCACCAGGCTCCCAGGGCCCCTGGCTGGGATCTGCAGCCCCGCACAGCCGGAGGCTGACTCCCTGGGCGCCCAGCAGCTGCCTCACACACGTAGCTTCCCTAGCGCTCTCCTCGCCAGCAGAGACGTGTGCAGCTGGTTGGGGCCTGCCCCTGCGTGCCTGGGCTCCCACGCCCAGCCCCAGCTCAGGGCAAGCAGCCCCTGAGACAAGACCTGCAGGAGGCGCAGAGCGCCCCCACCTGGAAGCCGAGTGAACAGCTGGCGGGGAGGCGAGCCTCCTCGAGGGAAGAAGAGGCAGCCCAGCCTCGTTTGGCTCAAGCCCTACTTGGCTGGAGCCGAGTGCGCCTCCAGGACGGCAGAGCTCCAGCTCTGCTCAGAGGCCCGAATTGGCAGAGTTGCTGGCGCGAGGCTGCTCTGCCCTGGGCGAGCCTTGCCCAGACTTGCCTCGCTGCTAGGCTTCCTGCCCAGGAAGGAGCAGGCTGCGCGTGGCTGGGAGACGCCACTGGCGCCTTCCTGGCCTCAGCTCCGCTCCTGCCTTGCCTTTGCACATAGGCCCCAGGCTTCCTTGGGGAGGGCTTAGGGGCCGGTGGCTTGCACACTGCCAAGGGCTCCAGCAGGAAGAGCTCTGTGCGAGGGAAGGGAAGGGCCAGTGCAGGGCTCCTCCAGCGGTTGCTTGGCCGCCCAGGCTCAGCGCCGCACGGAGTGCACCAGGCTCCCAGGGCCCCTGGCTGGGGTCTGCAGCCCCGCACACCCGGAGGCTGACTCCCTGGGTGCCCAGCAGCTGCCTCACACACGTAGATTCCCTAGCGCTCTGCTCCCCAGCAGAGACGTGTGAGCTGGTTGGGGCCTGCCCCTGCGTGCCTGGGCTCCCGCCCACAGCCCCAGCTCAGGGCAAGCAGCCCCTGAGCCAAGACCTGCAGGAGGCGCAGAGCGCCCCCACCTGGAAGCCGAGTGAACAGCTGGCGGGGAGGCGAGCCTGCTCGAGGGAAGAAGAGGCAGCCCAGCCTCGTTTGGCTCAAGCCCTACTTGGCTGGAGCCGAGTGCGCCTCCAGGACGGCAGAGCTCCAGCTCTGCTCAGAGGCCCGATCTGGCAGAGTTGCTGGCGCGAGGCTGCTCTGCCCTGGGCGAGCCTTGCCCAGACTTGCCTCGCTGCTAGGCTTCCTGCCCAGGAAGGAGCAGGCTGCGCGAGGCTGGGAGACGCCACTGGCGCCTTCCTGGCCTCAGCTCCGCTCCTGCCTTGCCTTTGCACCTAGGCCCCAGGCGTCCTTGGGGAGGGCTTAGGGGCCGGTGGCTTGCACACTGCCAAGGACTCCAGCAGGAAGAGCTCTGTGCGAGGGAAGGGAAGGGCCAGTGCGGGGCTCCTCCAGCGGTTGCTTGGCCGCCCAGACTCAGCGCCGCACGGAGTGCACCAGGCTCCCAGGGCCCCTGGCTGGGGTCTGCAGCCCCGCACAGCCGGAGGCTGACTCCCTGGGCGCCCAGCAGCTGCCTCACACACGTAGCTTCCCTAGCGCTCTCCTCCCCAGCAGAGACGTGTGCAGCTGGTTGGGGCCTGCCCCTGCGTGCCTGGGCTCCCACGCCCAGACCCAGCTCAGGGCAAGCAGCCCCTGAGCCAAGACCTGCAGGAGGCGCAGAGCGCCCCCACCTGGAAGCCGAGTGAACAGCTGGCGGGGAGGCGAGCCTCCTCGAGGGAAGAAGAGGCAGCCCAGCCTCGTTTGGCTCAAGCCCTACTTGGCTGGAGCCGAGTGCGCCTCCAGGACGGCAGAGCTCCAGCTCTGCTCAGAGGCCCGTTCTGGCAGAGTTGCTGGCGCGAGGCTGCTCTGCCCTGGGCGAGCCTTGCCCAGACTTGCCTCGCTGCTAGGCTTCCTGCCCAGGAAGGAGCAGGCTGCGCGAGGCTGGAAAAGCCACTGGCGCCTTCCTGGCCTCAGCTCCGCTCCTGCCTTGCCTTTGCACCTAGGCCCCAGGCGTCCTTGGGGAGGGCTTAGGGGCCGGTGGCTTGCACACTGCCAAAGGCTCCAGCAGGAAGAGCTCTGTGCGAGGGAAGGGAAGGGCCAGTGCAGGGCTCCTCCAGCGGTTGCTTGGCCGCCCAGACTCAGCGCCGCACGGAGTGCACCAGGCTCCCAGGGCCCCTGGCTGGGGTCTGCAGCCCCGCACAGCCGGAGGCTGACTCCCTGGGCGCCCAGCAGCTGCCTCACACACGTAGCTTCCCTAGGGCTCTCCTCCCCAGCAGAGAAGTGTGCAGCTGGTTGGGGCCTGCCCCTGCGTGCCTGGGCTCCCGCGCACAGCCCCAGCTCAGGGCAAGCAGCCCCTGAGCCAAGACCTGCAGGAGGCACACATCGCCCCCACCTGGAAGCCGAGTGAACAGCTGGCGGGGAGGCGAGCCTCCTCGAGGGAAGAAGAGGCAGCCCAGCCTCGTTTGGCTCAAGCCCTACTTGGCTGGAGCCGAGTGCGCCTTCAGGACGGCAGAGCTCCAGCTCTGCTCAGAGGCCCGATCTGGCAGAGTTGCTGGCGCGAGGCTGCTCTGCCCTGGGCGAGCCTTGCCCAGACTTGCCTCGCTGCTAGGCTTCCTGCCCAGGAAGGAGCAGGCTGTGCGAGGCTGGGAGACGCCACTGGCGCCTTCCTGGCCTCAGCTCCACTCCTGCCTTGCCTTTGCACCTAGGCCCCAGGCGTCCTTGGGGAGGGCTTAGGGGCCGGTGGTTTCCACACTGCCAAGGGCTCCAGCAGGAAGAGCTCTGTGCGAGGGAAGGGAAGGGCCAGTGCAGGGCTCCTCCAGCGGTTGCTTGGCCGCCCAGACTCAGCGCCGCACGGAGTGAACCAGGCTCCCAGGGCCCCTGGCTGGGGTCTGCAGCCCCGCACAGCCGGAGGCTGACTCCCTGGGCGCCCAGCAGCTGCCTCACACACGTAGCTTCCCTAGCGCTCTCCTCCCCAGCAGAGACGTGTGCAGCTGGTTGGGTCTGCCCCTGCGTGCCTGGGCTCCCGCCCACAGCCCCAGCTCAGGGCAAGCAGCCCCTGAGCCAAGACCTGCAGGAGGCGCAGAGCGCCCCCACCTGGAAGCCGAGTGAACAGCTGGCGGGGAGGCGAGCCTCCTCGAGGGAAGAAGAGGCAGCCCAGCCTCGTTTGGCTCAAGCCCTACTTGGCTGGAGCCGAGTGCGCCTCCAGGACGGCAGAGCTCCAGCTCTGCTCAGAGGCCCGTTCTGGCAGAGTTGTTGGCGCGAGGCTGCTCTGCCCTGGGCGAGCCTTGCCCAGACTTGCCTCGCTGCTAGGCTTCCTGCCCAGGAAGGAGCAGGCTGCGCGAGGCTGGGAGACGCCACTGGCGCCTTCCTGGCCTCAGCTCCTCTCCTGCCTTGCCTTTGCACCTAGGCCCCAGGCGTCCTTGGGGAGGGCTTAGGGGCCGGTGGCTTGCACACTGCCAAGGGCTCCAGCAGGAAGAGCTCTGTGCGAGGGAAGGAAAGTGCCAGTGCAGGGCTCCTCCAGCGGTTGCTTGGCCGCCCAGACTCAGCGCCGCACGGAGTGCACCAGGCTCCCAGGGCCCCTGGCAGGGGTCTGCAGCCCCGCACAGCCGGAGGCTGACTCCCTGGGCGCCCAGCAGCTGCCTCACACACGTAGCTTCCCTAGGGCTCTCCTCCCAAGCAGAGACGTGTGCAGCTGGTTGGGGCCTGCCCCTGCGTGCCTGGGCTCCCGCGCCCAGCCCCAGCTCAGGGCAAGCAGCCCCTGAGCCAAGACCTGCAGGAGGCGCAGAGCGCCCCCACCTGGAAGCCGAGTGAACAGCTGGCGGGGAGGCGAGCCTCCTCGAGGGAAGAAGAGGCAGCCCAGCCTCGTTTGGCTCAAGCCCTACTTGGCTGGAGCCGAGTGCGCCTCCAGGTCGGCAGAGCTCCAGCTCTGCTCAGAGGCCCGTTCTGGCAGAGTTGCTGGCGCGAGGCTGCTCTGCCCTGGGCGAGCCTTGCCCAGACTTGCCTCGCTGCTAGGCTTCCTGCCCAGGAAGGAGCAGGCTGCGCGAGGCTGGGAGACGCCACTGGCGCCTTCCTGGCCTCAGCTCCGCTCCTGCCTTGCCTTTGCACCTAGGCCCCAGGCGTCCTTGGGGAGGGCTTAGGGGCCGGTGGCTTGCACACTGCCAAGGGCTCCAGCAGGAAGAGCTCTGTGCGAGGGAAGGGAAGTGCCAGTGCAGGGCTCCTCCAGCGGTTGCTTGGCCGCCCAGACTCAGCGCCGCACGGAGTGCACCAGGCTCCCAGGGCCCCTGGCAGGGGTCTGCAGCCCCGCACAGCCGGAGGCTGACTCCCTGGGCGCCCAGCAGCTGCCTCACACACGTAGCTTCCCTAGGGCTCTCCTCCCCAGCAGAGACGTGTGCAGCTGGTTGGGGCCTGCCCCTGCGTGCCTGGGCTCCCGCGCCCAGCCCCAGCTCAGGGCAAGCAGCCCCTGAGCCAAGACATGCAGGAGGCGCAGAGCGCCCCCACCTGGAAGCCGAGTGAACAGCTGGCGGGGAGGCGAGCCTCCTCGAGGGAAGAAGAGGCAGCCCAGCCTCGTTTGGCTCAAGCCCTACTTGGCTGGAGCCGAGTGCGCCTCCAGGACGGCAGAGCTCCAGCTCTGCTCAGAGGCCCGTTCTGGCAGAGTTGCTGGCGCGAGGCTGCTCTGCCCTGGGCGAGCCTTGCCCAGACTTGCCTCGCTGCTAGGCTTCCTGCCCAGGAAGGAGCAGGCTGCGCGAGGCTGGGAGACGCCACTGGCGCCTTCCTGGCCTCAGCTCTGCTCCTGCCTTGCCTTTGCACCTAGGCCCCAGGCGTCCTTGGGGAGGGCTTAGGGGCCGGTGGCTTGCACACTGCCAAGGGCTCCAGCAGGAAGAGCTCTGTGCGAGGGAAGGGAAGTGCCAGTGCAGGGCTCCTCCAGCGGTTGCTTGGCCGCCCAGACTCAGCGCCGCACGGAGTGCACCAGGCTCCCAAGGCCCCTGGCAGGGGTCTGCAGCCCCGCACAGCCGGAGGCTGACTCCCTGGGCGCCCAGCAGCTGCCTCACACACGTAGCTTCCCTAGGGCTCTCCTCCCCAGCAGAGACGTGTGCAGCTGGTTGGGGCCTGCCCCTGCGTGCCTGGGCTCCCGCGCCCAGCCCCAGCTCAGGGCAAGCAGCCCCTGAGCCAAGACCTGCAGGAGGCGCAGAGCGCCCCCACCTGGAAGCCGAGTGAACAGCTGGCGGGGAGGCGAGCCTCCTCGAGGGAAGAAGAGGCAGCCCAGCCTCGTTTGCCTCAAGCCCTACTTGGCTGGAGCCGAGTGCGCCTCCAGGACGGCAGAGCTCCAGCTCTGCTCAGAGGCCCGTTGTGGCAGAGTTGCTGCCGCGAGGCTGCTCTGCCCTGGGCGAGCCTTGCCCAGACTTGCCTCGCTGCTAGGCTTCCTGCCCAGGAAGGAGCAGGCTGCGCGAGGCTGGGAGACGCCACTGGCGCCTTCCTGGCCTCAGCTCCGCTCCTGCCTTGCCTTTGCACCTAGGCCCCAGGCGTCCTTGGGGAGGGCTTAGGGGCCGGTGGCTTGCACACTGCCAAGGGCTCCAGCAGGAAGAGCTCTGTGCGAGGGAAGGGAAGTGCCAGTGCAGGGCTCCTCCAGCGGTTGCTTTGCCGCCCAGACTCAGCGCCGCACGGAGTGCACCAGGCTCCCAGGGCCCCTGGCTGGGGTCTGCAGCCCCGCACACCCGTAGGCTGACTCTCTGGGCGCCCAGCAGCTGCCTCACACACGTAGCTTCCCTAGCGCTCTCCTCCCCAGCAGAGACGTGTGCAGCTGGTTGGGGCCTGCCCCTGCGTGCCTGGGCTCCCGCGCCCAGCCCCAGCTCAGGGCAAGCAGCCCCTGAGCCAAGACCTGCAGGAGGCGCAGAGCGCCCCCACCTGGAAGCCGAGTGAACAGCTGGCGGGGAGGCGAGCCTCCTCGAGGGAAGAAGAGGCAGCCCAGCCTCGTTTGGCTCAAGCCCTACTTGGCTGGAGCCGAGTGCGCCTCCAGGACGGCAGAGCTCCAGCTCTGCTCAGAGGCCCGTTCTGGCAGAGTTGCTGGCGCGAGGCTGCTCTGCCCTGGGCGAGCATTGCCCAGACTTGCCTCGCTGCTAGGCTTCCTGCCCAGGAAGGAGCAGGCTGCGCGAGGCTGGGAGACGCCACTGGCGCCTTCCTGGCCTCAGCTCCGCTCCTGCCTTGCCTTTGCACCTAGGCCCCAGGCGTCCTTGGGGAGGGCTTAGGGGCCGGTGGCTTGCCCACTGCCAAGGGCTCCAGCAGGAAGAGCTCTGTGCGAGGGAAGGGAAGGGCCAGTGCAGGGCTCCTCCAGCGGTTGCTTGGCCGCCCAGGCTCAGCGCCGCACGGAGTGCACCAGGCTCCCAGGGCCCCTGGCTGGGGTCTGCAGCCCCGCACAGCCGGAGGCTGACTCCCTGGGCGCCCAGCAGCTGCCTCACACACGTAGCTTCCCTAGCGCTCTCCTCCCCAGCAGAGACGTGTGCAGCTGGTTGGGGTCTGCCCCTGCGTGCCTGGGCTCCCGCCCACAGCCCCAGCTCAGGGCAAGCAGCCCCTGAGCCAAGACCTGCAGGAGGCACACATCGCCCCCACCTGGAAGCCGAGTGAACAGCTGGCGGGGAGGCGAGCCTCCTCGAGGGAAGAAGAGGCAGCCCAGCGTCGTTTGGCTCAAGCCCTACTTGGCTGGAGCCGAGTGCTCCTCCAGAACGGCAGAGCTCCAGCTCTGCTCAGAGGCCCGTTGTGGCAGAGTTGCTGGCGCGAGGCTGCTCTGCCCTGGGCGAGCCTTGCCCAGACTTGCCTCGCTGCTAGGCTTCCTGCCCAGGAAGGAGCAGGCTGCGCGAGGCTGGGAGACGCCACTGGCGCCTTCCTGGCCTCAGCTCCGCTCCTGCCTTGCCTTTGCACCTAGGCCCCAGGCGTCCTTGGGGAGGGCTTAGGGGCCTGTGGCTTGCACACTGCCAAGGGCTCCAGCAGGAAGAGCTCTGTGCGAGGGAAGGGAAGGGCCAGTGCAGGGCTCCTCCAGCGGTTGCTTGGCCGCCCAGACTCAGCGCCGCACGGAGTGCACCAGGCTCCCAGGGCCCCTGGCTGGGGTCTGCAGCCCCGCACAGCCGGAGGCTGACTCCCTGGGCGCCCAGCAGCTGCCTCACACACGTAGCTTCCCTAGCGCTCTCCTCGCCAGCAGAGACGTGTGCAGCTGGTTGGGGCCTGCCCCTGCGTGCCTGGGCTCCCACGCCCAGCCCCAGCTCAGGGCAAGCAGCCCCTGAGCCAAGACCTGCAGGAGGCGCAGAGCGCCCCCACCTGGAAGCCGAGTGAACAGCTGGCGGGGAGGCGAGCCTCCTCGAGGGAAGAAGAGGCAGCCCAGCCTCGTTTGGCTCAAGCCCTACTTGGCTGGAGCCGAGTGCGCCTCCAGGACGGCAGAGCTCCAGCTCTGCTCAGAGGCCCGATCTGGCAGAGTTGCTGGCGCGAGGCTGCTCTGCCCTGGGCGAGCCTTGCCCAGACTTGCCTCGCTGCTAGGCTTCCTGCCCAGGAAGGAGCAGGCTGCGCGTGGCTGGGAGACGCCACTGGCGCCTTCCTGGCCTCAGCTCCGCTCCTGCCTTGCCTTTGCACATAGGCCCCAGGCTTCCTTGGGGAGGGCTTAGGGGCCGGTGGCTTGCACACTGCCAAGGGCTCCAGCAGGAAGAGCTCTGTGCGAGGGAAGGGAAGGGCCAGTGCAGGGCTCCTCCAGCGGTTGCTTGGCCGCCCAGGCTCAGCGCCGCACGGAGTGCACCAGGCTCCCAGGGCCCCTGGCTGGGGTCTGCAGCCCCGCACACCCGGAGGCTGACTCCCTGGGTGCCCAGCAGCTGCCTCACACACGTAGATTCCCTAGCGCTCTGCTCCCCAGCAGAGACGTGTGAGCTGGTTGGGGCCTGCCCCTGCGTGCCTGGGCTCCCGCCCACAGCCCCAGCTCAGGGCAAGCAGCCCCTGAGCCAAGACCTGCAGGAGGCGCAGAGCGCCCCCACCTGGAAGCCGAGTGAACAGCTGGCGGGGAGGCGAGCCTGCTCGAGGGAAGAAGAGGCAGCCCAGCCTCGTTTGGCTCAAGCCCTACTTGGCTGGAGCCGAGTGCGCCTCCAGGACGGCAGAGCTCCAGCTCTGCTCAGAGGCCCGATCTGGCAGAGTTGCTGGCGCGAGGCTGCTCTGCCCTGGGCGAGCCTTGCCCAGACTTGCCTCGCTGCTAGGCTTCCTACCCAGGAAGGAGCAGGCTGCGCGAGGCTGGGAGACGCCACTGGCGCCTTCCTGGCCTCAGCTCCGCTCCTGCCTTGCCTTTGCACCTAGGCCCCAGGCGTCCTTGGGGAGGGCTTAGGGGCCGGTGGCTTGCACACTGCCAAGGGCTCCAGCAGGAAGAGCTCTGTGCGAGGGAAGGGAAGGGCCAGTGCGGGGCTCCTCCAGCGGTTGCTTGGCCGCCCAGACTCAGCGCCGCACGGAGTGCACCAGGCTCCCAGGGCCCCTGGCTGGGGTCTGCAGCCCCGCACAGCCGGAGGCTGACTCCCTGGGCGCCCAGCAGCTGCCTCACACACGTAGCTTCCCTAGCGCTCTCCTCCCCAGCAGAGACGTGTGCAGCTGGTTGGGGCCTGCCCCTGCGTGCCTGGGCTCCCACGCCCAGACCCAGCTCAGGGCAAGCAGCCCCTGAGCCAAGACCTGCAGGAGGCGCAGAGCGCCCCCACCTGGAAGCCGAGTGAACAGCTGGCGGGGAGGCGAGCCTCCTCGAGGGAAGAAGAGGCAGCCCAGCCTCGTTTGGCTCAAGCCCTACTTGGCTGGAGCCGAGTGCGCCTCCAGGACGGCAGAGCTCCAGCTCTGCTCAGAGGCCCGTTCTGGCAGAGTTGCTGGCGCGAGGCTGCTCTGCCCTGGGCGAGCCTTGCCCAGACTTGCCTCGCTGCTAGGCTTCCTGCCCAGGAAGGAGCAGGCTGCGCGAGGCTGGAAAAGCCACTGGCGCCTTCCTGGCCTCAGCTCCGCTCCTGCCTTGCCTTTGCACCTAGGCCCCAGGCGTCCTTGGGGAGGGCTTAGGGGCCGGTGGCTTGCACACTGCCAAAGGCTCCAGCAGGAAGAGCTCTGTGCGAGGGAAGGGAAGGGCCAGTGCAGGGCTCCTCCAGCGGTTGCTTGGCCGCCCAGACTCAGCGCCGCACGGAGTGCACCAGGCTCCCAGGGCCCCTGGCTGGGGTCTGCAGCCCCGCACAGCCGGAGGCTGACTCCCTGGGCGCCCAGCAGCTGCCTCACACACGTAGCTTCCCTAGGGCTCTCCTCCCCAGCAGAGAAGTGTGCAGCTGGTTGGGGCCTGCCCCTGCGTGCCTGGGCTCCCGCGCACAGCCCCAGCTCAGGGCAAGCAGCCCCTGAGCCAAGACCTGCAGGAGGCGCAGAGCGCCCCCACCTGGAAGCCGAGTGAACAGCTGGCGGGGAGGCGAGCCTCCTCGAGGGAAGAAGAGGCAGCCCAGCCTCGTTTGGCTCAAGCCCTACTTGGCTGGAGCCGAGTGCGCCTTCAGGACGGCAGAGCTCCAGCTCTGCTCAGAGGCCCGATCTGGCAGAGTTGCTGGCGCGAGGCTGCTCTGCCCTGGGCGAGCCTTGCCCAGACTTGCCTCGCTGCTAGGCTTCCTGCCCAGGAAGGAGCAGGCTGTGCGAGGCTGGGAGACGCCACTGGCGCCTTCCTGGCCTCAGCTCCGCTCCTGCCTTGCCTTTGCACCTAGGCCCCAGGCGTCCTTGGGGAGGGCTTAGGGGCCGGTGGTTTCCACACTGCCAAGGGCTCCAGCAGGAAGAGCTCTGTGCGAGGGAAGGGAAGGGCCAGTGCAGGGCTCCTCCAGCGGTTGCTTGGCCGCCCAGACTCAGCGCCGCACGGAGTGAACCAGGCTCCCAGGGCCCCTGGCTGGGGTCTGCAGCCCCGCACAGCCGGAGGCTGACTCCCTGGGCGCCCAGCAGCTGCCTCACACACGTAGCTTCCCTAGCGCTCTCCTCCCCAGCAGAGACGTGTGCAGCTGGTTGGGGCCTGCCCCTGCGTGCCTGGGCTCCCGCCCACAGCCCCAGCTCAGGGCAAGCAGCCCCTGAGCCAAGACCTGCAGGAGGCGCAGAGCGCCCCCACCTGGAAGCCGAGTGAACAGCTGGCGGGGAGGCGAGCCTCCTCGAGGGAAGAAGAGGCAGCCCAGCCTCGTTTGGCTCAAGCCCTACTTGGCTGGAGCCGAGTGCGCCTCCAGGACGGCAGAGCTCCAGCTCTGCTCAGAGGCCCGTTGTGGCAGAGTTGCTGGCGCGAGGCTGCTCTGCCCTGGGCGAGCCTTGCCCAGACTTGCCTCGCTGCTAGGCTTCCTGCCCAGGAAGGAGCAGGCTGCGCGAGGCTGGGAGACGCCACTGGCGCCTTCCTGGCCTCAGCTCCCCTCCTGCCTTGCCTTTGCACCTAGGCCCCAGGCGTCCTTGGGGAGGGCTTAGGGGCCGGTGGCTTGCACACTGCCAAGGGCTCCAGCAGGAAGAGCTCTGTGCGAGGGAAGGAAAGTGCCAGTGCAGGGCTCCTCCAGCGGTTGCTTGGCCGCCCAGACTCAGCGCCGCACGGAGTGCACCAGGCTCCCAGGGCCCCTGGCAGGGGTCTGCAGCCCCGTACAGCCGGAGGCTGACTCCCTGGGCGCCCAGCAGCTGCCTCACACACGTAGCTTCCCTAGGGCTCTCCACCCCAGCAGAGACGTGTGCAGCTGGTTGGGGCCTGCCCCTGCGTGCCTGGGCTCCCGCGCTCAGCCCCAGCTCAGGGCAAGCAGCCCCTGAGCCAAGACCTGCAGGAGGCGCAGAGCGCCCCCACCTGGAAGCCGAGTGAACAGCTGGCGGGGAGGCGAGCCTCCTCGAGGGAAGAAGAGGCAGCCCAGCCTCGTTTGGCTCAAGCCCTACTTGGCTGGAGCCGAGTGCGCCTCCAGGACGGCAGAGCTCCAGCTCTGCTCAGAGGCCCGTTCTGGCAGAGTTGCTGGCGCGAGGCTGCTCTGCCCTGGGCGAGCCTTGCCCAGACTTGCCTCGCTGCTAGGCTTCCTGCCCAGGAAGGAGCAGGCTGCGCGAGGCTGGGAGACGCCACTGGCGCCTTCCTGGCCTCAGCTCCTCTCCTGCCTTGCCTTTGCACCTAGGCCCCAGGCGTCCTTGGGGAGGGCTTAGGGGCCGGTGGCTTGCACACTGCCAAGGGCTCCAGCAGGAAGAGCTCTGTGCGAGGGAAGGGAAGGGCCAGTGCAGGGCTCCTCCAGCGGTTGCTTTGCCGCCCAGACTCAGCGCCGCACGGAGTGCACCAGGCTCCCAGGGCCCCTGGCTGGGGTCTGCAGCCCCGCACACCCGGAGGCTGACTCTCTGGGCGCCCAGCAGCTGCCTCACACACGTAGCTTCCCTAGCGCTCTCCTCCCCAGCAGAGACGTGTGCAGCTGGTTGGGGCCTGCCCCTGCGTACCTGGGCTCCCGCGCCCAGCCCCAGCTCAGGGCAAGCAGCCCCTGAGCCAAGACCTGCAGGAGGCGCAGAGCGCCCCCACCTGGAAGCCGAGTGAACAGCTGGCGGGGAGGCGAGCCTCCTCGAGGGAAGAAGAGGCAGCCCAGCCTCGTTTGGCTCAAGCCCTACTTGGCTGGAGCCGAGTGCGCCTCCAGGACGGCAGAGCTCCAGCTCTGCTCAGAGGCCCGTTCTGGCAGAGTTGCTGGCGCGAGGCTGCTCTGCCCTGGGCGAGCATTGCCCAGACTTGCCTCGCTGCTAGGCTTCCTGCCCAGGAAGGAGCAGGCTGCGCGAGGCTGGGAGACGCCACTGGCGCCTTCCTGGCCTCAGCTCCGCTCCTGCCTTGCCTTTGCACCTAGGCCCCAGGCCTCCTTGGGGAGGGCTTAGGGGCCGGTGGCTTGCACACTGCCAAGGGCTCCAGCAGGAAGAGCTCGGTGCGAGGGAAGGGAAGGGCCAGTGCAGGGCTCCTCCAGCGGTTGCTTGGCCGCCCAGGCTCAGCGCCGCACGGAGTGCACCAGGCTCCCAGGGCCCCTGGCTGGGGTCTGCAGCCCCGCACAGCCGGAGGCTGACTCCCTGGGCGCCCAGCAGCTGCCTCACACACGTAGCTTCCCTAGGGCTCTCCTCCCCAGCAGAGACGTGTGCAGCTGGTTGGGGCCTGCCCCTGCGTGCCTGGGCTCCCGCCCACAGCCCCAGCTCAGGGCAAGCAGCCCCTGAGCCAAGACCTGCAGGAGGCGCAGAGCGCCCCCACCTGGAAGCCGAGTGAACAGCTGGCGGGGAGGCGAGCCTCCTCGAGGGAAGAAGAGGCAGCCCAGCGTCGTTTGGCTCAAGCCCTACTTGGCTGGAGCCGAGTGCGCCTCCAGGACGGCAGAGCTCCAGCTCTGCTCAGAGGCCCGTTCTGGCAGAGTTGCTGGCGCGAGGCTGCTCTGCCCTGGGCGAACCTTGCCCAGACTTGCCTCGCTGCTAGGCTTCCTGCCCAGGAAGGAGCAGGCTGCGCGAGGCTGGGAGACGCCACTGGCGCCTTCCTGGATTCAGCTCCGCTCCTGCCTTGCCTTTGCACCTAGGCCCCAGGCGTCCTTGGGGAGGGCTTAGGGGCCGGTGGCTTGCACACTGCCAAGGGCTCCAGCAGGAAGAGCTCTGTGCGAGGGAAGGGAAGGGCCATTGCAGGGCTCCTCCAGCGGTTGCTTGGCCGCCCAGGCTCAGCGCCGCACGGAGTGCACCAGGCTCCCAGGGCCCCTGGCTGGGGTCTGCAGCCCCGCACACCCGGATGCTGACTCCCTGGGCGCCCAGCAGCTGCCTCACACACGTAGCTTCCCTAGCGCTCTCCTCGCCAGCAGACACGTGTGCAGCTGGTTGGGGCCTGCCCCTGCGTGCCTGGGCTCCCGCGCCCAGCCCCAGCTCAGGGAAAGCAGCCCCTGAGCCAAGACCTGCAGGAGGCGCAGAGCGCCCCCACCTGGAAGCCGAGTGACCAGCTGGCGGGGAGGCGAGCCTCCTCGAGGGAAGAAGAGGCAGCCCAGCCTCGTTTGGCTCAAGCCCTACTTGGCTGGAGCCGAGTGCGCCTCCAGGACGGCAGAGCTCCAGCTCTGCTCAGAGGCCCGTTGTGGCAGAGTTGCTGGCGCGAGGCTGCTCTGCCCTGGGCGAGCATTGCCCAGACTTGCCTCGCTGCTAGGCTTCCTGCCCAGGAAGGAGCAGGCTGCGCGGGGCTGGGAGACGCCACTGGCGCCTTCCTGGCCTCAGCTCCGCTCCTGCCTTGCCTTTGCAACTAGGCCCCAGGCGTCCTTGGGGATGGCTTAGGGGCCGGTGGCTTGCACACTGCCAAGGGCTCCAGCAGGAAGAGCTCTCTGCGAGGGAAAGGAAGGGCCAGTGCAGGGCTCCTCCAGCGGTTGCTTGGCCGCCCAGGCTCAGCGCCGCACGGAGTGCACCAGGCTCCCAGGGCCCCTGGCTGGGGTCTGCAGCCCCGCACAGCCGGAGGCTGACTCCCTGGGCGCCCAGCAGCTGCCTCACACACCTAGCTTCCCTAGCGCTCTCCTCCCCAGCAGAGACGTGTGCAGCTGGTTGGGGTCTGCCCCTGCGTGCCTGGGCTCCCGCCCACAGCCCCAGCTCAGGGCAAGCAGCCCCTGAGCCAAGACCTGCAGGAGGCACACATCGCCCCCACCTGGAAGCCGAGTGAACAGCTGGCGGGGAGGCGAGCCTCCTCGAGGGAAGAAGAGGCAGCCCAGCGTCGTTTGGCTCAAGCCCTACTTGGCTGGAGCCGAGTGCTCCTCCAGAACGGCAGAGCTCCAGCTCTGCTCAGAGGCCCGTTGTGGCAGAGTTGCTGGCGCGAGGCTGCTCTGCCCTGGGCGAGCCTTGCCCAGACTTGCCTCGCTGCTAGGCTTCCTGCCCAGGAAGGAGCAGGCTGCGCGAGGCTGGGAGACGCCACTGACGCCTTCCTGGCCTCAGCTCCGCTCCTGCCTTGCCTTTGCACCTAGGCCCCAGGCGTCCTTGGGGAGGGCTTAGGGGCCGGTGGCTTGCACACTGCCAAGGGCTCCAGCAGGAAGAGCTCTGTGCGAGGGAAGGGAAGGGCCAGTGCAGGGCTCCTCCAGGGGTTGCTTGGCCGCCCAGACTCAGCGCCGCACGGAGTGCACCAGGCTCCCAGGGCCCCTGGCTGGGGTCTGCAGCCCCGCACAGCCGGAGGCTGACTCCCTGGGCGCCCAGCAGCTGCCTCACACACGTAGCTTCCCTAGCGCTCTCCTCGCCAGCAGAGACGTGTGCAGCTGGTTGGGGCCTGCCCCTGCGTGCCTGGGCTCCCGCCCACAGCCCCAGCTCAGGGCAAGCAGCCCCTGAGTCAAGACCTGCAGGAGGCGCAGAGCGCCCCCACCTGGAAGCCGAGTGAACAGCTGGCGGGGAGGCGAGCCTCCTCGAGGGAAGAAGAGGCAGCCCAGCCTCGTTTGGCTCAAGCCCTACTTGGCTGGAGCCGAGTGCGCCTCCAGGACGGCAGAGCTCCAGCTCTGCTCAGAGGCCCGTTGTGGCAGAGTTGCTGGCGCGAGGCTGCTCTGCCCTGGGCGAGCCTTGCCCAGACTTGCCTCGCTGCTAGGCTTCCTGCCCAGGAAGGAGCAGGCTGCGCGAGGCTGGGAGACGCCACTGGCGCCTTCCTGGCCTCAGCTCCGCTCCTGCCTTGCCTTTGCACCTAGGCCCCAGGCGTCCTTGGGGAGGGCTTAGGGGCCGGTGGCTTGCACACTGCCAAGGGCTCCAGCAGGAAGAGCTCTGTGCGAGGGAAGGGAAGTGCCAGTGCAGGGCTCCTCCAGCGGTTGCTTTGCCGCCCAGACTCAGCGCCGCACGGAGTGCACCAGGCTCCCAGGGCCCCTGGCTGGGGTCTGCAGCCCCGCACACCCGGAGGCTGACTCTCTGGGCGCCCAGCAGCTGCCTCACACACGTAGCTTCCCTAGCGCTCTCCTCCCCAGCAGAGACGTGTGCAGCTGGTTGGGGCCTGCCCCTGCGTGCCTGGGCTCCCGCGCCCAGCCCCAGCTCAGGGCAAGCAGCCCCTGAGCCAAGACCTGCAGGAGGCGCAGAGCGCCCCCATCTGGAAGCCGAGTGAACAGCTGGCGGGGAGGCGAGCCTCCTCGAGGGAAGAAGAGGCAGCCCAGCCTCGTTTGGCTCAAGCCCTACTTGGCTGGAGCCGAGTGCGCCTCCAGGACGGCAGAGCTCCAGCTCTGCTCAGAGGCCCGTTCTGGCAGAGTTGCTGGCGCGAGGCTGCTCTGCCCTGGGCGAGCATTGCCCAGACTTGCCTCGCTGCTAGGCTTCCTGCCCAGGAAGGAGCAGGCTGCGCGAGGCTGGGAGACGCCACTGGCGCCTTCCTGGCCTCAGCTCCGCTCCTGCCTTGCCTTTGCACCTAGGCCCCAGGCGTCCTTGGGGAGGGCTTAGGGGCCGGTGGCTTGCCCACTGCCAAGGGCTCCAGCAGGAAGAGCTCTGTGCGAGGGAAGGGAAGGGCCAGTGCAGGGCTCCTCCAGCGGTTGCTTGGCCGCCCAGGCTCAGCGCCGCACGGAGTGCACCAGGCTCCCAGGGCCCCTGGCTGGGGTCTGCAGCCCCGCACAGCCGGAGGCTGACTCCCTGGGCGCCCAGCAGCTGCCTCACACACGTAGCTTCCCTAGCGCTCTCCTCCCCAGCAGAGACGTGTGCAGCTGGTTGGGGTCTGCCCCTGCGTGCCTGGGCTCCCGCCCACAGCCCCAGCTCAGGGCAAGCAGCCCCTGAGCCAAGACCTGCAGGAGGCACACATCGCCCCCACCTGGAAGCCGAGTGAACAGCTGGCGGGGAGGCGAGCCTCCTCGAGGGAAGAAGAGGCAGCCCAGCGTCGTTTGGCTCAAGCCCTACTTGGCTGGAGCCGAGTGCTCCTCCAGAACGGCAGAGCTCCAGCTCTGCTCAGAGGCCCGTTGTGGCAGAGTTGCTGGCGCGAGGCTGCTCTGCCCTGGGCGAGCCTTGCCCAGACTTGCCTCGCTGCTAGGCTTCCTGCCCAGGAAGGAGCAGGCTGCGCGAGGCTGGGAGACGCCACTGGCGCCTTCCTGGCCTCAGCTCCGCTCCTGCCTTGCCTTTGCACCTAGGCCCCAGGCGTCCTTGGGGAGGGCTTAGGGGCCTGTGGCTTGCACACTGCCAAGGGCTCCAGCAGGAAGAGCTCTGTGCGAGGGAAGGGAAGGGCCAGTGCAGGGCTCCTCCAGCGGTTGCTTGGCCGCCCAGACTCAGCGCCGCACGGAGTGCACCAGGCTCCCAGGGCCCCTGGCTGGGGTCTGCAGCCCCGCACAGCCGGAGGCTGACTCCCGGGGCGCCCAGCAGCTGCCTCACACACGTAGCTTCCCTAGCGCTCTCCTCGCCAGCAGAGACGTGTGCAGCTGGTTGGGGCCTGCCCCTGCGTGCCTGGGCTCCCACGCCCAGCCCCAGCTCAGGGCAAGCAGCCCCTGAGCCAAGACCTGCAGGAGGCGCAGAGCGCCCCCACCTGGAAGCCGAGTGAACAGCTGGCGGGGAGGCGAGCCTCCTCGAGGGAAGAAGAGGCAGCCCAGCCTCGTTTGGCTCAAGCCCTACTTGGCTGGAGCCGAGTGCGCCTCCAGGACGGCAGAGCTCCAGCTCTGCTCAGAGGCCCGATCTGGCAGAGTTGCTGGCGCGAGGCTGCTCTGCCCTGGGCGAGCCTTGCCCAGACTTGCCTCGCTGCTAGGCTTCCTGCCCAGGAAGGAGCAGGCTGCGCGTGGCTGGGAGACGCCACTGGCGCCTTCCTGGCCTCAGCTCCGCTCCTGCCTTGCCTTTGCACATAGGCCCCAGGCTTCCTTGGGGAGGGCTTAGGGGCCGGTGGCTTGCACACTGCCAAGGGCTCCAGCAGGAAGAGCTCTGTGCGAGGGAAGGGAAGGGCCAGTGCAGGGCTCCTCCAGCGGTTGCTTGGCCGCCCAGGCTCAGCGCCGCACGGAGTGCACCAGGCTCCCAGGGCCCCTGGCTGGGGTCTGCAGCCCCGCACACCCGGAGGCTGACTCCCTGGGTGCCCAGCAGCTGCCTCACACACGTAGATTCCCTAGCGCTCTGCTCCCCAGCAGAGACGTGTGAGCTGGTTGGGGCCTGCCCCTGCGTGCCTGGGCTCCCGCCCACAGCCCCAGCTCAGGGCAAGCAGCCCCTGAGCCAAGACCTGCAGGAGGCGCAGAGCGCCCCCACCTGGAAGCCGAGTGAACAGCTGGCGGGGAGGCGAGCCTGCTCGAGGGAAGAAGAGGCAGCCCAGCCTCGTTTGGCTCAAGCCCTACTTGGCTGGAGCCGAGTGCGCCTCCAGGACGGCAGAGCTCCAGCTCTGCTCAGAGGCCCGATCTGGCAGAGTTGCTGGCGCGAGGCTGCTCTGCCCTGGGCGAGCCTTGCCCAGACTTGCCTCGCTGCTAGGCTTCCTACCCAGGAAGGAGCAGGCTGCGCGAGGCTGGGAGACGCCACTGGCGCCTTCCTGGCCTCAGCTCCGCTCCTGCCTTGCCTTTGCACCTAGGCCCCAGGCGTCCTTGGGGAGGGCTTAGGGGCCGGTGGCTTGCACACTGCCAAGGGCTCCAGCAGGAAGAGCTCTGTGCGAGGGAAGGGAAGGGCCAGTGCGGGGCTCCTCCAGCGGTTGCTTGGCCGCCCAGGCTCAGCGCCGCACGGAGTGCACCAGGCTCCCAGGGCCCCTGGCTGGGGTCTGCAGCCCCGCACAGCCGGAGGCTGACTCCCTGGGCGCCCAGCAGCTGCCTCACACACGTAGCTTCCCTAGCGCTCTCCTCCCCAGCAGAGACGTGTGCAGCTGGTTGGGGCCTGCCCCTGCGTGCCTGGGCTCCCACGCCCAGACCCAGCTCAGGGCAAGCAGCCCCTGAGCCAAGACCTGCAGGAGGCGCAGAGCGCCCCCACCTGGAAGCCGAGTGAACAGCTGGCGGGGAGGCGAGCCTCCTCGAGGGAAGAAGAGGCAGCCCAGCCTCGTTTGGCTCAAGCCCTACTTGGCTGGAGCCGAGTGCGCCTCCAGGACGGCAGAGCTCCAGCTCTGCTCAGAGGCCCGTTCTGGCAGAGTTGCTGGCGCGAGGCTGCTCTGCCCTGGGCGAGCCTTGCCCAGACTTGCCTCGCTGCTAGGCTTCCTGCCCAGGAAGGAGCAGGCTGCGCGAGGCTGGAAAAGCCACTGGCGCCTTCCTGGCCTCAGCTCCGCTCCTGCCTTGCCTTTGCACCTAGGCCCCAGGCGTCCTTGGGGAGGGCTTAGGGGCCGGTGGCTTGCACACTGCCAAAGGCTCCAGCAGGAAGAGCTCTGTGCGAGGGAAGGGAAGGGCCAGTGCAGGGCTCCTCCAGCGGTTGCTTGGCCGCCCAGACTCAGCGCCGCACGGAGTGCACCAGGCTCCCAGGGCCCCTGGCTGGGGTCTGCAGCCCCGCACAGCCGGAGGCTGACTCCCTGGGCGCCCAGCAGCTGCCTCACACACGTAGCTTCCCTAGGGCTCTCCTCCCCAGCAGAGAAGTGTGCAGCTGGTTGGGGCCTGCCCCTGCGTGCCTGGGCTCCCGCGCACAGCCCCAGCTCAGGGCAAGCAGCCCCTGAGCCAAGACCTGCAGGAGGCGCAGAGCGCCCCCACCTGGAAGCCGAGTGAACAGCTGGCGGGGAGGCGAGCCTCCTCGAGGGAAGAAGAGGCAGCCCAGCCTCGTTTGGCTCAAGCCCTACTTGGCTGGAGCCGAGTGCGCCTTCAGGACGGCAGAGCTCCAGCTCTGCTCAGAGGCCCGATCTGGCAGAGTTGCTGGCGCGAGGCTGCTCTGCCCTGGGCGAGCCTTGCCCAGACTTGCCTCGCTGCTAGGCTTCCTGCCCAGGAAGGAGCAGGCTGTGCGAGGCTGGGAGACGCCACTGGCGCCTTCCTGGCCTCAGCTCCGCTCCTGCCTTGCCTTTGCACCTAGGCCCCAGGCGTCCTTGGGGAGGGCTTAGGGGCCGGTGGTTTCCACACTGCCAAGGGCTCCAGCAGGAAGAGCTCTGTGCGAGGGAAGGGAAGGGCCAGTGCAGGGCTCCTCCAGCGGTTGCTTGGCCGCCCAGACTCAGCGCCGCACGGAGTGAACCAGGCTCCCAGGGCCCCTGGCTGGGGTCTGCAGCCCCGCACAGCCGGAGGCTGACTCCCTGGGCGCCCAGCAGCTGCCTCACACACGTAGCTTCCCTAGCGCTCTCCTCCCCAGCAGAGACGTGTGCAGCTGGTTGGGGCCTGCCCCTGCGTGCCTGGGCTCCCGCCCACAGCCCCAGCTCAGGGCAAGCAGCCCCTGAGCCAAGACCTGCAGGAGGCGCAGAGCGCCCCCACCTGGAAGCCGAGTGAACAGCTGGCGGGGAGGCGAGCCTCCTCGAGGGAAGAAGAGGCAGCCCAGCCTCGTTTGGCTCAAGCCCTACTTGGCTGGAGCCGAGTGCGCCTCCAGGACGGCAGAGCTCCAGCTCTGCTCAGAGGCCCGTTCTGGCAGAGTTGCTGGCGCGAGGCTGCTCTGCCCTGGGCGAGCCTTGCCCAGACTTGCCTCGCTGCTAGGCTTCCTGCCCAGGAAGGAGCAGGCTGCGCGAGGCTGGGAGACGCCACTGGCGCCTTCCTGGCCTCAGCTCCTCTCCTGCCTTGCCTTTGCACCTAGGCCCCAGGCGTCCTTGGGGAGGGCTTAGGGGCCGGTGGCTTGCACACTGCCAAGGGCTCCAGCAGGAAGAGCTCTGTGCGAGGGAAGGAAAGTGCCAGTGCAGGGCTCCTCCAGCGGTTGCTTGGCCGCCCAGACTCAGCGCCGCACGGAGTGCACCAGGCTCCCAGGGCCCCTGGCAGGGGTCTGCAGCCCCGTACAGCCGGAGGCTGACTCCCTGGGCGCCCAGCAGCTGCCTCACACACGTAGCTTCCCTAGGGCTCTCCTCCCCAGCAGAGACGTGTGCAGCTGGTTGGGGCCTGCCCCTGCGTGCCTGGGCTCCCGCGCTCAGCCCCAGCTCAGGGCAAGCAGCCCCTGAGCCAAGACCTGCAGGAGGCGCAGAGCGCCCCCACCTGGAAGCCGAGTGAACAGCTGGCGGGGAGGCGAGCCTCCTCGAGGGAAGAAGAGGCAGCCCAGCCTCGTTTGGCTCAAGCCCTACTTGGCTGGAGCCGAGTGCGCCTCCAGGACGGCAGAGCTCCAGCTCTGCTCAGAGGCCCGTTCTGGCAGAGTTGCTGGCGCGAGGCTGCTCTGCCCTGGGCGAGCCTTGCCCAGACTTGCCTCGCTGCTAGGCTTCCTGCCCAGGAAGGAGCAGGCTGCGCGAGGCTGGGAGACGCCACTGGCGCCTTCCTGGCCTCAGCTCCTCTCCTGCCTTGCCTTTGCACCTAGGCCCCAGGCGTCCTTGGGGAGGGCTTAGGGGCCGGTGGCTTGCACACTGCCAAGGGCTCCAGCAGGAAGAGCTCTGTGCGAGGGAAGGGAAGGGCCAGTGCAGGGCTCCTCCAGCGGTTGCTTTGCCGCCCAGACTCAGCGCCGCACGGAGTGCACCAGGCTCCCAGGGCCCCTGGCTGGGGTCTGCAGCCCCGCACACCCGGAGGCTGACTCTCTGGGCGCCCAGCAGCTGCCTCACACACGTAGCTTCCCTAGCGCTCTCCTCCCCAGCAGAGACGTGTGCAGCTGGTTGGGGCCTGCCCCTGCGTACCTGGGCTCCCGCGCCCAGCCCCAGCTCAGGGCAAGCAGCCCCTGAGCCAAGACCTGCAGGAGGCGCAGAGCGCCCCCACCTGGAAGCCGAGTGAACAGCTGGCGGGGAGGCGAGCCTCCTCGAGGGAAGAAGAGGCAGCCCAGCCTCGTTTGGCTCAAGCCCTACTTGGCTGGAGCCGAGTGCGCCTCCAGGACGGCAGAGCTCCAGCTCTGCTCAGAGGCCCGTTCTGGCAGAGTTGCTGGCGCGAGGCTGCTCTGCCCTGGGCGAGCATTGCCCAGACTTGCCTCGCTGCTAGGCTTCCTGCCCAGGAAGGAGCAGGCTGCGCGAGGCTGGGAGACGCCACTGGCGCCTTCCTGGCCTCAGCTCCGCTCCTGCCTTGCCTTTGCACCTAGGCCCCAGGCCTCCTTGGGGAGGGCTTAGGGGCCGGTGGCTTGCACACTGCCAAGGGCTCCAGCAGGAAGAGCTCGGTGCGAGGGAAGGGAAGGGCCAGTGCAGGGCTCCTCCAGCGGTTGCTTGGCCGCCCAGGCTCAGCGCCGCACGGAGTGCACCAGGCTCCCAGGGCCCCTGGCTGGGGTCTGCAGCCCCGCACAGCCGGAGGCTGACTCCCTGGGCGCCCAGCAGCTGCCTCACACACGTAGCTTCCCTAGCGCTCTCCTCCCCAGCAGAGACGTGTGCAGCTGGTTGGGGCCTGCCCCTGCGTGCCTGGGCTCCCGCGCACAGCCCCAGCTCAGGGCAAGCAGCCCCTGAGCCAAGACCTGCAGGAGGCGCAGAGCGCCCCCACCTGGAAGCCGAGTGAACAGCTGGCGGGGAGGCGAGCCTCCTCGAGGGAAGAAGAGGCAGCCCAGCGTCGTTTGGCTCAAGCCCTATTTGGCTGGAGCCGAGTGCGCCTCCAGGACGGCAGAGCTCCAGCTCTGCTCAGAGGCCCGTTCTGGCAGAGTTGCTGGCGCGAGGCTGCTCTGCCCTGGGCGAACCTTGCCCAGACTTGCCTCGCTGCTAGGCTTCCTGCCCAGGAAGGAGCAGGCTGCGCGAGGCTGGGAGACGCCACTGGCGCCTTCCTGGAATCAGCTCCGCTCCTGCCTTGCCTTTGCACCTAGGCCCCAGGCGTCCTTGGGGAGGGCTTAGGGGCCGGTGGCTTGCACACTGCCAAGGGCTCCAGCAGGAAGAGCTCTGTGCGAGGGAAGGGAAGGGCCATTGCAGGGCTCCTCCAGCGGTTGCTTGGCCGCCCAGGCTCAGCGCCGCACGGAGTGCACCAGGCTCCCAGGGCCCCTGGCTGGGGTCTGCAGCCCCGCACACCCGGATGCTGACTCCCTGGGCGCCCAGCAGCTGCCTCACACACGTAGCTTCCCTAGCGCTCTCCTCGCCAGCAGACACGTGTGCAGCTGGTTGGGGCCTGCCCCTGCGTGCCTGGGCTCCCGCGCCCAGCCCCAGCTCAGGGCAAGCAGCCCCTGAGCCAAGACCTGCAGGAGGCGCAGAGCGCCCCCACCTGGAAGCCGAGTGAACAGCTGGCGGGGAGGCGAGCCTCCTCGAGGGAAGAAGAGGCAGCCCAGCCTCGTTTGGCTCAAGCCCTACTTGGCTGGAGCCGAGTGCGCCTCCAGGACGGCAGAGCTCCAGCTCTGCTCAGAGGCCCGTTGTGGCAGAGTTGCTGGCGCGAGGCTGCTCTGCCCTGGGCGAGCATTGCCCAGACTTGCCTCGCAGCTAGGCTTCCTGCCCAGGAAGGAGCAGGCTGCGCGAGGCTGGGAGACGCCACTGGCGCCTTCCTGGCCTCAGCTCCGCTCCTGCCTTGCCTTTGCAACTAGGCCCCAGGCGTCCTTGGGGATGGCTTAGGGGCCGGTGGCTTGCACACTGCCAAGGGCTCCAGCAGGAAGAGCTCTCTGCGAGGGAAAGGAAGGGCCAGTGCAGGGCTCCTCCAGCGGTTGCTTGGCCGCCCAGGCTCAGCGCCGCACGGAGTGCACCAGGCTCCCAGGGCCCCTGGCTGGGGTCTGCAGCCCCGCACAGCCGGAGGCTGACTCCCTGGGCGCCCAGCAGCTGCCTCACACACGTAGCTTCCCTAGCGCTCTCCTCCCCAGCAGAGACGTGTGCAGCTGGTTGGGGTCTGCCCCTGCGTGCCTGGGCTCCCGCCCACAGCCCCAGCTCAGGGCAAGCAGCCCGTGAGCCAAGACCTGCAGGAGGCACACATCGCCCCCACCTGGAAGCCGAGTGAACAGCTGGCGGGGAGGCGAGCCTCCTCGAGGGAAGAAGAGGCAGCCCAGCGTCGTTTGGCTCAAGCCCTACTTGGCTGGAGCCGAGTGCTCCTCCAGAACGGCAGAGCTCCAGCTCTGCTCAGAGGCCCGTTGTGGCAGAGTTGCTGGCGCGAGGCTGCTCTGCCCTGGGCGAGCCTTGCCCAGACTTGCCTCGCTGCTAGGCTTCCTGCCCAGGAAGGAGCAGGCTGCGCGAGGCTGGGAGACGCCACTGACGCCTTCCTGGCCTCAGCTCCGCTCCTGCCTTGCCTTTGCACCTAGGCCCCAGGCGTCCTTGGGGAGGGCTTAGGGGCCGGTGGCTTGCACACTGCCAAGGGCTCCAGCAGGAAGAGCTCTGTGCGAGGGAAGGGAAGGGCCAGTGCAGGGCTCCTCCAGGGGTTGCTTGGCCGCCCAGACTCAGCGCCGCACGGAGTGCACCAGGCTCCCAGGGCCCCTGGCTGGGGTCTGCAGCCCCGCACAGCCGGAGGCTGACTCCCTGGGCGCCCAGCAGCTGCCTCACACACGTAGCTTCCCTAGCGCTCTCCTCGCCAGCAGAGACGTGTGCAGCTGGTTGGGGCCTGCCCCTGCGTGCCTGGGCTCCCGCCCACAGCCCCAGCTCAGGGCAAGCAGCCCCTGAGTCAAGACCTGCAGGAGGCGCAGAGCGCCCCCACCTGGAAGCCGAGTGAACAGCTGGCGGGGAGGCGAGCCTCCTCGAGGGAAGAAGAGGCAGCCCAGCCTCGTTTGGCTCAAGCCCTACTTGGCTGGAGCCGAGTGCGCCTCCAGGACGGCAGAGCACCAGCTCTGCTCAGAGGCCCGATCTGGCAGAGTTGCTGGCGCGAGGCTGCTCTGCCCTGGGCGAGCCTTGCCCAGACTTGCCTCGCTGCTAGGCTTCCTGCCCAGGAAGGAGCAGGCTGCGCGAGGCTGGGAGACGCCACTGGCGCCTTCCTGGCCTCAGCTCCGCTCCTGCCTTGCCTTTGCACCTAGGCCCCAGGCGTCCTTGGGGAGGGCTTAGGGGCCGGTGGCTTGCACACTGCCAAGGGCTCCAGCAGGAAGAGCTCTGTGCGAGGGAAGGGAAGGGCTAGTGCAGGGCTCCTCCAGCGGTTTCTTGGCCGCCCAGACTCAGCGCCGCACGGAGTGCACCAGGCTCCCAGGGCCCCTGGCTGGGGTCTGCAGCCCCGCACAGCCGGAGGCTGACTCCCTGGGCCCCCAGCAGCTGCCTCACACACGTAGCTTCCCTAGCGCTCTGCTCCCCAGCATAGACGTGTGCAGCTGGTTGGGGCCTGCCCCTGCGTGCCTGGGCTCCCGCCCACAGCCCCAGCTCAGGGCAAGCAGCCCCTGAGCCAAGACCTGCAGGAGGCGCAGAGCGCCCCCACCTGGAAGCCGAGTGAACAGCTGGCGGGGAGGCGAGCCTCCTCGAGGGAAGAAGAGGCAGCCCAGCCTCGTTTGGCTCAAGCCCTACTTGGCTGGAGCCGAGTGCGCCTCCAGGACGGCAGAGCTCCAGCTCTGCTCAGAGGCCCGTTCTGGCAGAGTTGCTGGCGCGAGGCTGCTCTGCCCTGGGCGAGCCTTGCCCAGACTTGCCTCGCTGCTGGCTTCCTGCCCAGGAAGGAGCAGGCTGCGCGAAGCTGGGAGACGGCACTGGCGCCTTCCTGGCCTCAGCTCCGCTCCTGCCTTGCCTTTGCACCTAGGCCCCAGGCGTCCTTGGGGAGGGCTTAGGGGCCGGTGGCTTGCACACTGCCAAGGGCTCCAGCAGGAAGAGCTCTGTGCGAGGGAAGGGAAGGGCCAGTGCAGGGCTCCTCCAGCGGTTGCTTGGCCGCCCAGACTCAGCACCGCACGGAGTGCCCCAGGCTCCCAGGGCCCCTGGCTGGGGTCTGCAGCCCCGCACAGCCGGAGGCTGACTCCCTGGGCGCCCAGCAGCTGCCTCACACACGTAGCTTCCCTAGCGCTCTCCTCGCCAGCAGAGACGTGTGCAGCTGGTTGGGGCCTGCCCCTGCGTGCCTGGGCTCCCACGCCCAGACCCAGCTCAGGGCAAGCAGCCCCTGAGCCAAGACCTGCAGGAGGCGCAGAGCGCCCCCACCTGGAAGCCGAGTGAACAGCTGGCGGGGAGGCGAGCCTCCTCGAGGGAAGAAGAGGCAGCCCAGCCTCGTTTGGCTCAAGCCCTACTTGGCTGGAGCCGAGTGCGCCTCCAGGACGGCAGAGCTCCAGCTCTGCTCAGAGGCCCGTTCTGGCAGAGTTGCTGGCGCGAGGCTGCTCTGCCCTGGGCGAGCCTTGCCCAGACTTGCCTCGCTGCTAGGCTTCCTGCCCAGGAAGGAGCAGGCTGCGCGAGGCTGGGAGACGCCACTGGCGCCTTCCTGGAATCAGCTCCGCTCCTGCCTTGCCTTTGCACCTAGGCCCCAGGCGTCCTTGGGGAGGGCTTAGGGGCCGGTGGCTTGCAAACTGCCAAGGGCTCCAGCAGGAAGAGCTCTGTGCGAGGGAAGGGAAGGGCCATTGCAGGGCTCCTCCAGCGATTGCTTGGCCGCCCAGGCTCAGCGCCGCACGGAGTGCACCAGGCTCCCAGGGCCCCTGGCTGGGGTCTGCAGCCCCGCACATCCGGAGGCTGACTCCCTGGGCGCCCAGCAGCTGCCTCACACACGTAGCTTCCCTAGCGCTCTCCTCCCCAGCAGAGACGTGTGCAGCTGGTTGGGGCCTGCCCCTGCGTGCCTGGGCTCCCGCCCACAGCCCCAGCTCAGGGCAAGCAGCCCCTGAGCCAAGACCTGCAGGAGGCGCAGAGCGCCCCCACCTGGAAGCCGAGTGAACAGCTGGCGGGGAGGCGAGCCTCCACGAGGGAAGAAGAGGCAGCCCAGCCTCGTTTGGCTCAAGCCCTACTTGGCTGGAGCCGAGTGCGCCTCCAGGACGGCAGAGCTCCAGCTCTGCTCAGAGGCCCGTTCTGGCAGAGTTGCTGGCGCGAGGCTGCTCTGCCCTGGGCGAGCCTTGCCCAGACTTGCCTCGCTGCTAGGCTTCCGGCCCAGGAAGGAGCAGGCTGCGCGAGGCTGGGAGACGCCACTGGCGCCTTCCTGGCCTCAGCTCCGCTCCTGCCTTGCCTTTGCACCTAGGCCCCAGGCGTCCTTGGGGAGGGCTTAGGGGCCGGTGGCTTGCACACTGCCAAGGGCTCCAGCAGGAAGAGCTCTGTGCGAGGGAAGGGAAGGGCCAGTGCAGGGCTCCTCCAGCGGTTGCTTGGCCGCCCAGACTCAGCGCCGCACGGAGTGCACCAGGCTCCCAGGGCCCCTGGCTGGGGTCTGCAGCCCCGCACAGCCGGAGGCTGACTCCCTGGGCGCCCAGAAGCTGCCTCACACACGTAGCTTCCCTAGGGCTCTCCTCCCCAGCAGAGAAGTGTGCAGCTGGTTGGGGCCTGCCCCTGCGTGCCTGGGCTCCCGCGCACAGCCCGAGCTCAGGGCAAGCAGCCCCTGAGCCAAGACCTGCAGGAGGCGCAGAGCGCCCCCACCTGGAAGCCGAGTGAACAGCTGGCGGGGAGGCGAGCCTCCTCGAGGGAAGAAGAGGCAGCCCAGCCTCGTTTGGCTCAAGCCCTACTTGGCTGGAGCCGAGTGCGCCTTCAGGACGGCAGAGCTCCAGCTCTGCTCAGAGGCCCGATCTGGCAGAGTTGCTGGCGCGAGGCTGCTCTGCCCTGGGCGAGCCTTGCCCAGACTTGCCTCGCTGCTAGGCTTCCTGCCCAGGAAGGAGCAGGCTGCGCGAGGCTGGGAGACGCCACTGGCGCCTTCCTGGCCTCAGCTCCGCTCCTGCCTTGCCTTTGCACCTAGGCCCCAGGCGTCCTTGGGGAGGGCTTAGGGGCCGGTGGCTTGCACACTGCCAAGGGCTCCAGCAGGAAGAGCTCTGTGCGAGGGAAGGGAAGGGCCAGTGCAGGGCTCCTCCAGCGGTTGCTTTGCCGCCCAGACTCAGCGCCGCACGGAGTGCACCAGGCTCCCAGGGCCCCTGGCTGGGGTCTGCAGCCCCGCACACCCGGAGGCTGACTCTCTGGGCGCCCAGCAGCTGCCTCACACACGTAGCTTCCCTAGCGCTCTCCTCCCCAGCAGAGACGTGTGCAGCTGGTTGGGGCCTGCCCCTGCGTGCCTGGGCTCCCGCGCCCAGCCCCAGCTCAGGGCAAGCAGCCCCTGAGCCAAGACCTGCAGGAGGCGCAGAGCGCCCCCACCTGGAAGCCGAGTGAACAGCTGGCGGGGAGGCGAGCCTCCTCGAGGGAAGAAGAGGCAGCCCAGCGTCGTTTGGCTCAAGCCCTACTTGGCTGGAGCCGAGTGCGCCTCCAGGACGGCAGAGCTCCAGCTCTGCTCAGAGGCCCGTTCTGGCAGAGTTGCTGGCGCGAGGCTGCTCTGCCCTGGGCGAACCTTGCCCAGACTTGCCTCGCTGCTAGGCTTCCTGCCCAGGAAGGAGCAGGCTGCGCGAGGCTGGGAGACGCCACTGGCGCCTTCCTGGCCTCAGCTCCGCTCCTGCCCTGCCTTTGCACCTAGGCCCCAGGCGTCCTTGGGGAGGGCTTAGGGGCCGGTGGCTTGCACACTGCCAAGGGCTCCAGCAGGAAGAGCTCTGTGCGAGGGAAGGGAAGGGCCAGTGCAGGGCTCCTCCAGCGGTTGCTTGGCCGCCCAGACTCAGCGCCGCACGGAGTGCACCAGGCTCCCAGGGCCCCTGGCTGGGGTCTGCAGCCCCGCACAGCCGGAGGCTGACTCCCTGGGCGCCCAGCAGCTGCCTCACACACGTAGCTTCCCTAGGGCTCTCCTCCCCAGCTGAGAAGTGTGCAGCTGGTTGGGGCCTGCCCCTGCGTGCCTGGGCTCCCGCGCACAGCCCGAGCTCAGGGCAAGCAGCCCCTGAGCCAAGACCTGCAGGAGGCGCAGAGCGCCCCCACCTGGAAGCCGAGTGAACAGCTGGCGGGGAGGCGAGCCTCCTCGAGGGAAGAAGAGGCAGCCCAGCCTCGTTTGGCTCAAGCCCTACTTGGCTGGAGCCGAGTGCGCCTTCAGGACGGCAGAGCTCCAGCTCTGCTCAGAGGCCCGATCTGGCAGAGTTGCTGGCGCGAGGCTGCTCTGCCCTGGGCGAGCCTTGCCCAGACTTGCCTCGCTGCTAGGCTTCCTGCCCAGGAAGGAGCAGGCTGCGCGAGGCTGGGAGACGCCACTGGCGCCTTCCTGTCCTCAGCTCCGCTCCTGCCTTGCCTTTGCACCTAGGCCCCAGGCGTCCTTGGGGAGGGCTTAGGGGCCGGTGGCTTGCACACTGCCAAGGGCTCCAGCAGGAAGAGCTCTGTGCGAGGGAAGGGAAGGGCCAGTGCAGGGCTCCTCCAGCGGTTGCTTTGCCGCCCAGACTCAGCGCCGCACGGAGTGCACCAGGCTCCCAGGGCCCCTGGCTGGGGTCTGCAGCCCCGCACACCCGGAGGCTGACTCTCTGGGCGCCCAGCAGCTGCCTCACACACGTAGCTTCCCTAGCGCTCTCCTCCCCAGCAGAGACGTGTGCAGCTGGTTGGGGCCTGCCCCTGCGTGCCTGGGCTCCCGCGCCCAGCCCCAGCTCAGGGCAAGCAGCCCCTGAGCCAAGACCTGCAGGAGGCGCAGAGCGCCCCCACCTGGAAGCCGAGTGAACAGCTGGCGGGGAGGCGAGCCTCCTCGAGGGAAGAAGAGGCAGCCCAGCCTCGTTTGGCTCAAGCCCTACTTGGCTGGAGCCGAGTGCGCCTCCAGGACGGCAGAGCTCCAGCTCTGCTCAGAGGCCCGTTCTGGCAGAGTTGCTGGCGCGAGGCTGCTCTGCCCTGGGCGAGCATTGCCCAGACTTGCCTCGCTGCTAGGCTTCCTGCCCAGGAAGGAGCAGGCTGCGCGAGGCTGGGAGACGCCACTGGCGCCTTCCTGGCCTCAGCTCCGCTCCTGCCCTGCCTTTGCACCTAGGCCCCAGGCGTCCTTGGGGAGGGCTTAGGGGCCGGTGGCTTGCACACTGCCAAGGGCTCCAGCAGGAAGAGCTCTGTGCGAGGGAAGGGAAGGGCCAGTGCAGGGCTAATCCAGCGGTTGCTTGGCCGCCCAGGCTCAGCGCCGCACGGAGTGCACCAGGCTCCCAGGGCCCCTGGCTGGGGTCTGCAGCCCCGCACAGCCGGAGGCTGACTCCCTGGGCGCCCAGCAGCTGCCTCACACACGTAGCTTCCCTAGCGCTCTCCTCCCCAGCAGAGACGTGTGCAGCTGGTTGGGGCCTGCCCCTGCATGCCTGGGCTCCCGCGCACAGCCCCAGCTCAGGGCAAGCAGCCCCTGAGCCAAGACCTGCAGGAGGCGCAGAGCGCCCCCACCTGGAAGCCGAGTGAACAGCTGGCGGGGAGGCGAGCCTCCTCGAGGGAAGAAGAGGCAGCCCAGCCTCGTTTGGCTCAAGCCCTACTTGGCTGGAGCCGAGTGCGCCTCCAGGACGGCAGAGCTCCAGCTCTGCTCAGAGGCCCGTTCTGGCAGAGTTGCTGGCGCGAGGCTGCTCTGCCCTGGGCGAGCCTTGCCCAGACTTGCCTCGCTGCTAGGCTTCCTGCCCAGGAAGGAGCAGGCTGCGCGAGGCTGGGAGACGCCACTGGCGCCTTCCTGGAATCAGCTCCGCTCCTGCCTTGCCTTTGCACCTAGGCCCCAGGCGTCCTTGGGGAGGGCTTAGGGGCCGGTGGCTTGCACACTGCCAAGGGCTCCAGCAGGAAGAGCTCTGTGCGAGGGAAGGGAAGGGCCATTGCAGGGCTCCTCCAGCGGTTGCTTGGCCGCCCAGGCTCAGCGCCGCACGGAGTGCACCAGGCTCCCAGGGCCCCTGGCTGGGGTCTGCAGCCCCGCACACCCGGAGGCTGAATCCCTGGGCGCCCAGCAGCTGCCTCACACACGTAGCTTCCCTAGCGCTCTCCTCGCCAGCAGAGACGTGTGCAGCTGGTTGGGGCCTGCCCCTGCGTGCCTGGGCTCCCGCGCCCAGCCCCAGCTCAGGGCAAGCAGCCCCTGAGCCAAGACCTGCAGGAGGCGCAGAGCGCCCCCACCTGGAAGCCGAGTGAACAGCTGGCGGGGAGGCGAGCCTCCTCGAGGGAAGAAGAGGCAGCCCAGCCTCGTTTGGCTCAAGCCCTACTTGGCTGGAGCCGAGTGCGCCTCCAGGACGGCAGAGCTCCAGCTCTGCTCAGAGGCCCGTTGTGGCAGAGTTGCTGGCGCGAGGCTGCTCTGCCCTGGGCGAGCCTTGCCCAGACTTGCCTCGCTGCTAGGCTTCCTGCCCAGGAAGGAGCAGGCTGCGCGAGGCTGGGAGACGCCACTGGCGCCTTCCTGGCCTCAGCTCCGCTCCTGCCTTGCCTTTGCAACTAGGCCCCAGGCGTCCTTGGGGATGGCTTAGGGGCCGGTGGCTTGCACACTGCCAAGGGCTCCAGCAGGAAGAGCTCTCTGCGAGGGAAAGGAAGGGCCAGTGCAGGGCTCCTCCAGCGGTTGCTTGGCCGCCCAGGCTCAGCGCCGCACGGAGTGCACCAGGCTCCCAGGGCCCCTGGCTGGGGTCTGCAGCCCCGCACAGCCGGAGGCTGACTCCCTGGGCGCCCAGCAGCTGCCTCACACACGTAGCTTCCCTAGCGCTCTCCTCCACAGCAGAGACGTGTGCAGCTGTTTGGGGTCTGCCCCTGCGTGCCTGGGCTCCCGCCCACAGCCCCAGCTCAGGGCAAGCAGCCCCTGAGCCAAGACCTGCAGGAGGCGCAGAGCGCCCCCACCTGGAAGCCGAGTGAACAGCTGGCTGGGAGGCGAGCCTCCTCGAGGGAAGAAGAGGCAGCCCAGCGTCGTTTGGCTCAAGCCCTACTTGGCTGGAGCCGAGTGCTCCTCCAGAACGGCAGAGCTCCAGCTCTGCTCAGAGGCCCGTTCTGGCAGAGTTGCTGGCGCGAGGCTGCTCTGCCCTGGGCGAGCCTTGCCCAGACTTGCCTCGCTGCTAGGCTTCCTGCCCAGGAAGGAGCAGGCTGCGCGAGGCTGGGAGACGCCACTGGCGCCTTCCTGGCCTCAGCTCCTCTCCTGCCTTGCCTTTGCACCTAGGCCCCAGGCGTCCTTGGGGAGGGCTTAGGGGCCGGTGGCTTGCACACTGCCAAGGGCTCCAGCAGGAAGAGCTCTGTGCGAGGGAAGGGAAGGGCCAGTGCAGGGCTCCTCCAGCGGTTGCTTGGCCGCCCAGACTCAGCGCCGCACGGAGTGCACCAGGCTCCCAGGGCCCCTGGCTGGGGTCTGCAGCCCCGCACACCCGGAGGCTGACTCCCTGGGCGCCCAGCAGCTGCCTCACACACGTAGCTTCCCTAGCGCTCTCCTCCCCAGCAGAGACGTGTGCAGCTGGTTGGGGCCTGCCCCTGCGTGCCTGGGCTCCCGCCCACAGCCCCAGCTCAGGGCAAGCAGCCCCTGAGCCAAGACCTGCAGGAGGCGCAGAGCGCCCCCACCTGGAAGCCGAGTGAACAGCTGGCGGGGAGGCGAGCCTCCTCGAGGGAAGAAGAGGCAGCCCAGCGTCGTTTGGCTCAAGCCCTACTTGGCTGGAGCCGAGTGCGCCTCCAGGACGGCAGAGCTCCAGCTCTGCTCAGAGGCCCGTTGTGGCAGAGTTGCTGGCGCGAGGCTGCTCTGCCCTGGGCGAGCCTTGCCCAGACTTGCCTCGCTGCTAGGCTTCCTGCCCAGGAAGGAGCAGGCTGCGCGAGGCTGGGAGACGCCACTGGCGCCTTCCTGGCCTCAGCTCCGCTCCTGCCTTGCCTTTGCACCTAGGCCCCAGGCGTCCTTGGGGAGGGCTTAGGGGCCGGTGGCTTGCACACTGCCAAGGGCTCCAGCAGGAAGAGCTCTGTGCGAGGGAAGGGAAGGGCCAGTGCAGGGCTCCTCCAGCGGTTGCTTGGCCGCCCAGACTCAGCGCCGCACGGAGTGCACCAGGCTCCCAGGGCCCCTGGCTGGGGTCTGCAGCCCCGCACAGCCGGAGGCTGACTCCCTGGGCGCCCAGCAGCTGCCTCACACACGTAGCTTCCCTAGGGCTCTCCTCCCCAGCAGAGAAGTGTGCAGCTGGTTGGGGCCTGCCCCTGCGTGCCTGGGCTCCCGCGCACAGCCCGAGCTCAGGGCAAGCAGCCCCTGAGCCAAGACCTGCAGGAGGCGCAGAGCGCACCCACCTGGAAGCCGAGTGAACAGCTGGCGGGGAGGCGAGCCTCCTCGAGGGAAGAAGAGGCAGCCCAGCCTCGTTTGGCTCAAGCCCTACTTGGCTGGAGCCGAGTGCGCCTTCAGGACGGCAGAGCTCCAGCTCTGCTCAGAGGCCCGATCTGGCAGAGTTGCTGGCGCGAGGCTGCTCTGCCCTGGGCGAGCCTTGCCCAGACTTGCCTCGCTGCTAGGCTTCCTGCCCAGGAAGGAGCAGGCTGCGCGAGGCTGGGAGACGCCACTGGCGCCTTCCTGGCCTCAGCTCCGCTCCTGCCTTGCCTTTGCACCTAGGCCCCAGGCGTCCTTGGGGAGGGCTTAGGGGCCGGTGGCTTGCACACTGCCAAGGGCTCCAGCAGGAAGAGCTCTGTGCGAGGGAAGGGAAGGGCCAGTGCAGGGCTCCTCCAGCGGTTGCTTTGCCGCCCAGACTCAGCGCCGCACGGAGTGCACCAGGCTCCCAGGGCCCCTGGCTGGGGTCTGCAGCCCCGCACACCCGGAGGCTGACTCTCTGGGCGCCCAGCAGCTGCCTCACACACGTAGCTTCCCTAGCGCTCTCCTCCCCAGCAGAGACGTGTGCAGCTGGTTGGGGCCTGCCCCTGCGTGCCTGGGCTCCCGCGCCCAGCCCCAGCTCAGGGCAAGCAGCCCCTGAGCCAAGACCTGCAGGAGGCGCAGAGCGCCCCCACCTGGAAGCCGAGTGAACAGCTGGCGGGGAGGCGAGCCTCCTCGAGGGAAGAAGAGGCAGCCCAGCCTCGTTTGGCTCAAGCCCTACTTGGCTGGAGCCGAGTGCGCCTCCAGGACGGCAGAGCTCCAGCTCTGCTCAGAGGCCCGTTCTGGCAGAGTTGCTGGCGCGAGGCTGCTCTGCCCTGGGCGAGCCTTGCCCAGACTTGCCTCGCTGCTAGGCTTCCTGCCCAGGAAGGAGCAGGCTGCGCGAGGCTGGGAGACGCCACTGGCGCCTTCCTGGAATCAGCTCCGCTCCTGCCTTGCCTTTGCACCTAGGCCCCAGGCGTCCTTGGGGAGGGCTTAGGGGCCGGTGGCTTGCACACTGCCAAGGGCTCCAGCAGGAAGAGCTCTGTGCGAGGGAAGGGAAGGGCCATTGCAGGGCTCCTCCAGCGGTTGCTTGGCCGCCCAGGCTCAGCGCCGCACGGAGTGCACCAGGCTCCCAGGGCCCCTGGCTGGGGTCTGCAGCCCCGCACAGCCGGAGGCTGACTCCCTGGGCGCCCAGCAGCTGCCTCACACACGTAGCTTCCCTAGCGCTCTCCTCGCCAGCAGAGACGTGTGCAGCTGGTTGGGGCCTGCCCCTGCGTGCCTGGGCTCCCGCGCCCAGCCCCAGCTCAGGGCAAGCAGCCCCTGAGCCAAGACCTGCAGGAGGCGCAGAGCGCCCCCACCTGGAAGCCGAGTGAACAGCTGGCGGGGAGGCGAGCCTCCTCGAGGGAAGAAGAGGCAGCCCAGCCTCGTTTGGCTCAAGCCCTACTTGGCTGGAGCCGAGTGCGCCTCCAGGACGGCAGAGCTCCAGCTCTGCTCAGAGGCCCGTTGCGGCAGAGTTGCTGGCGCGAGGCTGCTCTGCCCTGGGCGAGCCTTGCCCAGACTTGCCTCGCTGCTAGGCTTCCTGCCCAGGAAGGAGCAGGCTGCGCGAGGCTGGGAGACGCCACTGGCGCCTTCCTGGCCTCAGCTCCGCTCCTGCCTTGCCTTTGCAACTAGGCCCCAGGCGTCCTTGGGGATGGCTTAGGGGCCGGTGGCTTGCACACTGCCAAGGGCTCCAGCAGGAAGAGCTCTCTGCGAGGGAAAGGAAGGGCCAGTGCAGGGCTCCTCCAGCGGTTGCTTGGCCGCCCAGGCTCAGCGCCGCACGGAGTGCACCAGGCTCCCAGGGCCCCTGGCTGGGGTCTGCAGCCCCGCACAGCCGGAGGCTGACTCCCTGGGCGCCCAGCAGCTGCCTCACACACGTAGCTTCCCTAGCGCTCTCCTCCCCAGCAGAGACGTGTGCAGCTGGTTGGGGTCTGCCCCTGCGTGCCTGGGCTCCCGCCCACAGCCCCAGCTCAGGGCAAGCAGCCCCTGAGCCAAGACCTGCAGGAGGCGCAGAGCGCCCCCACCTGGAAGCCGAGTGAACAGCTGGCGGGGAGGCGAGCCTCCTCGAGGGAAGAAGAGGCAGCCCAGCGTCGTTTGGCTCAAGCCCTACTTGGCTGGAGCCGAGTGCTCCTCCAGAACCGCAGAGCTCCAGCTCTGCTCAGAGGCCCGTTCTGGCAGAGTTGCTGGCGCGAGGCTGCTCTGCCCTGGGCGAGCCTTGCCCAGACTTGCCTCGCTGCTAGGCTTCCTGCCCAGGAAGGAGCAGGCTGCGCGAGGCTGGGAGACGCCACTGGCGCCTTCCTGGCCTCAGCTCCGCTCCTGCCTTGCCTTTGCACCTAGGCCCCAGGCGTCCTTGGGGAGGGCTTAGGGGCCGGTGGCTTGCACACTGCCAAGGGCTCCAGCAGGAAGAGCTCTGTGCGAGGGAAGGGAAGGGCCAGTGCAGGGCTCCTCCAGCGGTTGCTTTGCTGCCCAGACTCAGCGCCGCACGGAGTGCACCAGGCTCCCAGGGCCCCTGGCTGGGGTCTGCATCCCCGCACACCCGGAGGCTGACTCTCTGGGCGCCCAGCAGCTGCCTCACACACGTAGCTTCCCTAGCGCTCTCCTCCCCAGCAGAGACGTGTGCAGCTGGTTGGGGCCTGCCCCTGCGTGCCTGGGCTCCCGCGCCCAGCCCCAGCTCAGGGCAAGCAGCCCCTGAGCCAAGACCTGCAGGAGGCGCAGAGCGCCCCCACCTGGAAGCCGAGTGAACAGCTGGCGGGGAGGCGAGCCTCCTCGAGGGAAGAAGAGGCAGCCCAGCCTCGTTTGGCTCAAGCCCTACTTGGCTGGAGCCGAGTGCGCCTCCAGGACGGCAGAGCTCCAGCTCTGCTCAGAGGCCCGTTCTGGCAGAGTTGCTGGCGCGAGGCTGCTCTGCCCTGGGCGAGCCTTGCCCAGACTTGCCTCGCTGCTAGGCTTCCTGCCCAGGAAGGAGCAGGCTGCGCGAGGCTGGGAGACGCCACTGGCGCCTTCCTGGCCTCAGCTCCGCTCCTGCCCTGCCTTTGCACCTAGGCCCCAGGCGTCCTTGGGGAGGGCTTAGGGGCCGGTGGCTTGCACACTGCCAAGGGCTCCAGCAGGAAGAGCTCTGTGCGAGGGAAGGGAAGGGCCAGTGCAGGGCTAATCCAGCGGTTGCTTGGCCGCCCAGGCTCAGCGCCGCACGGAGTGCACCAGGCTCCCAGGGCCCCTGGCTGGGGTCTGCAGCCCCGCACAGCCGGAGGCTGACTCCCTGGGCGCCCAGCAGCTGCCTCACACACGGAGCTTCCCTAGCGCTCTCCTCCCCAGCATAGACGTGTGCAGCTGGTTGGGGCCTGCCCCTGCATGCCTGGGCTCCCGCGCACAGCCCCAGCTCAGGGCAAGCAGCCCCTGAGCCAAGACCTGCAGGAGGCGCAGAGCGCCCCCACCTGGAAGCCGAGTGAACAGCTGGCGGGGAGGCGAGCCTCCTCGAGGGAAGAAGAGGCAGCCCAGCGTCGTTTGGCTCAAGCCCTACTTGGCTGGAGCCGAGTGCGCCTCCAGGACGGCAGAGCTCCAGCTCTGCTCAGAGGCCCGTTCTGGCAGAGTTGCTGGCGCGAGGCTGCTCTGCCCTGGGCGAGCCTTGCCCAGACTTGCCTCGCTGCTAGGCTTCCTGCCCAGGAAGGAGCAGGCTGCGCGAGGCTGGGAGACGCCACTGGCGCCTTCCTGGAATCAGCTCCGCTCCTGCCTTGCCTTTGCACCTAGGCCCCAGGCGTCCTTGGGGAGGGCTTAGGGGCCGGTGGCTTGCACACTGCCAAGGGCTCCAGCAGGAAGAACTCTGTGCGAGGGAAGGGAAGGGCCATTGCAGGGCTCCTCCAGCGGTTGCTTGGCCGCCCAGGCTCAGCGCCGCACGGAGTGCACCAGGCTCCCAGGGCCCCTGGCTGGGGTCTGCAGCCCCGCACACCCGGAGGCTGAATCCCTGGGCGCCCAGCAGCTGCCTCACACACGTAGCTTCCCTAGCGCTCTCCTCGCCAGCAGAGACGTGTGCAGCTGGTTGGGGCCTGCCCCTGCGTGCCTGGGCTCCCGCGCCCAGCCCCAGCTCAGGGCAAGCAGCCCCTGAGCCAAGACCTGCAGGAGGCGCAGAGCGCCCCCACCTGGAAGCCGAGTGAACAGCTGGCGGGGAGGCGAGCCTCCTCGAGGGAAGAAGAGGCAGCCCAGCCTCGTTTGGCTCAAGCCCTACTTGGCTGGAGCCGAGTGCGCCTCCAGGACGGCAGAGCTCCAGCTCTGCTCAGAGGCCCGTTGCGGCAGAGTTGCTGGCGCGAGGCTGTTCTGCCCTGGGCGAGCCTTGCCCAGACTTGCCTCGCTGCTAGGCTTCCTGCCCAGGAAGGAGCAGGCTGCGCGAGGCTGGGAGACGCCACTGGCGCCTTCCTGGCCTCAGCTCCGCTCCTGCCTTGCCTTTGCAACTAGGCCCCAGGCGTCCTTGGGGAGGGCTTAGGGGCCGGTGGCTTGCACACTGCCAAGGGCTCCAGCAGGAAGAGCTCTCTGCGAGGGAAAGGAAGGGCCAGTGCAGGGCTCCTCCAGCGGTTGCTTGGCCGCCCAGGCTCAGCGCCGCACGGAGTGCACCAGGCTCCCAGGGCCCCTGGCTGGGGTCTGCAGCCCCGCACAGCCGGAGGCTGACTCCCTGGGCGCCCAGCAGCTGCCTCACACACGTAGCTTCCCTAGCGCTCTCCTCCCCAGCAGAGACGTGTGCAGCTGGTTGGGGTCTGCCCCTGCGTGCCTGGGCTCCCGCCCACAGCCCCAGCTCAGGGCAAGCAGCCCCTGAGCCAAGACCTGCAGGAGGCGCAGAGCGCCCCCACCTGGAAGCCGAGTGAACAGCTGGCGGGGAGGCGAGCCTCCTCGAGGGAAGAAGAGGCAGCCCAGCGTCGTTTGGCTCAAGCCCTACTTGGCTGGAGCCGAGTGCTCCTCCAGAACGGCAGAGCTCCAGCTCTGCTCAGAGGCCCGTTCTGGCAGAGTTGCTGGCGCGAGGCTGCTCTGCCCTGGGCGAGCCTTGCCCAGACTTGCCTCGCTGCTAGGCTTCCTGCCCAGGAAGGAGCAGGCTGCGCGAGGCTGGGAGACGCCACTGGCGCCTTCCTGGCCTCAGCTCCGCTCCTGCCTTGCCTTTGCACCTAGGCCCCAGGCGTCCTTGGGGAGGGCTTAGGGGCCGGTGGCTTGCACACTGCCAAGGGCTCCAGCAGGAAGAGCTCTGTGCGAGGGAAGGGAAGGGCCAGTGCAGGGCTCCTCCAGCGGTTGCTTTGCCGCCCAGACTCAGCGCCGCACGGAGTGCACCAGGCTCCCAGGGCCCCTGGCTGGGGTCTGCAGCCCCGCACACCCGGAGGCTGACTCCCTGGGCGCCCAGCAGCTGCCTCACACACGTAGCTTCCCTAGCGCTCTCCTCCCCAGCAGAGACGTGTGCAGCTGGTTGGGGCCTGCCCCTGCGTGCCTGGGCTCCCGCCCACAGCCCCAGCTCAGGGCAAGCAGCCCCTGAGCCAAGACCTGCAGGAGGCGCAGAGCGCCCCCACCTGGAAGCCGAGTGAACAGCTGGCGGGGAGGCGAGCCTCCTCGAGGGAAGAAGAGGCAGCCCAGCCTCGTTTGGCTCAAGCCCTACTTGGCTGGAGCCGAGTGCGCCTCCAGGACGGCAGAGCTCCAGCTCTGCTCAGAGGCCCGTTCTGGCAGAGTTGCTGGCGCGAGGCTGCTCTGCCCTGGGCGAGCCTTGCCCAGACTTGCCTCGCTGCTAGGCTTCCTGCCCAGGAAGGAGCAGGCTGCGCGAGGCTGGGAGACGCCACTGGCGCCTTCCTGGCCTCAGCTCCTCTCCTGCCTTGCCTTTGCACCTAGGCCCCAGGCGTCCTTGGGGAGGGCTTAGGGGCCGGTGGCTTGCACACTGCCAAGGGCTCCAGCAGGAAGAGCTCTGTGCGAGGGAAGGAAAGTGCCAGTGCAGGGCTCCTCCAGCGGTTGCTTGGCCGCCCAGACTCAGCGCCGCACGGAGTGCACCAGGCTCCCAGGGCCCCTGGCAGGGGTCTGCAGCCCCGTACAGCCGGAGGCTGACTCCCTGGGCGCCCAGCAGCTGCCTCACACACGTAGCTTCCCTAGGGCTCTCCTCCCCAGCAGAGACGTGTGCAGCTGGTTGGGGCCTGCCCCTGCGTGCCTGGGCTCCCGCGCCCAGCCCCAGCTCAGGGCAAGCAGCCCCTGAGCCAAGACCTGCAGGAGGCGCAGAGCGCCCCCACCTGGAAGCCGAGTGAACAGCTGGCGGGGAGGCGAGCCTCCTCGAGGGAAGAAGAGGCAGCCCAGCCTCGTTTGGCTCAAGCCCTACTTGGCTGGAGCCGAGTGCGCCTCCAGGACGGCAGAGCTCCAGCTCTGCTCAGAGGCCCGTTCTGGCAGAGTTGCTGGCGCGAGGCTGCTCTGCCCTGGGCGAGCCTTGCCCAGACTTGCCTCGCTGCTAGGCTTCCTGCCCAGGAAGGAGCAGGCTGCGCGAGGCTGGGAGACGCCACTGGCGCCTTCCTGGCCTCAGCTCCTCTCCTGCCTTGCCTTTGCACCTAGGCCCCAGGCGTCCTTGGGGAGGGCTTAGGGGCCGGTGGCTTGCACACTGCCAAGGGCTCCAGCAGGAAGAGCTCTGTGCGAGGGAAGGGAAGGGCCAGTGCAGGGCTCCTCCAGCGGTTGCTTTGCCGCCCAGACTCAGCGCCGCACGGAGTGCACCAGGCTCCCAGGGCCCCTGGCTGGGGTCTGCAGCCCCGCACACCCGGAGGCTGACTCTCTGGGCGCCCAGCAGCTGCCTCACACACGTAGCTTCCCTAGCGCTCTCCTCCCCAGCAGAGACGTGTGCAGCTGGTTGGGGCCTGCCCCTGCGTACCTGGGCTCCCGCGCCCAGCCCCAGCTCAGGGCAAGCAGCCCCTGAGCCAAGACCTGCAGGAGGCGCAGAGCGCCCCCACCTGGAAGCCGAGTGAACAGCTGGCGGGGAGGCGAGCCTCCTCGAGGGAAGAAGAGGCAGCCCAGCCTCGTTTGGCTCAAGCCCTACTTGGCTGGAGCCGAGTGCGCCTCCAGGACGGCAGAGCTCCAGCTCTGCTCAGAGGCCCGTTCTGGCAGAGTTGCTGGCGCGAGGCTGCTCTGCCCTGGGCGAGCATTGCCCAGACTTGCCTCGCTGCTAGGCTTCCTGCCCAGGAAGGAGCAGGCTGCGCGAGGCTGGGAGACGCCACTGGCGCCTTCCTGGCCTCAGCTCCGCTCCTGCCTTGCCTTTGCACCTAGGCCCCAGGCCTCCTTGGGGAGGGCTTAGGGGCCGGTGGCTTGCACACTGCCAAGGGCTCCAGCAGGAAGAGCTCGGTGCGAGGGAAGGGAAGGTCCAGTGCAGGGCTCCTCCAGCGGTTGCTTGGCCGCCCAGGCTCAGCGCCGCACGGAGTGCACCAGGCTCCCAGGGCCCCTGGCTGGGGTCTGCAGCCCCGCACAGCCGGAGGCTGACTCCCTGGGCGCCCAGCAGCTGCCTCACACACGTAGCTTCCCTAGCGCTCTCCTCCCCAGCAGAGACGTGTGCAGCTGGTTGGGGCCTGCCCCTGCGTGCCTGGGCTCCCGCGCACAGCCCCAGCTCAGGGCAAGCAGCCCCTGAGCCAAGACCTGCAGGAGGCGCAGAGCGCCCCCACCTGGAAGCCGAGTGAACAGCTGGCGGGGAGGCGAGCCTCCTCGAGGGAAGAAGAGGCAGCCCAGCGTGGTTTGGCTCAAGCCCTACTTGGCTGGAGCCGAGTGCGCCTCCAGGACGGCAGAGCTCCAGCTCTGCTCAGAGGCCCGTTCTGGCAGAGTTGCTGGCGCGAGGCTGCTCTGCCCTGGGCGAACCTTGCCCAGACTTGCCTCGCTGCTAGGCTTCCTGCCCAGGAAGGAGCAGGCTGCGCGAGGCTGGGAGACGCCACTGGCGCCTTCCTGGAATCAGCTCCGCTCCTGCCTTGCCTTTGCACCTAGGCCCCAGGCGTCCTTGGGGAGGGCTTAGGGGCCGGTGGCTTGCACACTGCCAAGGGCTCCAGCAGGAAGAGCTCTGTGCGAGGGAAGGGAAGGGCCATTGCAGGGCTCCTCCAGCGGTTGCTTGGCCGCCCAGGCTCAGCGCCGCACGGAGTGCACCAGGCTCCCAGGGCCCCTGGCTGGGGTCTGCAGCCCCGCACAGCCGGAGGCTGACTCCCTGGGCGCCCAGCAGCTGCCTCACACACGTAGCTTCCCTAGCGCTCTCCTCGCCAGCAGACACGTGTGCAGCTGGTTGGGGCCTGCCCCTGCGTGCCTGGGCTCCCGCGCCCAGCCCCAGCTCAGGGCAAGCAGCCCCTGAGCCAAGACCTGCAGGAGGCGCAGAGCGCCCCCACCTGGAAGCCGAGTGAACAGCTGGCGGGGAGGCGAGCCTCCTCGAGGGAAGAAGAGGCAGCCCAGCCTCGTTTGGCTCAAGCCCTACTTGGCTGGAGCCGAGTGCGCCTCCAGGCCGGCAGAGCTCCAGCTCTGCTCAGAGGCCCGTTGTGGCAGAGTTGCTGGCGCGAGGCTGCTCTGCCCTGGGCGAGCATTGCCCAGACTTGCCTCGCTGCTAGGCTTCCTGCCCAGGAAGGAGCAGGCTGCGCGAGGCTGGGAGACGCCACTGGCGCCTTCCTGGCCTCAGCTCCGCTCCTGCCTTGCCTTTGCAACTAGGCCCCAGGCGTCCTTGGGGATGGCTTAGGGGCCGGTGGCTTGCACACTGCCAAGGGCTCCAGCAGGAAGAGCTCTCTGCGAGGGAAAGGAAGGGCCAGTGCAGGGCTCCTCCAGCGGTTGCTTGGCCGCCCAGGCTCAGCGCCGCACGGAGTGCACCAGGCTCCCAGGGCCCCTGGCTGGGGTCTGCAGCCCCGCACAGCCGGAGGCTGACTCCCTGGGCGCCCAGCAGCTGCCTCACACACGTAGCTTCCCTAGCGCTCTCCTCCCCAGCAGAGACGTGTGCAGCTGGTTGGGGTCTGCCCCTGCGTGCCTGGGCTCCCGCCCACAGCCCCAGCTCAGGGCAAGCAGCCCGTGAGCCAAGACCTGCAGGAGGCACACATCGCCCCCACCTGGAAGCCGAGTGAACAGCTGGCGGGGAGGCGAGCCTCCTCGAGGGAAGAAGAGGCAGCCCAGCGTCGTTTGGCTCAAGCCCTACTTGGCTGGAGCCGAGTGCTCCTCCAGAACGGCAGAGCTCCAGCTCTGCTCAGAGGCCCGTTCTGGCAGAGTTGCTGGCGCGAGGCTGCTCTGCCCTGGGCGAGCCTTGCCCAGACTTGCCTCGCTGCTAGGCTTCCTGCCCAGGAAGGAGCAGGCTGCGCGAGGCTGGGAGACGCCACTGGCGCCTTCCTGGCCTCAGCTCCGCTCCTGCCTTGCCTTTGCACCTAGGCCCCAGGCGTCCTTGGGGAGGGCTTAGGGGCCGGTGGCTTGCACACTGCCAAGGGCTCCAGCAGGAAGAGCTCTGTGCGAGGGAAGGGAAGGGCCAGTGCAGGGCTCCTCCAGGGGTTGCTTGGCCGCCCAGACTCAGCGCCGCACGGAGTGCACCAGGCTCCCAGGGCCCCTGGCTGGGGTCTGCAGCCCCGCACAGCCGGAGGCTGACTCCCTGGGCGCCCAGCAGCTGCCTCACACACGTAGCTTCCCTAGCGCTCTCCTCGCCAGCAGAGACGTGTGCAGCTGGTTGGGGCCTGCCCCTGCGTGCCTGGGCTCCCGCCCACAGCCCCAGCTCAGGGCAAGCAGCCCCTGAGTCAAGACCTGCAGGAGGCGCAGAGCGCCCCCACCTGGAAGCCGAGTGAACAGCTGGCGGGGAGGCGAGCCTCCTCGAGGGAAGAAGAGGCAGCCCAGCCTCGTTTGGCTCAAGCCCTACTTGGCTGGAGCCGAGTGCGCCTCCAGGACGGCAGAGCACCAGCTCTGCTCAGAGGCCCGATCTGGCAGAGTTGCTGGCGCGAGGCTGCTCTGCCCTGGGCGAGCCTTGCCCAGACTTGCCTCGCTGCTAGGCTTCCTGCCCAGGAAGGAGCAGGCTGCGCGAGGCTGGGAGACGCCACTGGCGCCTTCCTGGCCTCAGCTCCGCTCCTGCCTTGCCTTTGCACCTAGGCCCCAGGCGTCCTTGGGGAGGGCTTAGGGGCCGGTGGCTTGCACACTGCCAAGGGCTCCAGCAGGAAGAGCTCTGTGCGAGGGAAGGGAAGGGCTAGTGCAGGGCTCCTCCAGCGGTTTCTTGGCCGCCCAGACTCAGCGCCGCACGGAGCGCACCAGGCTCCCAGGGCCCCTGGCTGGGGTCTGCAGCCCCGCACAGCCGGAGGCTGACTCCCTGGGCGCCCAGCAGCTGCCTCACACACGTAGCTTCCCTAGCGCTCTGCTCCCCAGCATAGACGTGTGCAGCTGGTTGGGGCCTGCCCCTGCGTGCCTGGGCTCCCGCCCACAGCCCCAGCTCAGGGCAAGCAGCCCCTGAGCCAAGACCTGCAGGAGGCGCAGAGCGCCCCCACCTGGAAGCCGAGTGAACAGCTGGCGGGGAGGCGAGCCTCCTCGAGGGAAGAAGAGGCAGCCCAGCCTCGTTTGGCTCAAGCCCTACTTGGCTGGAGCCGAGTGCGCCTCCAGGACGGCAGAGCTCCAGCTCTGCTCAGAGGCCCGTTCTGGCAGAGTTGCTGGCGCGAGGCTGCTCTGCCCTGGGTGAGCCTTGCCCAGACTTGCCTCGCTGCTGGCTTCCTGCCCAGGAAGGAGCAGGCTGCGCGAAGCTGGGAGACGGCACTGGCGCCTTCCTGGCCTCAGCTCCGCTCCTGCCTTGCCTTTGCACCTAGGCCCCAGGCGTCCTTGGGGAGGGCTTAGGGGCCGGTGGCTTGCACACTGCCAAGGGCTCCAGCAGGAAGAGCTCTGTGCGAGGGAAGGGAAGGGCCAGTGCAGGGCTCCTCCAGCGGTTGCTTGGCCGCCCAGACTCAGCACCGCACGGAGTGCCCCAGGCTCCCAGGGCCCCTGGCTGGGGTCTGCAGCCCCGCACAGCCGGAGGCTGACTCCCTGGGCGCCCAGCAGCTGCCTCACACACGTAGCTTCCCTAGCGCTCTCCTCGCCAGCAGAGACGTGTGCAGCTGGTTGGGGCCTGCCCCTGCGTGCCTGGGCTCCCACGCCCAGACCCAGCTCAGGGCAAGCAGCCCCTGAGCCAAGACCTGCAGGAGGCGCAGAGCGCCCCCACCTGGAAGCCGAGTGAACAGCTGGCGGGGAGGCGAGCCTCCTCGAGGGAAGAAGAGGCAGCCCAGCCTCGTTTGGCTCAAGCCCTACTTGGCTGGAGCCGAGTGCGCCTCCAGGACGGCAGAGCTCCAGCTCTGCTCAGAGGCCCGTTCTGGCAGAGTTGCTGGCGCGAGGCTGCTCTGCCCTGGGCGAGCCTTGCCCAGACTTGCCTCGCTGCTAGGCTTCCTGCCCAGGAAGGAGCAGGCTGCGCGAGGCTGGGAGACGCCACTGGCGCCTTCCTGGAATCAGCTCCGCTCCTGCCTTGCCTTTGCACCTGGGCCCCAGGCGTCCTTGGGGAGGGCTTAGGGGCCGGTGGCTTGCAAACTGCCAAGGGCTCCAGCAGGAAGAGCTCTGTGCGAGGGAAGGGAAGGGCCATTGCAGGGCTCCTCCAGCGATTGCTTGGCCGCCCAGGCTCAGCGCCGCACGGAGTGCACCAGGCTCCCAGGGCCCCTGGCTGGGGTCTGCAGCCCCGCACATCCGGAGGCTGACTCCCTGGGCGCCCAGCAGCTGCCTCACACACGTAGCTTCCCTAGCGCTCTCCTCCCCAGCAGAGACGTGTGCAGCTGGTTGGGGCCTGCCCCTGCGTGCCTGGGCTCCCGCCCACAGCCCCAGCTCAGGGCAAGCAGCCCCTGAGCCAAGACCTGCAGGAGGCGCAGAGCGCCCCCACCTGGAAGCCGAGTGAACAGCTGGCGGGGAGGCGAGCCTCCACGAGGGAAGAAGAGGCAGCCCAGCCTCGTTTGGCTCAAGCCCTACTTGGCTGGAGCCGAGTGCGCCTCCAGGACGGCAGAGCTCCAGCTCTGCTCAGAGGCCCGTTCTGGCAGAGTTGCTGGCGCGAGGCTGCTCTGCCCTGGGCGAGCCTTGCCCAGACTTGCCTCGCTGCTAGGCTTCCTGCCCAGGAAGGAGCAGGCTGCGCGAGGCTGGGAGACGCCACTGGCGCCTTCCTGGCCTCAGCTCCGCTCCTGCCTTGCCTTTGCACCTAGGCCCCAGGCGTCCTTGGGGAGGGCTTAGGGGCCGGTGGCTTGCACACTGCCAAGGGCTCCAGCAGGAAGAGCTCTGTGCGAGGGAAGGGAAGGGCCAGTGCAGGGCTCCTCCAGCGGTTGCTTGGCCGCCCAGACTCAGCGCCGCACGGAGTGCACCAGGCTCCCAGGGCCCCTGGCTGGGGTCTGCAGCCCCGCACAGCCGGAGGCTGACTCCCTGGGCGCCCAGCAGCTGCCTCACACACGTAGCTTCCCTAGGGCTCTCCTCCCCAGCAGAGAAGTGTGCAGCTGGTTGGGGCCTGCCCCTGCGTGCCTGGGCTCCCGCGCACAGCCCGAGCTCAGGGCAAGCAGCCCCTGAGCCAAGACCTGCAGGAGGCGCAGAGCGCCCCCACCTGGAAGCCGAGTGAACAGCTGGCGGGGAGGCGAGCCTCCTCGAGGGAAGAAGAGGCAGCCCAGCCTCGTTTGGCTCAAGCCCTACTTGGCTGGAGCCGAGTGCGCCTTCAGGACGGCAGAGCTCCAGCTCTGCTCAGAGGCCCGATCTGGCAGAGTTGCTGGCGCGAGGCTGCTCTGCCCTGGGCGAGCCTTGCCCAGACTTGCCTCGCTGCTAGGCTTCCTGCCCAGGAAGGAGCAGGCTGCGCGAGGCTGGGAGACGCCACTGGCGCCTTCCTGGCCTCAGCTCCGCTCCTGCCTTGCCTTTGCACCTAGGCCCCAGGCGTCCTTGGGGAGGGCTTAGGGGCCGGTGGCTTGCACACTGCCAAGGGCTCCAGCAGGAAGAGCTCTGTGCGAGGGAAGGGAAGGGCCATTGCAGGGCTCCTCCAGCGGTTGCTTTGCCGCCCAGACTCAGCGCCGCACGGAGTGCACCAGGCTCCCAGGGCCCCTGGCTGGGGTCTGCAGCCCCGCACACCCGGAGGCTGACTCTCTGGGCGCCCAGCAGCTGCCTCACACACGTAGCTTCCCTAGCGCTCTCCTCCCCAGCAGAGACGTGTGCAGCTGGTTGGGGCCTGCCCCTGCGTGCCTGGGCTCCCGCGCCCAGCCCCAGCTCAGGGCAAGCAGCCCCTGAGCCAAGACCTGCAGGAGGCGCAGAGCGCCCCCACCTGGAAGCCGAGTGAACAGCTGGCGGGGAGGCGAGCCTCCTCGAGGGAAGAAGAGGCAGCCCAGCGTCGTTTGGCTCAAGCCCTACTTGGCTGGAGCCGAGTGCGCCTCCAGGACGGCAGAGCTCCAGCTCTGCTCAGAGGCCCGTTCTGGCAGAGTTGCTGGCGCGAGGCTGCTCTGCCCTGGGCGAACCTTGCCCAGACTTGCCTCGCTGCTAGGCTTCCTGCCCAGGAAGGAGCAGGCTGCGCGAGGCTGGGAGACGCCACTGGCGCCTTCCTGGCCTCAGCTCCGCTCCTGCCCTGCCTTTGCACCTAGGCCCCAGGCGTCCTTGGGGAGGGCTTAGGGGCCGGTGGCTTGCACACTGCCAAGGGCTCCAGCAGGAAGAGCTCTGTGCGAGGGAAGGGAAGGGCCAGTGCAGGGCTCCTCCAGCGGTTGCTTGGCCGCCCAGACTCAGCGCCGCACGGAGTGCACCAGGCTCCCAGGGCCCCTGGCTGGGGTCTGCAGCCCCGCACAGCCGGAGGCTGACTCCCTGGGCGCCCAGCAGCTGCCTCACACACGTAGCTTCCCTAGGGCTCTCCTCCCCAGCTGAGAAGTGTGCAGCTGGTTGGGGCCTGCCCCTGCGTGCCTGGGCTCCCGCGCACAGCCCGAGCTCAGGGCAAGCAGCCCCTGAGCCAAGACCTGCAGGAGGCGCAGAGCGCCCCCACCTGGAAGCCGAGTGAACAGCTGGCGGGGAGGCGAGCCTCCTCGAGGGAAGAAGAGGCAGCCCAGCCTCGTTTGGCTCAAGCCCTACTTGGCTGGAGCCGAGTGCGCCTTCAGGACGGCAGAGCTCCAGCTCTGCTCAGAGGCCCGATCTGGCAGAGTTGCTGGCGCGAGGCTGCTCTGCCCTGGGCGAGCCTTGCCCAGACTTGCCTCGCTGCTAGGCTTCCTGCCCAGGAAGGAGCAGGCTGCGCGAGGCTGGGAGACGCCACTGGCGCCTTCCTGGCCTCAGCTCCGCTCCTGCCTTGCCTTTGCACCTAGGCCCCAGGCGTCCTTGGGGAGGGCTTAGGGGCCGGTGGCTTGCACACTGCCAAGGGCTCCAGCAGGAAGAGCTCTGTGCGAGGGAAGGGAAGGGCCAGTGCAGGGCTCCTCCAGCGGTTGCTTTGCCGCCCAGACTCAGCGCCGCACGGAGTGCACCAGGCTCCCAGGGCCCCTGGCTGGGGTCTGCAGCCCCGCACACCCGGAGGCTGACTCTCTGGGCGCCCAGCAGCTGCCTCACACACGTAGCTTCCCTAGCGCTCTCCTCCCCAGCAGAGACGTGTGCAGCTGGTTGGGGCCTGCCCCTGCGTGCCTGGGCTCCCGCGCCCAGCCCCAGCTCAGGGCAAGCAGCCCCTGAGCCAAGACCTGCAGGAGGCGCAGAGCGCCCCCACCTGGAAGCCGAGTGAACAGCTGGCGGGGAGGCGAGCCTCCTCGAGGGAAGAAGAGGCAGCCCAGCCTCGTTTGGCTCAAGCCCTACTTGGCTGGAGCCGAGTGCGCCTCCAGGACGGCAGAGCTCCAGCTCTGCTCAGAGGCCCGTTCTGGCAGAGTTGCTGGCGCGAGGCTGCTCTGCCCTGGGCGAGCATTGCCCAGACTTGCCTCGCTGCTAGGCTTCCTGCCCAGGAAGGAGCAGGCTGCGCGAGGCTGGGAGACGCCACTGGCGCCTTCCTGGCCTCAGCTCCGCTCCTGCCCTGCCTTTGCACCTAGGCCCCAGGCGTCCTTGGGGAGGGCTTAGGGGCCGGTGGCTTGCACACTGCCAAGGGCTCCAGCAGGAAGAGCTCTGTGCGAGGGAAGGGAAGGGCCAGTGCAGGGCTAATCCAGCGGTTGCTTGGCCGCCCAGGCTCAGCGCCGCACGGAGTGCACCAGGCTCCCAGGGCCCCTGGCTGGGGTCTGCAGCCCCGCACAGCCGGAGGCTGACTCCCTGGGCGCCCAGCAGCTGCCTCACACACGTAGCTTCCCTAGCGCTCTCCTCCCCAGCAGAGACGTGTGCAGCTGGTTGGGGCCTGCCCCTGCATGCCTGGGCTCCCGCGCACAGCCCCAGCTCAGGGCAAGCAGCCCCTGAGCCAAGACCTGCAGGAGGCGCAGAGCGCCCCCACCTGGAAGCCGAGTGAACAGCTGGCGGGGAGGCGAGCCTCCTCGAGGGAAGAAGAGGCAGCCCAGCCTCGTTTGGCTCAAGCCCTACTTGGCTGGAGCCGAGTGCGCCTCCAGGACGGCAGAGCTCCAGCTCTGCTCAGAGGCCCGTTCTGGCAGAGTTGCTGGCGCGAGGCTGCTCTGCCCTGGGCGAGCCTTGCCCAGACTTGCCTCGCTGCTAGGCTTCCTGCCCAGGAAGGAGCAGGCTGCGCGAGGCTGGGAGACGCCACTGGCGCCTTCCTGGAATCAGCTCCGCTCCTGCCTTGCCTTTGCACCTAGGCCCCAGGCGTCCTTGGGGAGGGCTTAGGGGCCGGTGGCTTGCACACTGCCAAGGGCTCCAGCAGGAAGAGCTCTGTGCGAGGGAAGGGAAGGGCCATTGCAGGGCTCCTCCAGCGGTTGCTTGGCCGCCCAGGCTCAGCGCCGCACGGAGTGCACCAGGCTCCCAGGGCCCCTGGCTGGGGTCTGCAGCCCCGCACACCCGGAGGCTGAATCCCTGGGCGCCCAGCAGCTGCCTCACACACGTAGCTTCCCTAGCGCTCTCCTCGCCAGCAGAGACGTGTGCAGCTGGTTGGGGCCTGCCCCTGCGTGCCTGGGCTCCCGCGCCCAGCCCCAGCTCAGGGCAAGCAGCCCCTGAGCCAAGACCTGCAGGAGGCGCAGAGCGCCCCCACCTGGAAGCCGAGTGAACAGCTGGCGGGGAGGCGAGCCTCCTCGAGGGAAGAAGAGGCAGCCCAGCCTCGTTTGGCTCAAGCCCTACTTGGCTGGAGCCGAGTGCGCCTCCAGGACGGCAGAGCTCCAGCTCTGCTCAGAGGCCCGTTGCGGCAGAGTTGCTGGCGCGAGGCTGCTCTGCCCTGGGCGAGCCTTGCCCAGACTTGCCTCGCTGCTAGGCTTCCTGCCCAGGAAGGAGCAGGCTGCGCGAGGCTGGGAGACGCCACTGGCGCCTTCCTGGCCTCAGCTCCGCTCCTGCCTTGCCTTTGCACCTAGGCCCCAGGCGTCCTTGGGGATGGCTTAGGGGCCGGTGGCTTGCACACTGCCAAGGGCTCCAGCAGGAAGAGCTCTCTGCGAGGGAAAGGAAGGGCCAGTGCAGGGCTCCTCCAGCGGTTGCTTGGCCGCCCAGGCTCAGCGCCGCACGGAGTGCACCAGGCTCCCAGGGCCCCTGGCTGGGGTCTGCAGCCCCGCACAGCCGGAGGCTGACTCCCTGGGCGCCCAGCAGCTGCCTCACACACGTAGCTTCCCTAGCGCTCTCCTCCCCAGCAGAGACGTGTGCAGCTGGTTGGGGTCTGCCCCTGCGTGCCTGGGCTCCCGCCCACAGCCCCAGCTCAGGGCAAGCAGCCCCTGAGCCAAGACCTGCAGGAGGCGCAGAGCGCCCCCACCTGGAAGCCGAGTGAACAGCTGGCGGGGAGGCGAGCCTCCTCGAGGGAAGAAGAGGCAGCCCAGCGTCGTTTGGCTCAAGCCCTACTTGGCTGGAGCCGAGTGCTCCTCCAGAACGGCAGAGCTCCAGCTCTGCTCAGAGGCCCGTTCTGGCAGAGTTGCTGGCGCGAGGCTGCTCTGCCCTGGGCGAGCCTTGCCCAGACTTGCCTCGCTGCTAGGCTTCCTGCCCAGGAAGGAGCAGGCTGCGCGAGGCTGGGAGACGCCACTGGCGCCTTCCTGGCCTCAGCTCCGCTCCTGCCTTGCCTTTGCACCTAGGCCCCAGGCGTCCTTGGGGAGGGCTTAGGGGCCGGTGGCTTGCACACTGCCAAGGGCTCCAGCAGGAAGAGCTCTGTGCGAGGGAAGGGAAGGGCCAGTGCAGGGCTCCTCCAGCGGTTGCTTGGCCGCCCAGACTCAGCGCCGCACGGAGTGCACCAGGCTCCCAGGGCCCCTGGCTGGGGTCTGCAGCCCCGCACAGCCGGAGGCTGACTCCCTGGGCGCCCAGCAGCTGCCTCACACACGTAGCTTCCCTAGGGCTCTCCTCCCCAGCAGAGAAGTGTGCAGCTGGTTGGGGCCTGCCCCTGCGTGCCTGGGCTCCCGCGCACAGCCCGAGCTCAGGGCAAGCAGCCCCTGAGCCAAGACCTGCAGGAGGCGCAGAGCGCCCCCACCTGGAAGCCGAGTGAACAGCTGGCGGGGAGGCGAGCCTCCTCGAGGGAAGAAGAGGCAGCCCAGCCTCGTTTGGCTCAAGCCCTACTTGGCTGGAGCCGAGTGCGCCTTCAGGACGGCAGAGCTCCAGCTCTGCTCAGAGGCCCGATCTGGCAGAGTTGCTGGCGCGAGGCTGCTCTGCCCTGGGCGAGCCTTGCCCAGACTTGCCTCGCTGCTAGGCTTCCTGCCCAGGAAGGAGCAGGCTGCGCGAGGCTGGGAGACGCCACTGGCGCCTTCCTGGCCTCAGCTCCGCTCCTGCCTTGCCTTTGCACCTAGGCCCCAGGCGTCCTTGGGGAGGGCTTAGGGGCCGGTGGCTTGCACACTGCCAAGGGCTCCAGCAGGAAGAGCTCTGTGCGAGGGAAGGGAAGGGCCAGTGCAGGGCTCCTCCAGCGGTTGCTTTGCCGCCCAGACTCAGCGCCGCACGGAGTGCACCAGGCTCCCAGGGCCCCTGGCTGGGGTCTGCAGCCCCGCACACCCGGAGGCTGACTCTCTGGGCGCCCAGCAGCTGCCTCACACACGTAGCTTCCCTAGCGCTCTCCTCCCCAGCAGAGACGTGTGCAGCTGGTTGGGGCCTGCCCCTGCGTGCCTGGGCTCCCGCGCCCAGCCCCAGCTCAGGGCAAGCAGCCCCTGAGCCAAGACCTGCAGGAGGCGCAGAGCGCCCCCACCTGGAAGCCGAGTGAACAGCTGGCGGGGAGGCGAGCCTCCTCGAGGGAAGAAGAGGCAGCCCAGCCTCGTTTGGCTCAAGCCCTACTTGGCTGGAGCCGAGTGCGCCTCCAGGACGGCAGAGCTCCAGCTCTGCTCAGAGGCCCGTTCTGGCAGAGTTGCTGGCGCGAGGCTGCTCTGCCCTGGGCGAGCCTTGCCCAGACTTGCCTCGCTGCTAGGCTTCCTGCCCAGGAAGGAGCAGGCTGCGCGAGGCTGGCAGACGCCACTGGCGCCTTCCTGGCCTCAGCTCCGCTCCTGCCTTGCCTTTGCACCTAGGCCCCAGGCGTCCTTGGGGAGGGCTTAGGGGCCGGTGGCTTGCACACTGCCAAGGGCTCCAGCAGGAAGAGCTCTGTGCGAGGGAAGGGAAGGGCCATTGCAGGGCTCCTCCAGCGGTTGCTTGGCCGCCCAGGCTCAGCGCCGCACGGAGTGCACCAGGCTCCCAGGGCCCCTGGCTGGGGTCTGCAGCCCCGCACAGCCGGAGGCTGACTCCCTGGGCGCCCAGCAGCTGCCTCACACACGTAGCTTCCCTAGCGCTCTCCTCCCCAGCAGAGACGTGTGCAGCTGGTTGGGGCCTGCCCCTGCGTGCCTGGGCTCCCGCCCACAGCCCCAGCTCAGGGCAAGCAGCCCCTGAGCCAAGACCTGCAGGAGGCGCAGAGCGCCCCCACCTGGAAGCCGAGTGAACAGCTGGCGGGGAGGCGAGCCTCCTCGAGGGAAGAAGAGGCAGCCCAGCGTCGTTTGGCTCAAGCCCTACTTGGCTGGAGCCGAGTGCGCCTCCAGGACGGCAGAGCTCCAGCTCTGCTCAGAGGCCCGTTGTGGCAGAGTTGCTGGCGCGAGGCTGCTCTGCCCTGGGCGAGCCTTGCCCAGACTTGCCTCGCTGCTAGGCTTCCTGCCCAGGAAGGAGCAGGCTGCGCGAGGCTGGGAGACGCCACTGGCGCCTTCCTGGCCTCAGCTCCGCTCCTGCCTTGCCTTTGCACCTAGGCCCCAGGCGTCCTTGGGGAGGGCTTAGGGGCCGGTGGCTTGCACACTGCCAAGGGCTCCAGCAGGAAGAGCTCTGTGCGAGGGAAGGGAAGGGCCAGTGCAGGGCTCCTCCAGCGGTTGCTTGGCCGCCCAGACTCAGCGCCGCACGGAGTGCACCAGGCTCCCAGGGCCCCTGGCTGGGGTCTGCAGCCCCGCACAGCCGGAGGCTGACTCCCTGGGCGCCCAGCAGCTGCCTCACACACGTAGCTTCCCTAGGGCTCTCCTCCCCAGCAGAGAAGTGTGCAGCTGGTTGGGGCCTGCCCCTGCGTGCCTGGGCTCCCGCGCACAGCCCGAGCTCAGGGCAAGCAGCCCCTGAGCCAAGACCTGCAGGAGGCGCAGAGCGCCCCCACCTGGAAGCCGAGTGAACAGCTGGCGGGGAGGCGAGCCTCCTCGAGGGAAGAAGAGGCAGCCCAGCCTCGTTTGGCTCAAGCCCTACTTGGCTGGAGCCGAGTGCGCCTTCAGGACGGCAGAGCTCCAGCTCTGCTCAGAGGCCCGATCTGGCAGAGTTGCTGGCGCGAGGCTGCTCTGCCCTGGGCGAGCCTTGCCCAGACTTGCCTCGCTGCTAGGCTTCCTGCCCAGGAAGGAGCAGGCTGCGCGAGGCTGGGAGACGCCACTGGCGCCTTCCTGGCCTCAGCTCCGCTCCTGCCTTGCCTTTGCACCTAGGCCCCAGGCGTCCTTGGGGAGGGCTTAGGGGCCGGTGGCTTGCACACTGCCAAGGGCTCCAGCAGGAAGAGCTCTGTGCGAGGGAAGGGAAGGGCCAGTGCAGGGCTCCTCCAGCGGTTGCTTTGCCGCCCAGACTCAGCGCCGCACGGAGTGCACCAGGCTCCCAGGGCCCCTGGCTGGGGTCTGCAGCCCCGCACACCCGGAGGCTGACTCTCTGGGCGCCCAGCAGCTGCCTCACACACGTAGCTTCCCTAGCGCTCTCCTCCCCAGCAGAGACGTGTGCAGCTGGTTGGGGCCTGCCCCTGCGTGCCTGGGCTCCCGCGCCCAGCCCCAGCTCAGGGCAAGCAGCCCCTGAGCCAAGACCTGCAGGAGGCGCAGAGCGCCCCCACCTGGAAGCCGAGTGAACAGCTGGCGGGGAGGCGAGCCTCCTCGAGGGAAGAAGAGGCAGCCCAGCCTCGTTTGGCTCAAGCCCTACTTGGCTGGAGCCGAGTGCGCCTCCAGGACGGCAGAGCTCCAGCTCTGCTCAGAGGCCCGTTCTGGCAGAGTTGCTGGCGCGAGGCTGCTCTGCCCTGGGCGAGCCTTGCCCAGACTTGCCTCGCTGCTAGGCTTCCTGCCCAGGAAGGAGCAGGCTGCGCGAGGCTGGGAGACGCCACTGGCGCCTTCCTGGAATCAGCTCCGCTCCTGCCTTGCCTTTGCACCTAGGCCCCAGGCGTCCTTGGGGAGGGCTTAGGGGCCGGTGGCTTGCACACTGCCAAGGGCTCCAGCAGGAAGAGCTCTGTGCGAGGGAAGGGAAGGGCCATTGCAGGGCTCCTCCAGCGGTTGCTTGGCCGCCCAGGCTCAGCGCCGCACGGAGTGCACCAGGCTCCCAGGGCCCCTGGCTGGGGTCTGCAGCCCCGCACACCCGGAGGCTGACTCCCTGGGCGCCCAGCAGCTGCCTCACACACGTAGCTTCCCTAGCGCTCTCCTCCCCAGCAGAGACGTGTGCAGCTGGTTGGGGCCTGCCCCTGCGTGCCTGGGCTCCCGCGCCCAGCCCCAGCTCAGGGCAAGCAGCCCCTGAGCCAAGACCTGCAGGAGGCGCAGAGCGCCCCCACCTGGAAGCCGAGTGAACAGCTGGCGGGGAGGCGAGCCTCCTCGAGGGAAGAAGAGGCAGCCCAGCCTCGTTTGGCTCAAGCCCTACTTGGCTGGAGCCGAGTGCGCCTCCAGGACGGCAGAGCTCCAGCTCTGCTCAGAGGCCCGTTCTGGCAGAGTTGCTGGCGCGAGGCTGCTCTGCCCTGGGCGAGCCTTGCCCAGACTTGCCTCGCTGCTAGGCTTCCTGCCCAGGAAGGAGCAGGCTGCGCGAGGCTGGGAGACGCCACTGGCGCCTTCCTGGAATCAGCTCCGCTCCTGCCTTGCCTTTGCACCTAGGCCCCAGGCGTCCTTGGGGAGGGCTTAGGGGCCGGTGGCTTGCACACTGCCAAGGGCTCCAGCAGGAAGAGCTCTGTGCGAGGGAAGGGAAGGGCCATTGCAGGGCTCCTCCAGCGGTTGCTTGGCCGCCCAGGCTCAGCGCCGCACGGAGTGCACCAGGCTCCCAGGGCCCCTGGCTGGGGTCTGCAGCCCCGCACAGCCGGAGGCTGACTCCCTGGGCGCCCAGCAGCTGCCTCACACACGTAGCTTCCCTAGCGCTCTCCTCGCCAGCAGAGAAGTGTGCAGCTGGTTGGGGCCTGCCCCTGCGTGCCTGGGCTCCCGCGCCCAGCCCCAGCTCAGGGCAAGCAGCCCCTGAGCCAAGACCTGCAGGAGGCGCAGAGCGCCCCCACCTGGAAGCCGAGTGAACAGCTGGCGGGGAGGCGAGCCTCCTCGAGGGAAGAAGAGGCAGCCCAGCCTCGTTTGGCTCAAGCCCTACTTGGCTGGAGCCGAGTGCGCCTCCAGGACGGCAGAGCTCCAGCTCTGCTCAGAGGCCCGTTGCGGCAGAGTTGCTGGCGCGAGGCTGCTCTGCCCTGGGCGAGCCTTGCCCAGACTTGCCTCGCTGCTAGGCTTCCTGCCCAGGAAGGAGCAGGCTGCGCGAGGCTGGGAGACGCCACTGGCGCCTTCCTGGAATCAGCTCCGCTCCTGCCTTGCCTTTGCACCTAGGCCCCAGGCGTCCTTGGGGATGGCTTAGGGGCCGGTGGCTTGCACACTGCCAAGGGCTCCAGCAGGAAGAGCTCTCTGCGAGGGAAAGGAAGGGCCAGTGCAGGGCTCCTCCAGCGGTTGCTTGGCCGCCCAGGCTCAGCGCCGCACGGAGTGCACCAGGCTCCCAGGGCCCCTGGCTGGGGTCTGCAGCCCCGCACAGCCGGAGGCTGACTCCCTGGGCGCCCAGCAGCTGCCTCACACACGTAGCTTCCCTAGCGCTCTCCTCCCCAGCAGAGACGTGTGCAGCTGGTTGGGGTCTGCCCCTGCGTGCCTGGGCTCCCGCCCACAGCACCAGCTCAGGGCAAGCAGCCCCTGAGCCAAGACCTGCAGGAGGCGCAGAGAGCCCCCACCTGGAAGCCGAGTGAACAGCTGGCGGGGAGGCGAGCCTCCTCGAGGGAAGAAGAGGCAGCCCAGCGTCGTTTGGCTCAAGCCCTACTTGGCTGGAGCCGAGTGCTCCTCCAGAACGGCAGAGCTCCAGCTCTGCTCAGAGGCCCGTTCTGGCAGAGTTGCTGGCGCGAGGCTGCTCTGCCCTGGGCGAGCCTTGCCCAGACTTGCCTCGCTGCTAGGCTTCCTGCCCAGGAAGGAGCAGGCTGCGCGAGGCTGGGAGACGCCACTGGCGCCTTCCTGGCCTCAGCTCCGCTCCTGCCTTGCCTTTGCACCTAGGCCCCAGGCGTCCTTGGGGAGGGCTTAGGGGCCGGTGGCTTGCACACTGCCAAGGGCTCCAGCAGGAAGAGCTCTGTGCGAGGGAAGGGAAGGGCCAGTGCAGGGCTCCTCCAGCGGTTGCTTGGCCGCCCAGTCTCAGCGCCGCACGGAGTGCACCAGGCTCCCAGGGCCCCTGGCTGGGGTCTGCAGCCCCGCACACCCGGAGGCTGACTCCCTGGGCGCCCAGCAGCTGCCTCACACACGTAGCTTCCCTAGCGCTCTCCTCCCCAGCAGAGACGTGTGCAGCTGGTTGGGGCCTGCCCCTGCGTGCCTGGGCTCCCGCCCACAGCCCCAGCTCAGGGCAAGCAGCCCCTGAGCCAAGACCTGCAGGAGGCGCAGAGCGCCCCCACCTGGAAGCCGAGTGAACAGCTGGCGGGGAGGCGAGCCTCCTCGAGGGAAGAAGAGGCAGCCCAGCGTCGTTTGGCTCAAGCCCTACTTGGCTGGAGCCGAGTGCGCCTCCAGGACGGCAGAGCTCCAGCTCTGCTCAGAGGCCCGTTGTGGCAGAGTTGCTGGCGCGAGGCTGCTCTGCCCTGGGCGAGCCTTGCCCAGACTTGCCTCGCTGCTAGGCTTCCTGCCCAGGAAGGAGCAGGCTGCGCGAGGCTGGGAGACGCCACTGGCGCCTTCCTGGCCTCAGCTCCGCTCCTGCCTTGCCTTTGCACCTAGGCCCCAGGCGTCCTTGGGGAGGGCTTAGGGGCCGGTGGCTTGCACACTGCCAAGGGCTCCAGCAGGAAGAGCTCTGTGCGAGGGAAGGGAAGGGCCAGTGCAGGGCTCCTCCAGCGGTTGCTTGGCCGCCCAGACTCAGCGCCGCACGGAGTGCACCAGGCTCCCAGGGCCCCTGGCTGGGGTCTGCAGCCCCGCACAGCCGGAGGCTGACTCCCTGGGCGCCCAGCAGCTGCCTCACACACGTAGCTTCCCTAGGGCTCTCCTCCCCAGCAGAGAAGTGTGCAGCTGGTTGGGGCCTGCCCCTGCGTGCCTGGGCTCCCGCGCACAGCCCGAGCTCAGGGCAAGCAGCCCCTGAGCCAAGACCTGCAGGAGGCGCAGAGCGCCCCCACCTGGAAGCCGAGTGAACAGCTGGCGGGGAGGCGAGCCTCCTCGAGGGAAGAAGAGGCAGCCCAGCCTCGTTTGGCTCAAGCCCTACTTGGCTGGAGCCGAGTGCGCCTTCAGGACGGCAGAGCTCCAGCTCTGCTCAGAGGCCCGATCTGGCAGAGTTGCTGGCGCGAGGCTGCTCTGCCCTGGGCGAGCCTTGCCCAGACTTGCCTCGCTGCTAGGCTTCCTGCCCAGGAAGGAGCAGGCTGCGCGAGGCTGGGAGACGCCACTGGCGCCTTCCTGGCCTCAGCTCCGCTCCTGCCTTGCCTTTGCACCTAGGCCCCAGGCGTCCTTGGGGAGGGCTTAGGGGCCGGTGGCTTGCACACTGCCAAGGGCTCCAGCAGGAAGAGCTCTGTGCGAGGGAAGGGAAGGGCCAGTGCAGGGCTCCTCCAGCGGTTGCTTTGCCGCCCAGACTCAGCGCCGCACGGAGTGCACCAGGCTCCCAGGGCCCCTGGCTGGGGTCTGCAGCCCGGCACACCCGGAGGCTGACTCTCTGGGCGCCCAGCAGCTGCCTCACACACGTAGCTTCCCTAGCGCTCTCCTCCCCAGCAGAGACGTGTGCAGCTGGTTGGGGCCTGCCCCTGCGTGCCTGGGCTCCCGCGCCCAGCCCCAGCTCAGGGCAAGCAGCCCCTGAGCCAAGACCTGCAGGAGGCGCAGAGCGCCCCCACCTGGAAGCCGAGTGAACAGCTGGCGGGGAGGCGAGCCTCCTCGAGGGAAGAAGAGGCAGCCCAGCCTCGTTTGGCTCAAGCCCTACTTGGCTGGAGCCGAGTGCGCCTCCAGGACGGCAGAGCTCCAGCTCTGCTCAGAGGCCCGTTGTGGCAGAGTTGCTGGCGCGAGGCTGCTCTGCCCTGGGCGAGCCTTGCCCAGACTTGCCTCGCTGCTAGGCTTCCTGCCCAGGAAGGAGCAGGCTGCGCGAGGCTGGCAGACGCCACTGGCGCCTTCCTGGCCTCAGCTCCGCTCCTGCCTTGCCTTTGCACCTAGGCCCCAGGCGTCCTTGGGGAGGGCTTAGGGGCCGGTGGCTTGCACACTGCCAAGGGCTCCAGCAGGAAGAGCTCTGTGCGAGGGAAGGGAAGGGCCAGTGCAGGGCTCCTCCAGCGGTTGCTTGGCCGCCCAGACTCAGCGCCGCACGGAGTGCACCAGGCTCCCAGGGCCCCTGGCTGGGGTCTGCAGCCCCGCACAGCCAGAGGCTGACTCCCTGGGCGCCCAGCAGCTGCCTCACACACGTAGCTTCCCTAGGGCTCTCCTCCCCAGCAGAGAAGTGTGCAGCTGGTTGGGGCCTGCCCCTGCGTGCCTGGGCTCCCGTGCACAGCCCGAGCTCAGGGCAAGCAGCCCCTGAGCCAAGACCTGCAGGAGGCGCAGAGCGCCCCCACCTGGAAGCCGAGTGAACAGCTGGCGGGGAGGCGAGCCTCCTCGAGGGAAGAAGAGGCAGCCCAGCCTCGTTTGGCTCAAGCCCTACTTGGCTGGAGCCGAGTGCGCCTTCAGGACGGCAGAGCTCCAGCTCTGCTCAGAGGCCCGATCTGGCAGAGTTGCTGGCGCGAGGCTGCTCTGCCCTGGGCGAGCCTTGCCCAGACTTGCCTCGCTGCTAGGCTTCCTGCCCAGGAAGGAGCAGGCTGCGCGAGGCTGGGAGACGCCACTGGCGCCTTCCTGGCCTCAGCTCCGCTCCTGCCTTGCCTTTGCACCTAGGCCCCAGGCGTCCTTGGGGAGGGCTTAGGGGCCGGTGGCTTGCACACTGCCAAGGGCTCCAGCAGGAAGAGCTCTGTGCGAGGGAAGGGAAGGGCCAGTGCAGGGCTCCTCCAGCGGTTGCTTTGCCGCCCAGACTCAGCGCCGCACGGAGTGCACCAGGCTCCCAGGGCCCCTGGCTGGGGTCTGCAGCCCCGCACACCCGGAGGCTGACTCTCTGGGCGCCCAGCAGCTGCCTCACACACGTAGCTTCCCTAGCGCTCTCCTCCCCAGCAGAGACGTGTGCAGCTGGTTGGGGCCTGCCCCTGCGTGCCTGGGCTCCCGCGCCCAGCCCCAGCTCAGGGCAAGCAGCCCCTGAGCCAAGACCTGCAGGAGGCGCAGAGCGCCCCCACCTGGAAGCCGAGTGAACAGCTGGCGGGGAGGCGAGCCTCCTCGAGGGAAGAAGAGGCAGCCCAGCCTCGTTTGGCTCAAGCCCTACTTGGCTGGAGCCGAGTGCGCCTCCAGGACGGCAGAGCTCCAGCTCTGCTCAGAGGCCCGTTCTGGCAGAGTTGCTGGCGCGAGGCTGCTCTGCCCTGGGCGAGCCTTGCCCAGACTTGCCTCGCTGCTAGGCTTCCTGCCCAGGAAGGAGCAGGCTGCGCGAGGCTGGGAGACGCCACTGGCGCCTTCCTGGAATCAGCTCCGCTCCTGCCTTGCCTTTGCACCTAGGCCCCAGGCGTCCTTGGGGAGGGCTTAGGGGCCGGTGGCTTGCACACTGCCAAGGGCTCCAGCAGGAAGAGCTCTGTGCGAGGGAAGGGAAGGGCCATTGCAGGGCTCCTCCAGCGGTTGCTTGGCCGCCCAGGCTCAGCGCCGCACGGAGTGCACCAGGCTCCCAGGGCCCCTGGCTGGGGTCTGCAGCCCCGCACACCCGGAGGCTGACTCCCTGGGCGCCCAGCAGCTGCCTCACACACGTAGCTTCCCTAGCGCTCTCCTCCCCAGCAGAGACGTGTGCAGCTGGTTGGGGCCTGCCCCTGCGTGCCTGGGCTCCCGCGCCCAGCCCCAGCTCAGGGCAAGCAGCCCCTGAGCCAAGACCTGCAGGAGGCGCAGAGCGCCCCCACCTGGAAGCCGAGTGAACAGCTGGCGGGGAGGCGAGCCTCCTCGAGGGAAGAAGAGGCAGCCCAGCGTCGTTTGGCTCAAGCCCTACTTGGCTGGAGCCGAGTGCGCCTCCAGGACGGCAGAGCTCCAGCTCTGCTCAGAGGCCCGTTCTGGCAGAGTTGCTGGCGCGAGGCTGCTCTGCCCTGGGCGAGCCTTGCCCAGACTTGCCTCGCTGCTAGGCTTCCTGCCCAGGAAGGAGCAGGCTGCGCGAGGCTGGGAGACGCCACTGGCGCCTTCCTGGAATCAGCTCCGCTCCTGCCTTGCCTTTGCACCTAGGCCCCAGGCGTCCTTGGGGAGGGCTTAGGGGCCGGTGGCTTGCACACTGCCAAGGGCTCCAGCAGGAAGAGCTCTGTGCGAGGGAAGGGAAGGGCCATTGCAGGGCTCCTCCAGCGGTTGCTTGGCCGCCCAGGCTCAGCGCCGCACGGAGTGCACCAGGCTCCCAGGGCCCCTGGCTGGGGTCTGCAGCCCCGCACAGCCGGAGGCTGACTCCCTGGGCGCCCAGCAGCTGCCTCACACACGTAGCTTCCCTAGCGCTCTCCTCGCCAGCAGAGACGTGTGCAGCTGGTTGGGGCCTGCCCCTGCGTGCCTGGGCTCCCGCGCCCAGCCCCAGCTCAGGGCAAGCAGCCCCTGAGCCAAGACCTGCAGGAGGCGCAGAGCGCCCCCACCTGGAAGCCGAGTGAACAGCTGGCGGGGAGGCGAGCCTCCTCGAGGGAAGAAGAGGCAGCCCAGCCTCGTTTGGCTCAAGCCCTACTTGGCTGGAGCCGAGTGCGCCTCCAGGACGGCAGAGCTCCAGCTCTGCTCAGAGGCCCGTTGCGGCAGAGTTGCTGGCGCGAGGCTGCTCTGCCCTGGGCGAGCCTTGCCCAGACTTGCCTCGCTGCTAGGCTTCCTGCCCAGGAAGGAGCAGGCTGCGCGAGGCTGGGAGACGCCACTGGCGCCTTCCTGGCCTCAGCTCCGCTCCTGCCTTGCATTTGCAACTAGGCCCCAGGCGTCCTTGGGGATGGCTTAGGGGCCGGTGGCTTGCACACTGCCAAGGGCTCCAGCAGGAAGAGCTCTGTGCGAGGGAAAGGAAGGGCCAGTGCAGGGCTCCTCCAGCGGTTGCTTGGCCGCCCAGGCTCAGCGCCGCACGGAGTGCACCAGGCTCCCAGGGCCCCTGGCTGGGGTCTGCAGCCCCGCACAGCCGGAGGCTGACTCCCTGGGCGCCCAGCAGCTGCCTCACACACGTAGCTTCCCTAGCGCTCTCCTCCCCAGCAGAGACGTGTGCAGCTGGTTGGGGTCTGCCCCTGCGTGCCTGGGCTCCCGCCCACAGCCCCAGCTCAGGGCAAGCAGCCCCTGAGCCAAGACCTGCAGGAGGCGCAGAGCGCCCCCACCTGGAAGCCGAGTGAACAGCTGGCGGGGAGGCGAGCCTCCTCGAGGGAAGAAGAGGCAGCCCAGCGTCGTTTGGCTCAAGCCCTACTTGGCTGGAGCCGAGTGCTCCTCCAGAACGGCAGAGCTCCAGCTCTGCTCAGAGGCCCGTTCTGGCAGAGTTGCTGGCGCGAGGCTGCTCTGCCCTGGGCGAGCCTTGCCCAGACTTGCCTCGCTGCTAGGCTTCCTGCCCAGGAAGGAGCAGGCTGCGCGAGGCTGGGAGACGCCACTGGCGCCTTCCTGGCCTCAGCTCCGCTCCTGCCTTGCCTTTGCACCTAGGCCCCAGGCGTCCTTGGGGAGGGCTTAGGGGCCTGTGGCTTGCACACTGCCAAGGGCTCCAGCAGGAAGAGCTCTGTGCGAGGGAAGGGAAGGGCCAGTGCAGGGCTCCTCCAGCGGTTGCTTGGCCGCCCAGACTCAGCGCCGCACGGAGTGCACCAGGTTCCCAGGGCCCCTGGCTGGGGTCTGCAGCCCCGCACACCCGGAGGCTGACTCCCTGGGCGCCCAGCAGCTGCCTCACACACGTAGCTTCCCTAGCGCTCTCCTCCCCAGCAGAGACGTGTGCAGCTGGTTGGGGCCTGCCCCTGCGTGCCTGGGCTCCCGCCCACAGCCCCAGCTCAGGGCAAGCAGCCCCTGAGCCAAGACCTGCAGGAGGCGCAGAGCGCCCCCACCTGGAAGCCGAGTGAACAGCTGGCGGGGAGGCGAGCCTCCTCGAGGGAAGAAGAGGCAGCCCAGCCTCGTTTGGCTCAAGCCCTACTTGGCTGGAGCCGAGTGCGCCTCCAGGACGGCAGAGCTCCAGCTCTGCTCAGAGGCCCGTTCTGGCAGAGTTGCTGGCGCGAGGCTGCTCTGCCCTGGGCGAGCATTGCCCAGACTTGCCTCGCTGCTAGGCTTCCTGCCCAGGAAGGAGCAGGCTGCGCGAGGCTGGGAGACGCCACTGGCGCCTTCCTGGCCTCAGCTCCGCTCCTGCCCTGCCTTTGCACCTAGGCCCCAGGCGTCCTTGGGGAGGGCTTAGGGGCCGGTGGCTTGCACACTGCCAAGGGCTCCAGCAGGAAGAGCTCTGTGCGAGGGAAGGGAAGGGCCAGTGCAGGGCTAATCCAGCGGTTGCTTGGCCGCCCAGGCTCAGCGCCGCACGGAGTGCACCAGGCTCCCAGGGCCCCTGGCTGGGGTCTGCAGCCCCGCACAGCCGGAGGCTGACTCCCTGGGCGCCCAGCAGCTGCCTCACACACGTAGCTTCCCTAGCGCTCTCCTCCCCAGCAGAGACGTGTGCAGCTGGTTGGGGCCTGCCCCTGCATGCCTGGGCTCCCGCGCACAGCCCCAGCTCAGGGCAAGCAGCCCCTGAGCCAAGACCTGCAGGAGGCGCAGAGCGCCCCCACCTGGAAGCCGAGTGAACAGCTGGCGGGGAGGCGAGCCTCCTCGAGGGAAGAAGAGGCAGCCCAGCGTCGTTTGGCTCAAGCCCTACTTGGCTGGAGCCGAGTGCGCCTCCAGGACGGCAGAGCTCCAGCTCTGCTCAGAGGCCCGTTCTGGCAGAGTTGCTGGCGCGAGGCTGCTCTGCCCTGGGCGAGCCTTGCCCAGACTTGCCTCGCTGCTAGGCTTCCTGCCCAGGAAGGAGCAGGCTGCGCGAGGCTGGGAGACGCCACTGGCGCCTTCCTGGAATCAGCTCCGCTCCTGCCTTGCCTTTGCACCTAGGCCCCAGGCGTCCTTGGGGAGGGCTTAGGGGCCGGTGGCTTGCACACTGCCAAGGGCTCCAGCAGGAAGAGCTCTGTGCGAGGGAAGGGAAGGGCCATTGCAGGGCTCCTCCAGCGGTTGCTTGGCCGCCCAGGCTCAGCGCCGCACGGAGTGCACCAGGCTCCCAGGGCCCCTGGCTGGGGTCTGCAGCCCCGCACACCCGGAGGCTGAATCCCTGGGCGCCCAGCAGCTGCCTCACACACGTAGCTTCCCTAGCGCTCTCCTCGCCAGCAGAGACGTGTGCAGCTGGTTGGGGCCTGCCCCTGCGTGCCTGGGCTCCCGCGCCCAGCCCCAGCTCAGGGCAAGCAGCCCCTGAGCCAAGACCTGCAGGAGGCGCAGAGCGCCCCCACCTGGAAGCCGAGTGAACAGCTGGCGGGGAGGCGAGCCTCCTCGAGGGAAGAAGAGGCAGCCCAGCCTCGTTTGGCTCAAGCCCTACTTGGCTGGAGCCGAGTGCGCCTCCAGGACGGCAGAGCTCCAGCTCTGCTCAGAGGCCCGTTGCGGCAGAGTTGCTGGCGCGAGGCTGCTCTGCCCTGGGCGAGCCTTGCCCAGACTTGCCTCGCTGCTAGGCTTCCTGCCCAGGAAGGAGCAGGCTGCGCGAGGCTGGGAGACGCCACTGGCGCCTTCCTGGCCTCAGCTCCGCTCCTGCCTTGCCTTTGCACCTAGGCCCCAGGCGTCCTTGGGGAGGGCTTAGGGGCCGGTGGCTTGCACACTGCCAAGGGCTCCAGCAGGAAGAGCTCTGTGCGAGGGAAGGGAAGGGCCAGTGCAGGGCTCCTCCAGCGGTTGCTTGGCCGCCCAGACTCAGCGCCGCACGGAGTGCACCAGGCTCCCAGGGCCCCTGGCTGGGGTCTGCAGCCCCGCACAGCCGGAGGCTGACTCCCTGGGCGCCCAGCAGCTGCCTCACACACGTAGCTTCCCTAGGGCTCTCCTCCCCAGCAGAGAAGTGTGCAGCTGGTTGGGGCCTGCCCCTGCGTGCCTGGGCTCCCGCGCACAGCCCGAGCTCAGGGCAAGCAGCCCCTGAGCCAAGACCTGCAGGAGGCGCAGAGCGCCCCCACCTGGAAGCCGAGTGAACAGCTGGCGGGGAGGCGAGCCTCCTCGAGGGAAGAAGAGGCAGCCCAGCCTCGTTTGGCTCAAGCCCTACTTGGCTGGAGCCGAGTGCGCCTTCAGGACGGCAGAGCTCCAGCTCTGCTCAGAGGCCCGATCTGGCAGAGTTGCTGGCGCGAGGCTGCTCTGCCCTGGGCGAGCCTTGCCCAGACTTGCCTCGCTGCTAGGCTTCCTGCCCAGGAAGGAGCAGGCTGCGCGAGGCTGGGAGACGCCACTGGCGCCTTCCTGGCCTCAGCTCCGCTCCTGCCTTGCCTTTGCACCTAGGCCCCAGGCGTCCTTGGGGAGGGCTTAGGGGCCGGTGGCTTGCACACTGCCAAGGGCTCCAGCAGGAAGAGCTCTGTGCGAGGGAAGGGAAGGGCCAGTGCAGGGCTCCTCCAGCGGTTGCTTTGCCGCCCAGACTCAGCGCCGCACGGAGTGCACCAGGCTCCCAGGGCCCCTGGCTGGGGTCTGCAGCCCCGCACACCCGGAGGCTGACTCTCTGGGCGCCCAGCAGCTGCCTCACACACGTAGCTTCCCTAGCGCTCTCCTCCCCAGCAGAGACGTGTGCAGCTGGTTGGGGCCTGCCCCTGCGTGCCTGGGCTCCCGCGCCCAGCCCCAGCTCAGGGCAAGCAGCCCCTGAGCCAAGACCTGCAGGAGGCGCAGAGCGCCCCCACCTGGAAGCCGAGTGAACAGCTGGCGGGGAGGCGAGCCTCCTCGAGGGAAGAAGAGGCAGCCCAGCCTCGTTTGGCTCAAGCCCTACTTGGCTGGAGCCGAGTGCGCCTCCAGGACGGCAGAGCTCCAGCTCTGCTCAGAGGCCCGTTCTGGCAGAGTTGCTGGCGCGAGGCTGCTCTGCCCTGGGCGAGCATTGCCCAGACTTGCCTCGCTGCTAGGCTTCCTGCCCAGGAAGGAGCAGGCTGCGCGAGGCTGGGAGACGCCACTGGCGCCTTCCTGGCCTCAGCTCCGCTCCTGCCCTGCCTTTGCACCTAGGCCCCAGGCGTCCTTGGGGAGGGCTTAGGGGCCGGTGGCTTGCACACTGCCAAGGGCTCCAGCAGGAAGAGCTCTGTGCGAGGGAAGGGAAGGGCCAGTGCAGGGCTAATCCAGCGGTTGCTTGGCCGCCCAGGCTCAGCGCCGCACGGAGTGCACCAGGCTCCCAGGGCCCCTGGCTGGGGTCTGCAGCCCCGCACAGCCGGAGGCTGAATCCCTGGGCGCCCAGCAGCTGCCTCACACACGTAGCTTCCCTAGCGCTCTCCTCCCCAGCAGAGACGTGTGCAGCTGGTTGGGGTCTGCCCCTGCGTGCCTGGGCTCCCGCCCACAGCCCCAGCTCAGGGCAAGCAGCCCCTGAGCCAAGACCTGCAGGAGGCGCAGAGCGCCCCCACCTGGAAGCCGAGTGAACAGCTGGCGGGGAGGCGAGCCTCCTCGAGGGAAGAAGAGGCAGCCCAGCGTCGTTTGGCTCAAGCCCTACTTGGCTGGAGCCGAGTGCTCCTCCAGAACGGCAGAGCTCCAGCTCTGCTCAGAGGCCCGTTCTGGCAGAGTTGCTGGCGCGAGGCTGCTCTGCCCTGGGCGAGCCTTGCCCAGACTTGCCTCGCTGCTAGGCTTCCTGCCCAGGAAGGAGCAGGCTGCGCGAGGCTGGGAGACGCCACTGGCGCCTTCCTGGCCTCAGCTCCGCTCCTGCCTTGCCTTTGCACCTAGGCCCCAGGCGTCCTTGGGGAGGGCTTAGGGGCCTGTGGCTTGCACACTGCCAAGGGCTCCAGCAGGAAGAGCTCTGTGCGAGGGAAGGGAAGGGCCAGTGCAGGGCTCCTCCAGCGGTTGCTTGGCCGCCCAGACTCAGCGCCGCACGGAGTGCACCAGGTTCCCAGGGCCCCTGGCTGGGGTCTGCAGCCCCGCACACCCGGAGGCTGACTCCCTGGGCGCCCAGCAGCTGCCTCACACACGTAGCTTCCCTAGCGCTCTCCTCCCCAGCAGAGACGTGTGCAGCTGGTTGGGGCCTGCCCCTGCGTGCCTGGGCTCCCGCCCACAGCCCCAGCTCAGGGCAAGCAGCCCCTGAGCCAAGACCTGCAGGAGGCGCAGAGCGCCCCCACCTGGAAGCCGAGTGAACAGCTGGCGGGGAGGCGAGCCTCCTCGAGGGAAGAAGAGGCAGCCCAGCCTCGTTTGGCTCAAGCCCTACTTGGCTGGAGCCGAGTGCGCCTCCAGGACGGCAGAGCTCCAGCTCTGCTCAGAGGCCCGTTCTGGCAGAGTTGCTGGCGCGAGGCTGCTCTGCCCTGGGCGAGCATTGCCCAGACTTGCCTCGCTGCTAGGCTTCCTGCCCAGGAAGGAGCAGGCTGCGCGAGGCTGGGAGACGCCACTGGCGCCTTCCTGGCCTCAGCTCCGCTCCTGCCCTGCCTTTGCACCTAGGCCCCAGGCGTCCTTGGGGAGGGCTTAGGGGCCGGTGGCTTGCACACTGCCAAGGGCTCCAGCAGGAAGAGCTCTGTGCGAGGGAAGGGAAGGGCCAGTGCAGGGCTAATCCAGCGGTTGCTTGGCCGCCCAGGCTCAGCGCCGCACGGAGTGCACCAGGCTCCCAGGGCCCCTGGCTGGGGTCTGCAGCCCCGCACAGCCGGAGGCTGACTCCCTGGGCGCCCAGCAGCTGCCTCACACACGTAGCTTCCCTAGCGCTCTCCTCCCCAGCAGAGACGTGTGCAGCTGGTTGGGGCCTGCCCCTGCATGCCTGGGCTCCCGCGCACAGCCCCAGCTCAGGGCAAGCAGCCCCTGAGCCAAGACCTGCAGGAGGCGCAGAGCGCCCCCACCTGGAAGCCGAGTGAACAGCTGGCGGGGAGGCGAGCCTCCTCGAGGGAAGAAGAGGCAGCCCAGCGTCGTTTGGCTCAAGCCCTACTTGGCTGGAGCCGAGTGCGCCTCCAGGACGGCAGAGCTCCAGCTCTGCTCAGAGGCCCGTTCTGGCAGAGTTGCTGGCGCGAGGCTGCTCTGCCCTGGGCGAGCCTTGCCCAGACTTGCCTCGCTGCTAGGCTTCCTGCCCAGGAAGGAGCAGGCTGCGCGAGGCTGGGAGACGCCACTGGCGCCTTCCTGGAATCAGCTCCGCTCCTGCCTTGCCTTTGCACCTAGGCCCCAGGCGTCCTTGGGGAGGGCTTAGGGGCCGGTGGCTTGCACACTGCCAAGGGCTCCAGCAGGAAGAGCTCTGTGCGAGGGAAGGGAAGGGCCATTGCAGGGCTCCTCCAGCGGTTGCTTGGCCGCCCAGGCTCAGCGCCGCACGGAGTGCACCAGGCTCCCAGGGCCCCTGGCTGGGGTCTGCAGCCCCGCACACCCGGAGGCTGAATCCCTGGGCGCCCAGCAGCTGCCTCACACACGTAGCTTCCCTAGCGCTCTCCTCGCCAGCAGAGACGTGTGCAGCTGGTTGGGGCCTGCCCCTGCGTGCCTGGGCTCCCGCGCCCAGCCCCAGCTCAGGGCAAGCAGCCCCTGAGCCAAGACCTGCAGGAGGCGCAGAGCGCCCCCACCTGGAAGCCGAGTGAACAGCTGGCGGGGAGGCGAGCCTCCTCGAGGGAAGAAGAGGCAGCCCAGCCTCGTTTGGCTCAAGCCCTACTTGGCTGGAGCCGAGTGCGCCTCCAGGACGGCAGAGCTCCAGCTCTGCTCAGAGGCCCGTTGCGGCAGAGTTGCTGGCGCGAGGCTGCTCTGCCCTGGGCGAGCCTTGCCCAGACTTGCCTCGCTGCTAGGCTTCCTGCCCAGGAAGGAGCAGGCTGCGCGAGGCTGGGAGACGCCACTGGCGCCTTCCTGGCCTCAGCTCCGCTCCTGCCTTGCCTTTGCAACTAGGCCCCAGGCGTCCTTGGGGATGGCTTAGGGGCCGGTGGCTTGCACACTGCCAAGGGCTCCAGCAGGAAGAGCTCTCTGCGAGGGAAAGGAAGGGCCAGTGCAGGGCTCCTCCAGCGGTTGCTTGGCCGCCCAGGCTCAGCGCCGCACGGAGTGCACCAGGCTCCCAGGGCCCCTGGCTGGGGTCTGCAGCCCCGCACAGCCGGAGGCTGACTCCCTGGGCGCCCAGCAGCTGCCTCACACACGTAGCTTCCCTAGCGCTCTCCTCCCCAGCAGAGACGTGTGCAGCTGGTTGGGGTCTGCCCCTGCGTGCCTGGGCTCCCGCCCACAGCCCCAGCTCAGGGCAAGCAGCCCCTGAGCCAAGACCTGCAGGAGGCGCAGAGCGCCCCCACCTGGAAGCCGAGTGAACAGCTGGCGGGGAGGCGAGCCTCCTCGAGGGAAGAAGAGGCAGCCCAGCGTCGTTTGGCTCAAGCCCTACTTGGCTGGAGCCGAGTGCTCCTCCAGAACGGCAGAGCTCCAGCTCTGCTCAGAGGCCCGTTCTGGCAGAGTTGCTGGCGCGAGGCTGCTCTGCCCTGGGCGAGCCTTGCCCAGACTTGCCTCGCTGCTAGGCTTCCTGCCCAGGAAGGAGCAGGCTGCGCGAGGCTGGGAGACGCCACTGGCGCCTTCCTGGCCTCAGCTCCGCTCCTGCCTTGCCTTTGCACCTAGGCCCCAGGCGTCCTTGGGGAGGGCTTAGGGGCCGGTGGCTTGCACACTGCCAAGGGCTCCAGCAGGAAGAGCTCTGTGCGAGGGAAGGGAAGGGCCAGTGCAGGGCTCCTCCAGCGGTTGCTTGGCCGCCCAGACTCAGCGCCGCACGGAGTGCACCAGGCTCCCAGGGCCCCTGGCTGGGGTCTGCAGCCCCGCACACCCGGAGGCTGACTCCCTGGGCGCCCAGCAGCTGCCTCACACACGTAGCTTCCCTAGCGCTCTCCTCCCCAGCAGAGACGTGTGCAGCTGGTTGGGGCCTGCCCCTGCGTGCCTGGGCTCCCGCCCACAGCCCCAGCTCAGGGCAAGCAGCCCCTGAGCCAAGACCTGCAGGAGGCGCAGAGCGCCCCCACCTGGAAGCCGAGTGAACAGCTGGCGGGGAGGCGAGCCTCCTCGAGGGAAGAAGAGGCAGCCCAGCGTCGTTTGGCTCAAGCCCTACTTGGCTGGAGCCGAGTGCGCCTCCAGGACGGCAGAGCTCCAGCTCTGCTCAGAGGCCCGTTGTGGCAGAGTTGCTGGCGCGAGGCTGCTCTGCCCTGGGCGAGCCTTGCCCAGACTTGCCTCGCTGCTAGGCTTCCTGCCCAGGAAGGAGCAGGCTGCGCGAGGCTGGGAGACGCCACTGGCGCCTTCCTGGCCTCAGCTCCGCTCCTGCCCTGCCTTTGCACCTAGGCCCCAGGCGTCCTTGGGGAGGGCTTAGGGGCCGGTGGCTTGCACACTGCCAAGGGCTCCAGCAGGAAGAGCTCTGTGCGAGGGAAGGGAAGGGCCAGTGCAGGGCTAATCCAGCGGTTGCTTGGCCGCCCAGGCTCAGCGCCGCACGGAGTGCACCAGGCTCCCAGGGCCCCTGGCTGGGGTCTGCAGCCCCGCACAGCCGGAGGCTGACTCCCTGGGCGCCCAGCAGCTGCCTCACACACGTAGCTTCCCTAGCGCTCTCCTCCCCAGCAGAGACGTGTGCAGCTGGTTGGGGCCTGCCCCTGCATGCCTGGGCTCCCGCGCACAGCCCCAGCTCAGGGCAAGCAGCCCCTGAGCCAAGACCTGCAGGAGGCGCAGAGCGCCCCCACCTGGAAGCCGAGTGAACAGCTGGCGGGGAGGCGAGCCTCCTCGAGGGAAGAAGAGGCAGCCCAGCCTCGTTTGGCTCAAGCCCTACTTGGCTGGAGCCGAGTGCGCCTCCAGGACGGCAGAGCTCCAGCTCTGCTCAGAGGCCCGTTCTGGCAGAGTTGCTGGCGCGAGGCTGCTCTGCCCTGGGCGAGCCTTGCCCAGACTTGCCTCGCTGCTAGGCTTCCTGCCCAGGAAGGAGCAGGCTGCGCGAGGCTGGGAGACGCCACTGGCGCCTTCCTGGAATCAGCTCCGCTCCTGCCTTGCCTTTGCACCTAGGCCCCAGGCGTCCTTGGGGAGGGCTTAGGGGCCGGTGGCTTGCACACTGCCAAGGGCTCCAGCAGGAAGAGCTCTGTGCGAGGGAAGGGAAGGGCCATTGCAGGGCTCCTCCAGCGGTTGCTTGGCCGCCCAGGCTCAGCGCCGCACGGAGTGCACCAGGCTCCCAGGGCCCCTGGCTGGGGTCTGCAGCCCCGCACACCCGGAGGCTGAATCCCTGGGCGCCCAGCAGCTGCCTCACACACGTAGCTTCCCTAGCGCTCTCCTCGCCAGCAGAGACGTGTGCAGCTGGTTGGGGCCTGCCCCTGCGTGCCTGGGCTCCCGCGCCCAGCCCCAGCTCAGGGCAAGCAGCCCCTGAGCCAAGACCTGCAGGAGGCGCAGAGCGCCCCCACCTGGAAGCCGAGTGAACAGCTGGCGGGGAGGCGAGCCTCCTCGAGGGAAGAAGAGGCAGCCCAGCCTCGTTTGGCTCAAGCCCTACTTGGCTGGAGCCGAGTGCGCCTCCAGGACGGCAGAGCTCCAGCTCTGCTCAGAGGCCCGTTGCGGCAGAGTTGCTGGCGCGAGGCTGCTCTGCCCTGGGCGAGCCTTGCCCAGACTTGCCTCGCTGCTAGGCTTCCTGCCCAGGAAGGAGCAGGCTGCGCGAGGCTGGGAGACGCCACTGGCGCCTTCCTGGCCTCAGCTCCGCTCCTGCCTTGCCTTTGCAACTAGGCCCCAGGCGTCCTTGGGGATGGCTTAGGGGCCGGTGGCTTGCACACTGCCAAGGGCTCCAGCAGGAAGAGCTCTCTGCGAGGGAAAGGAAGGGCCAGTGCAGGGCTCCTCCAGCGGTTGCTTGGCCGCCCAGGCTCAGCGCCGCACGGAGTGCACCAGGCTCCCAGGGCCCCTGGCTGGGGTCTGCAGCCCCGCACAGCCGGAGGCTGACTCCCTGGGCGCCCAGCAGCTGCCTCACACACGTAGCTTCCCTAGCGCTCTCCTCCCCAGCAGAGACGTGTGCAGCTGGTTGGGGTCTGCCCCTGCGTGCCTGGGCTCCCGCCCACAGCCCCAGCTCAGGGCAAGCAGCCCCTGAGCCAAGACCTGCAGGAGGCGCAGAGCGCCCCCACCTGGAAGCCGAGTGAACAGCTGGCGGGGAGGCGAGCCTCCTCGAGGGAAGAAGAGGCAGCCCAGCGTCGTTTGGCTCAAGCCCTACTTGGCTGGAGCCGAGTGCTCCTCCAGAACGGCAGAGCTCCAGCTCTGCTCAGAGGCCCGTTCTGGCAGAGTTGCTGGCGCGAGGCTGCTCTGCCCTGGGCGAGCCTTGCCCAGACTTGCCTCGCTGCTAGGCTTCCTGCCCAGGAAGGAGCAGGCTGCGCGAGGCTGGGAGACGCCACTGGCGCCTTCCTGGCCTCAGCTCCGCTCCTGCCTTGCCTTTGCACCTAGGCCCCAGGCGTCCTTGGGGAGGGCTTAGGGGCCGGTGGCTTGCACACTGCCAAGGGCTCCAGCAGGAAGAGCTCTGTGCGAGGGAAGGGAAGGGCCAGTGCAGGGCTCCTCCAGCGGTTGCTTGGCCGCCCAGACTCAGCGCCGCACGGAGTGCACCAGGCTCCCAGGGCCCCTGGCTGGGGTCTGCAGCCCCGCACACCCGGAGGCTGACTCCCTGGGCGCCCAGCAGCTGCCTCACACACGTAGCTTCCCTAGCGCTCTCCTCCCCAGCAGAGACGTGTGCAGCTGGTTGGGGCCTGCCCCTGCGTGCCTGGGCTCCCGCCCACAGCCCCAGCTCAGGGCAAGCAGCCCCTGAGCCAAGACCTGCAGGAGGCGCAGAGCGCCCCCACCTGGAAGCCGAGTGAACAGCTGGCGGGGAGGCGAGCCTCCTCGAGGGAAGAAGAGGCAGCCCAGCGTCGTTTGGCTCAAGCCCTACTTGGCTGGAGCCGAGTGCGCCTCCAGGACGGCAGAGCTCCAGCTCTGCTCAGAGGCCCGTTGTGGCAGAGTTGCTGGCGCGAGGCTGCTCTGCCCTGGGCGAGCCTTGCCCAGACTTGCCTCGCTGCTAGGCTTCCTGCCCAGGAAGGAGCAGGCTGCGCGAGGCTGGGAGACGCCACTGGCGCCTTCCTGGCCTCAGCTCCGCTCCTGCCTTGCCTTTGCACCTAGGCCCCAGGCGTCCTTGGGGAGGGCTTAGGGGCCGGTGGCTTGCACACTGCCAAGGGCTCCAGCAGGAAGAGCTCTGTGCGAGGGAAGGGAAGGGCCAGTGCAGGGCTCCTCCAGCGGTTGCTTGGCCGCCCAGACTCAGCGCCGCACGGAGTGCACCAGGCTCCCAGGGCCCCTGGCTGGGGTCTGCAGCCCCGCACAGCCGGAGGCTGACTCCCTGGGCGCCCAGCAGCTGCCTCACACACGTAGCTTCCCTAGGGCTCTCCTCCCCAGCAGAGAAGTGTGCAGCTGGTTGGGGCCTGCCCCTGCGTGCCTGGGCTCCCGCGCACAGCCCGAGCTCAGGGCAAGCAGCCCCTGAGCCAAGACCTGCAGGAGGCGCAGAGCGCCCCCACCTGGAAGCCGAGTGAACAGCTGGCGGGGAGGCGAGCCTCCTCGAGGGAAGAAGAGGCAGCCCAGCCTCGTTTGGCTCAAGCCCTACTTGGCTGGAGCCGAGTGCGCCTTCAGGACGGCAGAGCTCCAGCTCTGCTCAGAGGCCCGATCTGGCAGAGTTGCTGGCGCGAGGCTGCTCTGCCCTGGGCGAGCCTTGCCCAGACTTGCCTCGCTGCTAGGCTTCCTGCCCAGGAAGGAGCAGGCTGCGCGAGGCTGGGAGACGCCACTGGCGCCTTCCTGGCCTCAGCTCCGCTCCTGCCTTGCCTTTGCACCTAGGCCCCAGGCGTCCTTGGGGAGGGCTTAGGGGCCGGTGGCTTGCACACTGCCAAGGGCTCCAGCAGGAAGAGCTCTGTGCGAGGGAAGGGAAGGGCCAGTGCAGGGCTCCTCCAGCGGTTGCTTTGCCGCCCAGACTCAGCGCCGCACGGAGTGCACCAGGCTCCCAGGGCCCCTGGCTGGGGTCTGCAGCCCCGCACACCCGGAGGCTGACTCTCTGGGCGCCCAGCAGCTGCCTCACACACGTAGCTTCCCTAGCGCTCTCCTCCCCAGCAGAGACGTGTGCAGCTGGTTGGGGCCTGCCCCTGCGTGCCTGGGCTCCCGCGCCCAGCCCCAGCTCAGGGCAAGCAGCCCCTGAGCCAAGACCTGCAGGAGGCGCAGAGCGCCCCCACCTGGAAGCCGAGTGAACAGCTGGCGGGGAGGCGAGCCTCCTCGAGGGAAGAAGAGGCAGCCCAGCCTCGTTTGGCTCAAGCCCTACTTGGCTGGAGCCGAGTGCGCCTCCAGGACGGCAGAGCTCCAGCTCTGCTCAGAGGCCCGTTGCGGCAGAGTTGCTGGCGCGAGGCTGCTCTGCCCTGGGCGAGCCTTGCCCAGACTTGCCTCGCTGCTAGGCTTCCTGCCCAGGAAGGAGCAGGCTGCGCGAGGCTGGGAGACGCCACTGGCGCCTTCCTGGCCTCAGCTCCGCTCCTGCCTTGCCTTTGCAACTAGGCCCCAGGCGTCCTTGGGGATGGCTTAGGGGCCGGTGGCTTGCACACTGCCAAGGGCTCCAGCAGGAAGAGCTCTCTGCGAGGGAAAGGAAGGGCCAGTGCAGGGCTCCTCCAGCGGTTGCTTGGCCGCCCAGGCTCAGCGCCGCACGGAGTGCACCAGGCTCCCAGGGCCCCTGGCTGGGGTCTGCAGCCCCGCACAGCCGGAGGCTGACTCCCTGGGCGCCCAGCAGCTGCCTCACACACGTAGCTTCCCTAGCGCTCTCCTCCCCAGCAGAGACGTGTGCAGCTGGTTGGGGTCTGCCCCTGCGTGCCTGGGCTCCCGCCCACAGCCCCAGCTCAGGGCAAGCAGCCCCTGAGCCAAGACCTGCAGGAGGCGCAGAGCGCCCCCACCTGGAAGCCGAGTGAACAGCTGGCGGGGAGGCGAGCCTCCTCGAGGGAAGAAGAGGCAGCCCAGCGTCGTTTGGCTCAAGCCCTACTTGGCTGGAGCCGAGTGCTCCTCCAGAACGGCAGAGCTCCAGCTCTGCTCAGAGGCCCGTTGTGGCAGAGTTGCTGGCGCGAGGCTGCTCTGCCCTGGGCGAGCCTTGCCCAGACTTGCCTCGCTGCTAGGCTTCCTGCCCAGGAAGGAGCAGGCTGCGCGAGGCTGGGAGACGCCACTGGCGCCTTCCTGGCCTCAGCTCCGCTCCTGCCTTGCCTTTGCACCTAGGCCCCAGGCGTCCTTGGGGAGGGCTTAGGGGCCTGTGGCTTGCACACTGCCAAGGGCTCCAGCAGGAAGAGCTCTGTGCGAGGGAAGGGAAGGGCCAGTGCAGGGCTCCTCCAGCGGTTGCTTGGCCGCCCAGACTCAGCGCCGCACGGAGTGCACCAGGCTCCCAGGGCCCCTGGCTGGGGTCTGCAGCCCCGCACACCCGGAGGCTGACTCCCTGGGCGCCCAGCAGCTGCCTCACACACGTAGCTTCCCTAGCGCTCTCCTCCCCAGCAGAGACGTGTGCAGCTGGTTGGGGCCTGCCCCTGCGTGCCTGGGCTCCCGCCCACAGCCCCAGCTCAGGGCAAGCAGCCCCTGAGCCAAGACCTGCAGGAGGCGCAGAGCGCCCCCACCTGGAAGCCGAGTGAACAGCTGGCGGGGAGGCGAGCCTCCTCGAGGGAAGAAGAGGCAGCCCAGCGTCGTTTGGCTCAAGCCCTACTTGGCTGGAGTCGAGTGCGCCTCCAGGACGGCAGAGGTCCAGCTCTGCTCAGAGGCCCGTTGTGGCAGAGTTGCTGGCGCGAGGCTGCTCTGCCCTGGGCGAGCCTTGCCCAGACTTGCCTCGCTGCTAGGCTTCCTGCCCAGGAAGGAGCAGGCTGCGCGAGGCTGGGAGACGCCACTGGCGCCTTCCTGGCCTCAGCTCCGCTCCTGCCTTGCCTTTGCAACTAGGCCCCAGGCGTCCTTGGGGATGGCTTAGGGGCCGGTGGCTTGCACACTGCCAAGGGCTCCAGCAGGAAGAGCTCTCTGCGAGGGAAAGGAAGGGCCAGTGCAGGGCTCCTCCAGCGGTTGCTTGGCCGCCCAGGCTCAGCGCCGCACGGAGTGCACCAGGCTCCCAGGGCCCCTGGCTGGGGTCTGCAGCCCCGCACAGCCGGAGGCTGACTCCCTGGGCGCCCAGCAGCTGCCTCACACACGTAGCTTCCCTAGCGCTCTCCTCCCCAGCAGAGACGTGTGCAGCTGGTTGGGGTCTGCCCCTGCGTGCCTGGGCTCCCGCCCACAGCCCCAGCTCAGGGCAAGCAGCCCCTGAGCCAAGACCTGCAGGAGGCGCAGAGCGCCCCCACCTGGAAGCCGAGTGAACAGCTGGCGGGGAGGCGAGCCTCCTCGAGGGAAGAAGAGGCAGCCCAGCGTCGTTTGGCTCAAGCCCTACTTGGCTGGAGCCGAGTGCTCCTCCAGAACGGCAGAGCTCCAGCTCTGCTCAGAGGCCCGTTCTGGCAGAGTTGCTGGCGCGAGGCTGCTCTGCCCTGGGCGAGCCTTGCCCAGACTTGCCTCGCTGCTAGGCTTCCTGCCCAGGAAGGAGCAGGCTGCGCGAGGCTGGGAGACGCCACTGGCGCCTTCCTGGCCTCAGCTCCGCTCCTGCCTTGCCTTTGCACCTAGGCCCCAGGCGTCCTTGGGGAGGGCTTAGGGGCGGTGGCTTGCACACTGCCAAGGGCTCCAGCAGGAAGAGCTCTGTGCGAGGGAAGGGAAGGGCCAGTGCAGGGCTCCTCCAGCGGTTGCTTGGCCGCCCAGACTCAGCGCCGCACGGAGTGCACCAGGCTCCCAGGGCCCCTGGCTGGGGTCTGCAGCCCCGCACACCCGGAGGCTGACTCCCTGGGCGCCCAGCAGCTGCCTCACACACGTAGCTTCCCTAGCGCTCTCCTCCCCAGCAGAGACGTGTGCAGCTGGTTGGGGCCTGCCCCTGCGTGCCTGGGCTCCCGCCCACAGCCCCAGCTCAGGGCAAGCAGCCCCTGAGCCAAGACCTGCAGGAGGCGCAGAGCGCCCCCACCTGGAAGCCGAGTGAACAGCTGGCGGGGAGGCGAGCCTCCTCGAGGGAAGAAGAGGCAGCCCAGCGTCGTTTGGCTCAAGCCCTACTTGGCTGGAGCCGAGTGCGCCTCCAGGACGGCAGAGCTCCAGCTCTGCTCAGAGGCCCGTTCTGGCAGAGTTGCTGGCGCGAGGCTGCTCTGCCCTGGGCGAGCCTTGCCCAGACTTGCCTCGCTGCTAGGCTTCCTGCCCAGGAAGGAGCAGGCTGCGCGAGGCTGGGAGACGCCACTGGCGCCTTCCTGGCCTCAGCTCCGCTCCTGCCTTGCCTTTGCACCTAGGCCCCAGGCGTCCTTGGGGAGGGCTTAGGGGCCGGTGGCTTGCACACTGCCAAGGGCTCCAGCAGGAAGAGCTCTGTGCGAGGGAAGGGAAGGGCCAGAGCAGGGCTCCTCCAGCGGTTGCTTTGCCGCCCAGACTCAGCGCCGCACGGAGTGCACCAGGCTCCCAGGGCCCCTGGCTGGGGTCTGCAGCCCCGCACACCCGGAGGATGACTCTCTGGGCGCCCAGCAGCTGCCTCACACACGTAGCTTCCCTAGCGCTCTCCTCCCCAGCAGAGACGTGTGCAGCTGGTTGGGGCCTGCCCCTGCGTGCCTGGGCTCCCGCGCACAGCCCCAGCTCAGGGCAAGCAGCCCCTGAGCCAAGACCTGCAGGAGGCGCAGAGCGCCCCCACCTGGAAGCCGAGTGAACAGCTGGCGGGGAGGCGAGCCTCCTCGAGGGAAGAAGAGGCAGCCCAGCCTCGTTTGGCTCAAGCCCTACTTGGCTGGAGCCGAGTGCGCCTCCAGGACGGCAGAGCTCCAGCTCTGCTCAGAGGCCCGTTCTGGCAGAGTTGCTGGCGCGAGGCTGCTCTGCCCTGGGCGAGCATTGCCCAGACTTGCCTCGCTGCTAGGCTTCCTGCCCAGGAAGGAGCAGGCTGCGCGAGGCTGGGAGACGCCACTGGCGCCTTCCTGGCCTCAGCTCCGCTCCTGCCCTGCCTTTGCACCTAGGCCCCAGGCGTCCTTGGGGAGGGCTTAGGGGCCGGTGGCTTGCACACTGCCAAGGGCTCCAGCAGGAAGAGCTCTGTGCGAGGGAAGGGAAGGGCCAGTGCAGGGCTAATCCAGCGGTTGCTTGGCCGCCCAGGCTCAGCGCCGCACGGAGTGCACCAGGCTCCCAGGGCCCCTGGCTGGGGTCTGCAGCCCCGCACAGCCGGAGGCTGACTCCCTGGGCGCCCAGCAGCTGCCTCACACACGTAGCTTCCCTAGCGCTCTCCTCCCCAGCAGAGACGTGTGCAGCTGGTTGGGGCCTGCCCCTGCATGCCTGGGCTCCCGCGCACAGCCCCAGCTCAGGGCAAGCAGCCCCTGAGCCAAGACCTGCAGGAGGCGCAGAGCGCCCCCACCTGGAAGCCGAGTGAACAGCTGGCGGGGAGGCGAGCCTCCTCGAGGGAAGAAGAGGCAGCCCAGCGTCGTTTGGCTCAAGCCCTACTTGGCTGGAGCCGAGTGCGCCTCCAGGACGGCAGAGCTCCAGCTCTGCTCAGAGGCCCGTTCTGGCAGAGTTGCTGGCGCGAGGCTGCTCTGCCCTGGGCGAGCCTTGCCCAGACTTGCCTCGCTGCTAGGCTTCCTGCCCAGGAAGGAGCAGGCTGCGCGAGGCTGGGAGACGCCACTGGCGCCTTCCTGGAATCAGCTCCGCTCCTGCCTTGCCTTTGCACCTAGGCCCCAGGCGTCCTTGGGGAGGGCTTAGGGGCCGGTGGCTTGCACACTGCCAAGGGCTCCAGCAGGAAGAGCTCTGTGCGAGGGAAGGGAAGGGCCATTGCAGGGCTCCTCCAGCGGTTGCTTGGCCGCCCAGGCTCAGCGCCGCACGGAGTGCACCAGGCTCCCAGGGCCCCTGGCTGGGGTCTGCAGCCCCGCACACCCGGAGGCTGAATCCCTGGGCGCCCAGCAGCTGCCTCACACACGTAGCTTCCCTAGCGCTCTCCTCGCCAGCAGAGACGTGTGCAGCTGGTTGGGGCCTGCCCCTGCGTGCCTGGGCTCCCGCGCCCAGCCCCAGCTCAGGGCAGGCAGCCCCTGAGCCAAGACCTGCAGGAGGCGCAGAGCGCCCCCACCTGGAAGCCGAGTGAAAAGCTGGCGGGGAGGCGAGCCTCCTCGAGGGAAGAAGAGGCAGCCCAGCCTCGTTTGGCTCAAGCCCTACTTGGCTGGAGCCGAGTGCGCCTCCAGGACGGCAGAGCTCCAGCTCTGCTCAGAGGCCCGTTGCGGCAGAGTTGCTGGCGCGAGGCTGCTCTGCCCTGGGCGAGCCTTGCCCAGACTTGCCTCGCTGCTAGGCTTCCTGCCCAGGAAGGAGCAGGCTGCGCGAGGCTGGGAGACGCCACTGGCGCCTTCCTGGCCTCAGCTCCGCTCCTGCCTTGCCTTTGCAACTAGGCCCCAGGCGTCCTTGGGGATGGCTTAGGGGCCGGTGGCTTGCACACTGCCAAGGGCTCCAGCAGGAAGAGCTCTCTGCGAGGGAAAGGAAGGGCCAGTGCAGGGCTCCTCCAGCGGTTGCTTGGCCGCCCAGGCTCAGCGCCGCACGGAGTGCACCAGGCTCCCAGGGCCCCTGGCTGGGGTCTGCAGCCCCGCACAGCCGGAGGCTGACTCCCTGGGCGCCCAGCAGCTGCCTCACACACGTAGCTTCCCTAGCGCTCTCCTCCCCAGCAGAGACGTGTGCAGCTGGTTGGGGTCTGCCCCTGCGTGCCTGGGCTCCCGCCCACAGCCCCAGCTCAGGGCAAGCAGCCCCTGAGCCAAGACCTGCAGGAGGCGCAGAGCGCCCCCACCTGGAAGCCGAGTGAACAGCTGGCGGGGAGGCGAGCCTCCTCGAGGGAAGAAGAGGCAGCCCAGCGTCGTTTGGCTCAAGCCCTACTTGGCTGGAGCCGAGTGCTCCTCCAGAACGGCACAGCTCCAGCTCTGCTCAGAGGCCCGTTCTGGCAGAGTTGCTGGCGCGAGGCTGCTCTGCCCTGGGCGAGCCTTGCCCAGACTTGCCTCGCTGCTAGGCTTCCTGCCCAGGAAGGAGCAGGCTGCGCGAGGCTGGGAGACGCCACTGGCGCCTTCCTGGCCTCAGCTCCGCTCCTGCCTTGCCTTTGCACCTAGGCCCCAGGCGTCCTTGGGGAGGGCTTAGGGGCCTGTGGCTTGCACACTGCCAAGGGCTCCAGCAGGAAGAGCTCTGTGCGAGGGAAGGGAAGGGCCAGTGCAGGGCTCCTCCAGCGGTTGCTTGGCCGCCCAGACTCAGCGCCGCACGGAGTGCACCAGGCTCCCAGGGCCCCTGGCTGGGGTCTGCAGCCCCGCACACCCGGAGGATGACTCTCTGGGCGCCCAGCAGCTGCCTCACACACGTAGCTTCCCTAGCGCTCTCCTCCCCAGCAGAGACGTGTGCAGCTGGTTGGGGCCTGCCCCTGCGTGCCTGGGCTCCCGCGCACAGCCCCAGCTCAGGGCAAGCAGCCCCTGAGCCAAGACCTGCAGGAGGCGCAGAGCGCCCCCACCTGGAAGCCGAGTGAACAGCTGGCGGGGAGGCGAGCCTCCTCGAGGGAAGAAGAGGCAGCCCAGCCTCGTTTGGCTCAAGCCCTACTTGGCTGGAGCCGAGTGCGCCTCCAGGACGGCAGAGCTCCAGCTCTGCTCAGAGGCCCGTTCTGGCAGAGTTGCTGGCGCGAGGCTGCTCTGCCCTGGGCGAGCATTGCCCAGACTTGCCTCGCTGCTAGGCTTCCTGCCCAGGAAGGAGCAGGCTGCGCGAGGCTGGGAGACGCCACTGGCGCCTTCCTGGCCTCAGCTCCGCTCCTGCCCTGCCTTTGCACCTAGGCCCCAGGCGTCCTTGGGGAGGGCTTAGGGGCCGGTGGCTTGCACACTGCCAAGGGCTCCAGCAGGAAGAGCTCTGTGCGAGGGAAGGGAAGGGCCAGTGCAGGGCTAATCCAGCGGTTGCTTGGCCGCCCAGGCTCAGCGCCGCACGGAGTGCACCAGGCTCCCAGGGCCCCTGGCTGGGGTCTGCAGCCCCGCACAGCCGGAGGCTGACTCCCTGGGCGCCCAGCAGCTGCCTCACACACGTAGCTTCCCTAGCGCTCTCCTCCCCAGCAGAGACGTGTGCAGCTGGTTGGGGCCTGCCCCTGCATGCCTGGGCTCCCGCGCACAGCCCCAGCTCAGGGCAAGCAGCCCCTGAGCCAAGACCTGCAGGAGGCGCAGAGCGCCCCCACCTGGAAGCCGAGTGAACAGCTGGCGGGGAGGCGAGCCTCCTCGAGGGAAGAAGAGGCAGCCCAGCGTCGTTTGGCTCAAGCCCTACTTGGCTGGAGCCGAGTGCGCCTCCAGGACGGCAGAGCTCCAGCTCTGCTCAGAGGCCCGTTCTGGCAGAGTTGCTGGCGCGAGGCTGCTCTGCCCTGGGCGAGCCTTGCCCAGACTTGCCTCGCTGCTAGGCTTCCTGCCCAGGAAGGAGCAGGCTGCGCGAGGCTGGGAGACGCCACTGGCGCCTTCCTGGAATCAGCTCCGCTCCTGCCTTGCCTTTGCACCTAGGCCCCAGGCGTCCTTGGGGAGGGCTTAGGGGCCGGTGGCTTGCACACTGCCAAGGGCTCCAGCAGGAAGAGCTCTGTGCGAGGGAAGGGAAGGGCCATTGCAGGGCTCCTCCAGCGGTTGCTTGGCCGCCCAGGCTCAGCGCCGCACGGAGTGCACCAGGCTCCCAGGGCCCCTGGCTGGGGTCTGCAGCCCCGCACACCCGGAGGCTGAATCCCTGGGCGCCCAGCAGCTGCCTCACACACGTAGCTTCCCTAGCGCTCTCCTCGCCAGCAGAGACGTGTGCAGCTGGTTGGGGCCTGCCCCTGCGTGCCTGGGCTCCCGCGCCCAGCCCCAGCTCAGGGCAGGCAGCCCCTGAGCCAAGACCTGCAGGAGGCGCAGAGCGCCCCCACCTGGAAGCCGAGTGAAAAGCTGGCGGGGAGGCGAGCCTCCTCGAGGGAAGAAGAGGCAGCCCAGCCTCGTTTGGCTCAAGCCCTACTTGGCTGGAGCCGAGTGCGCCTCCAGGACGGCAGAGCTCCAGCTCTGCTCAGAGGCCCGTTGCGGCAGAGTTGCTGGCGCGAGGCTGCTCTGCCCTGGGCGAGCCTTGCCCAGACTTGCCTCGCTGCTAGGCTTCCTGCCCAGGAAGGAGCAGGCTGCGCGAGGCTGGGAGACGCCACTGGCGCCTTCCTGGCCTCAGCTCCGCTCCTGCCTTGCCTTTGCAACTAGGCCCCAGGCGTCCTTGGGGATGGCTTAGGGGCCGGTGGCTTGCACACTGCCAAGGGCTCCAGCAGGAAGAGCTCTCTGCGAGGGAAAGGAAGGGCCAGTGCAGGGCTCCTCCAGCGGTTGCTTGGCCGCCCAGGCTCAGCGCCGCACGGAGTGCACCAGGCTCCCAGGGCCCCTGGCTGGGGTCTGCAGCCCCGCACAGCCGGAGGCTGACTCCCTGGGCGCCCAGCAGCTGCCTCACACACGTAGCTTCCCTAGCGCTCTCCTCCCCAGCAGAGACGTGTGCAGCTGGTTGGGGTCTGCCCCTGCGTGCCTGGGCTCCCGCCCACAGCCCCAGCTCAGGGCAAGCAGCCCCTGAGCCAAGACCTGCAGGAGGCGCAGAGCGCCCCCACCTGGAAGCCGAGTGAACAGCTGGCGGGGAGGCGAGCCTCCTCGAGGGAAGAAGAGGCAGCCCAGCGTCGTTTGGCTCAAGCCCTACTTGGCTGGAGCCGAGTGCTCCTCCAGAACGGCACAGCTCCAGCTCTGCTCAGAGGCCCGTTCTGGCAGAGTTGCTGGCGCGAGGCTGCTCTGCCCTGGGCGAGCCTTGCCCAGACTTGCCTCGCTGCTAGGCTTCCTGCCCAGGAAGGAGCAGGCTGCGCGAGGCTGGGAGACGCCACTGGCGCCTTCCTGGCCTCAGCTCCGCTCCTGCCTTGCCTTTGCACCTAGGCCCCAGGCGTCCTTGGGGAGGGCTTAGGGGCCTGTGGCTTGCACACTGCCAAGGGCTCCAGCAGGAAGAGCTCTGTGCGAGGGAAGGGAAGGGCCAGTGCAGGGCTCCTCCAGCGGTTGCTTGGCCGCCCAGACTCAGCGCCGCACGGAGTGCACCAGGCTCCCAGGGCCCCTGGCTGGGGTCTGCAGCCCCGCACACCCGGAGGCTGACTCCCTGGGCGCCCAGCAGCTGCCTCACACACGTAGCTTCCCTAGCGCTCTCCTCCCCAGCAGAGACGTGTGCAGCTGGTTGGGGCCTGCCCCTGCGTGCCTGGGCTCCCGCCCACAGCCCCAGCTCAGGGCAAGCAGCCCCTGAGCCAAGACCTGCAGGAGGCGCAGAGCGCCCCCACCTGGAAGCCGAGTGAACAGCTGGCGGGGAGGCGAGCCTCCTCGAGGGAAGAAGAGGCAGCCCAGCGTCGTTTGGCTCAAGCCCTACTTGGCTGGAGCCGAGTGCGCCTCCAGGACGGCAGAGCTCCAGCTCTGCTCAGAGGCCCGTTGTGGCAGAGTTGCTGGCGCGAGGCTGCTCTGCCCTGGGCGAGCCTTGCCCAGACTTGCCTCGCTGCTAGGCTTCCTGCCCAGGAAGGAGCAGGCTGCGCGAGGCTGGGAGACGCCACTGGCGCCTTCCTGGCCTCAGCTCCGCTCCTGCCTTGCCTTTGCACCTAGGCCCCAGGCGTCCTTGGGGATGGCTTAGGGGCCGGTGGCTTGCACACTGCCAAGGGCTCCAGCAGGAAGAGCTCTCTGCGAGGGAAAGGAAGGGCCAGTGCAGGGCTCCTCCAGCGGTTGCTTGGCCGCCCAGGCTCAGCGCCGCACGGAGTGCACCAGGCTCCCAGGGCCCCTGGCTGGGGTCTGCAGCCCCGCACAGCCGGAGGCTGACTCCCTGGGCGCCCAGCAGCTGCCTCACACACGTAGCTTCCCTAGCGCTCTCCTCCCCAGCAGAGACGTGTGCAGCTGGTTGGGGTCTGCCCCTGCGTGCCTGGGCTCCCGCCCACAGCCCCAGCTCAGGGCAAGCAGCCCCTGAGCCAAGACCTGCAGGAGGCGCAGAGCGCCCCCACCTGGAAGCCGAGTGAACAGCTGGCGGGGAGGTGAGCCTCCTCGAGGGAAGAAGAGGCAGCCCATCGTCGTTTGGCTCAAGCCCTACTTGGCTGGAGCCGAGTGCTCCTCCAGAACGGCAGAGCTCCAGCTCTGCTCAGAGGCCCGTTCTGGCAGAGTTGCTGGCGCGAGGCTGCTCTGCCCTGGGCGAGCCTTGCCCAGACTTGCCTCGCTGCTAGGCTTCCTGCCCAGGAAGGAGCAGGCTGCGCGAGGCTGGGAGACGCCACTGGCGCCTTCCTGGCCTCAGCTCTGCTCCTGCCTTGCCTTTGCACCTAGGCCCCAGGCGTCCTTGGGGAGGGCTTAGGGGCGGTGGCTTGCACACTGCCAAGGGCTCCAGCAGGAAGAGCTCTGTGCGAGGGAAGGGAAGGGCCAGTGCAGGGCTCCTCCAGCGGTTGTTTGGCCGCCCAGACTCAGCGCCGCACGGAGTGCACCAGGCTCCCAGGGCCCCTGGCTGGGGTCTGCAGCCCCGCACACCCGGAGGCTGACTCCCTGGGCGCCCAGCAGCTGCCTCACACACGTAGCTTCCCTAGCGCTCTCCTCCCCAGCAGAGACGTGTGCAGCTGGTTGGGGCCTGCCCCTGCGTGCCTGGGCTCCCGCCCACAGCCCCAGCTCAGGGCAAGCAGCCCCTGAGCCAAGACCTGCAGGAGGCGCAGAGCGCCCCCACCTGGAAGCCGAGTGAACAGCTGGCGGGGAGGCGAGCCTCCTCGAGGGAAGAAGAGGCAGCCCAGCGTCGTTTGTCTCAAGCCCTACTTGGCTGGAGCCGAGTGCGCCTCCAGGACGGCAGAGCTCCAGCTCTGCTCAGAGGCCCGTTCTGGCAGAGTTGCTGGCGCGAGGCTGCTCTGCCCTGGGCGAGCCTTGCCCAGACTTGCCTCGCTGCTAGGCTTCCTGCCCAGGAAGGAGCAGGCTGCGCGAGGCTGGGAGACGCCACTGGCGCCTTCCTGGCCTCAGCTCCGCTCCTGCCTTGCCTTTGCACCTAGGCACCAGGCGTCCTTGGGGAGGGCTTAGGGGCCGGTGGCTTGCACACTGCCAAGGGCTCCAGCAGGAAGAGCTCTGTGCGAGGGAAGGGAAGGGCCAGTGCAGGGCTCCTCCAGCGGTTGCTTGGCCGCCCAGACTCAGCGCCGCACGGAGTGCACCAGGCTCCCAGGGCCCCTGGCTGGGGTCTGCAGCCCCGCACACCCGGAGGCTGACTCCCTGGGCGCCCAGCAGCTGCCTCACACACGTAGCTTCCCTAGGGCTCTCCTCCCCAGCAGAGACGTGTGCAGCTGGTTGGGGCCTGCCCCTGCGTGCCTGGGCTCCCGCGCACAGCCCCAGCTCAGGGCAAGCAGCCCCTGAGCCAAGACCTGCAGGAGGCGCAGAGCGCCCCCACCTGGAAGCCGAGTGAACAGCTGGCGGGGAGGCGAGCCTCCTCGAGGGAAGAAGAGGCAGCCTAGCCTCGTTTGGCTCAAGCCCTACTTGGCTGGAGCCGAGTGCGCCTTCAGGACGGCAGAGCTCCAGCTCTGCTCAGAGGCCCGTTCTGGCAGAGTTGCTGGCGCGAGGCTGCTCTGCCCTGGGCGAGCCTTGCCCAGACTTGCCTCGCTGCTAGGCTTCCTGCCCAGGAAGGAGCAGGCTGCGCGAGGCTGGGAGACGCCACTGGCGCCTTCCTGGCCTCAGCTCCGCTCCTGCCTTGCCTTTGCACCTAGGCCCCAGGCGTCCTTGGGGAGGGCTTAGGGGCCGGTAGCTTGCACACTGCCAAGGGCTCCAGCAGGAAGAGCTCTGTGCGAGGGAAGGGAAGGGCCAGTGCAGGGCTCCTCCAGCGGTTGCTTGGCCGCCCAGACTCAGCGCCGCACGGAGTGCACCAGGCTCCCAGGGCCCCTGGCTGGGGTCTGCAGCCCCGCACACCCGGAGGCTGACTCCCTGGGCGCCCAGCAGCTGCCTCACACACGTAGCTTCCCTAGCGCTCTCCTCCCCAGCAGAGACGTGTGCAGCTGGTTGGGGCCTGCCCCTGCGTGCCTGGGCTCCCGCCCACAGCCCCAGCTCAGGGCAAGCAGCCCCTGAGCCAAGACCTGCAGGAGGCGCAGAGCGCCCCCACCTGGAAGCCGAGTGAACAGCTGGCGGGGAGGCGAGCCTCCTCGAGGGAAGAAGAGGCAGCCCAGCGTCGTTTGTCTCAAGCCCTACTTGGCTGGAGCCGAGTGCGCCTCCAGGACGGCAGAGCTCCAGCTCTGCTCAGAGGCCCGTTCTGGCAGAGTTGCTGGCGCGAGGCTGCTCTGCCCTGGGCGAGCCTTGCCCAGACTTGCCTCGCTGCTAGGCTTCCTGCCCAGGAAGGAGCAGGCTGCGCGAGGCTGGGAGACGCCACTGGCGCCTTCCTGGCCTCAGCTCCGCTCCTGCCTTGCCTTTGCACCTAGGCACCAGGCGTCCTTGGGGAGGGCTTAGGGGCCGGTGGCTTGCACACTGCCAAGGGCTCCAGCAGGAAGAGCTCTGTGCGAGGGAAGGGAAGGGCCAGTGCAGGGCTCCTCCAGCGGTTGCTTGGCCGCCCAGACTCAGCGCCGCACGGAGTGCACCAGGCTCCCAGGGCCCCTGGCTGGGGTCTGCAGCCCCGCACACCCGGAGGCTGACTCCCTGGGCGCCCAGCAGCTGCCTCACACACGTAGCTTCCCTAGGTCTCTCCTCCCCAGCAGAGACGTGTGCAGCTGGTTGGGGCCTGCCCCTGCGTGCCTGGGCTCCCGCGCACAGCCCCAGCTCAGGGCAAGCAGCCCCTGAGCCAAGACCTGCAGGAGGCGCAGAGCGCCCCCACCTGGAAGCCGAGTGAACAGCTGGCGGGGAGGCGAGCCTCCTCGAGGGAAGAAGAGGCAGCCTAGCCTCGTTTGGCTCAAGCCCTACTTGGCTGGAGCCGAGTGCGCCTTCAGGACGGCAGAGCTCCAGCTCTGCTCAGAGGCCCGTTCTGGCAGAGTTGCTGGCGCGAGGCTGCTCTGCCCTGGGCGAGCCTTGCCCAGACTTGCCTCGCTGCTAGGCTTCCTGCCCAGGAAGGAGCAGGCTGCGCGAGGCTGGGAGACGCCACTGGCGCCTTCCTGGCCTCAGCTCCGCTCCTGCCTTGCCTTTGCACCTAGGCCCCAGGCGTCCTTGGGGAGGGCTTAGGGGCCGGTAGCTTGCACACTGCCAAGGGCTCCAGCAGGAAGAGCTCTGTGCGAGGGAAGGGAAGGGCCAGTGCAGGGCACCTCCAGCGGTTGCTTGGCCGCCAAGACTCAGCGCCGCACGGAGTGCACCAGGCTCCCAGGGTCCCTGGCTGGGGTCTGCAGCCCCGCACAGCCGGAGGCTGACTCCCTGGGCGCCCAGCAGCTGCCTCACACACGTAGCTTCCCTAGGGCTCTCCTCCCCAGCAGAGACGTGTGCAGCTGGTTGGGGCCTGCCCCTGCGTGCCTGGGCTCCCGCCCACAGCCCCAGCTCAGGGTAAGCAGCCCCTGAGCCAAGACCTGCAGGAGGCGCAGAGCGCCCCCACCTGGAAGCCGAGTGAACAGCTGGCGGGGAGGCGAGCCTCCTCGAGGGAAGAAGAGGCAGCCCAGCCTCGTTTGGCTCAAGCCCTACTTGGCTGGAGCCGAGTGCGCCTCCAGGACGGCAGAGCTCCAGCTCTGCTCAGAGGCCCGTTGCGGCAGAGTTGCTGGCGCGAGGCTGCTCTGCCCTGGGCGAGCCTTGCCCAGACTTGCCTCGCTGCTAGGCTTCCTGCCCAGGAAGGAGCAGGCTGCGCGAGGCTGGGAGACGCCACTGGCGCCTTCCTGGCCTCAGCTCCGCTCCTGCCTTGCCTTTGCAACTAGGCCCCAGGCGTCCTTGGGGATGGCTTAGGGGCCGGTGGCTTGCACACTGCCAAGGGCTCCAGCAGGAAGAGCTCTCTGCGAGGGAAAGGAAGGGCCAGTGCAGGGCTCCTCCAGCGGTTGCTTGGCCGCCCAGGCTCAGCGCCGCACGGAGTGCACCAGGCTCCCAGGGCCCCTGGCTGGGGTCTGCAGCCCCGCACAGCCGGAGGCTGACTCCCTGGGCGCCCAGCAGCTGCCTCACACACGTAGCTTCCCTAGCGCTCTCCTCCCCAGCAGAGACGTGTGCAGCTGGTTGGGGTCTGCCCCTGCGTGCCTGGGCTCCCGCCCACAGCCCCAGCTCAGGGCAAGCAGCCCCTGAGCCAAGACCTGCAGGAGGCGCAGAGCGCCCCCACCTGGAAGCCGAGTGAACAGCTGGCGGGGAGGCGAGCCTCCTCGAGGGAAGAAGAGGCAGCCCAGCGTCGTTTGGCTCAAGCCCTACTTGGCTGGAGCCGAGTGCTCCTCCAGAGCGGCAGAGCTCCAGCTCTGCTCAGAGGCCCGTTCTGGCAGAGTTGCTGGCGCGAGGCTGCTCTGCCCTGGGCGAGCCTTGCCCAGACTTGCCTCGCTGCTAGGCTTCCTGCCCAGGAAGGAGCAGGCTGCGCGAGGCTGGGAGACGCCACTGGCGCCTTCCTGGCCTCAGCTCCGCTCCTGCCTTGCCTTTGCACCTAGGCCCCAGGCGTCCTTGGGGAGGGCTTAGGGGCCTGTGGCTTGCACACTGCCAAGGGCTCCAGCAGGAAGAGCTCTGTGCGAGGGAAGGGAAGGGCCAGTGCAGGGCTCCTCCAGCGGTTGCTTGGCCGCCCAGACTCAGCGCCGCACGGAGTGCACCAGGCTCCCAGGGCCCCTGGCTGGGGTCTGCAGCCCCGCACACCCGGAGGCTGACTCCCTGGGCGCCCAGCAGCTGCCTCACACACGTAGCTTCCCTAGCGCTCTCCTCCCCAGCAGAGACGTGTGCAGCTGGTTGGGGCCTGCCCCTGCGTGCCTGGGCTCCCACCCACAGCCCCAGCTCAGGGCAAGCAGCCCCTGAGCCAAGACCTGCAGGAGGCGCAGAGCGCCCCCACCTGGAAGCCGAGTGAACAGCTGGCGGGGAGGCGAGCCTCCTCGAGGGAAGAAGAGGCAGCCCAGCGTCGTTTGGCTCAAGCCCTACTTGGCTGGAGCCGAGTGCGCCTCCAGGACGGCAGAGCTCCAGCTCTGCTCAGAGGCCCGTTGTGGCAGAGTTGCTGGCGCGAGGCTGCTCTGCCCTGGGCGAGCCTTGCCCAGACTTGCCTCGCTGCTAGGCTTCCTGCCCAGGAAGGAGCAGGCTGCGCGAGGCTGGGAGACGCCACTGGCGCCTTCCTGGCCTCAGCTCCGCTCCTGCCTTGCCTTTGCAACTAGGCCCCAGGCGTCCTTGGGGATGGCTTAGGGGCCGGTGGCTTGCACACTGCCAAGGGCTCCTGCAGGAAGAGCTCTCTGCGAGGGAAAGGAAGGGCCAGTGCAGGGCTCCTCCAGCGGTTGCTTGGCCGCCCAGGCTCAGCGCCGCAAGGAGTGCACCAGGCTCCCAGGGCCCCTGGCTGGGGTCTGCAGCCCCGCACAGCCGGAGGCTGACTCCCTGGGCGCCCAGCAGCTGCCTCACACACGTAGCTTCCCTAGCGCTCTCCTCCCCAGCAGAGAGGTGTGCAGCTGGTTGGGGTCTGCCCCTGCGTGCCTGGGCTCCCGCCCACAGCCCCAGCTCAGGGCAAGCAGCCCCTGAGCCAAGACCTGCAGGAGGCGCAGAGCGCCCCCACCTGGAAGCCGAGTGAACAGCTGGCGGGGAGGCGAGCCTCCTCGAGGGAAGAAGAGGCAGCCCAGCGTCGTTTGGCTCAAGCCCTACTTGGCTGGAGCCGAGTGCTCCTCCAGAACGGCAGAGCTCCTGCTCTGCTCAGAGGCCCGTTCTGGCAGAGTTGCTGGCGCGAGGCTGCTCTGCCCTGGGCGAGCCTTGCCCAGACTTGCCTCGCTGCTAGGCTTCCTGCCCAGGAAGGAGCAGGCTGCGCGAGGCTGGGAGACGCCACTGGCGCCTTCCTGGCCTCAGCTCCGCTCCTGCCTTGCCTTTGCACCTAGGCCCCAGGCGTCCTTGGGGAGGGCTTAGGGGCGGTGGCTTGCACACTGCCAAGGGCTCCAGCAGGAAGAGCTCTGTGCGAGGGAAGGGAAGGGCCAGTGCAGGGCTCCTCCAGCGGTTGCTTGGCCGCCCAGACTCAGCGCCGCACGGAGTGCACCAGGCTCCCAGGGCCCCTGGCTGGGGACTGCAGCCCCGCACACCCGGAGGCTGACTCCCTGGGCGCCCAGCAGCTGCCTCACACACGTAGCTTCCCTAGCGCTCTCCTCCCCAGCAGAGACGTGTGCAGCTGGTTGGGGCCTGCCCCTGCGTGCCTGGGCTCCCGCCCACAGCCCCAGCTCAGGGCAAGCAGCCCCTGAGCCAAGACCTGCAGGAGGCGCAGAGCGCCCCCACCTGGAAGCCGAGTGAACAGCTGGCGGGGAGGCGAGCCTCCTCGAGGGAAGAAGAGGCAGCCCAGCGTCGTTTGTCTCAAGCCCTACTTGGCTGGAGCCGAGTGCGCCTCCAGGACGGCAGAGCTCCAGCTCTGCTCAGAGGCCCGTTCTGGCAGAGTTGCTGGCGCGAGGCTGCTCTGCCCTGGGCGAGCCTTGCCCAGACTTGCCTCGCTGCTAGGCTTCCTGCCCAGGAAGGAGCAGGCTGCGCGAGGCTGGGAGACGCCACTGGCGCCTTCCTGGCCTCAGCTCCGCTCCTGCCTTGCCTTTGCACCTAGGCACCAGGCCTCCTTGGGGAGGGCTTAGGGGCCGGTGGCTTGCACACTGCCAAGGGCTCCAGCAGGAAGAGCTCTGTGCGAGGGAAGGGAAGGGCCAGTGCAGGGCTCCTCCAGCGGTTGCTTGGCCGCCCAGACTCAGCGCCGCACGGAGTGCACCAGGCTCCCAGGGCCCCTGGCTGGGGTCTGCAGCCCCGCACACCCGGAGGCTGACTCCCTGGGCGCCCAGCAGCTGCCTCACACACGTAGCTTCCCTAGGGCTCTCCTCCCCAGCAGAGACGTGTGCAGCTGGTTGGGGCCTGCCCCTGCGTGCCTGGGCTCCCGCGCACAGCCCCAGCTCAGGGCAAGCAGCCCCTGAGCCAAGACCTGCAGGAGGCGCAGAGCGCCCCCACCTGGAAGCCGAGTGAACAGCTGGCGGGGAGGCGAGCCTCCTCGAGGGAAGAAGAGGCAGCCTAGCCTCGTTTGGCTCAAGCCCTACTTGGCTGGAGCCGAGTGCGCCTTCAGGACGGCAGAGCTCCAGCTCTGCTCAGAGGCCCGTTCTGGCAGAGTTGCTGGCGCGAGGCTGCTCTGCCCTGGGCGAGCCTTGCCCAGACTTGCCTCGCTGCTAGGCTTCCTGCCCAGGAAGGAGCAGGCTGCGCGAGGCTGGGAGACGCCACTGGCGCCTTCCTGGCCTCAGCTCCGCTCCTGCCTTGCCTTTGCACCTAGGCCCCAGGCGTCCTTGGGGAGGGCTTAGGGGCCGGTAGCTTGCACACTGCCAAGGGCTCCAGCAGGAAGAGCTCTGTGCGAGGGAAGGGAAGGGCCAGTGCAGGGCACCTCCATCGGTTGCTTGGCCGCCAAGACTCAGCGCCGCACGGAGTGCACCAGGCTCCCCGGGCCCCTGGCTGGGGTCTGCAGCCCCGCACAGCCGGAGGCTGACGCCCTGGGCGCCCAGCAGCTGCCTCACACACGTAGCTTCCCTAGGGCTCTCCTCCCCAGCAGAGACGTGTGCAGCTGGTTGGGGCCTGCCCCTGCGTGCCTGGGCTCCCGCCCACAGCCCCAGCTCAGGGCAAGCAGCCCCTGAGCCAAGACCTGCAGGAGGCGCAGAGCGCCCCCACCTGGAAGCCGAGTGAACAGCTGGCGGGGAGGCGAGCCTCCTCGAGGGAAGAAGAGGCAGCCCAGCGTCGTTTGGCTCAAGCCCTACTTGGCTGGAGCCGAGTGCGCCTCCAGGACGGCAGAGCTCCAGCTCTGCTCAGAGGCCCGTTCTGGCAGAGTTGCTGGCGCGAGGCTGCTCTGCCCTGGGCGAGCCTTGCCCAGACTTGCCTCGCTGCTAGGCTTCCTGCCCAGGAAGGAGCAGGCTGCGCGAGGCTGGGAGACGCCACTGGCGCCTTCCTGGCCTCAGCTCCGCTCCTGCCTTGCCTTTGCACCTAGGCCCCAGGCGTCCTTGGGGAGGGCTTAGGGGCCGGTGGCTTGCACACTGCCAAGGGCTCCAGCAGGAAGAGCTCTGTGCGAGGGAAGGGAAGGGCCAGTGCAGGGCTCCTCCAGCGGTTGCTTGGCCGCCCAGACTCAGCACCGCACGGAGTGCACCAGGCTCCCAGGGCCCCTGGCTGGGGTCTGCAGCCCCGCACAGCCGGAGGCTGACTCCCTGGGCGCCCAGCAGCTGCCTCACACACGTAGCTTCCCTAGCGCTCTCCTCCCCAGCAGAGACGTGTGCAGCTGGTTGGGGCCTGCCCCTGCGTGCCTGGGCTCCCGCGCACAGCCCCAGCTCAGGGCAAGCAGCCCCTGAGCCAAGACCTGCAGGAGGCGCAGAGCGCCCCCACCTGGAAGCCGAGTGAACAGCTGGCGGGGAGGCGAGCCTGCTCGAGGGAAGAAGAGGCAGCCCAGCCTCGTTTGGCTCAAGCCCTACTTGGCTGGAGCCGAGTGCGCCTCCAGGACGGCAGAGCTCCAGCTCTGCTCAGAGGCCCGATCTGGCAGAGTTGCTAGCGCGAGGCTGCTCTGCCCTGGGCGAGCCTTGCCCAGACTTGCCTCGCTGCTAGGCTTCCTGCCCAGGAAGGAGCAGGCTGCGCGAGGCTGGGAGACGCCATGGCGCCTTCCTGGCCTCAGCTCCGCTCCTGCCTGGCCTTTGCACCTAGGCCCCAGGCATCCTTGGGGACGGCTTAGGGGCCAGTGGCTTGCACACTGCCAAGGGCTCCAGCAGGAAGAGCTCTGTGCGAGGGAAGGGAAGGGCCAGTGCAGGGCTCCTCCAGCGGTTGCTTGGCCGCCCAGACTCAGCGCCGCACGGAGTGCACCAGGCTCCCAGGGCCCCTGGCTGGGGTCTGCAGCCCCGCACACCCGGAGGCTGACTCCCTGGGCGCCCAGCAGCTGCCTCACACACGTAGCTTCCCTAGCGCTCTCCTCCCCAGCAGAGACGTGTGCAGCTGGTTGGGGCCTGCCCCTGCGTGCCTGGGCTCCCGCCCACAGCCCCAGCTCAGGGCAAGCAGCCCCTGAGCCAAGACCTGCAGGAGGCGCAGAGCGCCCCCACCTGGAAGCCGAGTGAACAGCTGGCGGGGAGGCGAGCCTCCTCGAGGGAAGAAGAGGCAGCCCAGCCTCGTTTGGCTCAAGCCCTACTTGGCTGGAGCCGAGTGCGCCTCCAGGACGGCAGAGCTCCAGCTCTGCTCAGAGGCCCGATCTGGCAGAGTTGCTGGCGCGAGGCTGCTCTGCCCTGGGCGAGCCTTGCCCAGACTTGCCTCGCTGCTAGGCTTCCTGCCCAGGAAGGAGCAGGCTGCGCGAGGCTGGGAGACGCCATGGCGCCTTCCTGGCCTCAGCTCCGCTCCTGCCTTGCCTTTGCACCTAGGCCCCAGGCATCCTTGGGGACGGCTTAGGGGCCGGTGGCTTGCACACTGCCAAGGGCTCCAGCAGGAAGAGCTCTGTGCGAGGGAAGGGAAGGGCCAGTGCAGGGCTCCTCCAGCGGTTGCTTGGCCGCCCAGACTCAGCGCCGCACGGAGTGCACCAGGCTCCCAGGGCCCCTGGCTGGGGTCTGCAGCCCCGCACACCCGGAGGCTGACTCCCTGGGCGCCCAGCAGCTGCCTCACACACGTAGCTTCCCTAGCGCTCTCCTCCCCAGCAGAGACGTGTGCAGCTGGTTGGGGCCTGCCCCTGCGTGCCTGGGCTCCCGCCCACAGCCCCAGCTCAGGGCAAGCAGCCCCTGAGCCAAGACCTGCAGGAGGCGCAGAGCGCCCCCACCTGGAAGCCGAGTGAACAGCTGGCGGGGAGGCGAGCCTGCTCGAGGGAAGAAGAGGCAGCCCAGCCTCGTTTGGCTCAAGCCCTACTTGGCTGGAGCCGAGTGCGCCTCCAGAACGGCAGAGCTCCAGCTCTGCTCAGAGGCCCGATCTGGCAGAGTTGCTGGCGCGAGGCTGCTCTGCCCTGGGCGAGCCTTGCCCAGACTTGCCTCGCTGCTAGGCTTCCTGCCCAGGAAGGAGCAGGCTGCGCGAGGCTGGGAGACGCCATGGCGCCTTCCTGGCCTCAGCTCCGCTCCTGCCTTGCCTTTGCACCTAGGCCCCAGGCATCCTTGGGGACGGCTTAGGGGCCGGTGGCTTGCACACTGCCAAGGGCTCCAGCAGGAAGAGCTCTGTGCGAGGGAAGGGAAGGGCCAGTGCAGGGCTCCTCCAGCGGTTGCTTGGCCGCCCAGACTCAGCGCCGCACGGAGTGCACCAGGCTCCCAGGGCCCCTGGCTGGGGTCTGCAGCCCCGCACACCCGGAGGCTGACTCCCTGGGCGCCCAGCAGCTGCCTCACACACGTAGCTTCCCTAGCGCTCTCCTCCCCAGCAGAGACGTGTGCAGCTGGTTGGGGCCTGCCCCTGCGTGCCTGGGCTCCCGCGCACAGCCCCAGCTCAGGGCAAGCAGCCCCTGAGCCAAGACCTGCAGGAGGCGCAGAGCGCCCCCACCTGGAAGCCGAGTGAACAGCTGGCGGGGAGGCGAGCCTGCTCGAGGGAAGAAGAGGCAGCCCAGCCTCGTTTGGCTCAAGCCCTACTTGGCTGGAGCCGAGTGCGCCTCCAGAACGGCAGAGCTCCAGCTCTGCTCAGAGGCCCGATCTGGCAGAGTTGCTGGCGCGAGGCTGCTCTGCCCTGGGCGAGCCTTGCCCAGACTTGCCTCGCTGCTAGGCTTCCTGCCCAGGAAGGAGCAGGCTGCGCGAGGCTGGGAGACGCCATGGCGCCTTCCTGGCCTCAGCTCCGCTCCTGCCTTGCCTTTGCACCTAGGCCCCAGGCATCCTTGGGGACGGCTTAGGGGCTGGTGGCTTGCACACTGCCAAGGGCTCCAGCAGGAAGAGCTCTGTGCGAGGGAAGGGAAGGGCCAGTGCAGGGCTCCTCCAGCGGTTGCTTGGCCGCCCAGACTCAGCGCCGCACGGAGTGCACCAGGCTCCCAGGGCCCCTGGCTGGGGTCTGCAGCCCCGCACACCCGGAGGCTGACTCCCTGGGCGCCCAGCAGCTGCCTCACACACGTAGCTTCCCTAGGGCTCTCCTCCCCAGCAGAGAAGTGTGCAGCTGGTTGGGGCCTGCCCCTGCGTGCCTGGGCTCCTGCGCACAGCCCCAGCTCAGGGCAAGCAGCCCCTGAGCCAAGACCTGCAGGAGGCGCAGAGCGCCCCCACCTGGAAGCCGAGTGAACAGCTGGCGGGGAGGCGAGCCTCCTCGAGGGAAGAAGAGGCAGCCCAGCCTCGTTTGGCTCAAGCCCTACTTGGCTGGAGCCGAGTGCGCCTTCAGGACGGCAGAGCTCCAGCTCTGCTCAGAGGCCCGATCTGGCAGAGTTGCTGGCGCGAGGCTGCTCTGCCCTAGGCGAGCCTTGCCCAGACTTGCCTCGCTGCTAGGCTTCCTGCCCAGGAAGGAGCAGGCTGCGCGAGGCTGGGAGACGCCACTGGCGCCTTCCTGGCCTCAGCTCCGCTCCTGCCTTGCCTTTGCACCTAGGCCCCAGGCGTCCTTGGGGAGGGCTTAGGGGCCGGTGGTTTCCACACTGCCAAGGGCTCCAGCAGGAAGAGCTCTGTGCGAGGGAAGGGAAGGGCCAGTGCAGGGCTCCTCCAGCGGTTGCTTGGCCGCCCAGACTCAGCGCCGCACGGAGTGAACCAGGCTCCCAGGGCCCCTGGCTGGGGTCTGCAGCCCCGCACAGCCGGAGGCTGACTCCCTGGGCGCCCAGCAGCTGCCTCACACACGTAGCTTCCCTAGCGCTCTCCTCGCCAGCAGAGACGTGTGCAGCTGGTTGGGGCCTGCCCCTGCGTGCCTGGGCTCCCGCCCACAGCCCCAGCTCAGGGCAAGCAGCCCCTGAGCCAAGACCTGCAGGAGGCGCAGAGCGCCCCCACCTGGAAGCCGAGTGAACAGCTGGCGGGGAGGCGAGCCTCCTCGAGGGAAGAAGAGGCAGCCCAGCCTCGTTTGGCTCAAGCCCTACTTGGCTGGAGCCGAGTGCGCCTCCAGGACGGCAGAGCTCCAGCTCTGCTCAGAGGCCCGTTGCGGCAGAGTTGCTGGCGCGAGGCTGCTCTGCCCTGGGCGAGCCTTGCCCAGACTTGCCTCGCTGCTAGGCTTCCTGCCCAGGAAGGAGCAGGCTGCGCGAGGCTGGGAGACGCCACTGGCGCCTTCCTGGCCTCAGCTCCGCTCCTGCCTTGCCTTTGCAACTAGGCCCCAGGCGTCCTTGGGGATGGCTTAGGGGCCGGTGGCTTGCACACTGCCAAGGGCTCCAGCAGGAAGAGCTCTCTGCGAGGGAAAGGAAGGGCCAGTGCAGGGCTCCTCCAGCGGTTGCTTGGCCGCCCAGGCTCAGCGCCGCACGGAGTGCACCAGGCTCCCAGGGCCCCTGGCTGGGGTCTGCAGCCCCGCACAGCCGGAGGCTGACTCCCTGGGCGCCCAGCAGCTGCCTCACACACGTAGCTTCCTTAGCGCTCTCCTCCCCAGCAGAGACGTGTGCAGCTGGTTGGGGTCTGCCCCTGCGTGCCTGGGCTCCCGCCCACAGCCCCAGCTCAGGGCAAGCAGCCCCTGAGCCAAGACCTGCAGGAGGCGCAGAGCGCCCCCACCTGGAAGCCGAGTGAACAGCTGGCGGGGAGGCGAGCCTCCTCGAGGGAAGAAGAGGCAGCCCAGCGTCGTTTGGCTCAAGCCCTACTTGGCTGGAGCCGAGTGCTCCTCCAGAACGGCAGAGCTCCAGCTCTGCTCAGAGGCCCGTTGTGGCAGAGTTGCTGGCGCGAGGCTGCTCTGCCCTGGGCGAGCCTTGCCCAGACTTGCCTCGCTGCTAGGCTTCCTGCCCAGGAAGGAGCAGGCTGCGCGAGGCTGGGAGACGCCACTGGCGCCTTCCTGGCCTCAGCTCCGCTCCTGCCTTGCCTTTGCACCTAGGCCCCAGGCGTCCTTGGGGAGGGCTTAGGGGCCTGTGGCTTGCACACTGCCAAGGGCTCCAGCAGGAAGAGCTCTGTGCGAGGGAAGGGAAGGGCCAGTGCAGGGCTCCTCCAGCGGTTGCTTGGCCGCCCAGACTCAGCGCCGCACGGAGTGCACCAGGCTCCCAGGGCCCCTGGCTGGGGTCTGCAGCCCCGCACACCCGGAGGCTGACTCCCTGGGCGCCCAGCAGCTGCCTCACACACGTAGCTTCCCTAGCGCTCTCCTCCCCAGCAGAGACGTGTGCAGCTGGTTGGGGCCTGCCCCTGCGTGCCTGGGCTCCTGCGCACAGCCCCAGCTCAGGGCAAGCAGCCCCTGAGCCAAGACCTGCAGGAGGCGCAGAGCGCCCCCACCTGGAAGCCGAGTGAACAGCTGGCGGGGAGGCGAGCCTCCTCGAGGGAAGAAGAGGCAGCCCAGCCTCGTTTGGCTCAAGCCCTACTTGGCTGGAGCCGAGTGCGCCTTCAGGACGGCAGAGCTCCAGCTCTGCTCAGAGGCCCGATCTGGCAGAGTTGCTGGCGCGAGGCTGCTCTGCCCTAGGCGAGCCTTGCCCAGACTTGCCTCGCTGCTAGGCTTCCTGCCCAGGAAGGAGCAGGCTGCGCGAGGCTGGGAGACGCCACTGGCGCCTTCCTGGCCTCAGCTCCGCTCCTGCCTTGCCTTTGCACCTAGGCCCCAGGCGTCCTTGGGGAGGGCTTAGGGGCCGGTGGTTTCCACACTGCCAAGGGCTCCAGCAGGAAGAGCTCTGTGCGAGGGAAGGGAAGGGCCAGTGCAGGGCTCCTCCAGCGGTTGCTTGGCCGCCCAGACTCAGCGCCGCACGGAGTGAACCAGGCTCCCAGGGCCCCTGGCTGGGGTCTGCAGCCCCGCACAGCCGGAGGCTGACTCCCTGGGCGCCCAGCAGCTGCCTCACACACGTAGCTTCCCTAGCGCTCTCCTCCCCAGCAGAGACGTGTGCAGCTGGTTGGGGCCTGCCCCTGCGTGCCTGGGCTCCCGCCCACAGCCCCAGCTCAGGGCAAGCAGCCCCTGAGCCAAGACCTGCAGGAGGCGCAGAGCGCCCCCACCTGGAAGCCGAGTGAACAGCTGGCGGGGAGGCGAGCCTCCTCGAGGGAAGAAGAGGCAGCCCAGCCTCGTTTGGCTCAAGCCCTACTTGGCTGGAGCCGAGTGCGCCTCCAGGACGGCAGAGCTCCAGCTCTGCTCAGAGGCCCGTTGCGGCAGAGTTGCTGGCGCGAGGCTGCTCTGCCCTGGGCGAGCCTTGCCCAGACTTGCCTCGCTGCTAGGCTTCCTGCCCAGGAAGGAGCAGGCTGCGCGAGGCTGGGAGACGCCACTGGCGCCTTCCTGGCCTCAGCTCCGCTCCTGCCTTGCCTTTGCAACTAGGCCCCAGGCGTCCTTGGGGATGGCTTAGGGGCCGGTGGCTTGCACACTGCCAAGGGCTCCAGCAGGAAGAGCTCTCTGCGAGGGAAAGGAAGGGCCAGTGCAGGGCTCCTCCAGCGGTTGCTTGGCCGCCCAGGCTCAGCGCCGCACGGAGTGCACCAGGCTCCCAGGGCCCCTGGCTGGGGTCTGCAGCCCCGCACAGCCGGAGGCTGACTCCCTGGGCGCCCAGCAGCTGCCTCACACACGTAGCTTCCTTAGCGCTCTCCTCCCCAGCAGAGACGTGTGCAGCTGGTTGGGGTCTGCCCCTGCGTGCCTGGGCTCCCGCCCACAGCCCCAGCTCAGGGCAAGCAGCCCCTGAGCCAAGACCTGCAGGAGGCGCAGAGCGCCCCCACCTGGAAGCCGAGTGAACAGCTGGCGGGGAGGCGAGCCTCCTCGAGGGAAGAAGAGGCAGCCCAGCGTCGTTTGGCTCAAGCCCTACTTGGCTGGAGCCGAGTGCTCCTCCAGAACGGCAGAGCTCCAGCTCTGCTCAGAGGCCCGTTCTGGCAGAGTTGCTGGCGCGAGGCTGCTCTGCCCTGGGCGAGCCTTGCCCAGACTTGCCTCGCTGCTAGGCTTCCTGCCCAGGAAGGAGCAGGCTGCGCGAGGCTGGGAGACGCCACTGGCGCCTTCCTGGCCTCAGCTCCGCTCCTGCCTTGCCTTTGCACCTAGGCCCCAGGCGTCCTTGGGGAGGGCTTAGGGGCCTGTGGCTTGCACACTGCCAAGGGCTCCAGCAGGAAGAGCTCTGTGCGAGGGAAGGGAAGGGCCAGTGCAGGGCTCCTCCAGCGGTTGCTTGGCCGCCCAGACTCAGCGCCGCACGGAGTGCACCAGGCTCCCAGGGCCCCTGGCTGGGGTCTGCAGCCCCGCACACCCGGAGGCTGACTCCCTGGGCGCCCAGCAGCTGCCTCACACACGTAGCTTCCCTAGCGCTCTCCTCCCCAGCAGAGACGTGTGCAGCTGGTTGGGGCCTGCCCCTGCGTGCCTGGGCTCCCACCCACAGCCCCAGCTCAGGGCAAGCAGCCCCTGAGCCAAGACCTGCAGGAGGCGCAGAGCGCCCCCACCTGGAAGCCGAGTGAACAGCTGGCGGGGAGGCGAGCCTCCTCGAGGGAAGAAGAGGCAGCCCAGCGTCGTTTGGCTCAAGCCCTACTTGGCTGGAGCCGAGTGCGCCTCCAGGACGGCAGAGCTCCAGCTCTGCTCAGAGGCCCGTTGTGGCAGAGTTGCTGGCGCGAGGCTGCTCTGCCCTGGGCGAGCCTTGCCCAGACTTGCCTCGCTGCTAGGCTTCCTGCCCAGGAAGGAGCAGGCTGCGCGAGGCTGGGAGACGCCACTGGCGCCTTCCTGGCCTCAGCTCCGCTCCTGCCTTGCCTTTGCAACTAGGCCCCAGGCGTCCTTGGGGATGGCTTAGGGGCCGGTGGCTTGCACACTGCCAAGGGCTCCTGCAGGAAGAGCTCTCTGCGAGGGAAAGGAAGGGCCAGTGCAGGGCTCCTCCAGCGGTTGCTTGGCCGCCCAGGCTCAGCGCCGCACGGAGTGCACCAGGCTCCCAGGGCCCCTGGCTGGGGTCTGCAGCCCCGCACAGCCGGAGGCTGACTCCCTGGGCGCCCAGCAGCTGCCTCACACACGTAGCTTCCCTAGCGCTCTCCTCCCCAGCAGAGAGGTGTGCAGCTGGTTGGGGTCTGCCCCTGCGTGCCTGGGCTCCCGCCCACAGCCCCAGCTCAGGGCAAGCAGCCCCTGAGCCAAGACCTGCAGGAGGCGCAGAGCGCCCCCACCTGGAAGCCGAGTGAACAGCTGGCGGGGAGGCGAGCCTCCTCGAGGGAAGAAGAGGCAGCCCAGCGTCGTTTGGCTCAAGCCCTACTTGGCTGGAGCCGAGTGCTCCTCCAGAACGGCAGAGCTCCTGCTCTGCTCAGAGGCCCGTTCTGGCAGAGTTGCTGGCGCGAGGCTGCTCTGCCCTGGGCGAGCCTTGCCCAGACTTGCCTCGCTGCTAGGCTTCCTGCCCAGGAAGGAGCAGGCTGCGCGAGGCTGGGAGACGCCACTGGCGCCTTCCTGGCCTCAGCTCCGCTCCTGCCTTGCCTTTGCACCTAGGCCCCAGGCGTCCTTGGGGAGGGCTTAGGGGCGGTGGCTTGCACACTGCCAAGGGCTCCAGCAGGAAGAGCTCTGTGCGAGGGAAGGGAAGGGCCAGTGCAGGGCTCCTCCAGCGGTTGCTTGGCCGCCCAGACTCAGCGCCGCACGGAGTGCACCAGGCTCCCAGGGCCCCTGGCTGGGGACTGCAGCCCCGCACACCCGGAGGCTGACTCCCTGGGCGCCCAGCAGCTGCCTCACACACGTAGCTTCCCTAGCGCTCTCCTCCCCAGCAGAGACGTGTGCAGCTGGTTGGGGCCTGCCCCTGCGTGCCTGGGCTCCCGCCCACAGCCCCAGCTCAGGGCAAGCAGCCCCTGAGCCAAGACCTGCAGGAGGCGCAGAGCGCCCCCACCTGGAAGCCGAGTGAACAGCTGGCGGGGAGGCGAGCCTCCTCGAGGGAAGAAGAGGCAGCCCAGCGTCGTTTGTCTCAAGCCCTACTTGGCTGGAGCCGAGTGCGCCTCCAGGACGGCAGAGCTCCAGCTCTGCTCAGAGGCCCGTTCTGGCAGAGTTGCTGGCGCGAGGCTGCTCTGCCCTGGGCGAGCCTTGCCCAGACTTGCCTCGCTGCTAGGCTTCCTGCCCAGGAAGGAGCAGGCTGCGCGAGGCTGGGAGACGCCACTGGCGCCTTCCTGGCCTCAGCTCCGCTCCTGCCTTGCCTTTGCACCTAGGCACCAGGCGTCCTTGGGGAGGGCTTAGGGGCCGGTGGCTTGCACACTGCCAAGGGCTCCAGCAGGAAGAGCTCTGTGCGAGGGAAGGGAAGGGCCAGTGCAGGGCTCCTCCAGCGGTTGCTTGGCCGCCCAGACTCAGCGCCGCACGGAGTGCACCAGGCTCCCAGGGCCCCTGGCTGGGGTCTGCAGCCCCGCACACCCGGAGGCTGACTCCCTGGGCGCCCAGCAGCTGCCTCACACACGTAGCTTCCCTAGGGCTCTCCTCCCCAGCAGAGACGTGTGCAGCTGGTTGGGGCCTGCCCCTGCGTGCCTGGGCTCCCGCGCACAGCCCCAGCTCAGGGCAAGCAGCCCCTGAGCCAAGACCTGCAGGAGGCGCAGAGCGCCCCCACCTGGAAGCCGAGTGAACAGCTGGCGGGGAGGCGAGCCTCCTCGAGGGAAGAAGAGGCAGCCTAGCCTCGTTTGGCTCAAGCCCTACTTGGCTGGAGCCGAGTGCGCCTTCAGGACGGCAGAGCTCCAGCTCTGCTCAGAGGCCCGTTCTGGCAGAGTTGCTGGCGCGAGGCTGCTCTGCCCTGGGCGAGCCTTGCCCAGACTTGCCTCGCTGCTAGGCTTCCTGCCCAGGAAGGAGCAGGCTGCGCGAGGCTGGGAGACGCCACTGGCGCCTTCCTGGCCTCAGCTCCGCTCCTGCCTTGCCTTTGCACCTAGGCCCCAGGCGTCCTTGGGGAGGGCTTAGGGGCCGGTAGCTTGCACACTGCCAAGGGCTCCAGCAGGAAGAGCTCTGTGCGAGGGAAGGGAAGGGCCAGTGCAGGGCACCTCCATCGGTTGCTTGGCCGCCAAGACTCAGCGCCGCACGGAGTGCACCAGGCTCCCAGGGTCCCTGGCTGGGGTCTGCAGCCCCGCACAGCCGGAGGCTGACTCCCTGGGCGCCCAGCAGCTGCCTCACACACGTAGCTTCCCTAGGGCTCTCCTCCCCAGCAGAGACGTGTGCAGCTGGTTGGGGCCTGCCCCTGCGTGCCTGGGCTCCCGCCCACAGCCCCAGCTCAGGGCAAGCAGCCCCTGAGCCAAGACCTGCAGGAGGCGCAGAGCGCCCCCACCTGGAAGCCGAGTGAACAGCTGGCGGGGAGGCGAGCCTCCTCGAGGGAAGAAGAGGCAGCCCAGCGTCGTTTGGCTCAAGCCCTACTTGGCTGGAGCCGAGTGCGCCTCCAGGACGGCAGAGCTCCAGCTCTGCTCAGAGGCCCGTTCTGGCAGAGTTGCTGGCGCGAGGCTGCTCTGCCCTGGGCGAGCCTTGCCCAGACTTGCCTCGCTGCTAGGCTTCCTGCCCAGGAAGGAGCAGGCTGCGCGAGGCTGGGAGACGCCACTGGCGCCTTCCTGGCCTCAGCTCCGCTCCTGCCTTGCCTTTGCACCTAGGCCCCAGGCGTCCTTGGGGAGGGCTTAGGGGCCGGTGGCTTGCACACTGCCAAGGGCTCCAGCAGGAAGAGCTCTGTGCGAGGGAAGGGAAGGGCCAGTGCAGGGCTCCTCCAGCGGTTGCTTGGCCGCCCTGACTCAGCACCGCACGGAGTGCACCAGGCTCCCAGGGCCCCTGGCTGGGGTCTGCAGCCCCGCACAGCCGGAGGCTGACTCCCTGGGCGCCCAGCAGCTGCCTCACACACGTAGCTTCCCTAGCGCTCTCCTCCCCAGCAGAGACGTGTGCAGCTGGTTGGGGCCTGCCCCTGCGTGCCTGGGCTCCCGCGCACAGCCCCAGCTCAGGGCAACCAGCCCCTGAGCCAAGACCTGCAGGAGGCGCAGAGCGCCCCCACCTGGAAGCCGAGTGAACAGCTGGCGGGGAGGCGAGCCTGCTCGAGGGAAGAAGAGGCAGCCCAGCCTCGTTTGGCTCAAGCCCTACTTGGCTGGAGCCGAGTGCGCCTCCAGGACGGCAGAGCTCCAGCTCTGCTCAGAGGCCCGATCTGGCAGAGTTGCTAGCGCGAGGCTGCTCTGCCCTGGGCGAGCCTTGCCCAGACTTGCCTCGCTGCTAGGCTTCCTGCCCAGGAAGGAGCAGGCTGCGCGAGGCTGGGAGACGCCATGGCGCCTTCCTGGCCTCAGCTCCGCTCCTGCCTGGCCTTTGCACCTAGGCCCCAGGCATCCTTGGGGACGGCTTAGGGGCCAGTGGCTTGCACACTGCCAAGGGCTCCAGCAGGAAGAGCTCTGTGCGAGGGAAGGGAAGGGCCAGTGCAGGGCTCCTCCAGCGGTTGCTTGGCCGCCCAGACTCAGCGCCGCACGGAGTGCACCAGGCTCCCAGGGCCCCTGGCTGGGGTCTGCAGCCCCGCACAGCCGGAGGCTGACTCCCTGGGCGCCCAGCAGCTGCCTCACACACGTAGCTTCCCTAGCGCTCTCCTCCCCAGCAGAGACGTGTGCAGCTGGTTGGGGCCTGCCCCTGCGTGCCTGGGCTCCCGCCCACAGCCCCAGCTCAGGGCAAGCAGCCCCTGAGCCAAGACCTGCAGGAGGCGCAGAGCGCCCCCACCTGGAAGCCGAGTGAACAGCTGGCGGGGAGGCGAGCCTGCTCGAGTGAAGAAGAGGCAGCCCAGCCTCGTTTGGCTCAAGCCCTACTTGGCTGAGGCCGAGTGCGCCTCCAGGACGGCAGAGCTCCAGCTCTGCTCAGAGGCCCGATCTGGCAGAGTTGCTGGCGCGAGGCTGCTCTGCCCTGGGCGAGCCTTGCCCAGACTTGCCTCGCTGCTAGGCTTCCTGCCCAGGAAGGAGCAGGCTGCGCGAGGCTGGGAGACGCCACTGGCGCCTTCCTGGCCTCAGCTCCGCTCCTGCCTTGCCTTTGCACCTAGGCCCCAGGCGTCCTTGGGGAGGGCTTAGGGGCGGTGGCTTGCACACTGCCAAGGGCTCCAGCAGGAAGAGCTCTGTGCGAGGGAAGGGAAGGGCCAGTGCAGGGCTCCTCCAGCGGTTGCTTGGCCGCCCAGACTCAGCGCCGCACGGAGTGCACCAGGCTCCCAGGGCCCCTGGCTGGGGACTGCAGCCCCGCACACCCGGAGGCTGACTCCCTGGGCGCCCAGCAGCTGCCTCACACACGTAGCTTCCCTAGCGCTCTCCTCCCCAGCAGAGACGTGTGCAGCTGGTTGGGGCCTGCCCCTGCGTGCCTGGGCTCCCGCCCACAGCCCCAGCTCAGGGCAAGCAGCCCCTGAGCCAAGACCTGCAGGAGGCGCAGAGCGCCCCCACCTGGAAGCCGAGTGAACAGCTGGCGGGGAGGCGAGCCTCCTCGAGGGAAGAAGAGGCAGCCCAGCGTCGTTTGTCTCAAGCCCTACTTGGCTGGAGCCGAGTGCGCCTCCAGGACGGCAGAGCTCCAGCTCTGCTCAGAGGCCCGTTCTGGCAGAGTTGCTGGCGCGAGGCTGCTCTGCCCTGGGCGAGCCTTGCCCAGACTTGCCTCGCTGCTAGGCTTCCTGCCCAGGAAGGAGCAGGCTGCGCGAGGCTGGGAGACGCCACTGGCGCCTCCTGGCCTCAGCTCCGCTCCTGCCTTGCCTTTGCACCTAGGCACCAGGCGTCCTTGGGGAGGGCTTAGGGGCCGGTGGCTTGCACACTGCCAAGGGCTCCAGCAGGAAGAGCTCTGTGCGAGGGAAGGGAAGGGCCAGTGCAGGGCTCCTCCAGCGGTTGCTTGGCCGCCCAGACTCAGCGCCGCACGGAGTGCACCAGGCTCCCAGGGCCCCTGGCTGGGGTCTGCAGCCCCGCACACCCGGAGGCTGACTCCCTGGGCGCCCAGCAGCTGCCTCACACACGTAGCTTCCCTAGGGCTCTCCTCCCCAGCAGAGACGTGTGCAGCTGGTTGGGGCCTGCCCCTGCGTGCCTGGGCTCCCGCGCACAGCCCCAGCTCAGGGCAAGCAGCCCCTGAGCCAAGACCTGCAGGAGGCGCAGAGCGCCCCCACCTGGAAGCCGAGTGAACAGCTGGCGGGGAGGCGAGCCTCCTCGAGGGAAGAAGAGGCAGCCTAGCCTCGTTTGGCTCAAGCCCTACTTGGCTGGAGCCGAGTGCGCCTTCAGGACGGCAGAGCTCCAGCTCTGCTCAGAGGCCCGTTCTGGCAGAGTTGCTGGCGCGAGGCTGCTCTGCCCTGGGCGAGCCTTGCCCAGACTTGCCTCGCTGCTAGGCTTCCTGCCCAGGAAGGAGCAGGCTGCGCGAGGCTGGGAGACGCCACTGGCGCCTTCCTGGCCTCAGCTCCGCTCCTGCCTTGCCTTTGCACCTAGGCCCCAGGCGTCCTTGGGGAGGGCTTAGGGGCCGGTAGCTTGCACACTGCCAAGGGCTCCAGCAGGAAGAGCTCTGTGCGAGGGAAGGGAAGGGCCAGTGCAGGGCACCTCCATCGGTTGCTTGGCCGCCAAGACTCAGCGCCGCACGGAGTGCACCAGGCTCCCAGGGTCCCTGGCTGGGGTCTGCAGCCCCGCACAGCCGGAGGCTGACTCCCTGGGCGCCCAGCAGCTGCCTCACACACGTAGCTTCCCTAGGGCTCTCCTCCCCAGCAGAGACGTGTGCAGCTGGTTGGGGCCTGCCCCTGCGTGCCTGGGCTCCCGCCCACAGCCCCAGCTCAGGGCAAGCAGCCCCTGAGCCAAGACCTGCAGGAGGCGCAGAGCGCCCCCACCTGGAAGCCGAGTGAACAGCTGGCGGGGAGGCGAGCCTCCTCGAGGGAAGAAGAGGCAGCCCAGCGTCGTTTGGCTCAAGCCCTACTTGGCTGGAGCCGAGTGCGCCTCCAGGACGGCAGAGCTCCAGCTCTGCTCAGAGGCCCGTTCTGGCAGAGTTGCTGGCGCGAGGCTGCTCTGCCCTGGGCGAGCCTTGCCCAGACTTGCCTCGCTGCTAGGCTTCCTGCCCAGGAAGGAGCAGGCTGCGCGAGGCTGGGAGACGCCACTGGCGCCTTCCTGGCCTCAGCTCCGCTCCTGCCTTGCCTTTGCACCTAGGCCCCAGGCGTCCTTGGGGAGGGCTTAGGGGCCGGTGGCTTGCACACTGCCAAGGGCTCCAGCAGGAAGAGCTCTGTGCGAGGGAAGGGAAGGGCCAGTGCAGGGCTCCTCCAGCGGTTGCTTGGCCGCCCAGACTCAGCACCGCACGGAGTGCACCAGGCTCCCAGGGCCCCTGGCTGGGGTCTGCAGCCCCGCACAGCCGGAGGCTGACTCCCTGGGCGCCCAGCAGCTGTTTCACACACGTAGCTTCCCTAGCGCTCTCCTCCCCAGCAGAGACGTGTGCAGCTGGTTGGGGCCTGCCCCTGCGTGCCTGGGCTCCCGCGCACAGCCCCAGCTCAGGGCAACCAGCCCCTGAGCCAAGACCTGCAGGAGGCGCAGAGCGCCCCCACCTGGAAGCCGAGTGAACAGCTGGCGGGGAGGCGAGCCTGCTCGAGGGAAGAAGAGGCAGCCCAGCCTCGTTTGGCTCAAGCCCTACTTGGCTGGAGCCGAGTGCGCCTCCAGGACGGCAGAGCTCCAGCTCTGCTCAGAGGCCCGATCTGGCAGAGTTGCTAGCGCGAGGCTGCTCTGCCCTGGGCGAGCCTTGCCCAGACTTGCCTCGCTGCTAGGCTTCCTGCCCAGGAAGGAGCAGGCTGCGCGAGGCTGGGAGACGCCATGGCGCCTTCCTGGCCTCAGCTCCGCTCCTGCCTGGCCTTTGCACCTAGGCCCCAGGCATCCTTGGGGACGGCTTAGGGGCCAGTGGCTTGCACACTGCCAAGGGCTCCAGCAGGAAGAGCTCTGTGCGAGGGAAGGGAAGGGCCAGTGCAGGGCTCCTCCAGCGGTTGCTTGGCCGCCCAGACTCAGCGCCGCACGGAGTGCACCAGGCTCCCAGGGCCCCTGGCTGGGGTCTGCAGCCCCGCACACCCGGAGGCTGACTCCCTGGGCGCCCAGCAGCTGCCTCACACACGTAGCTTCCCTAGCGCTCTCCTCCCCAGCAGAGACGTGTGCAGCTGGTTGGGGCCTGCCCCTGCGTGCCTGGGCTCCCGCCCACAGCCCCAGCTCAGGGCAAGCAGCCCCTGAGCCAAGACCTGCAGGAGGCGCAGAGCGCCCCCACCTGGAAGCCGAGTGAACAGCTGGCGGGGAGGCGAGCCTGCTCGAGTGAAGAAGAGGCAGCCCAGCCTCGTTTGGCTCAAGCCCTACTTGGCTGGAGCCGAGTGCGCCTCCAGGACGGCAGAGCTCCAGCTCTGCTCAGAGGCCCGATCTGGCAGAGTTGCTGGCGCGAGGCTGCTCTGCCCTGGGCGAGCCTTGCCCAGACTTGCCTCGCTGCTAGGCTTCCTGCCCAGGAAGGAGCAGGCTGCGCGAGGCTGGGAGACGCCATGGCGCCTTCCTGGCCTCAGCTCCGCTCCTGCCTTGCCTTTGCACCTAGGCCCCAGGCATCCTTGGGGACGGCTTAGGGGCCGGTGGCTTGCACACTGCCAAGGGCTCCAGCAGGAAGAGCTCTGTGCGAGGGAAGGGAAGGGCCAGTGCAGGGCTCCTCCAGCGGTTGCTTGGCCGCCCAGACTCAGCGCCGCACGGAGTGCACCAGGCTCCCAGTGCCCCTGGCTGGGGTCTGCAGCCCCGCACACCCGGAGGCTGACTCCCTGGGCGCCCAGCAGCTGCCTCACACACGTAGCTTCCCTAGCGCTCTCCTCCCCAGCAGAGACGTGTGCAGCTGGTTGGGGCCTGCCCCTGCGTGCCTGGGCTCCCGCCCACAGCCCCAGCTCAGGGCAAGCAGCCCCTGAGCCAAGACCTGCAGGAGGCGCAGAGCGCCCCCACCTGGAAGCCGAGTGAACAGCTGGCGGGGAGGCGAGCCTGCTCGAGGGAAGAAGAGGCAGCCCAGCCTCGTTTGGCTCAAGCCCTACTTGGCTGGAGCCGAGTGCGCCTCCAGAACGGCAGAGCTCCAGCTCTGCTCAGAGGCCCGATCTGGCAGAGTTGCTGGCGCGAGGCTGCTCTGCCCTGGGCGAGCCTTGCCCAGACTTGCCTCGCTGCTAGGCTTCCTGCCCAGGAAGGAGCAGGCTGCGCGAGGCTGGGAGACGCCATGGCGCCTTCCTGGCCTCAGCTCCGCTCCTGCCTTGCCTTTGCACCTAGGCCCCAGGCATCCTTGGGGACGGCTTAGGGGCTGGTGGCTTGCACACTGCCAAGGGCTCCAGCAGGAAGAGCTCTGTGCGAGGGAAGGGAAGGGCCAGTGCAGGGCTCCTCCAGCGGTTGCTTGGCCGCCCAGACTCAGCGCCGCACGGAGTGCACCAGGCTCCCAGGGCCCCTGGCTGGGGTCTGCAGCCCCGCACAGCCGGAGGCTGACTCCCTGGGCGCCCAGCAGCTGCCTCACACACGTAGCTTCCCTAGGGCTCTCCTCCCCAGCAGAGAAGTGTGCAGCTGGTTGGGGCCTGCCCCTGCGTGCCTGGGCTCCCGCGCACAGCCCCAGCTCAGGGCAAGCAGCCCCTGAGCCAAGACCTGCAGGAGGCGCAGAGCGCCCCCACCTGGAAGCCGAGTGAACAGCTGGCGGGGAGGCGAGCCTCCTCGAGGGAAGAAGAGGCAGCCCAGCCTCGTTTGGCTCAAGCCCTACTTGGCTGGAGCCGAGTGCGCCTTCAGGACGGCAGAGCTCCAGCTCTGCTCAGAGGCCCGATCTGGCAGAGTTGCTGGCGCGAGGCTGCTCTGCCCTAGGCGAGCCTTGCCCAGACTTGCCTCGCTGCTAGGCTTCCTGCCCAGGAAGGAGCAGGCTGCGCGAGGCTGGGAGACGCCACTGGCGCCTTCCTGGCCTCAGCTCCGCTCCTGCCTTGCCTTTGCACCTAGGCCCCAGGCGTCCTTGGGGAGGGCTTAGGGGCCGGTGGTTTCCACACTGCCAAGGGCTCCAGCAGGAAGAGCTCTGTGCGAGGGAAGGGAAGGGCCAGTGCAGGGCTCCTCCAGCGGTTGCTTGGCCGCCCAGACTCAGCGCCGCACGGAGTGAACCAGGCTCCCAGGGCCCCTGGCTGGGGTCTGCAGCCCCGCACAGCCGGAGGCTGACTCCCTGGGCGCCCAGCAGCTGCCTCACACACGTAGCTTCCCTAGCGCTCTCCTCCCCAGCAGAGACGTGTGCAGCTGGTTGGGGCCTGCCCCTGCGTGCCTGGGCTCCCGCCCACAGCCCCAGCTCAGGGCAAGCAGCCCCTGAGCCAAGACCTGCAGGAGGCGCAGAGCGCCCCCACCTGGAAGCCGAGTGAACAGCTGGCGGGGAGGCGAGCCTCCTCGAGGGAAGAAGAGGCAGCCCAGCCTCGTTTGGCTCAAGCCCTACTTGGCTGGAGCCGAGTGCGCCTCCAGGACGGCAGAGCTCCAGCTCTGCTCAGAGGCCCGATCTGGCAGAGTTGCTGGCGCGAGGCTGCTCTGCCCTGGGCGAGCCTTGCCCAGACTTGCCTCGCTGCTAGGCTTCCTGCCCAGAAAGGAGCAGGCTGCGCGAGGCTGGGAGACGCCACTGGCGCCTTCCTGGCCTCAGCTCCGCTCCTGCCTTGCCTTTGCACCTAGGCCCCAGGCGTCCTTGGGGAGGGCTTAGGGGCCGGTGGCTTGCACACTGCCAAGGGCTCCAGCAGGAAGAGCTCTGTGCGAGGGAAGGGAAGTGCCAGTGCAGGGCTCCTCCAGCGGTTGCTTGGCCGCCCAGACTCAGCGCCGCACGGAGTGCACCAGGCTCCCAGGGCCCCTGGCAGGGGTCTGCAGCCCCGCACAGCCGGAGGCTGACTCCCTGGGCGCCCAGCAGCTGCCTCACACACGTAGCTTCCCTAGGGCTCTCCTCCCCAGCAGAGACGTGTGCAGCTGGTTGGGGCCTGCCCCTGCGTGCCTGGGCTCCCGCGCCCAGCCCCAGCTCAGGGCAAGCAGCCCCTGAGCCAAGACCTGCAGGAGGCGCAGAGCGCCCCCACCTGGAAGCCGAGTGAACAGCTGGCGGGGAGGCGAGCCTCCTCGAGGGAAGAAGAGGCAGCCCAGCCTCGTTTGGCTCAAGCCCTACTTGGCTGGAGCCGAGTGCGCCTCCAGGACGGCAGAGCTCCAGCTCTGCTCAGAGGCCCGTTGTGGCAGAGTTGCTGGCGCGAGGCTGCTCTGCCCTGGGCGAGCCTTGCCCAGACTTGCCTCGCTGCTAGGCTTCCTGCCCAGGAAGGAGCAGGCTGCGCGAGGCTGGGAGACGCCACTGGCGCCTTCCTGGCCTCAGCTCCGCTCCTGCCTTGCCTTTGCACCTAGGCCCCAGGCGTCCTTGGGGAGGGCTTAGGGGCCGGTGGCTTGCACACTGCCAAGGGCTCCAGCAGGAAGAGCTCTGTGCGAGGGAAGGGAAGTGCCAGTGCAGGGCTCCTCCAGCGGTTGCTTGGCCGCCCAGACTCAGCGCCGCACGGAGTGCACCAGGCTCCCAAGGCCCCTGGCAGGGGTCTGCAGCCCCGCACAGCCGGAGGCTGACTCCCTGGGCGCCCAGCAGCTGCCTCACACACGCAGCTTCCCTAGGGCTCTCCTCCCCAGCAGAGACGTGTGCAGCTGGTTGGGGCCTGCCCCTGCGTGCCTGGGCTCCCGCGCCCAGCCCCAGCTCAGGGCAAGCAGCCCCTGAGCCAAGACCTGCAGGAGGCGCAGAGCGCCCCCACCTGGAAGCCGAGTGAACAGCTGGCGGGGAGGCGAGCCTCCTCGAGGGAAGAAGAGGCAGCCCAGCCTCGTTTGGCTCAAGCCCTACTTGGCTGGAGCCGAGTGCGCCTCCAGGACGGCAGAGCTCCAGCTCTGCTCAGAGGCCCGTTGTGGCAGAGTTGCTGGCGCGAGGCTGCTCTGCCCTGGGCGAGCCTTGCCCAGACTTGCCTCGCTGCTAGGCTTCCTGCCCAGAAAGGAGCAGGCTGCGCGAGGCTGGGAGACGCCACTGGCGCCTTCCTGGCCTCAGCTCCGCTCCTGCCTTGCCTTTGCACCTAGGCCCCAGGCGTCCTTGGGGAGGGCTTAGGGGCCGGTGGCTTGCACACTGCCAAGGGCTCCAGCAGGAAGAGCTCTGTGCGAGGGAAGGGAAGTGCCAGTGCAGGGCTCCTCCAGCGGTTGCTTGGCCGCCCAGACTCAGCGCCGCACGGAGTGCACCAGGCTCCCAGGGCCCCTGGCAGGGGTCTGCAGCCCCGCACAGCCGGAGGCTGACTCCCTGGGCGCCCAGCAGCTGCCTCACACACGTAGCTTCCCTAGGGCTCTCCTCCCCAGCAGAGACGTGTGCAGCTGGTTGGGGCCTGCCCCTGCGTGCCTGGGCTCCCGCGCCCAGCCCCAGCTCAGGGCAAGCAGCCCCTGAGCCAAGACCTGCAGGAGGCGCAGAGCGCCCCCACCTGGAAGCCGAGTGAACAGCTGGCGGGGAGGCGAGCCTCCTCGAGGGAAGAAGAGGCAGCCCAGCCTCGTTTGGCTCAAGCCCTACTTGGCTGGAGCCGAGTGCGCCTCCAGGACGGCAGAGCTCCAGCTCTGCTCAGAGGCCCGTTGTGGCAGAGTTGCTGGCGCGAGGCTGCTCTGCCTTGGGCGAGCCTTGCCCAGACTTGCCTCGCTGCTAGGCTTCCTGCCCAGGAAGGAGCAGGCTGCGCGAGGCTGGGAGACGCCACTGGCGCCTTCCTGGCCTCAGCTCCGCTCCTGCCTTGCCTTTGCACCTAGGCCCCAGGCGTCCTTGGGGAGGGCTTAGGGGCCGGTGGCTTGCACACTGCCAAGGGCTCCAGCAGGAAGAGCTCTGTGCGAGGGAAGGGAAGTGCCAGTGCAGGGCTCCTCCAGCGGTTGCTTGGCCGCCCAGACTCAGCGCCGCACGGAGTGCACCAGGCTCCCAAGGCCCCTGGCAGGGGTCTGCAGCCCCGCACAGCCGGAGGCTGACTCCCTGGGCGCCCAGCAGCTGCCTCACACACGCAGCTTCCCTAGGGCTCTCCTCCCCAGCAGAGACGTGTGCAGCTGGTTGGGGCCTGCCCCTGCGTGCCTGGGCTCCCGCGCCCAGCCCCAGCTCAGGGCAAGCAGCCCCTGAGCCAAGACCTGCAGGAGGCGCAGAGCGCCCCCACCTGGAAGCCGAGTGAACAGCTGGCGGGGAGGCGAGCCTCCTCGAGGGAAGAAGAGGCAGCCCAGCCTCGTTTGGCTCAAGCCCTACTTGGCTGGAGCCGAGTGCGCCTCCAGGACGGCAGAGCTCCAGCTCTGCTCAGAGGCCCGTTGTGGCAGAGTTGCTGGCGCGAGGCTGCTCTGCCCTGGGCGAGCCTTGCCCAGACTTGCCTCGCTGCTAGGCTTCCTGCCAAGGAAGGAGCAGGCTGCGCGAGGCTGGGAGACGCCACTGGCGCCTTCCTGGCCTCAGCTCCGCTCCTGCCTTGCCTTTGCACCTAGGCCCCAGGCGTCCTTGGGGAGGGCTTAGGGGCCGGTGGCTTGCACACTGCCAAGGGCTCCAGCAGGAAGAGCTCTGTGCGAGGGAAGGGAAGTGCCAGTGCAGGGCTCCTCCAGCGGTTGCTTTGCCGCCCAGACTCAGCGCCGCACGGAGTGCACCAGGCTCCCAGGGCCCCTGGCTGGGGTCTGCAGCCCCGCACACCCGTAGGCTGACTCTCTGGGCGCCCAGCAGCTGCCTCACACACGTAGCTTCCCTAGCGCTCTCCTCCCCAGCAGAGACGTGTGCAGCTGGTTGGGGCCTGCCCCTGCGTGCCTGGGCTCCCGCGCCCAGCCCCAGCTCAGGGCAAGCAGCCCCTGAGCCAAGACCTGCAGGAGGCGCAGAGCGCCCCCACCTGGAAGCCGAGTGAACAGCTGGCGGGGAGGCGAGCCTCCTCGAGGGAAGAAGAGGCAGCCCAGCCTCGTTTGGCTCAAGCCCTACTTGGCTGGAGCCGAGTGCGCCTCCAGGACGGCAGAGCTCCAGCTCTGCTCAGAGGCCCGTTCTGGCAGAGTTGCTGGCGCGAGGCTGCTCTGCCCTGGGCGAGCATTGCCCAGACTTGCCTCGCTGCTAGGCTTCCTGCCCAGGAAGGAGCAGGCTGCGCGAGGCTGGGAGACGGCACTGGCGCCTTCCTGGCCTCAGCTCCGCTCCTGCCTTGCCTTTGCACCTAGGCCCCAGGCGTCCTTGGGGAGGGCTTAGGGGCCGGTGGCTTGCACACTGCCAAGGGCTCCAGCAGGAAGAGCTCTGTGCGAGGGAAGGGAAGGGCCAGTGCAGGGCTCCTCCAGCGGTTGCTTGGCCGCCCAGGCTCAGCGCCGCACGGAGTGCACCAGGCTCCCAGGGCCCCTGGCTGGGGTCTGCAGCCCCGCACAGCCGGAGGCTGACTCCCTGGGCGCCCAGCAGCTGCCTCACACACGTAGCTTCCCTAGCGCTCTCCTCCCCAGCAGAGACGTGTGCAGCTGGTTGGGGTCTGCCCCTGCGTGCCTGGGCTCCCGCCCACAGCCCCAGCTCAGGGCAAGCAGCCCCTGAGCCAAGACCTGCAGGAGGCACACATCGCCCCACCTGGAAGCCGAGTGAACAGCTGGCGGGGAGGCGAGCCTCCTCGAGGGAAGAAGAGGCAGCCCAGCGTCGTTTGGCTCAAGCCCTACTTGGCTGGAGCCGAGTGCTCCTCCAGAACGGCAGAGCTCCAGCTCTGCTCAGAGGCCCGTTCTGGCAGAGTTGCTGGCGCGAGGCTGCTCTGCCCTGGGCGAGCCTTGCCCAGACTTGCCTCGCTGCTAGGCTTCCTGCCCAGGAAGGAGCAGGCTGCGCGAGGCTGGGAGACGCCACTGGCGCCTTCCTGGCCTCAGCTCCGCTCCTGCCTTGCCTTTGCACCTAGGCCCCAGGCGTCCTTGGGGAGGGCTTAGGGGCCTGTGGCTTGCACACTGCCAAGGGCTCCAGCAGGAAGAGCTCTGTGCGAGGGAAGGGAAGGGCCAGTGCAGGGCTCCTCCAGCGGTTGCTTGGCCGCCAAGACTCAGCGCCGCACGGAGTGCACCAGGCTCCCAGGGCCCCTGGCTGGGGTCTGCAGCCCCGCACAGCCGGAGGCTGACTCCCTGGGCGCCCAGCAGCTGCCTCACACACGTAGCTTCCCTAGCGCTCTCCTCGCCAGCAGAGACGTGTGCAGCTGGTTGGGGCCTGCCCCTGCGTGCCTGGGCTCCCACGCCCAGCCCCAGCTCAGGGCAAGCAGCCCCTGAGCCAAGACCTGCAGGAGGCGCAGAGCGCCCCCACCTGGAAGCCGAGTGAACAGCTGGCGGGGAGGCGAGCCTCCTCGAGGGAAGAAGAGGCAGCCCAGCCTCGTTTGGCTCAAGCCCTACTTGGCTGAAGCCGAGTGCGCCTCCAGGACGGCAGAGCTCCAGCTCTGCTCAGAGGCCCGATCTGGCAGAGTTGCTGGCGCGAGGCTGCTCTGCCCTGGGCGAGCCTTGCCCAGACTTGCCTCGCTGCTAGGCTTCCTGCCCAGGAAGGAGCAGGCTGCGCGTGGCTGGGAGACGCCACTGGCGCCTTCCTGGCCTCAGCTCCGCTCCTGCCTTGCCTTTGCACATAGGCCCCAGGCTTCCTTGGGGAGGGCTTAGGGGCCGGTGGCTTGCACACTGCCAAGGGCTCCAGCAGGAAGAGCTCTGTGCGAGGGAAGGGAAGGGCCAGTGCAGGGCTCCTCCAGCGGTTGCTTGGCCGCCCAGGCTCAGCGCCGCACGGAGTGCACCAGGCTCCCAGGGCCCCTGGCTGGGGTCTGCAGCCCCGCACACCCGGAGGCTGACTCCCTGGGTGCCCAGCAGCTGCCTCACACACGTAGATTCCCTAGCGCTCTGCTCCCCAGCAGAGACGTGTGAGCTGGTTGGGGCCTGCCCCTGCGTGCCTGGGCTCCCGCCCACAGCCCCAGCTCAGGGCAAGCAGCCCCTGAGCCAAGACCTGCAGGAGGCGCAGAGCGCCCCCACCTGGAAGCCGAGTGAACAGCTGGCGGGGAGGCGAGCCTCCTCGAGGGAAGAAGAGGCAGCCCAGCCTCGTTTGGCTCAAGCCCTACTTGGCTGGAGCCGAGTGCGCCTCCAGGACAGCAGAGCTCCAGCTCTGCTCAGAGGCCCGTTGTGGCAGAGTTGCTGGCGCGAGGCTGCTCTGCCCTGGGCGAGCCTTGCCCAGACTTGCCTCGCTGCTAGGCTTCCTGCCCAGGAAGGAGCAGGCTGCGCGAGGCTGGGAGACGCCACTGGCGCCTTCCTGGCCTCAGCGCCGCACCTGCCTTGCCTTTGCAACTAGGCCCCAGGCGTCCTTGGGGATGGCTTAGGGGCCGGTGGCTTGCACACTGCCAAGGGCTCCAGCAGGAAGAGCTCTCTGCGAGGGAAAGGAAGGGCCAGTGCAGGGCTCCTCCAGCGGTTGCTTGGCCGCCCAGGCTCAGCGCCGCACGGAGTGCACCAGGCTCCCAGGGCCCCTGGCTGGGGTCTGCAGCCCCGCACAGCCGGAGGCTGACTCCCTGGGCGCCCAGCAGCTGCCTCACACACGTAGCTTCCCTAGCGCTCTCCTCCCCAGCAGAGACGTGTGCAGCTGGTTGGGGTCTGCCCCTGCGTGCCTGGGCTCCCGCCCACAGCCCCAGCTCAGGGCAAGCAGCCCCTGAGCCAAGACCTGCAGGAGGCGCAGAGCGCCCCCACCTGGAAGCCGAGTGAACAGCTGGCGGGGAGGCGAGCCTCCTCGAGGGAAGAAGAGGCAGCCCAGCGTCGTTTGGCTCAAGCCCTACTTGGCTGGAGCCGAGTGCTCCTCCAGAACGGCAGAGCTCCAGCTCTGCTCAGAGGCCCGTTCTGGCAGAGTTGCTGGCGCGAGGCTGCTCTGCCCTGGGCGAGCCTTGCCCAGACTTGCCTCGCTGCTAGGCTTCCTGCCCAGGAAGGAGCAGGCTGCGCGAGGCTGGGAGACGCCACTGGCGCCTTCCTGGCCTCAGCTCCGCTCCTGCCTTGCCTTTGCACCTAGGCCCCAGGCGTCCTTGGGGAGGGCTTAGGGGCGGTGGCTTGCACACTGCCAAGGGCTCCAGCAGGAAGAGCTCTGTGCGAGGGAAGGGAAGGGCCAGTGCAGGGCTCCTCCAGCGGTTGCTTGGCCGCCCAGACTCAGCGCCGCACGGAGTGCACCAGGCTCCCAGGGCCCCTGGCTGGGGTCTGCAGCCCCGCACACCCGGAGGCTGACTCCCTGGGCGCCCAGCAGCTGCCTCACACACGTAGCTTCCCTAGCGCTCTCCTCCCCAGCAGAGACGTGTGCAGCTGGTTGGGGCCTGCCCCTGCGTGCCTGGGCTCCCGCCCACAGCCCCAGCTCAGGGCAAGCAGCCCCTGAGCCAAGACCTGCAGGAGGCGCAGAGCGCCCCCACCTGGAAGCCGAGTGAACAGCTGGCGGGGAGGCGAGCCTCCTCGAGGGAAGAAGAGGCAGCCCAGCGTCGTTTGGCTCAAGCCCTACTTGGCTGGAGCCGAGTGCGCCTCCAGGACGGCAGAGCTCCAGCTCTGCTCAGAGGCCCGTTCTGGCAGAGTTGCTGGCGCGAGGCTGCTCTGCCCTGGGCGAGCCTTGCCCAGACTTGCCTCGCTGCTAGGCTTCCTGCCCAGGAAGGAGCAGGCTGCGCGAGGCTGGGAGACGCCACTGGCGCCTTCCTGGCCTCAGCTCCGCTCCTGCCTTGCCTTTGCACCTAGGCACCAGGCGTCCTTGGGGAGGGCTTAGGGGCCGGTGGCTTGCACACTGCCAAGGGCTCCAGCAGGAAGAGCTCTGTGCGAGGGAAGGGAAGGGCCAGTGCAGGGCTCCTCCAGCGGTTGCTTGGCCGCCCAGACTCAGCGCCGCACGGAGTGCACCAGGCTCCCAGGGCCCCTGGCTGGGGTCTGCAGCCCCGCACACCCGGAGGCTGACTCCCTGGGCGCCCAGCAGCTGCCTCACACACGTAGCTTCCCTAGGGCTCTCCTCCCCAGCAGAGACGTGTGCAGCTGGTTGGGGCCTGCCCCTGCGTGCCTGGGCTCCCGCGCACAGCCCCAGCTCAGGGCAAGCAGCCCCTGAGCCAAGACCTGCAGGAGGCGCAGAGCGCCCCCACCTGGAAGCCGAGTGAACAGCTGGCGGGGAGGCGAGCCTCCTCGAGGGAAGAAGAGGCAGCCTAGCCTCGTTTGGCTCAAGCCCTACTTGGCTGGAGCCGAGTGCGCCTTCAGGACGGCAGAGCTCCAGCTCTGCTCAGAGGCCCGTTCTGGCAGAGTTGCTGGCGCGAGGCTGCTCTGCCCTGGGCGAGCCTTGCCCAGACTTGCCTCGCTGCTAGGCTTCCTGCCCAGGAAGGAGCAGGCTGCGCGAGGCTGGGAGACGCCACTGGCGCCTTCCTGGCCTCAGCTCCGCTCCTGCCTTGCCTTTGCACCTAGGCCCCAGGCGTCCTTGGGGAGGGCTTAGGGGCCGGTAGCTTGCACACTGCCAAGGGCTCCAGCAGGAAGAGCTCTGTGCGAGGGAAGGGAAGGGCCAGTGCAGGGCACCTCCATCGGTTGCTTGGCCGCCAAGACTCAGCGCCGCACGGAGTGCACCAGGCTCCCAGGGCCCCTGGCTGGGGTCTGCAGCCCCGCACACCCGGAGGCTGACTCCCTGGGCGCCCAGCAGCTGCCTCACACACGTAGCTTCCCTAGCGCTCTCCTCCCCAGCAGAGACGTGTGCAGCTGGTTGGGGCCTGCCCCTGCGTGCCTGGGCTCCCGCCCACAGCCCCAGCTCAGGGCAAGCAGCCCCTGAGCCAAGACCTGCAGGAGGCGCAGAGCGCCCCCACCTGGAAGCCGAGTGAACAGCTGGCGGGGAGGCGAGCCTCCTCGAGGGAAGAAGAGGCAGCCCAGCCTCGTTTGGCTCAAGCCCTACTTGGCTGGAGCCGAGTGCGCCTCCAGGACGGCAGAGCTCCAGCTCTGCTCAGAGGCCCGATCTGGCAGAGTTGCTGGCGCGAGGCTGCTCTGCCCTGGGCGAGCCTTGCCCAGACTTGCCTCGCTGCTAGGCCTCCTGCCCAGGAAGCAGCTGGCTGCGCGAGGCTGGGAGACGCCACTGGCGCCTTCCTGGCCTCAGCTCTGCTCCTGCCTTTCCTTTGCACCTAGGCCCCAGGCGTCCTTGGGGAGGGCTTAGGGGCCGGTGGCTTACACACTGCCAAGGGCTCCAGCAGGAAGAGCTCTGTGCGAGGGAAAGGAAGGGCTAGTGCAGGGCTCCTCCAGCGGTTGCTTGGCCGCCCAGACTCAGGGCCGCTCGGAGTGCACCAGGCTCCCAGGGCCCCTGGCTGGGGTCTGCAGCCCCGCACACCCGGAGGCTGACTCCCTGGGCGCCCAGCAGCTGTCTCACACACGTAGCTTCCCTAGCGCTCTCCTCGCTAGCAGAGACGTGTGCAGCTGGTTGGGGCCTGCCCCTGCGTGCCTGGGCTCCCGCCCACAGCCCCAGCTCAGGGCAAGCAGCCCCTGAGCCAAGACCTGCAGGAGGCGCAGAGCGCCCCCACCTGGAAGCCGAGTGAACAGCTGGCGGGGAGGCGAGCCTGCTTGAGGGAAGTAGAGGCAGCCCAGGCTTGTTTGGCTCAAGCCCTACATGGCTGGAGCCGAGTGCGCCTCCAGGACGGCAGAGCTCCAGCTCTGCTCAGAGGCCCGTTCTGGCAGAGTTCCTGGCGCGAGGCTGCTCTGCCCTGGGCGAGCCTTGCCGAGACTTGCCTCGCTGCTAGGCTTCCTGCCCAGGAAGGAGCTGGCTGCGCGAAGCTGGGAGACGCCACTGGCGCCTTTCTGGCCTCAGCTCCGCTTCTCCCTTGCCTTTGCACCTAGGCCCCAGGCGTCCTTGGGGAGGGCTTAGGGGCCGGTGGCTTGCACACTGCCAAGGGCTGCAGCAGGAAGAGCTCTGAGCGAGGGAAGGGAAGGGCTAGTGCAGGGCTCCTCCAGCGGTTGCTTGGCCGCCCAGACTCAGCGCCGCACGGAGTGCACCAGGCTCCCAGGGCCCCTGGCAGGGGTCTGCAGCCCCGCACACACGGAGGCTGACTCCCTGGGCGCCCAGCAGCTGCCTCACACACGTAGCTTCCCTAGCGCTCTCCTCCCCAGCAGAGACGTGTGCAGCTGGTTGGGGCCTGCCCCTGCGTGCCTGGGCTCCCGCCCACAGCCCCAGCTCAGGGCAAGCAGCCCCTGAGCCAAGACCTGCAGGAGGCGCAGAGCGCCCCCACCTGGAAGCCGAGTGAACAGCTGGCGGGGAGGCGAGCCTATTCGAGGGAAGAAGAGGCAGCCCAGCCTCGTTTGGCTCAAGCCCTACTTGGCTGGAGCCGAGTGCGCCTCCAGGACGGCAGAGCTCCAGCTCTGCTGAGAGGCCCGATCTGGCAGAGTTGCTGGCGCGAGGCTGCTCTGCCCTGGGCGAGCCTTGCCCAGACTTGCCTCGCTGCTAGGCCTCCTGCCCAGGAAGCAGCTGGCTGCGCGAGGCTGGGAGACGCCACTGGCGCCTTCCTGGCCTCAGCTCGGCTCCTGCCTTGCCTTTGCACCTAGGCCCCAGGCGTCCTTGGGGAGGGCTTAGGGGCCGGTGGCTTGCACACTGCAAAGGGCTCCAGCAGGAAGAGCTCTGTGCGAGGGAAGGGAAGGGCTAGTGTAGGGCTCCTCCAGCGGTTGCTTGGCCGCCCAGACTCAGCGCCGCACGGAGTGCACCAGGCTCCCAGGGCCCCTGGCTGGGGTCTGCAGCCCCGCACACCGGAGGCTGACTCCCTGGGCGCCCAGCAGCTGCCTCACACACGTAGCTTCCCTAGCGCTCTCCTCCCCAGCAGAGACGTGTGCAGCTGGTTGGGGCCTGCCCCTGCGTGCCTGGGCTCCCGCGCACAGCCCCAGCTCAGGGCAAGCAGCCCCTGAGCCAAGACCTGCAGGAGGCGCAGAGCGCCCCCACCTGGAAGCCGAGTGAACAGCTGGCGGGGAATCGAGCCTGCTTGAGGGAAGTAGAGGCAGCCCAGGCTCGTTTGGCTCAAGCCCTACATGGCTGGAGCCGAGTGCGCCTCCAGGACGGCAGAGCTCCAGCTCTGCTCAGAGGCCCGTTCTGGCAGAGTTGCTGGCGCGAGGCTGCTCTGCCCTGGGCGAGACTTGCCGAGACTTGCCTCGCTGCTAGGCTTCCTGCCCAGGAAGGAGCTGGCTGCGCGAGGCTGGGAGACGCCACTGGCGCCTTCCTGGCCTCAGCTCCGCTCCTCCCTTGGCTTTGCACCTAGGCCCCAGGCGTCCTTGGGGAGGGCTTAGGGGCCGGTGGCTTGCACACTGCCAAGGGCTCCAGCAGGAAGATCTCTGTGCGAGGGAAGGGAAGGACTAGTGCAGGGCTCCTCCAGCGGTTGCTTGGCCGCCAAGACTCAGCTCGGCACGGAGTGCACCAGGCTCCCAGGGCCCCTGGCTGCGGTCTGCAGCCCCGCACACCCGGAGGCTGACTCCCTGGGCGCCCAGCAGCTGCCTCACACACGTAGCTTCCCTAGCGCTCTCCTCCCCAGCAGAGACGTGTGCAAGTGGTTGGGGCCTGCCCCTGCGTGCCTGGGCTCCCGCGCACAGCCCCAGCTCAGGGCAAGCAGCCCCTGAGCCAAGACCTGCAGGAGGCGCAGAGCGCCCCCACCTGGAAGCCGAGTGAACAGCTGGCGGGGAGGCGAGCCTCCCTGAGGGAAGTAGAGGCAGACCAGCCTCGTTTGGCTCAAGCCCTACTTGGCTGGAGCCGAGTGCGCCTCCAGGACGGTAGAGCTCCAGCTCTGCTCAGAGGCCCGATCTGGCAGAGTTGCTGGCGCGAGGCTGCTCTGCCCTGGGCGAGCCTTGCCCAGACTTGCCTCGCTGCTAGGCTTCCTGCCCTGGAAGGAGCAGGCTGCGCGAGGCTGGGAGACGCCACTGGCGCCTTCCTGGCCTCAGCTCCGCTCCTGCCTTGCCTTTGCACCTAGGCCCCAGGCGTCCTTGGGGAGGGCTTAGGGGCCGGTGGCTTCCACACTGCCAAAGGCACCAGCAGGAAGAGCTCTGTGCGAGGGAAGGGAAGGGCTAGTGCAGGGCTCCTCCAGCGGTTGCTTGGCCGCCCAGACTCAGCGCCGCACGGAGTGCACCAGGCTCCCAAGGCCCCTGGCTGGGGTCTGCAGCCCCACACACCCGGAGGCTGACTCCCTGGGCGCCCAGCAGCTGCCTCACACACGTAGCTTCCCTAGCGCTCTCCTCCCCAGCAGAGACGTGTGCAGCTGGTTGGGGCCTTCCCCTGCGTGCCTGGGCTCCCGCCCACAGCCCCAGCTCAGGGCAAGCAGCCCCTGAGCCAAGACCTGCAGGAGTCGCAGAGCGCCCCCACCTGGAAGCCGAGTGAACAGCTGGCGGGGATGCGAGCCTGCTTGAGGGAAGTAGAGGCAGCCCAGGCTCGTTTGGCTCAAGCCCTACATGGCTAGAGCCGAGTGCGCCTCCAGGACGGCAGAGCTCCAGCTCTGCTCAGAGGCCCGATCTGGCAGAGTTGGTGGCGCGAGGCTGCTCTGCCCTGGGCGAGCCTTGCCCAGACTTGCCTCGCTGCTACGCTTCCTGCCCAGGAAGGAGCAGGCTGCGCGAGGCTGGGAGACGCCACTGGCGCCTTCCTGGCCTCAGCTCCGCTCCTGCCTTGCCTTTGCACCTAGGCCGCAGGCGTCCTTGGGGAGGGCTTAGGGGCCGGTGGCTTTCACACTGCCAAGGGCTCCAGCAGGAAGATCTCTGTGCAAGGGAAGGGAAGGGCTAGTGCAGGGCTCCTCCAGCGGTTGCTTGGCCGCCCAGACTCAGCTCGGCACGGAGTGCACCAGGCTCCCAGGGCCCCTGGCTGGGGTCTGCAGCCCCGCACACCCGGAGGCTGACTCCCTGGGCGCCCAGCAGCTGCCTCACACACGTAGCTTCCCTAGCGCTCTCCTCCCCAGCAGAGACGTGTGCAGCTGGTTGGGGCCTGCCCCTGCGTGCCTGGGCTCCCGTGCACAGCCCCAGCTCAGGGCAAGCAGCCCCTGAGCCAAGACCTGCAGGAGGCGCAGAGCGGCCCCACCTGGAAGCCGAGTGAACAGCTGGCGGGGAGGCGAGCCTCCTCGAGGGAAGTAGAGGCAGCCCAGCCTCGTTTGGCTCAAGCCCTACTTGGCTGGAGCCGAGTGCGCCTCCAGGACGGCAGAGCTCCAGGTCTGCTCAGAGGCCCGATCTGGCAGAGTTGCTGGCGCGAGGCTGCTCTGCCCTGGGCGAGCCTTGCCCAGACTTGCCTCGCTGCTAGGCTTCCTGCCCAGGAAGGAGCAGGCTGCGCGAGGCTGGCAGACGCCAATGGCGCCTTCCTGGCCTCAGCTCCGCTCCTCCCTTGCCTTTGCACCTAGGCCCCAGGCAGGCGTCCTTGGGGAGGGCTTAGGGGCCGGTGGCTTGCACACTGCCAAGGGCTCCAGCAGGAAGAGCTCTGTGCGAGGGAAGGGAAGGGCTAGTGCAGGGCTCCTCCAGCGGTTGCTTTGCCGCCCAGACTCAGCGCCGCACGGAGTGCACCAGGCTCCCAGGGCCCCTGGCTGGGGTCTGCAGCCCCGCACACCCGGAGGCTGACTCCCTGGGAGCCCAGCAGCTGCCTCACACACGTAGCTTCCCTAGCGCTCTCCTCCCCAGCAGAGACGTGTGCAGCTGGTTGGGGCCTGCCCCTGCGTGCCTGGGCTCCCGCCCACAGCCCCAGCTCAGGGCAAGCAGCCCCTGAGCCAAGACCTGCAGGAGGCGCAGAGCGCCCCCACCTGGAAGCCGAGTGAACAGCTGGCGGGGAGGCGAGCCTCCTCGAGGGAAGAAGAGGAAGCCCAGCCTCGTTTGGCTCAAGCCCTACTTGGCTGGAGCCGAGTGCGCCTCCAGGACGGCAGAGCTCCAGCTCTGCTCAGAGGCCCGATCTGGCAGAGTTGCTGGCGCGAGGCTGCTCTGCCCTGGGCGAGCCTTGCCCAGACTTGCCTCGCTGCTAGGCCTCCTGCCCAGGAAGCAGCTGGCTGCGCGAGGCTGGGAGACGCCACTGGCGCCTTCCTGGCCTCAGCTCTGCTCCTGCCTTGCCTTTGCACCTAGGCCCCAGGCGTCCTTGGGGAGGGCTTAGGGGCCGGTGGCTTACACACTGCCAAGGGCTCCAGCAGGAAGAGCTCTGTGCGAGGGAAAGGAAGGGCTAGTGCAGGGCTCCTCCAGCGGTTGCTTGGCCGCCCAGACTCAGGGCCGCTCGGAGTGCACCAGGCTCCCAGGGCCCCTGGCTGGGGTCTGCAGCCCCGCACACCCGGAGGCTGACTCCCTGGGCGCCCAGCAGCTGTCTCACACACGTAGCTTCCCTAGCGCTCTCCTCGCCAGCAGAGACGTATGCAGCTGGTTTGGGCCTGCCCCTGCGTGCCTGGGCTCCCGCCCACAGCCCCAGCTCAGGGCAAGCAGCCCCTGAGCCAAGACCTGCAGGAGGCGCAGAGCGCCCCCACCTGGAAGCCGAGTGAACAGCTGGCGGGGAGGCGAGCCTGCTTGAGGGAAGTAGAGGCAGCCCAGGCTTGTTTGGCTCAAGCCCTACATGGCTGGAGCCGAGTGCGCCTCCAGGACGGCAGAGCTCCAGCTCTGCTCAGAGGCCCGTTCTGGCAGAGTTGCTGGCGCGAGGCTGCTCTGCCCTGGGCGAGCCTTGCCGAGACTTGCCTCGCTGCTAGGCTTCCTGCCCAGGAAGGAGCTGGCTGCGCGAAGCTGGGAGACGCCACTGGCGCCTTTCTGGCCTCAGCTCCGCTTCTCCCTTTCCTTTGCACCTAGGCCCCAGGCGTCCTTGGGGAGGGCTTAGGGGCCGGTGGCTTGCACACTGCCAAGGGCTGCAGCAGGAAGAGCTCTGTGCGAGGGAAGGGAAGGGCTAGTGCAGGGCTCCTCCAGCGGTTGCTTGGCCGCCCAGACTCAGCGCCGCACGGAGTGCACCAGGCTCCCAGGGCCCCTGGCTGGGGTCTGCAGCCCCGCACACCCGGAGGCTGACTCCCTGGGCGCCCAGCAGCTGCCTCACACACGTAGCTTCCCTAGCGCTCTCCTCCCCAGCAGAGACGTGTGCAGCTGGTTGGGGCCTGCCCCTGCGTGCCTGGGCTCCCGCGCACAGCCCCAGCTCAGGGCAAGCAGCCCCTGAGCCAAGACCTGCAGGAGGCGCAGAGCGCCCCCACCTGGAAGCCGAGTGAACAGCTGGCGGGGAGGCGAGCCTGCTTGAGGGAAGTAGAGGCAGCCCAGGCTCGTTTGGCTCAAGCCCTACATGGCTGGAGCCGAGTGCGCCTCCAGGACGGCAGAGCTCCAGCTCTGCTCAGAGGCCCGTTCTGGCAGAGTTGCTGGCGCGAGGCTGCTCTGCCCTGGGCGAGCCTTGCCGAGACTTGCCTCGCTGCTAGGCTTCCTGCCCAGGAAGGAGCTGGCTGCGCGAGGCTGGGAGACGCCACTGGCGCCTTCCTGGCCTCAGCTCCGCTCCTCCCTTGCCTTTGCACCTAGGCCCCAGGCGTCCTTGGGGAGGGCTTAGGGGCCGGTGGCTTGCACACTGCCAAGGGCTCCAGCAGGAAGATCTCTGTGCGAGGGAAGGGAAGGGCTAGTGCAGGGCTCCTCCAGCGGTTGCTTGGCCGCCCAGACTCAGCGTCGCACGGAGTGCACCAGGCTCCCAGGGCCCCTGGCAGGGGTCTGCAGCCCCGCACACACGGAGGCTGACTCCCTGGGCGCCCAGCAGCTGCCTCACACACGTAGCTTCCCTAGCGCTCTCCTCCCCAGCAGAGACGTGTGCAGCTGGTTGGGGCCTGCCCCTGCGTGCCTGGGCTCCCGCCCACAGCCCCAGCTCAGGGCAAGCAGCCCCTGAGCCAAGACCTGCAGGAGGCGCAGAGCGCCCCCACCTGGAAGCCGAGTGAACAGCTGGCGGGGAGGCGAGCCTCCTCGAGGGAAGAAGAGGCAGCCCAGCCTCCTTTGGCTCAAGCCCTACTTGGCTGGAGCCGAGTGCGCCTCCAGGACGGCAGAGCTCCAGCTCTGCTCAGAGGCCCGATCTGGCAGAGTTGCTGGCGCGAGGCTGCTCTGCCCTGGGCGAGCCTTGCCCAGACTTGCCTCGCTGCTAGGCCTCCTGCCCAGGAAGCAGCTGGCTGCGCGAGGCTGGGAGACGCCACTGGCGCCTTCCTGGCCTCAGCTCGGCTCCTGCCTTGCCTTTGCACCTAGGCCCCAGGCGTCCTTGGGGAGGGCTTAGGGGCCGGTGGCTTGCACACTGCCAAGGGCTCCAGCAGGAAGAGCTCTGTGCGAGGGAAGGGAAGGGCTAGTGTAGGGCTCCTCCAGCGGTTGCTTGGCCGCCCAGACTCAGCGCCGCACGGAGTGCACCAGGGTCCCAGGGCCCCTGGCTGGGGTCTGCAGCCCCGCACACCGGAGGCTGACTCCCTGGGCGCCCAGCAGCTGCCTCACACACGTAGCTTCCCTAGCGCTCTCCTCGCCAGCAGAGACGTGTGCAGCTGGTTGGGGCCTGCCCCTGCGTGCCTGGGCTCCCGCGCACAGCCCCAGCTCAGGGCAAGCAGCCCCTGAGCCAAGACCTGCAGGAGGCGCAGAGCGCCCCCACCTGGAAGCCGAGTGAACAGCTGGCGGGGAGGCGAGCCTGCTTGAGGGAAGTAGAGGCAGCCCAGGCTCGTTTGGCTCAAGCCCTACATGGCTGGAGCCGAGTGCGCCTCCAGGACGGCAGAGCTCCAGCTCTGCTCAGAGGCCCGTTCTGGCAGAGTTGCTGGCGCGAGGCTGCTCTGCCCTGGGCGAGCCTTGCCGAGACTTGCCTCGCTGCTAGGCTTCCTGCCCAGGAAGGAGCTGGCTGCGCGAGGCTGGGAGACGCCAATGGCGCCTTCCTGGCCTCAGCTCCGCTCCTCCCTTGCCTTTGCACCTAGGCCCCAGGCGTCCTTGGGGAGGGCTTAGGGGCCGGTGGCTTGCACACTGCCAAGGGCTCCAGCAGGAAGATCTCTGTGCGAGGGAAGGGAAGGACTAGTGCAGGGCTCCTCCAGCGGTTGCTTGGCCGCCAAGACTCAGCTCGGCACGGAGTGCACCAGGCTCCCAGGGCCCCTGGCTGCGGTCTGCAGCCCCGCACACCCGGAGGCTGACTCCCTGGGCGCCCAGCAGCTGCCTCACACACGTAGCTTCCCTAGCGCTCTCCTCCCCAGCAGAGACGTGTGCAAGTGGTTGGGGCCTGCCCCTGCGTGCCTGGGCTGCCGCGCACAGCCCCAGCTCAGGGCAAGCAGCCCCTGAGCCAAGACCTGCAGGAGGCGCAGAGCGCCCCCACCTGGAAGCCGAGTGAACAGCTGGCGGGGAGGCGAGCCTCCCTGAGGGAAGTAGAGGCAGCCCAGCCTCTTTTGGCTCAAGCCCTACTTGGCTGGAGCCGAGTGCGCCTCCAGGACGGCAGAGCTCCAGCTCTGCTCAGAGGCCCGATCTGGCAGAGTTGCTGGCGCGAGGCTGCTCTGCCCTGGGCGAGCCTTGCCCAGACTTGCCTCGCTGCTAGGCTTCCTGCCCAGGAAGGAGCAGGCTGCGCGAGGCTGGGAGACGCCACTGGCGCCTTTCTGGCCTCAGCTCCGCTCCTGCCTTGCCTTTGCACCTAGGCCCCAGGCGTCCTTGGGGAGGGCTTAGGGGCCGGTGGCTTGCACACTGCCAAGGGCACCAGCAGGAAGAGCTCTGTGCGAGGGAAGGGAAGGGCTAGTGCAGGGCTCCTCCAGCGGTTGCTTGGCCGCCCAGACTCAGCGCCGCACGGAGTGCACCAGGCTCCCAAGGCCCCTGGCTGGGGTCTGCAGCCCCACACACCCGGAGGCTGACTCCCTGGGCGCCCAGCAGCTGCCTCACACACGTAGCTTCCCTAGCGCTCTCCTCCCCAGCAGAGACGTGTGCAGCTGGTTGGGGCCTGGCCCTGAGTGCCTGGGCTCCCGCGCACAGCCCCAGCTCAGGGCAAGCAGCCCCTGAGCCAAGACCTGCAGGAGGCGAAGAGCGCCCCCACCTGGAAGCCGAGTGAACAGTTGGCGGGGAGACGAGCCTCCCTGAGGGAAGTAGAGGCAGCCCAGGCTCGTTTGGCTCAAGCCCTACTTGGCTGGAGCCGAGTGCGCCTCCAGGACGGCAGAGCTCCAGCTCTGCTCAGAGGCCCGATCTGGCAGAGTTGCTGGCGCGAGGCTGCTCTGCCCTGGGCGAGCCTTGCCGAGACTTGCCTCGCTGCTAGGCTTCCTGCCCAGGAAGGAGCAGGCTGCACGAGGCTGGGAGACGCCACTGGCGCCTTCCTGGCCTCAGCTCCGCTCCTGCCTTGCCTTTGCACCTAGGCCGCAGGCGTCCTTGGGGAGGGCTTAGGGGCCGGTGGCTTTCACACTGCCAAGGGCTCCAGCAGGAAGATCTCTGTGCAAGGGAAGGGAAGGGCTAGTGCAGGGCTCCTCCAGCGGTTGCTTGGCCGCCCAGACTCAGCTCGGCACGGAGTGCACCAGGCTCCCAGGGCCCCTGGCTGGGGTCTGCAGCCCCGCACACCCGGAGGCTGACTCCCTGGGCGCCCAGCAGCTGCCTCACACACGTAGCTTCCCTAGCGCTCTCCTCCCCAGCAGAGACGTGTGCAGCTGGTTGGGGCCTGCACCTGCGTGCCTGGGCTCCCGCGCACAGCCCCAGCTCAGGGCAAGCAGCCCCTGAGCCAAGACCTGCAGGAGGCGAAGAGCGCCCCCACCTGGAAGCCGAGTGAACAGCTGGCGGGGAGGCGAGCCTCCCTGAGGGAAGTAGAGGCAGCCCAGCCTCGTTTGGCTCAAGCCCTACTTGGCTGGAGCCGAGTGCGCCTCCAGGACGGCAGAGCTCCAGCTCTGCTCAGAGGCCCGATCTGGCAGAGTTGCTGGCGCGAGGCTGCTCTGCCCTGGGCGAGCCTTGCCCAGACTTGCCTCGCTGCTAGGCTTCCTGCCCAGGAAGCAGCTGGCTGCGCAAGGCTGGGAGACGCCACTGGCGCCTTCCTGGCCTCAGCTCTGCTCCTGCCTTGCCTTTGCACCTAGGCCCCAGGCGTCCTTGGGGAGGGCTTAGGGGCCGGTGGCTTACACACTGCCAAGGGCTCCAGCAGGAAGAGCTCTGTGCGAGGGAAGGGAAGGTCTAGTGCAGGGCTCCTCCAGCGGTTGCTTGGCCGCCCAGACTCAGCGCCGCTCGGAGTGCACCAGGCTCCCAGGGCCCCTGGCTGGGGTCTGCAGCCCCGCACACCCGGAGGCTGACTCCCTGGGCGCCCAGCAGCTGCCTCACACACGTAGCTTCCCTAGCGCTCTCCTCCCCAGCAGAGACGTGTGCAGCTGGTTGGGGCCTGCCCCTGCGTGCCTGGGCTCCCGCGCACAGCCCCAGCTCAGGGCAAGCAGCCCCTGAGCCAAGACCTGCAGGAGGCGAAGAGCGCCCCCACCTGGAAGCCGAGTGAACAGCTGGCGGGGAGGCGAGCCTGCTTGAGGGAAGTAGAGGCAGCCCAGGCTCGTTTGGCTCAAGCCCTACATGGCTGGAGCCGAGTGCGCCTCCAGGACGGCAGAGCTCCAGCTCTGCTCAGAGGCCCGTTCTGGCAGAGTTGCTGGCGCGAGGCTGCTCTGCCCTGGGCGAGCCTTGCCGAGACTTGCCTCGCTGCTAGGCTTCCTGCCCAGGAATGAGCTGGCTGCGCGAGGCTGGGAGACGCCACTGGCGCCTTCCTGGCCTCAGCTCCGCTCCTCCCTTGCCTTTGCACCTAGGCCCCAGGCGTCCTTGGGGAGGGCTTAGGGGCCGGTGGCTTACACACTGCCAAGGGCTCCAGCAGGAAGAGCTCTGTGCGAGGGAAAGGAAGGGCTAGTGCAGGGCTCCTCCAGCGGTTGCTTGGCCGCCCAGACTCAGGGCCGCTCGGAGTGCACCAGGCTCCCAGGGCCCCTGGCTGGGGTCTGCAGCCCCGCACACCCGGAGGCTGACTCCCTGGGCGCCCAGCAGCTGTCTCACACACGTAGCTTCCCTAGCGCTCTCCTCGCCAGCAGAGACGTATGCAGCTGGTTTGGGCCTGCCCCTGCGTGCCTGGGCTCCCGCCCACAGCCCCAGCTCAGGGCAAGCAGCCCCTGAGCCAAGACCTGCAGGAGGCGCAGAGCGCCCCCACCTGGAAGCCGAGTGAACAGCTGGCGGGGAGGCGAGCCTGCTTGAGGGAAGTAGAGGCAGCCCAGGCTTGTTTGGCTCAAGCCCTACATGGCTGGAGCCGAGTGCGCCTCCAGGACGGCAGAGCTCCAGCTCTGCTCAGAGGCCCGTTCTGGCAGAGTTGCTGGCGCGAGGCTGCTCTGCCCTGGGCGAGCCTTGCCGAGACTTGCCTCGCTGCTAGGCTTCCTGCCCAGGAAGGAGCTGGCTGCGCGAAGCTGGGAGACGCCACTGGCGCCTTTCTGGCCTCAGCTCCGCTTCTCCCTTTCCTTTGCACCTAGGCCCCAGGCGTCCTTGGGGAGGGCTTAGGGGCCGGTGGCTTGCACACTGCCAAGGGCTGCAGCAGGAAGAGCTCTGTGCGAGGGAAGGGAAGGGCTAGTGCAGGGCTCCTCCAGCGGTTGCTTGGCCGCCCAGACTCAGCGCCGCACGGAGTGCACCAGGCTCCCAGGGCCCCTGGCTGGGGTCTGCAGCCCCGCACACCCGGAGGCTGACTCCCTGGGCGCCCAGCAGCTGCCTCACACACGTAGCTTCCCTAGCGCTCTCCTCCCCAGCAGAGACGTGTGCAGCTGGTTGGGGCCTGCCCCTGCGTGCCTGGGCTCCCGCGCACAGCCCCAGCTCAGGGCAAGCAGCCCCTGAGCCAAGACCTGCAGGAGGCGCAGAGCGCCCCCACCTGGAAGCCGAGTGAACAGCTGGCGGGGAGGCGAGCCTGCTTGAGGGAAGTAGAGGCAGCCCAGGCTCGTTTGGCTCAAGCCCTACATGGCTGGAGCCGAGTGCGCCTCCAGGACGGCAGAGCTCCAGCTCTGCTCAGAGGCCCGTTCTGGCAGAGTTGCTGGCGCGAGGCTGCTCTGCCCTGGGCGAGCCTTGCCGAGACTTGCCTCGCTGCTAGGCTTCCTGCCCAGGAAGGAGCTGGCTGCGCGAGGCTGGGAGACGCCACTGGCGCCTTCCTGGCCTCAGCTCCGCTCCTCCCTTGCCTTTGCACCTAGGCCCCAGGCGTCCTTGGGGAGGGCTTAGGGGCCGGTGGCTTGCACACTGCCAAGGGCTCCAGCAGGAAGATCTCTGTGCGAGGGAAGGGAAGGGCTAGTGCAGGGCTCCTCCAGCGGTTGCTTGGCCGCCCAGACTCAGCGTCGCACGGAGTGCACCAGGCTCCCAGGGCCCCTGGCAGGGGTCTGCAGCCCCGCACACACGGAGGCTGACTCCCTGGGCGCCCAGCAGCTGCCTCACACACGTAGCTTCCCTAGCGCTCTCCTCCCCAGCAGAGACGTGTGCAGCTGGTTGGGGCCTGCCCCTGCGTGCCTGAGCTCCCGCCCACAGCCCCAGCTCAGGGCAAGCAGCCCCTGAGCCAAGACCTGCAGGAGGCGCAGAGCGCCCCCACCTGGAAGCCGAGTGAACAGCTGGCGGGGAGGCGAGCCTCCTCGAGGGAAGAAGAGGCAGCCCAGCCTCGTTTGGCTCAAGCCCTACTTGGCTGGAGCCGAGTGCGCCTCCAGGACGGCAGAGCTCCAGCTCTGCTCAGAGGCCCGATCTGGCAGAGTTGCTGGCGCGAGGCTGCTCTGCCCTGGGCGAGCCTTGCCCAGACTTGCCTCGCTGCTAGGCCTCCTGCCCAGGAAGCAGCTGGCTGCGCGAGGCTGGGAGACGCCACTGGCGCCTTCCTGGCCTCAGCTCGGCTCCTGCCTTGCCTTTGCACCTAGGCCCCAGGCGTCCTTGGGGAGGGCTTAGGGGCCGGTGGCTTGCACACTGCCAAGGGCTCCAGCAGGAAGAGCTCTGTGCGAGGGAAGGGAAGGGCTAGTGTAGGGCTCCTCCAGCGGTTGCTTGGCCGCCCAGACTCAGCGCCGCACGGAGTGCACCAGGCTCCCAGGGCCCCTGGCTGGGGTCTGCAGCCCCGCACACCGGAGGCTGACTCCCTGGGCGCCCAGCAGCTGCCTCACACACGTAGCTTCCCTAGCGCTCTCCTCGCCAGCAGAGACGTGTGCAGCTGGTTGGGGCCTGCCCCTGCGTGCCTGGGCTCCCGCGCACAGCCCCAGCTCAGGGCAAGCAGCCCCTGAGCCAAGACCTGCAGGAGGCGCAGAGCGCCCCCACCTGGAAGCCGAGTGAACAGCTGGCGGGGAGGCGAGCCTGCTTGAGGGAAGTAGAGGCAGCCCAGGCTCGTTTGGCTCAAGCCCTACATGGCTGGAGCCGAGTGCGCCTCCAGGACGGCAGAGCTCCAGCTCTGCTCAGAGGCCCGTTCTGGCAGAGTTGCTGGCGCGAGGCTGCTCTGCCCTGGGCGAGCCTTGCCGAGACTTGCCTCGCTGCTAGGCTTCCTGCCCAGGAAGGAGCTGGCTGCGCGAGGCTGGGAGACGCCACTGGCGCCTTCCTGGCCTCAGCTCCGCTCCTCCCTTGCCTTTGCACCTAGGCCCCAGGCGTCCTTGGGGAGGGCTTAGGGGCCGGTGGCTTGCACACTGCCAAGGGCTCCAGCAGGAAGATCTCTGTGCGAGGGAAGGGAAGGACTAGTGCAGGGCTCCTCCAGCGGTTGCTTGGCCGCCAAGACTCAGCTCGGCACGGAGTGCACCAGGCTCCCAGGGCCCCTGGCTGCGGTCTGCAGCCCCGCACACCCGGAGGCTGACTCCCTGGGCGCCCAGCAGCTGCCTCACACACGTAGCTTCCCTAGCGCTCTCCTCCCCAGCAGAGACGTGTGCAAGTGGTTGGGGCCTGCCCCTGCGTGCCTGGGCTGCCGCGCACAGCCCCAGCTCAGGGCAAGCAGCCCCTGAGCCAAGACCTGCAGGAGGCGCAGAGCGCCCCCACCTGGAAGCCGAGTGAACAGCTGGCGGGGAGGCGAGCCTCCCTGAGGGAAGTAGAGGCAGCCCAGCCTCTTTTGGCTCAAGCCCTACTTGGCTGGAGCCGAGTGCGCCTCCAGGACGGCAGAGCTCCAGCTCTGCTCAGAGGCCCGATCTGGCAGAGTTGCTGGCGCGAGGCTGCTCTGCCCTGGGCGAGCCTTGCCCAGACTTGCCTCGCTGCTAGGCTTCCTGCCCAGGAAGGAGCAGGCTGCGCGAGGCTGGGAGACGCCACTGGCGCCTTTCTGGCCTCAGCTCCGCTCCTGCCTTGCCTTTGCACCTAGGCCCCAGGCGTCCTTGGGGAGGGCTTAGGGGCCGGTGGCTTGCACACTGCCAAGGGCACCAGCAGGAAGAGCTCTGTGCGAGGGAAGGGAAGGGCTAGTGCAGGGCTCCTCCAGCGGTTGCTTGGCCGCCCAGACTCAGCGCCGCACGGAGTGCACCAGGCTCCCAAGGCCCCTGGCTGGGGTCTGCAGCCCCACACACCCGGAGGCTGACTCCCTGGGCGCCCAGCAGCTGCCTCACACACGTAGCTTCCCTAGCGCTCTCCTCCCCAGCAGAGACGTGTGCAGCTGGTTGGGGCCTGGCCCTGAGTGCCTGGGCTCCCGCGCACAGCCCCAGCTCAGGGCAAGCAGCCCCTGAGCCAAGACCTGCAGGAGGCGAAGAGCGCCCCCACCTGGAAGCCGAGTGAACAGTTGGCGGGGAGACGAGCCTCCCTGAGGGAAGTAGAGGCAGCCCAGGCTCGTTTGGCTCAAGCCCTACTTGGCTGGAGCCGAGTGCGCCTCCAGGACGGCAGAGCTCCAGCTCTGCTCAGAGGCCCGATCTGGCAGAGTTGCTGGCGCGAGGCTGCTCTGCCCTGGGCGAGCCTTGCCGAGACTTGCCTCGCTGCTAGGCTTCCTGCCCAGGAAGGAGCAGGCTGCACGAGGCTGGGAGACGCCACTGGCGCCTTCCTGGCCTCAGCTCCGCTCCTGCCTTGCCTTTGCACCTAGGCCGCAGGCGTCCTTGGGGAGGGCTTAGGGGCCGGTGGCTTTCACACTGCCAAGGGCTCCAGCAGGAAGATCTCTGTGCAAGGGAAGGGAAGGGCTAGTGCAGGGCTCCTCCAGCGGTTGCTTGGCCGCCCAGACTCAGCTCGGCACGGAGTGCACCAGGCTCCCAGGGCCCCTGGCTGGGGTCTGCAGCCCCGCACACCCGGAGGCTGACTCCCTGGGCGCCCAGCAGCTGCCTCACACACGTAGCTTCCCTAGCGCTCTCCTCCCCAGCAGAGACGTGTGCAGCTGGTTGGGGCCTGCACCTGCGTGCCTGGGCTCCCGCGCACAGCCCCAGCTCAGGGCAAGCAGCCCCTGAGCCAAGACCTGCAGGAGGCGAAGAGCGCCCCCACCTGGAAGCCGAGTGAACAGCTGGCGGGGAGGCGAGCCTCCCTGAGGGAAGTAGAGGCAGCCCAGCCTCGTTTGGCTCAAGCCCTACTTGGCTGGAGCCGAGTGCGCCTCCAGGACGGCCGAGCTCCAGCTCTGCTCAGAGGCCCGATCTGGCAGAGTTGCTGGCGCGAGGCTGCTCTGCCCTGGGCGAGCCTTGCCCAGACTTGCCTCGCTGCTAGGCTTCCTGCCCAGGAAGCAGCTGGCTGCGCAAGGCTGGGAGACGCCACTGGCGCCTTCCTGGCCTCAGCTCTGCTCCTGCCTTGCCTTTGCACCTAGGCCCCAGGCGTCCTTGGGGAGGGCTTAGGGGCCGGTGGCTTACACACTGCCAAGGGCTCCAGCAGGAAGAGCTCTGTGCGAGGGAAGGGACGGTCTAGTGCAGGGCTCCTCCAGCGGTTGCTTGGCCGCCCAGACTCAGCGCCGCTCGGAGTGCACCAGGCTCCCAGGGCCCCTGGCTGGGGTCTGCAGCCCCGCACACCCGGAGGCTGACTCCCTGGGCGCCCAGCAGCTGCCTCACACACGTAGCTTCCCTAGCGCTCTCCTCCCCAGCAGAGACGTGTGCAGCTGGTTGGGGCCTGCCCCTGCGTGCCTGGGCTCCCGCGCACAGCCCCAGCTCAGGGCAAGCAGCCCCTGAGCCAAGACCTGCAGGAGGCGAAGAGCGCCCCCACCTGGAAGCCGAGTGAACAGCTGGCGGGGAGGCGAGCCTGCTTGAGGGAAGTAGAGGCAGCCCAGGCTCGTTTGGCTCAAGCCCTACATGGCTGGAGCCGAGTGCGCCTCCAGGACGGCAGAGCTCCAGCTCTGCTCAGAGGCCCGTTCTGGCAGAGTTGCTGGCGCGAGGCTGCTCTGCCCTGGGCGAGCCTTGCCGAGACTTGCCTCGCTGCTAGGCTTCCTGCCCAGGAATGAGCTGGCTGCGCGAGGCTGGGAGACGCCACTGGCGCCTTCCTGGCCTCAGCTCCGCTCCTCCCTTGCCTTTGCACCTAGGCCCCAGGCGTCCTTGGGGAGGGCTTAGGGGCCGGTGGCTTGCACACTGCCAAGGGCTCCAGCAGGAAGATCTCTGTGCGAGGGAAGGGAAGGGCTAGTGCAGGGCTCCTCCAGCGGTTGCTTGGCCGCCCAGACTCAGCGCCGCACGGAGTGCACCAGGCTCCCAGGGCCCCTGGCTGGGGTCTGCAGCCCCGCACACCCGGAGGCTGACTCCCTGGGCGCCCAGCAGCTGCCTCACACACGTAGCTTCCCTAGCGCTCTCCTCCCCAGCAGAGACGTGTGCAGCTGGTTGGGGCCTGCCCCTGCGTGCCTGGGCTCCCGCGCACAGCCCCAGCTCAGGGCAAGCAGCCCCTGAGCCAAGACCTGCAGGAGGCGCAGAGCGCCCCCACCGGAAGCCGAGTGAACAGCTGGCGGGGAGGCGAGCCTCCTCGAGGGAAGAAGAGGCAGCCCAGCCTCGTTTGGCTCAAGCCCTACTTGGCTGGAGCCGAGTGCGCCTCCAGGACGGCAGAGCTCCAGCTCTGCTCAGAGGCCCGATCTGGCAGAGTTGCTGGCGCGAGGCTGCTCTGCCCTGGGCGAGCCTTGCCCAGACTTGCCTCGCTGCTAGGCTTCCTGCCCAGGAAGCAGCTGGCTGCGCAAGGCTGGGAGACGCCACTGGCGCCTTCCTGGCCTCAGCTCTGCTCCTGCCTTGCCTTTGCACCTAGGCCCCAGGCGTCCTTGGGGAGGGCTTAGGGGCCGGTGGCTTACACACTGCCAAGGGCTCCAGCAGGAAGAGCTCTGTGCGAGGGAAGGGAAGGGCTAGTGCAGGGCTCCTCCAGCGGTTGCTTGGCCGCCCAGACTCAGCGCAGCTCGGAGTGCACCAGGCTCCCAGGGCCCCTGGCTGGGGTCTGCAGCCCCGCACACCCGGAGGCTGACTCCCTGGGCGCCCAGCAGCTGCCTCACACACGTAGCTTCCCTAGCGCTCTCCTCCCCAGCAGAGACGTGTGCAGCTGGTTATGGCCTGCCCGTGCGTGCCTGGGCTCCCGCGCACAGCCCCAGCTCAGGGCAAGCAGCCCCTGAGCCAAGACCTGCAGGAGGCGCAGAGCGCCCCCACCTGGAAGCCGAGTGAACAGCTGGCGGGGAGGCGAGCCTGCTTGAGGGAAGTAGAGGCAGCCCAGGCTCGTTTGGCTCAAGCCCTACATGGCTGGAGCCGAGTGCGCCTCCAGGACGGCAGAGCTCCAGCTCTGCTCAGAGGCCCGTTCTGGCAGAGTTGCTGGCGCGAGGCTGCTCTGCCCTGGGCGAGCCTTGCCGAGACTTGCCTCGCTGCTAGGCTTCCTGCCCAGGAAGGAGCTGGCTGCGCGAGGCTGGGAGACGCCACTGGCGCCTTCCTGGCCTCAGCTCCGCTCCTCCCTTGCCTTTGCACCTAGGCCCCAGGCGTCCTTGGGGAGGGCTTAGGGGCCGGTGGCTTGCACACTGCCAAGGGCTCCAGCAGGAAGATCTCTGTGCGAGGGAAGGGAAGGGCTAGTGCAGGGCTCCTCCAGCGGTTGCTTGGCCGCCAAGACTCAGCTCGGCACGGAGTGCACCAGGCTCCCAGGGCCCCTGGCAGGGGTCTGCAGCCCCGCACACACGGAGGCTGACTCCCTGGGCGCCCAGCAGCTGCCTCACACACGGAGCTTCCCTAGCGCTCTCCTCCCCAGCAGAGACGTGTGCAGCTGGTTGGGGCCTGCCCCTGCGTGCCTGGGCTCCCGCCCACAGCCCCAGCTCAGGGCAAGCAGCCCCTGAGCCAAGACCTGCAGGAGGCGCAGAGCGCCCCCACCTGGAAGCCGAGTGAACAGCTGGCGGGGAGGCGAGCCTCCTCGAGGGAAGAAGAGGCAGCCCAGCCTCGTTTGGCTCAAGCCCTACTTGGCTGGAGCCGAGTGCGCCTCCAGGACGGCAGAGCTCCAGCTCTGCTCAGAGGCCCGATCTGGCAGAGTTGCTGGCGCGAGGCTGCTCTGCCCTGGGCGAGCCTTGCCCAGACTTGCCTCGCTGCTAGGCCTCCTGCCCAGGAAGCAGCTGGCTGCGCGAGGCTGGGAGACGCCACTGGCGCCTTCCTGGCCTCAGCTCTGCTCCTGCCTTGCCTTTGCACCTAGGCCCCAGGCGTCCTTGGGGAGGGCTTAGGGGCCGGTGGCTTACACACTGCCAAGGGCTCCAGCAGGAAGAGCTCTGTGCGAGGGAAGGGAAGGGCTAGTGCAGGGCTCCTCCAGCGGTTGCTTGGCCGCCCAGACTCAGGGCCGCTCGGAGTGCACCAGGCTCCCAGGGCCCCTGGCTGGGGTCTGCAGCCCCGCACACCCGGAGGCTGACTCCCTGGGCGCCCAGCAGCTGCCTCACACACGTAGCTTCCATAGCGCTCTCCTCGCCAGCAGAGACGTGTGCAGCTGGTTGGGGCCTGCCCCTGCGTGCCTGGGCTCCCGCCCACAGCCCCAGCTCAGGGCAAGCAGCCCCTGAGCCAAGACCTGCAGGAGGCGCAGAGCGCCCCCACCTGGAAGCCGAGTGAACAGCTGGCGGGGAGGCGAGCCTGCTTGAGGGAAGTAGAGGCAGCCCAGGCTCGTTTGGCTCAAGCCCTACATGGCTGGAGCCGAGTGCGCCTCCAGGACGGCAGAGCTCCAGCTCTGCTCAGAGGCCCGTTCTGGCAGAGTTGCTGGCGCGAGGCTGCTCTGCCCTGGGCGAGCCTTGCCAAGACTTGCCTCGCTGCTAGGCTTCCTGCCCAGGAAGGAGCTGGCTGCGCGAAGCTGGGAGACGCCACTGGCGCCTTTCTGGCCTCAGCTCCGCTTCTCCCTTGCCTTTGCACCTAGGCCCCAGGCGTCCTTGGGGAGGGCTTAGGGGCCGGTGGCTTGCACACTGCCAAGGGCTGCAGCAGGAAGAGCTCTGTGCGAGGGAAGGGAAGGGCTAGTGCAGGGCTCCTCCAGCGGTTGCTTGGCCGCCCAGACTCAGCGCCGCACGGAGTGCACCAGGCTCCCAGGGCCCCTGGCTGGGGTCTGCAGCCCCGCACACCCGGAGGCTGACTCCCTGGGCGCCCAGCAGCTGCCTCACACATGTAGCTTCCCTAGCGCTCTCCTCCCCAGCAGAGACGTGTGCAGCTGGTTGGGGCCTGCCCCTGCGTGCCTGGGCTCCCGCCCACAGCCCCAGCTCAGGGCAAGCAGCCCCTGAGCCAAGACCTGCAGGAGGCGCAGAGCGCCCCCGCCTGGAAGCCGAGTGAACAGCTGGCGGGGAGGCGAGCCTGCTTGAGGGAAGTAGAGGCAGCCCAGGCTCGTTTGGCTCAAGCCCTACATGGCTGGAGCCGAGTGCGCCTCTAGGACGGCAGAGCTCCAGCTCTGCTCAGAGGCCCGTTCTGGCAGAGTTGCTGGCGCGAGGCTGCTCTGCCCTGGGCGAGCCTTGCCGAGACTTGCCTCGCTTCTAGGCTTCCTGCCCAGGAAGGAGCAGGCTGCGCGAGGCTGGGAGACGCCACTGGCGCCTTCCTGGCCTCAGCTCCGCTCCTCCCTTGCCTTTGCACCTAGGCCCCAGGCGTCCTTGGGGAGGGCTTAGGGGCCGGTGGCTTGCACACTGCCAAGGGCTCCAGCAGGAAGATCTCTGTGCGAGGGAAGGGAAGGACTAGTGCAGGGCTCCTCCAGCGGTTGCTTGGCCGCCCAGACTCAGCTCGGCACGGAGTGCACCAGGCTCCCAGGGCCCCTGGCTGGGGTCTGCAGCCCCGCACACCCGGAGGCTGACTCCCTGGGCGCCCAGCAGCTGCCTCACACACGTAGCTTCCCTAGCGCTCTCCTCCCCAGCAGAGACGTGTGCAGCTGGTTGGGGCCTGCACCTGCGTGCCTGGGCTCCCGCGCACAGCCCCAGCTCAGGGCAAGCAGCCCCTGAGCCAAGACCTGCAGGAGGCGAAGAGCGCCCCCACCTGGAAGCCGAGTGAACAGCTGGCGGGGAGGCGAGCCTCCCTGAGGGAAGTAGAGGCAGCCCAGCCTCGTTTGGCTCAAGCCCTACTTGGCTGGAGCCGAGTGCGCCTCCAGGACAGCAGAGCTCCAGCTCTGCTCAGAGGCCCGATCTGGCAGAGTTGCTGGCGCGAGGCTGCTCTGCCCTGGGCGAGCCTTGCCCAGACTTGCCTCGCTGCTAGGCTTCCTGCCCAGGAAGGAGCAGGCTGCGCGAGGCTGGGAGACGCCACTGGCGCCTTCCTGGCCTCAGCTCCGCTCCTGCCTTGCCTTTGCACCTAGCCCGCAGGCGTCCTTGGGGAGGGCTTACGGGCCGGTGGCTTGCACACTGCCAAGGGCTCCAGCAGGAAGAGCTCTGTGCGAGGGAAGGGAAGGGCTAGTGCAGGGCTCCTCCAGCGGTTGCTTGGCCGCCCAGACTCAGCGCCGCACGGAGTGCACCAGGCTCCCAGGGCCCCTGGCTGGGGTCTGCAGCCCCGCACACCCGGAGGCTGACTCCCTGGGCGCCCAGCAGCTGCCTCACACACGTAGCTTCCCTAGCGCTCTCCTCCCCAGCAGAGACGTGTGCAGCTGGTTGCGGCCTGCCCCTGCGTGCCTGGGCTCCCGCGCACAGCCCCAGCTCAGGGCAAGCAGCCCCTGAGCCAAGACCTGCAGGAGGCGCAGAGCGCCCCCACCTGGAAGCCGAGTAATCAGCTGGCGGGGAGGCGAGCCTCCTCGAGGGAAGAAGAGGCAGCCCAGCCTCGTTTGGCTCAAGCCCTACTTGGCTGGAGCCGAGTGCGCCTCCAGGACGGCAGAGCTCCAGCTCTGCTCAGAGGCCCGATCTGGCAGAGTTGCTGGCGCGAGGCTGCTCTGCCCTGGGCGAGCCTTGCCCAGACTTGCCTCGCTGCTAGGCTTCCTGCCCAGGAAGCAGCTGGCTGCGCAAGGCTGGGAGACGCCACTGGCGCCTTCCTGGCCTCAGCTCTGCTCCTGCCTTGCCTTTGCACCTAGGCCCCAGGCGTCCTTGGGGAGGGCTTAGGGGCCGGTGGCTTACACACTGCCAAGGGCTCCAGCAGGAAGAGCTCTGTGCGAGGGAAGGGAAGGGCTAGTGCAGGGCTCCTCCAGCGGTTGCTTGGCCGCCCAGACTCAGCGCCGCTCGGAGTGCACCAGGCTCCCAGGGCCCCTGGCTGGGGTCTGCAGCCCCGCACACCCGGAGGCTGACTCCCTGGGCGCCCAGCAGCTGCCTCACACACGTAGCTTCCCTAGCGCTCTCCTCGCCAGCAGAGACGTGTGCAGCTGGTTGGGGCCTGCCCCTGCGTGCCTGGGCTCCCGCGCACAGCCCCAGCTCAGGGCAAGCAGCCCCTGAGCCAAGACCTGCAGGAGGCGCAGAGCGCCCCCACCTGGAAGCCGAGTGAACAGCTGGCGGGGAGGCGAGCCTGCTTGAGGGAAGTAGAGGCAGCCCAGGCTCGTTTGGCTCAAGCCCTACATGGCTGGAGCCGAGTGCGCCTCCAGGACGGCAGAGCTCCAGCTCTGCTCAGAGGCCCGTTCTGGCAGAGTTGCTGGCGCGAGGCTGCTCTGCCCTGGGCGAGCCTTGCCGAGACTTGCCTCGCTGCTAGGCTTCCTGCCCAGGAAGGAGCTGGCTGCGCGAGGCTGGGAGACGCCACTGGCGCATTCCTGGCCTCAGCTCCGCTCCTCCCTTGCCTTTGCACCTAGGCCCCAGGCGTCCTTGGGGAGGGCTTAGGGGCCGGTGGCTTGCACACTGCCAAGGGCTCCAGCAGGAAGATCTCTGTGCGAGGGAAGGGAAGGGCTAGTGCAGGGCTCCTCCAGCGGTTGCTTGGCCGCCCAGACTCAGCGCCGCACGGAGTGCACCAGGCTCCCAGGGCCCCTGGCTGGGGTCTGCAGCCCCGCACACCCGGAGGCTGACTCCCTGGGCGCCCAGCAGCTGCCTCACACACGTAGCTTCCCTAGCGCTCTCCTCCCCAGCAGAGACGTGTGCAGCTGGTTGGGGCCTGCCCCTGCGTGCCTGGGCTCCCGCGCACAGCCCCAGCTCAGGGCAAGCAGCCCCTGAGCCAAGACCTGCAGGAGGCGCAGAGCGCCCCCACCTGGAAGCCGAGTGAACAGCTGGCGGGGAATCGAGCCTGCTTGAGGGAAGTAGAGGCAGCCCAGGCTCGTTTGGCTCAAGCCCTACATGGCTGGAGCCGAGTGCGCCTCCAGGACGGCAGAGCTCCAGCTCTGCTCAGAGGCCCGTTCTGGCAGAGTTGCTGGCGCGAGGCTGCTCTGCCCTGGGCGAGCCTTGCCGAGACTTGCCTCGCTGCTAGGCTTCCTGCCCAGGAAGGAGCTGGCTGCGCGAGGCTGGCAGACGCCACTGGCGCCTTCCTGGCCTCAGCTCCGCTCCTTCCTTGCCTTTGCACCTAGGCCCCAGGCATCCTTGGGGAGGGCTTACGGGCCGGTGGCTTGCACACTGCCAAGGGCTCCAGCAGGAAGAGCTCTGTGCGAGGGAAGGGAAGGGCTAGTGCAGGGCTCCTCCAGCGGTTGCTTGGCCGCCCAGACTCAGCGCCGCACGGAGTGCACCAGGCTCCCAGGGCCCCTGGCTGGGGTCTGCAGCCCCGCACACCCGGAGGCTGACTCCCTGGGCGCCCAGCAGCTGCCTCACACACGTAGCTTCCCTAGCGCTCTCCTCCCCAGCAGAGACGTGTGCAGCTGGTTGGGGCCTGCACCTGCGTGCCTGGGCTCCCGCGCACAGCCCCAGCTCAGGGAAAGCAGCCCCTGAGCCAAGACCTGCAGGAGGCGCAGAGCGCCCCCACCTGGAAGCCGAGTGAGCAGCTGGCGGGGAGGCGAGCCTCCTCGAGGGAAGAAGAGGCAGCCCAGCCTCGTTTGGCTCAAGCCCTACTTGGCTGGAGCCGAGTGCGCCTCCAGGACGGCAGAGCTCCAGCTCTGCTCAGAGGCCCGATCTGGCAGAGTTGCTGGCGCGAGGCTGCTCTGCCCTGGGCGAGCCTTGCCCAGACTTGCCTCGCTGCTAGGCTTCCTGCCCAGGAAGCAGCTGGCTGCGCAAGGCTGGGAGACGCCACTGGCGCCTTCCTGGCCTCAGCTCTGCTCCTGCCTTGCCTTTCCACCTAGGCCCCAGGCGTCCTTGGGGAGGGCTTAGGGGCCGGTGGCTTACACACTGCCAAGGGCTCCAGCAGGAAGAGCTCTGTGCGAGGGAAGGGAAGGGCTAGTGCAGGGCTCCTCCAGCGGTTGCTTGGCCGCCCAGACTCAGCGCCGCTCGGAGTGCACCAGGCTCCCAGGGCCCCTGGCTGGGGTCTGCAGCCCCGCACACCCGGAGGCTGACTCCCTGGGCGCCCAGCAGCTGCCTCACACACGTAGCTTCCCTAGCGCTCTCCTCGCCAGCAGAGACGTGTGCAGCTGGTTGGGGCCTGCCCCTGCGTGCCTGGGCTCCCGCGCACAGCCCCAGCTCAGGGCAAGCAGCCCCTGAGCCAAGACCTGCAGGAGGCGCAGAGCGCCCCCACCTGGAAGCCGAGTGAACAGCTGGCGGGGAGGCGAGCCTGCTTGAGGGAAGTAGAGGCAGCCCAGGCTCGTTTGGCTCAAGCCCTACATGGCTGGAGCCGAGTGCGCCTCCAGGACGGCAGAGCTCCAGCTCTGCTCAGAGGCCCGTTCTGGCAGAGTTGCTGGCGCGAGGCTGCTCTGCCCTGGGCGAGCCTTGCCGAGACTTGCCTCGCTGCTAGGCTTCCTGCCCAGGAAGGAGCTGGCTGCGCGAGGCTGGGAGACGCCACTGGCGCCTTCCTGGCCTCAGCTCCGCTCCTCCCTTGCCTTTGCACCTAGGCCCCAGGCGTCCTTGGGGATGGCTTAGGGGCCGGTGGCTTGCACACTGCCAAGGGCTCCAGCAGGAAGATCTCTGTGCGAGGGAAGGGAAGGGCTAGTGCAGGGCTCCTCCAGCGGTTGCTTGGCCGCCCAGACTCAGCGCCGCACGGAGTGCACCAGGCTCCCAGGGCCCCTGGCTGGGGTCTGCAGCCCCGCACACCCGGAGGCTGACTCCCTGGGCGCCCAGCAGCTGCCTCACACACGTAGCTTCCCTAGCGCTCTCCTCCCCAGCAGAGACGTGTGCAGCTGGTTGGGGCCTGCCCCTGCGTGCCTGGGCTCCCGCGCACAGCCCCAGCTCAGGGCAATCAGCCCCTGAGCCAAGACCTGCAGGAGGCGCAGAGCGCCCCCACCTGGAAGCCGAGTGAACAGCTGGCGGGGAGGCGAGCCTCCTCGAGGGAAGAAGAGGCAGCCCAGCCTCGTTTGGCTCAAGCCCTACTTGGCTGGAGCCGAGTGCGCCTCCAGGACGGCAGAGCTCCAGCTCTGCTCAGAGGCCCGATCTGGCAGAGTTGCTGGCGCGAGGCTGCTCTGCCCTGGGCGAGCCTTGCCCAGACTTGCCTCGCTGCTAGGCTTCCTGCCCAGGAAGCAGCTGGCTGCGCAAGGCTGGGAGACGCCACTGGCGCCTTCCTGGCCTCAGCTCTGCTCCTGCCTTGCCTTTGCACCTAGGCCCCAGGCGTCCTTGGGGAGGGCTTAGGGGCCGGTGGCTTACACACTGCCAAGGGCTCCAGCAGGAAGAGCTCTGTGCGAGGGAAGGGAAGGGCTAGTGCAGGGCTCCTCCAGCGGTTGCTTGGCCGCCCAGACTCAGCGCCGCTCGGAGTGCACCAGGCTCCCAGGGCCCCTTGCTGGGGTCTGCAGCCCCGCACACCCGGAGGCTGACTCCCTGGGCGCCCAGCAGCTGCCTCACACACGTAGCTTCCCTAGCACTCTCCTCCCCAGCAGAGACGTGTGCAGCTGGTTGGGGCCTGCCCGTGCGTGCCTGGGCTCCCGCGCACAGCCCCAGCTCAGGGCAAGCAGCCCCTGAGCCAAGACCTGCAGGAGGCGCAGAGCGCCCCCACCTGGAAGCCGAGTGAACAGCTGGCGGGGAGGCGAGCCTGCTTGAGGGAAGTAGAGGCAGCCCAGGCTCGTTTGGCTCAAGCCCTACATGGCTGGAGCCGAGTGCGCCTCCAGGACGGCAGAGCTCCAGCTCTGCTCAGAGGCCCGTTCTGGCCGAGTTGCTGGCGCGAGGCTGCTCTGCCCTGGGCGAGCCTTGCCGAGACTTGCCTCGCTGCTAGGCTTCCTGCCCAGGAAGGAGCTGGCTGCGCGAGGCTGGGAGACGCCACTGGCGCCTTCCTGGCCTCAGCTCCGCTCCTCCCTTGCCTTTGCACCTAGGCCCCAGGCGTCCTTGGGGAGGGCTTAGGGGCCGGTGGCTTGCACACTGCCAAGGGCTCCAGCAGGAAGATCTCTGTGCGAGGGAAGGGAAGGGCTAGTGCAGGGCTCCTCCAGCGGTTGCTTGGCCGCCAAGACTCAGCTCGGCACGGAGTGCACCAGGCTCCCAGGGCCCCTGGCAGGGGTCTGCAGCCCCGCACACCCGGAGGCTGACTCCCTGGGCGCCCAGCAGCTGCCTCACACACGGAGCTTCCCTAGCGCTCTCCTCCCCAGCAGAGACGTGTGCAGCTGGTTGGGGCCTGCCCCTGCGTGCCTGGGCTCCCGCCCACAGCCCCAGCTCAGGGCAAGCAGCCCCTGAGCCAAGACCTGCAGGAGGCGCAGAGCGCCCCCACCTGGAAGCCGAGTGAACAGCTGGCGGGGAGGCGAGCCTCCTCGAGGGAAGAAGAGGCAGCCCAGCCTCGTTTGGCTCAAGCCCTACTTGGCTGGAGCCGAGTGCGCCTCCAGGACGGCAGAGCTCCAGCTCTGCTCAGAGGCCCGATCTGGCAGAGTTGCTGGCGCGAGGCTGCTCTGCCCTGGGCGAGCCTTGCCCAGACTTGCCTCGCTTCTAGGCCTCCTGCCCAGGAAGCAGCTGGCTGCGCGAGGCTGGGAGACGCCACTGGCGCCTTCCTGGCCTCAGCTCTGCTCCTGCCTTGCCTTTGCACCTAGGCCCCAGGCGTCCTTGGGGAGGGCTTAGGGGCCGGTGGCTTACACACTGCCAAGGGCTCCAGCAGGAAGAGCTCTGTGCGAGGGAAGGGAAGGGCTAGTGCAGGGCTCCTCCAGCGGTTGCTTGGCCGCCCAGACTCAGGGCCGCTCGGAGTGCACCAGGCTCCCAGGGCCCCTGGCTGGGGTCTGCAGCCCCGCACACCCGGAGGCTGACTCCCTGGGCGCCCAGCAGCTGCCTCACACACGTAGCTTCCCTAGCGCTCTCCTCGCCAGCAGAGACGTGTGCAGCTGGTTGGGGCCTGCCCCTGCGTGCCTGGGCTCCCGCCCACAGCCCCAGCTCAGGGCAAACAGCCCCTGAGCCAAGACCTGCAGGAGGCGCAGAGCGCCCCCACCTGGAAGCCGAGTGAACAGCTGGCGGGGAGGCGAGCCTGCTTGAGGGAAGTAGAGGCAGCCCAGGCTCGTTTGGCTCAAGCCCTACATGGCTGGAGCCGAGTGCGCCTCCAGGACGGCAGAGCTCCAGCTCTGCTCAGAGGCCCGTTCTGGCAGAGTTGCTGGCGCGAGGCTGCTCTGCCCTGGGCGAGCCTTGCCAAGACTTGCCTCGCTGCTAGGCTTCCTGCCCAGGAAGGAGCTGGCTGCGCGAAGCTGGGAGACGCCACTGGCGCCTTTCTGGCCTCAGCTCCGCTTCTCCCTTGCCTTTGCACCTAGGCCCCAGGCGTCCTTGGGGAGGGCTTAGGGGCCGGTGGCTTGCACACTGCCAAGGGCTGCAGCAGGAAGAGCTCTGTGCGAGGGAAGGGAAGGGCTAGTGCAGGGCTCCTCCAGCGGTTGCTTGGCCGCCCAGACTCAGCGCCGCACGGAGTGCACCAGGCTCCCAGGGCCCCTGGCTGGGGTCTGCAGCCCCGCACACCCGGAGGCTGACTCCCTGGGCGCCCAGCAGCTGCCTCACACACGTAGCTTCCCTAGCGCTCTCCTCCCCAGCAGAGACGTGTGCAGCTGGTTGGGGCCTGCCCCTGTGTGCCTGGGCTCCCGCGCACAGCCCCAGCTCAGGGCAAGCAGCCCCTGAGCCAAGACCTGCAGGAGGCGCAGAGCGCCCCCACCTGGAAGCCGAGTGAACAGCTGGCGGGGAGGCGAGCCTGCTTGAGGGAAGTAGAGGCAGCCCAGGCTCGTTTGGCTCAAGCCCTACATGGCTGGAGCCGAGTGCGCCTCCAGGACGGCAGAGCTCCAGCTCTGCTCAGAGGCCCGTTCTGGCAGAGTTGCTGGCGCGAGGCTGCTCTGCCCTGGGCGAGCCTTGCCGAGACTTGCCTCGCTGCTAGGCTTCCTGCCCAGGAAGGAGCTGGCTGCGCGAGGCTGGGAGACGCCACTGGCGCCTTCCTGGCCTCAGCTCCGCTCCTCCCTTGCCTTTGCACCTAGGCCCCAGGCGTCCTTGGGGAGGGCTTAGGGGCCGGTGGCTTGCACACTGCCAAGGGCTCCAGCAGGAAGATCTCTGTGCGAGGGAAGGGAAGGACTAGTGCAGGGCTCCTCCAGCGGTTGCTTGGCCGCCAAGACTCAGCTCGGCACGGAGTGCACCAGGCTCCCAGGGCCCCTGGCAGGGGTCTGCAGCCCCGCACACACGGAGGCTGACTCCCTGGGCGCCCAGCAGCTGCCTCACACACGTAGCTTCCCTAGCGCTCTCCTCCCCAGCAGAGACGTGTGCAGCTGGTTGGGGCCTGCCCCTGCGTGCCTGGGCTCCCGCCCACAGCCCCAGCTCAGGGCAAGCAGCCCCTGAGCCAAGACCTGCAGGAGGCGCAGAGCGCCCCCACCTGGAAGCCGAGTGAACAGCTGGCGGGGAGGCGAGCCTCCTCGAGGGAAGAAGAGGCAGCCCAGCCTCGTTTGGCTCAAGCCCTACTTGGCTGGAGCCGAGTGCGCCTCCAGGACGGCAGAGCTCCAGCTCTGCTCAGAGGCCCGATCTGGCAGAGTTGCTGGCGCGAGGCTGCTCTGCCCTGGGCGAGCCTTGCCCAGACTTGCCTCGCTGCTAGGCCTCCTGCCCAGGAAGCAGCTGGCTGCGCGAGGCTGGGAGACGCCACTGGCGCCTTCCTGGCCTCAGCTCGGCTCCTGCCTTGCCTTTGCACCTAGGCCCCAGGCGTCCTTGGGGAGGGCTTAGGGGCCGGTGGCTTGCACACTGCCAAGGGCTCCAGCAGGAAGAGCTCTGTGCGAGGGAAGGGAAGGGCTAGTGTAGGGCTCCTCCAGCGGTTGCTTGGCCGCCCAGAATCAGCGCCGCACGGAGTGCACCAGGCTCCCAGGGCCCCTGGCTGGGGTCTGCAGCCCCGCACACCGGAGGCTGACTCCCTGGGCGCCCAGCAGCTGCCTCACACACGTAGCTTCCCTAGCGCTCTCCTCCCCAGCAGAGACGTGTGCAGCTGGTTGGGGCCTGCCCCTGCGTGCCTGGGCTCCCGCGCACAGCCCCAGCTCAGGGCAAGCAGCCCCTGAGCCAAGACCTGCAGGAGGCGCAGAGCGCCCCCACCTGGAAGCCGAGTGAACAGCTGGCGGGGAATCGAGCCTGCTTGAGGGAAGTAGAGGCAGCCCAGGCTCGTTTGGCTCAAGCCCTACATGGCTGGAGCCGAGTGCGCCTCCAGGACGGCAGAGCTCCAGCTCTGCTCAGAGGCCCGTTCTGGCAGAGTTGCTGGCGCGAGGCTGCTCTGCCCTGGGCGAGCCTTGCCGAGACTTGCCTCGCTGCTAGGCTTCCTGCCCAGGAAGGAGCTGGCTGCGCGAGGCTGGCAGACGCCACTGGCGCCTTCCTGGCCTCAGCTCCGCTCCTTCCTTGCCTTTGCACCTAGGCCCCAGGCATCCTTGGGGAGGGCTTAGGGGCCGGTGGCTTGCACACTGCCAAGGGCTCCAGCAGGAAGATCTCTGTGCGAGGGAAGGGAAGGGCTAGTGCAGGGCTCCTCCAGCGGTTGCTTGGCCGCCAAGACTCAGCTCGGCACGGAGTGCACCAGGCTCCCAGGGCCCCTGGCTGCGGTCTGCAGCCCCGCACACCCGGAGGCTGACTCCCTGGGCGCCCAGCAGCTGCCTCACACACGTAGCTTCCCTAGCGCTCTCCTCCCCAGCAGAGACGTGTGCAGCTGGTTGGGGCCTGGCCCTGAGTGCCTGGGCTCCCGCGCACAGCCCCAGCTCAGGGCAAGCAGCCCCTGAGCCAAGACCTGCAGGAGGCGCAGAGCGCCCCCACCTGGAAGCCAAGTGAACAGCTGGCGGGGAGGCGAGCCTCCCTGAGGGAAGTAGAGGCAGCCCAGCCTCGTTTGGCTCAAGCCCTACTTGGCTGGAGCCGAGTGCGCCTCCAGGACGGCAGAGCTCCAGCTCTGCTCAGAGGCCCGATCTGGCAGAGTTGCTGGCGCGAGGCTGCTCTGCCCTGGGCGAGCCTTGCCCAGACTTGCCTCGCTGCTAGGCTTCCTGCCCAGGAAGGAGCAGGCTGCGCGAGGCTGGGAGACGCCACTGGCGCCTTCCTGGCCTCAGCTCCGCTCCTGCCTTGCCTTTGCACCTAGGCCGCAGGCGTCCTTGGGGAGGGCTTAGGGGCCGGTGGCTTTCACACTGCCAAGGGCTCCAGCAGGAAGATCTCTGTGCAAGGGAAGGGAAGGGCTAGTGCAAGGCTCCTCCAGCGGTTGCTTGGCCGCCCAGACTCAGCTCGGCACGGAGTGCACCAGGCTCCCAGGGCCCCTGGCTGGGGTCTGCAGCCCCGCACACCCGGAGGCTGACTCCCTGGGTGCCCAGCAGCTGCCTCACACACGTAGCTTCCCTAGCGCTCTCCTCCCCAGCAGAGACGGGTGCAGCTGGTTGGGGCCTGCACCTGCGTGCCTGGGCTCCCGCGCACAGCCCCAGCTCAGGGCAAGCAGCCCCTGAGCCAAGACCTGCAGGAGGCGAAGAGCGCCCCCACCTGGAAGCCGAGTGAACAGCTGGCGGGGAGGCGAGCCTCCCTGAGGGAAGTAGAGGCAGCCCAGCCTCGTTTGGCTAAAGCCCTACTTGGCTGGAGCCGAGTGCGCCTCCAGGACGGCAGAGCTCCAGCTCTGCTCAGAGGCCCGATCTGGCAGAGTTGCTGGCGCGAGGCTGCTCTGCCCTGGGCGAGCTTTGCCCAGACTTGCCTCGCTGCTAGGCTTCCTGCCCAGGAAGGAGCAGGCTGCGCGAGGCTGGGAGACGCCACTGGCGCCTTCCTGGCCTCAGCTCCGCTCCTGCCTTGCCTTTGCACCTAGGCCCCAGGCGTCCTTGGGGAGGGCTTAGGGGCCGGTGGCTTGCACACTGCCAAGGGCCCCAGCAGGAAGAGCTCTGTGCGAGGGAAGGGAAGGGCTAGTGCAGGGCTCCTCCAGCGGTAGCTTGGCCGCCCAGACTCAGCTCGGCACGGAGTGCACCAGGCTCCCAGGGCCCCTGGCTGGGGTCTGCTGCCCCGCACACCCGGAGGCTGACTCCCTGGGCGCCCAGCAGCTTCCTCACTCACGTAGCTTCCCTAGCGCTCTCCTCCCCAGCAGAGACGTGTGCAGCTGGTTGGCGCCTGCCCCTGCGTGCCTGGGCTCCCGCCCACAGCCCCAGCTCAGGGCAAGCAGCCCCTGAGCCAAGACCTGCAGGAGGCGCAGAGCGCCCCCACCTGGAAGCCGAGTGAACAGCTGGCGGGGAGGCGAGCCTCCTCGAGGGAAGTAGAGGCAGCCCAGCCTCGTTTGGCTCAAGCCCTACTTGGCTGGAGCCGAGTGCGACTCCAGGACGGCAGAGCTACAGCTCTGCTCAGAGGCCCGATCTGGCAGAGTTGCTGGCGCGAGGCTGCTCTGCCCTGGGCGAGCCTTGCCCAGACTTGCCTCGCTGCTAGGCTTCCTGCCCAGGAAGGAGCAGGCTGCGCGAGGCTGGGAGACGCCACTGGCGCCTTCCTGGCCTCAGCTCCGCTCCTGCCTTGCCTTTGCACCTAGCCCGCAGGCGTCCTTGGGGAGGGCTTACGGGCCGGTGGCTTGCACACTGCCAAGGGCTCCAGCAGGAAGAGCTCTGTGCGAGGGAAGGGAAGGGCTAGTGCAGGGCTCCTCCAGCGGTTGCTTGGCCGCCCAGACTCAGCGCCGCACGGAGTGCACCAGGCTCCCAGGGCCCCTGGCTGGGGTCTGCAGCCCCGCACACCCGGAGGCTGACTCCCTGGGCGCCCAGCAGCTGCCTCACACACGTAGCTTCCCTAGCGCTCTCCTCCCCAGCAGAGACGTGTGCAGCTGGTTGCGGCCTGCCCCTGCGTGCCTGGGCTCCCGCGCACAGCCCCAGCTCAGGGCAAGCAGCCCCTGAGCCAAGACCTGCAGGAGGCGCAGAGCGCCCCCACCTGGAAGCCGAGTAATCAGCTGGCGGGGAGGCGAGCCTCCTCGAGGGAAGAAGAGGCAGCCCAGCCTCGTTTGGCTCAAGCCCTACTTGGCTGGAGCCGAGTGCGCCTCCAGGACGGCAGAGCTCCAGCTCTGCTCAGAGGCCCGATCTGGCAGAGTTGCTGGCGCGAGGCTGCTCTGCCCTGGGCGAGCCTTGCCCAGACTTGCCTCGCTGCTAGGCTTCCTGCCCAGGAAGCAGCTGGCTGCGCAAGGCTGGGAGACGCCACTGGCGCCTTCCTGGCCTCAGCTCTGCTCCTGCCTTGCCTTTGCACCTAGGCCCCAGGCGTCCTTGGGGAGGGCTTAGGGGCCGGTGGCTTACACACTGCCAAGGGCTCCAGCAGGAAGAGCTCTGTGCGAGGGAAGGGAAGGGCTAGTGCAGGGCTCCTCCAGCGGTTGCTTGGCCGCCCAGACTCAGCGCCGCTCGGAGTGCACCAGGCTCCCAGGGCCCCTGGCTGGGGTCTGCAGCCCCGCACACCCGGAGGCTGACTCCCTGGGCGCCCAGCAGCTGCCTCACACACGTAGCTTCCCTAGCGCTCTCCTCGCCAGCAGAGACGTGTGCAGCTGGTTGGGGCCTGCCCCTGCGTGCCTGGGCTCCCGCGCACAGCCCCAGCTCAGGGCAAGCAGCCCCTGAGCCAAGACCTGCAGGAGGCGCAGAGCGCCCCCACCTGGAAGCCGAGTGAACAGCTGGCGGGGAGGCGAGCCTGCTTGAGGGAAGTAGAGGCAGCCCAGGCTCGTTTGGCTCAAGCCCTACATGGCTGGAGCCGAGTGCGCCTCCAGGACGGCAGAGCTCCAGCTCTGCTCAGAGGCCCGTTCTGGCAGAGTTGCTGGCGCGAGGCTGCTCTGCCCTGGGCGAGCCTTGCCGAGACTTGCCTCGCTGCTAGGCTTCCTGCCCAGGAAGGAGCTGGCTGCGCGAGGCTGGGAGACGCCACTGGCGCATTCCTGGCCTCAGCTCCGCTCCTCCCTTGCCTTTGCACCTAGGCCCCAGGCGTCCTTGGGGAGGGCTTAGGGGCCGGTGGCTTGCACACTGCCAAGGGCTCCAGCAGGAAGATCTCTGTGCGAGGGAAGGGAAGGGCTAGTGCAGGGCTCCTCCAGCGGTTGCTTGGCCGCCCAGACTCAGCGCCGCACGGAGTGCACCAGGCTCCCAGGGCCCCTGGCTGGGGTCTGCAGCCCCGCACACCCGGAGGCTGACTCCCTGGGCGCCCAGCAGCTGCCTCACACACGTAGCTTCCCTAGCGCTCTCCTCCCCAGCAGAGACGTGTGCAGCTGGTTGGGGCCTGCCCCTGCGTGCCTGGGCTCCCGCGCACAGCCCCAGCTCAGGGCAAGCAGCCCCTGAGCCAAGACCTGCAGGAGGCGCAGAGCGCCCCCACCTGGAAGCCGAGTGAACAGCTGGCGGGGAATCGAGCCTGCTTGAGGGAAGTAGAGGCAGCCCAGGCTCGTTTGGCTCAAGCCCTACATGGCTGGAGCCGAGTGCGCCTCCAGGACGGCAGAGCTCCAGCTCTGCTCAGAGGCCCGTTCTGGCAGAGTTGCTGGCGCGAGGCTGCTCTGCCCTGGGCGAGCCTTGCCGAGACTTGCCTCGCTGCTAGGCTTCCTGCCCAGGAAGGAGCTGGCTGCGCGAGGCTGGCAGACGCCACTGGCGCCTTCCTGGCCTCAGCTCCGCTCCTTCCTTGCCTTTGCACCTAGGCCCCAGGCATCCTTGGGGAGGGCTTACGGGCCGGTGGCTTGCACACTGCCAAGGGCTCCAGCAGGAAGAGCTCTGTGCGAGGGAAGGGAAGGGCTAGTGCAGGGCTCCTCCAGCGGTTGCTTGGCCGCCCAGACTCAGCGCCGCACGGAGTGCACCAGGCTCCCAGGGCCCCTGGCTGGGGTCTGCAGCCCCGCACACCCGGAGGCTGACTCCCTGGGCGCCCAGCAGCTGCCTCACACACGTAGCTTCCCTAGCGCTCTCCTCCCCAGCAGAGACGTGTGCAGCTGGTTGGGGCCTGCACCTGCGTGCCTGGGCTCCCGCGCACAGCCCCAGCTCAGGGAAAGCAGCCCCTGAGCCAAGACCTGCAGGAGGCGCAGAGCGCCCCCACCTGGAAGCCGAGTGAGCAGCTGGCGGGGAGGCGAGCCTCCTCGAGGGAAGAAGAGGCAGCCCAGCCTCGTTTGGCTCAAGCCCTACTTGGCTGGAGCCGAGTGCGCCTCCAGGACGGCAGAGCTCCAGCTCTGCTCAGAGGCCCGATCTGGCAGAGTTGCTGGCGCGAGGCTGCTCTGCCCTGGGCGAGCCTTGCCCAGACTTGCCTCGCTGCTAGGCTTCCTGCCCAGGAAGCAGCTGGCTGCGCAAGGCTGGGAGACGCCACTGGCGCCTTCCTGGCCTCAGCTCTGCTCCTGCCTTGCCTTTGCACCTAGGCCCCAGGCGTCCTTGGGGAGGGCTTAGGGGCCGGTGGCTTACACACTGCCAAGGGCTCCAGCAGGAAGAGCTCTGTGCGAGGGAAGGGAAGGGCTAGTGCAGGGCTCCTCCAGCGGTTGCTTGGCCGCCCAGACTCAGCGCCGCTCGGAGTGCACCAGGCTCCCAGGGCCCCTGGCTGGGGTCTGCAGCCCCGCACACCCGGAGGCTGACTCCCTGGGCGCCCAGCAGCTGCCTCACACACGTAGCTTCCCTAGCGCTCTCCTCGCCAGCAGAGACGTGTGCAGCTGGTTGGGGCCTGCCCCTGCGTGCCTGGGCTCCCGCGCACAGCCCCAGCTCAGGGCAAGCAGCCCCTGAGCCAAGACCTGCAGGAGGCGCAGAGCGCCCCCACCTGGAAGCCGAGTGAACAGCTGGCGGGGAGGCGAGCCTGCTTGAGGGAAGTAGAGGCAGCCCAGGCTCGTTTGGCTCAAGCCCTACATGGCTGGAGCCGAGTGCGCCTCCAGGACGGCAGAGCTCCAGCTCTGCTCAGAGGCCCGTTCTGGCAGAGTTGCTGGCGCGAGGCTGCTCTGCCCTGGGCGAGCCTTGCCGAGACTTGCCTCGCTGCTATGCTTCCTGCCCAGGAAGGAGCTGGCTGCGCGAGGCTGGGAGACGCCACTGGCGCCTTCCTGGCCTCAGCTCCGCTCCTCCCTTGCCTTTGCACCTAGGCCCCAGGCGTCCTTGGGGATGGCTTAGGGGCCGGTGGCTTGCACACTGCCAAGGGCTCCAGCAGGAAGATCTCTGTGCGAGGGAAGGGAAGGGCTAGTGCAGGGCTCCTCCAGCGGTTGCTTGGCCGCCCAGACTCAGCGCCGCACGGAGTGCACCAGGCTCCCAGGGCCCCTGGCTGGGGTCTGCAGCCCCGCACACCCGGAGGCTGACTCCCTGGGCGCCCAGCAGCTGCCTCACACACGTAGCTTCCCTAGCGCTCTCCTCCCCAGCAGAGACGTGTGCAGCTGGTTGGGGCCTGCCCCTGCGTGCCTGGGCTCCCGCGCACAGCCCCAGCTCAGGGCAATCAGCCCCTGAGCCAAGACCTGCAGGAGGCGCAGAGCGCCCCCACCTGGAAGCCGAGTGAACAGCTGGCGGGGAGGCGAGCCTCCTCGAGGGAAGAAGAGGCAGCCCAGCCTCGTTTGGCTCAAGCCCTACTTGGCTGGAGCCGAGTGCGCCTCCAGGACGGCAGAGCTCCAGCTCTGCTCAGAGGCCCGATCTGGCAGAGTTGCTGGCGCGAGGCTGCTCTGCCCTGGGCGAGCCTTGCCCAGACTTGCCTCGCTGCTAGGCTTCCTGCCCAGGAAGCAGCTGGCTGCGCAAGGCTGGGAGACGCCACTGGCGCCTTCCTGGCCTCAGCTCTGCTCCTGCCTTGCCTTTGCACCTAGGCCCCAGGCGTCCTTGGGGAGGGCTTAGGGGCCGGTGGCTTACACACTGCCAAGGGCTCCAGCAGGAAGAGCTCTGTGCGAGGGAAGGGAAGGGCTAGTGCAGGGCTCCTCCAGCGGTTGCTTGGCCGCCCAGACTCAGCGCCGCTCGGAGTGCACCAGGCTCCCAGGGCCCCTTGCTGGGGTCTGCAGCCCCGCACACCCGGAGGCTGACTCCCTGGGCGCCCAGCAGCTGCCTCACACACGTAGCTTCCCTAGCACTCTCCTCCCCAGCAGAGACGTGTGCAGCTGGTTGGGGCCTGCCCGTGCGTGCCTGGGCTCCCGCGCACAGCCCCAGCTCAGGGCAAGCAGCCCCTGAGCCAAGACCTGCAGGAGGCGCAGAGCGCCCCCACCTGGAAGCCGAGTGAACAGCTGGCGGGGAGGCGAGCCTGCTTGAGGGAAGTAGAGGCAGCCCAGGCTCGTTTGGCTCAAGCCCTACATGGCTGGAGCCGAGTGCGCCTCCAGGACCGCAGAGCTCCAGCTCTGCTCAGAGGCCCGTTCTGGCCGAGTTGCTGGCGCGAGGCTGCTCTGCCCTGGGCGAGCCTTGCCGAGACTTGCCTCGCTGCTAGGCTTCCTGCCCAGGAAGGAGCTGGCTGCGCGAGGCTGGGAGACGCCACTGGCGCCTTCCTGGCCTCAGCTCCGCTCCTCCCTTGCCTTTGCACCTAGGCCCCAGGCGTCCTTGGGGAGGGCTTAGGGGCCGGTGGCTTGCACACTGCCAAGGGCTCCAGCAGGAAGATCTCTGTGCGAGGGAAGGGAAGGGCTAGTGCAGGGCTCCTCCAGCGGTTGCTTGGCCGCCAAGACTCAGCTCGGCACGGAGTGCACCAGGCTCCCAGGGCCCCTGGCAGGGGTCTGCAGCCCCGCACACCCGGAGGCTGACTCCCTGGGCGCCCAGCAGCTGCCTCACACACGGAGCTTCCCTAGCGCTCTCCTCCCCAGCAGAGACGTGTGCAGCTGGTTGGGGCCTGCCCCTGCGTGCCTGGGCTCCCGCCCACAGCCCCAGCTCAGGGCAAGCAGCCCCTGAGCCAAGACCTGCAGGAGGCGCAGAGCGCCCCCACCTGGAAGCCGAGTGAACAGCTGGCGGGGAGGCGAGCCTCCTCGAGGGAAGAAGAGGCAGCCCAGCCTCGTTTGGCTCAAGCCCTACTTGGCTGGAGCCGAGTGCGCCTCCAGGACGGCAGAGCTCCAGCTCTGCTCAGAGGCCCGATCTGGCAGAGTTGCTGGCGCGAGGCTGCTCTGCCCTGGGCGAGCCTTGCCCAGACTTGCCTCGCTTCTAGGCCTCCTGCCCAGGAAGCAGCTGGCTGCGCGAGGCTGGGAGACGCCACTGGCGCCTTCCTGGCCTCAGCTCTGCTCCTGCCTTGCCTTTGCACCTAGGCCCCAGGCGTCCTTGGGGAGGGCTTAGGGGCCGGTGGCTTACACACTGCCAAGGGCTCCAGCAGGAAGAGCTCTGTGCGAGGGAAGGGAAGGGCTAGTGCAGGGCTCCTCCAGCGGTTGCTTGGCCGCCCAGACTCAGGGCCGCTCGGAGTGCACCAGGCTCCCAGGGCCCCTGGCTGGGGTCTGCAGCCCCGCACACCCGGAGGCTGACTCCCTGGGCGCCCAGCAGCTGCCTCACACACGTAGCTTCCCTAGCGCTCTCCTCGCCAGCAGAGACGTGTGCAGCTGGTTGGGGCCTGCCCCTGCGTGCCTGGGCTCCCGCCCACAGCCCCAGCTCAGGGCAAACAGCCCCTGAGCCAAGACCTGCAGGAGGCGCAGAGCGCCCCCACCTGGAAGCCGAGTGAACAGCTGGCGGGGAGGCGAGCCTGCTTGAGGGAAGTAGAGGCAGCCCAGGCTCGTTTGGCTCAAGCCCTACATGGCTGGAGCCGAGTGCGCCTCCAGGACGGCAGAGCTCCAGCTCTGCTCAGAGGCCCGTTCTGGCAGAGTTGCTGGCGCGAGGCTGCTCTGCCCTGGGCGAGCCTTGCCAAGACTTGCCTCGCTGCTAGGCTTCCTGCCCAGGAAGGAGCTGGCTGCGCGAAGCTGGGAGACGCCACTGGCGCCTTTCTGGCCTCAGCTCCGCTTCTCCCTTGCCTTTGCACCTAGGCCCCAGGCGTCCTTGGGGAGGGCTTAGGGGCCGGTGGCTTGCACACTGCCAAGGGCTGCAGCAGGAAGAGCTCTGTGCGAGGGAAGGGAAGGGCTAGTGCAGGGCTCCTCCAGCGGTTGCTTGGCCGCCCAGACTCAGCGCCGCACGGAGTGCACCAGGCTCCCAGGGCCCCTGGCTGGGGTCTGCAGCCCCGCACACCCGGAGGCTGACTCCCTGGGCGCCCAGCAGCTGCCTCACACACGTAGCTTCCCTAGCGCTCTCCTCCCCAGCAGAGACGTGTGCAGCTGGTTGGGGCCTGCCCCTGCGTGCCTGGGCTCCCGCGCACAGCCCCAGCTCAGGGCAAGCAGCCCCTGAGCCAAGACCTGCAGGAGGCGCAGAGCGCCCCCACCTGGAAGCCGAGTGAACAGCTGGCGGGGAGGCGAGCCTGCTTGAGGGAAGTAGAGGCAGCCCAGGCTCGTTTGGCTCAAGCCCTACATGGCTGGAGCCGAGTGCGCCTCCAGGACGGCAGAGCTCCAGCTCTGCTCAGAGGCCCGTTCTGGCAGAGTTGCTGGCGCGAGGCTGCTCTGCCCTGGGCGAGCCTTGCCGAGACTTGCCTCGCTGCTAGGCTTCCTGCCCAGGAAGGAGCTGGCTGCGCGAGGCTGGGAGACGCCACTGGCGCCTTCCTGGCCTCAGCTCCGCTCCTCCCTTGCCTTTGCACCTAGGCCCCAGGCGTCCTTGGGGAGGGCTTAGGGGCCGGTGGCTTGCACACTGCCAAGGGCTCCAGCAGGAAGATCTCTGTGCGAGGGAAGGGAAGGACTAGTGCAGGGCTCCTCCAGCGGTTGCTTGGCCGCCAAGACTCAGCTCGGCACGGAGTGCACCAGGCTCCCAGGGCCCCTGGCAGGGGTCTGCAGCCCCGCACACACGGAGGCTGACTCCCTGGGCGCCCAGCAGCTGCCTCACACACGTAGCTTCCCTAGCGCTCTCCTCCCCAGCAGAGACGTGTGCAGCTGGTTGGGGCCTGCCCCTGCGTGCCTGGGCTCCCGCCCACAGCCCCAGCTCAGGGCAAGCAGCCCCTGAGCCAAGACCTGCAGGAGGCGCAGAGCGCCCCCACCTGGAAGCCGAGTGAACAGCTGGCGGGGAGGCGAGCCTCCTCGAGGGAAGAAGAGGCAGCCCAGCCTCGTTTGGCTCAAGCCCTACTTGGCTGGAGCCGAGTGCGCCTCCAGGACGGCAGAGCTCCAGCTCTGCTCAGAGGCCCGATCTGGCAGAGTTGCTGGCGCGAGGCTGCTCTGCCCTGGGCGAGCCTTGCCCAGACTTGCCTCGCTGCTAGGCCTCCTGCCCAGGAAGCAGCTGGCTGCGCGAGGCTGGGAGACGCCACTGGCGCCTTCCTGGCCTCAGCTCGGCTCCTGCCTTGCCTTTGCACCTAGGCCCCAGGCGTCCTTGGGGAGGGCTTAGGGGCCGGTGGCTTGCACACTGCCAAGGGCTCCAGCAGGAAGAGCTCTGTGCGAGGGAAGGGAAGGGCTAGTGTAGGGCTCCTCCAGCGGTTGCTTGGCCGCCCAGAATCAGCGCCGCACGGAGTGCACCAGGCTCCCAGGGCCCCTGGCTGGGGTCTGCAGCCCCGCACACCGGAGGCTGACTCCCTGGGCGCCCAGCAGCTGCCTCACACACGTAGCTTCCCTAGCGCTCTCCTCCCCAGCAGAGACGTGTGCAGCTGGTTGGGGCCTGCCCCTGCGTGCCTGGGCTCCCGCGCACAGCCCCAGCTCAGGGCAAGCAGCCCCTGAGCCAAGACCTGCAGGAGGCGCAGAGCGCCCCCACCTGGAAGCCGAGTGAACAGCTGGCGGGGAATCGAGCCTGCTTGAGGGAAGTAGAGGCAGCCCAGGCTCGTTTGGCTCAAGCCCTACATGGCTGGAGCCGAGTGCGCCTCCAGGACGGCAGAGCTCCAGCTCTGCTCAGAGGCCCGTTCTGGCAGAGTTGCTGGCGCGAGGCTGCTCTGCCCTGGGCGAGCCTTGCCGAGACTTGCCTCGCTGCTAGGCTTCCTGCCCAGGAAGGAGCTGGCTGCGCGAGGCTGGCAGACGCCACTGGCGCCTTCCTGGCCTCAGCTCCGCTCCTTCCTTGCCTTTGCACCTAGGCCCCAGGCATCCTTGGGGAGGGCTTAGGGGCCGGTGGCTTGCACACTGCCAAGGGCTCCAGCAGGAAGATCTCTGTGCGAGGGAAGGGAAGGGCTAGTGCAGGGCTCCTCCAGCGGTTGCTTGGCCGCCAAGACTCAGCTCGGCACGGAGTGCACCAGGCTCCCAGGGCCCCTGGCTGCGGTCTGCAGCCCCGCACACCCGGAGGCTGACTCCCTGGGCGCCCAGCAGCTGCCTCACACACGTAGCTTCCCTAGCGCTCTCCTCCCCAGCAGAGACGTGTGCAGCTGGTTGGGGCCTGGCCCTGAGTGCCTGGGCTCCCGCGCACAGCCCCAGCTCAGGGCAAGCAGCCCCTGAGCCAAGACCTGCAGGAGGCGAAGAGCGCCCCCACCTGGAAGCCAAGTGAACAGCTGGCGGGGAGGCGAGCCTCCCTGAGGGAAGTAGAGGCAGCCCAGCCTCGTTTGGCTCAAGCCCTACTTGGCTGGAGCCGAGTGCGCCTCCAGGACGGCAGAGCTCCAGCTCTGCTCAGAGGCCCGATCTGGCAGAGTTGCTGGCGCGAGGCTGCTCTGCCCTGGGCGAGCCTTGCCCAGACTTGCCTCGCTGCTAGGCTTCCTGCCCAGGAAGGAGCAGGCTGCGCGAGGCTGGGAGACGCCACTGGCGCCTTCCTGGCCTCAGCTCCGCTCCTGCCTTGCCTTTGCACCTAGGCCGCAGGCGTCCTTGGGGAGGGCTTAGGGGCCGGTGGCTTTCACACTGCCAAGGGCTCCAGCAGGAAGATCTCTGTGCAAGGGAAGGGAAGGGCTAGTGCAAGGCTCCTCCAGCGGTTGCTTGGCCGCCCAGACTCAGCTCGGCACGGAGTGCACCAGGCTCCCAGGGCCCCTGGCTGGGGTCTGCAGCCCCGCACACCCGGAGGCTGACTCCCTGGGTGCCCAGCAGCTGCCTCACACACGTAGCTTCCCTAGCGCTCTCCTCCCCAGCAGAGACGGGTGCAGCTGGTTGGGGCCTGCACCTGCGTGCCTGGGCTCCCGCGCACAGCCCCAGCTCAGGGCAAGCAGCCCCTGAGCCAAGACCTGCAGGAGGCGAAGAGCGCCCCCACCTGGAAGCCGAGTGAACAGCTGGCGGGGAGGCGAGCCTCCCTGAGGGAAGTAGAGGCAGCCCAGCCTCGTTTGGCTAAAGCCCTACTTGGCTGGAGCCGAGTGCGCCTCCAGGACGGCAGAGCTCCAGCTCAGCTCAGAGGCCCGATCTGGCAGAGTTGCTGGCGCGAGGCTGCTCTGCCCTGGGCGAGCTTTGCCCAGACTTGCCTCGCTGCTAGGCTTCCTGCCCAGGAAGGAGCAGGCTGCGCGAGGCTGGGAGACGCCACTGGCGCCTTCCTGGCCTCAGCTCCGCTCCTGCCTTGCCTTTGCACCTAGGCCCCAGGCGTCCTTGGGGAGGGCTTAGGGGCCGGTGGCTTGCACACTGCCAAGGGCCCCAGCAGGAAGAGCTCTGTGCGAGGGAAGGGAAGGGCTAGTGCAGGGCTCCTCCAGCGGTAGCTTGGCCGCCCAGACTCAGCTCGGCACGGAGTGCACCAGGCTCCCAGGGCCCCTGGCTGGGGTCTGCTGCCCCGCACACCCGGAGGCTGACTCCCTGGGCGCCCAGCAGCTGCCTCACACACGTAGCTTCCCTAGCGCTCTCCTCCCCAGCAGAGACGTGTGCAGCTGGTTGGCGCCTGCCCCTGCGTGCCTGGGCTCCCGCCCACAGCCCCAGCTCAGGGCAAGCAGCCCCTGAGCCAAGACCTGCAGGAGGCGCAGAGCGCCCCCACCTTGAAGCCGAGTGAACAGCTGGCGGGGAGGCGAGCCTCCTCGAGGGAAGTAGAGGCAGCCCAGCCTCGTTTGGCTCAAGCCCTACTTGGCTGGAGCCGAGTGCGACTCCAGGACGGCAGAGCTACAGCTCTGCTCAGAGGCCCGATCTGGCAGAGTTGCTGGCGCGAGGCTGCTCTGCCCTGGGCGAGCCTTGCCCAGACTTGCCTCGCTGCTAGGCTTCCTGCCCAGGAAGCAGCTGGCTGCGCGAGGCTGGGAGACGCCACTGGCGCCTTCCTGGCCTCACCTCGGCTCCTGCCTTGCCTTTGGACCTAGGCCCCAGGCGTCCTTGGGGAGGGCTTAGGGGCCGGTGGCTTACACACTGCCAAGGGCACCAGCAGGAAGAGCTCTGTGCGAGGGAAGGGAAGGGCTAGTGCAGGGCTCCTCCAGCGGTTGCTTGGCCGCCCAGAATCAGCGCCGCACGGAGTGCACCAGGCTCGCAGGGCCCCTGGCTGGGGTCTGCAGCCCCGCACACCCGGAGGCTGACTCCCTGGGCGCCCAGCAGCTGCCTCACACACGTAGCTTCCCTAGCGCTCTCCTCCCCAGCAGAGACGTGTGCAGCTGGGTTGGGCCTGCCCCTGCGTGCCTGGGCTCCTGCGCACAGCCCCAGCTCAGGGCAAGCAGCCCCTGAGCCAAGACCTGCAGGAGGCGCAGAGCGCCCCCAACTGGAAGCCGAGTGAACAGCTGGCGGGGAGGCGAGCCTCCTCGAGGGAAGAAGAGGCAGCCCAGCCTCGTTTGGCTCAAGCCCTACTTGGCTGAAGCCGAGTGCGCCTCCAGGACGGCAGAGCTCCAGCTCTGCTCAGAGGCCCGATCTGGCAGAGTTGCTGGCGCGAGGCTGCTCTGCCCTGGGCGAGCCTTGCCCAGACTTGCCTCGCTGCTAGGCTTCCTGCCCAGGAAGGAGCATGCTGCGCGAGGCTGGGAGACGCCACTGGCGCCTTCCTGGCCTCAGCTCCGCTCCTGCCTTGCCTTTGCACCTAGGCCCCAGGCGTCCTTGGGGAGGGCTTAGGGGCCGGTGGCTTGCACACTGCCAAGGGCTCCAGCAGGAAGATCTCTGTGCGAGGGAAGGGAAGGGCTAGTGCAGGGCTCCTCCAGCGGTTGCTTGGCCGCCCAGACTCAGGGCCGCTCGGAGTGCACCAGGCTCCCAGGGCCCCTGGCTGGGGTCTGCAGCCCCGCACACCCGGAGGCTGACTCCCTGGGCGCCCAGCAGCTGCCTCACACACGTAGCTTCCCTAGCGCTCTCCTCGCCAGCAGAGACGTGTGCAGCTGGTTGGGGCCTGCCCCTGCGTGCCTGGGCTCCCGCCCACAGCCCCAGCTCAGGGCAAGCAGCCCCTGAGCCAAGACCTGCAGGAGGCGCAGAGCGCCCCCACCTGGAAGCCGAGTGAACAGCTGGCGGGGAGGCGAGCCTGCTTGAGGGAAGTAGAGGCAGCCCAGGCTCGTTTGGCTCAAGCCCTACATGGCTGGAGCCGAGTGCGCCTCCAGGACGGCAGAGCTCCAGCTCTGCTCAGAGGCCCGTTCTGGCAGAGTTGCTGGCGCGAGGCTGCTCTGCCCTGGGCGAGCCTTGCCAAGACTTGCCTCGCTGCTAGGCTTCCTGCCCAGGAAGGAGCTGGCTGCGCGAAGCTGGGAGACGCCACTGGCGCCTTTCTGGCCTCAGCTCCGCTTCTCCCTTGCCTTTGCACCTAGGCCCCAGGCGTCCTTGGGGAGGGCTTAGGGGCCGGTGGCTTGCACACTGCCAAGGGCTGCAGCAGGAAGAGCTCTGTGCGAGGGAAGGGAAGGGCTAGTGCAGGGCTCCTCCAGCGGTTGCTTGGCCGCCCAGACTCAGCGCCGCACGGAGTGCACCAGGCTCCCAGGGCCCCTGGCTGGGGTCTGCAGCCCCGCACACCCGGAGGCTGACTCCCTGGGCGCCCAGCAGCTGCCTCACACACGTAGCTTCCCTAGCGCTCTCCTCCCCAGCAGAGACGTGTGCAGCTGGTTGGGGCCTGCCCCTGCGTGCCTGGGCTCCCGCGCACAGCCCCAGCTCAGGGCAAGCAGCCCCTGAGCCAAGACCTGCAGGAGGCGCAGAGCGCCCCCACCTGGAAGCCGAGTGAACAGCTGGCGGGGAATCGAGCCTGCTTGAGGGAAGTAGAGGCAGCCCAGGCTCGTTTGGCTCAAGCCCTACATGGCTGGAGCCGAGTGCGCCTCCAGGACGGCAGAGCTCCAGCTCTGCTCAGAGGCCCGTTCTGGCAGAGTTGCTGGCGCGAGGCTGCTCTGCCCTGGGCGAGCCTTGCCGAGACTTGCCTCGCTGCTAGGCTTCCTGCCCAGGAAGGAGCTGGCTGCGCGAGGCTGGCAGACGCCACTGGCGCCTTCCTGGCCTCAGCTCCGCTCCTTCCTTGCCTTTGCACCTAGGCCCCAGGCATCCTTGGGGAGGGCTTAGGGGCCGGTGGCTTGCACACTGCCAAGGGCTCCAGCAGGAAGATCTCTGTGCGAGGGAAGGGAAGGGCTAGTGCAGGGCTCCTCCAGCGGTTGCTTGGCCGCCAAGACTCAGCTCGGCACGGAGTGCACCAGGCTCCCAGGGCCCCTGGCTGCGGTCTGCAGCCCCGCACACCCGGAGGCTGACTCCCTGGGCGCCCAGCAGCTGCCTCACACACGTAGCTTCCCTAGCGCTCTCCTCCCCAGCAGAGACGTGTGCAGCTGGTTGGGGCCTGGCCCTGAGTGCCTGGGCTCCCGAGCACAGCCCCAGCTCAGGGCAAGCAGCCCCTGAGCCAAGACCTGCAGGAGGCGAAGAGCGCCCCCACCTGGAAGCCGAGTGAACAGCTGGCGGGGAGGCGAGCCTCCCTGAGGGAAGTAGAGGCAGCCCAGCCTCGTTTGGCTCAAGCCCTACTTGGCTGGAGCCGAGTGCGCCTCCAGGACGGCAGAGCTCCAGCTCTGCTCAGAGGCCCGATCTGGCAGAGTTGCTGGCGCGAGGCTGCTCTGCCCTGGGCGAGCCTTGCCCAGACTTGCCTCGCTGCTAGGCTTCCTGCCCAGGAAGGAGCAGGCTGCGCGAGGCTGGGAGACGCCACTGGCGCCTTCCTGGCCTCAGCTCCGCTCCTGCCTTGCCTTTGCACCTAGGCCGCAGGCGTCCTTGGGGAGGGCTTAGGGGCCGGTGGCTTTCACACTGCCAAGGGCTCCAGCAGGAAGATCTCTGTGCAAGGGAAGGGAAGGGCTAGTGCAAGGCTCCTCCAGCGGTTGCTTGGCCGCCCAGACTCAGCTCGGCACGGAGTGCACCAGGCTCCCAGGGCCCCTGGCTGGGGTCTGCAGCCCCGCACACCCGGAGGCTGACTCCCTGGGCGCCCAGCAGCTGCCTCACACACGTAGCTTCCCTAGCGCTCTCCTCCCCAGCAGAGACGTGTGCAGCTGGTTGGGGCCTGCACCTGCGTGCCTGGGCTCCCGCGCACAGCCCCAGCTCAGGGCAAGCAGCCCCTGAGCCAAGACCTGCAGGAGGCGCAGAGCGCCCCCACCTGGAAGCCGAGTGAACAGCTGGCGGGGAGGCGAGCCTCCTCGAGGGAAGAAGAGGCAGCCCAGCCTCGTTTGGCTCAAGCCCTACTTGGCTGGAGCCGAGTGCGCCTCCAGGACGGCAGAGCTCCAGCTCTGCTCAGAGGCCCGATCTGGCAGAGTTGCTGGCGCGAGGCTGCTCTGCCCTGGGCGAGCCTTGCCCAGACTTGCCTCGCTGCTAGGCCTCCTGCCCAGGAAGCAGCTGGCTGCGCGAGGCTGGGAGACGCCACTGGCGCCTTCCTGGCCTCAGCTCGGCTCCTGCCTTGCCTTTGCACCTAGGCCCCAGGCGTCCTTGGGGAGGGCTTAGGGGCCGGTGGCTTGCACACTGCCAAGGGCTCCAGCAGGAAGAGCTCTGTGCGAGGGAAGGGAAGGGCTAGTGTAGGGCTCCTCCAGCGGTTGCTTGGCCGCCCAGAATCAGCGCCGCACGGAGTGCACCAGGCTCCCAGGGCCCCTGGCTGGGGTCTGCAGCCCCGCACACCGGAGGCTGACTCCCTGGGCGCCCAGCAGCTGCCTCACACACGTAGCTTCCCTAGCGCTCTCCTCCCCAGCAGAGACGTGTGCAGCTGGTTGGGGCCTGCCCCTGCGTGCCTGGGCTCCCGCGCACAGCCCCAGCTCAGGGCAAGCAGCCCCTGAGCCAAGACCTGCAGGAGGCGCAGAGCGCCCCCACCTGGAAGCCGAGTGAACAGCTGGCGGGGAATCGAGCCTGCTTGAGGGAAGTAGAGGCAGCCCAGGCTCGTTTGGCTCAAGCCCTACATGGCTGGAGCCGAGTGCGCCTCCAGGACGGCAGAGCTCCAGCTCTGCTCAGAGGCCCGTTCTGGCAGAGTTGCTGGCGCGAGGCTGCTCTGCCCTGGGCGAGCCTTGCCCAGACTTGCCTCGCTGCTAGGCTTCCTGCCCTGGAAGGAGCAGGCTGCGCGAGGCTGGGAGACGCCACTGGCGCCTTCCTGGCCTCAGCTCCGCTCCTGCCTTGCCTTTGCACCTAGGCCCCAGGCGTCCTTGGGGAGGGCTTAGGGGCCGGTGGCTTGCACACTGCCAAAGGCACCAGCAGGAAGAGCTCTGTGCGAGGGAAGGGAAGGGCTAGTGCAGGGCTCCTCCAGCGGTTGCTTGGCCGCCCAGACTCAGCGCCGCACGGAGTGCACCAGGCTCCCAAGGCCCCTGGCTGGGGTCTGCAGCCCCACACACCCGGAGGCTGACTCCCTGGGCGCCCAGCAGCTGCCTCACACACGTAGCTTCCCTAGCGCTCTCCTCCCCAGCAGAGACGTGTGCAGCTGGTTGGGGCCTTCCCCTGCGTGCCTGGGCTCCCGCCCACAGCCCCAGCTCAGGGCAAGCAGCCCCTGAGCCAAGACCTGCAGGAGTCGCAGAGCGCCCCCACCTGGAAGCCGAGTGAACAGCTGGCGGGGATGCGAGCCTGCTTGAGGGAAGTAGAGGCAGCCCAGGCTCGTTTGGCTCAAGCCCTACATGGCTAGAGCCGAGTGCGCCTCCAGGACGGCAGAGCTCCAGCTCTGCTCAGAGGCCCGATCTGGCAGAGTTGGTGGCGCGAGGCTGCTCTGCCCTGGGCGAGCCTTGCCCAGACTTGCCTCGCTGCTAGGCTTCCTGCCCAGGAAGGAGCAGGCTGCGCGAGGCTGGGAGACGCCACTGGCGCCTTCCTGGCCTCAGCTCCGCTCCTGCCTTGCCTTTGCACCTAGGCCGCAGGCGTCCTTGGGGAGGGCTTAGGGGCCGGTGGCTTTCACACTGCCAAGGGCTCCAGCAGGAAGATCTCTGTGCAAGGGAAGGGAAGGGCTAGTGCAGGGCTCCTCCAGCGGTTGCTTGGCCGCCCAGACTCAGCTCGGCACGGAGTGCACCAGGCTCCCAGGGCCCCTGGCTGGGGTCTGCAGCCCCGCACACCCGGAGGCTGACTCCCTGGGCGCCCAGCAGCTGCCTCACACACGTAGCTTCCCTAGCGCTCTCCTCCCCAGCAGAGACGTGTGCAGCTGGTTGGGGCCTGCCCCTGCGTGCCTGGGCTCCCGTGCACAGCCCCAGCTCAGGGCAAGCAGCCCCTGAGCCAAGACCTGCAGGAGGCGCAGAGCGGCCCCACCTGGAAGCCGAGTGAACAGCTGGCGGGGAGGCGAGCCTCCTCGAGGGAAGTAGAGGCAGCCCAGCCTCGTTTGGCTCAAGCCCTACTTGGCTGGAGCCGAGTGCGCCTCCAGGACGGCAGAGCTCCAGGTCTGCTCAGAGGCCCGATCTGGCAGAGTTGCTGGCGCGAGGCTGCTCTGCCCTGGGCGAGCCTTGCCCAGACTTGCCTCGCTGCTAGGCTTCCTGCCCAGGAAGGAGCAGGCTGCGCGAGGCTGGCAGACGCCAATGGCGCCTTCCTGGCCTCAGCTCCGCTCCTCCCTTGCCTTTGCACCTAGGCCCCAGGCAGGCGTCCTTGGGGAGGGCTTAGGGGCCGGTGGCTTGCACACTGCCAAGGGCTCCAGCAGGAAGAGCTCTGTGCGAGGGAAGGGAAGGGCTAGTGCAGGGCTCCTCCAGCGGTTGCTTTGCCGCCCAGACTCAGCGCCGCACGGAGTGCACCAGGCTCCCAGGGCCCCTGGCTGGGGTCTGCAGCCCCGCACACCCGGAGGCTGACTCCCTGGGAGCCCAGCAGCTGCCTCACACACGTAGCTTCCCTAGCGCTCTCCTCCCCAGCAGAGACGTGTGCAGCTGGTTGGGGCCTGCCCCTGCGTGCCTGGGCTCCCGCCCACAGCCCCAGCTCAGGGCAAGCAGCCCCTGAGCCAAGACCTGCAGGAGGCGCAGAGCGCCCCCACCTGGAAGCCGAGTGAACAGCTGGCGGGGAGGCGAGCCTCCTCGAGGGAAGAAGAGGAAGCCCAGCCTCGTTTGGCTCAAGCCCTACTTGGCTGGAGCCGAGTGCGCCTCCAGGACGGCAGAGCTCCAGCTCTGCTCAGAGGCCCGATCTGGCAGAGTTGCTGGCGCGAGGCTGCTCTGCCCTGGGCGAGCCTTGCCCAGACTTGCCTCGCTGCTAGGCCTCCTGCCCAGGAAGCAGCTGGCTGCGCGAGGCTGGGAGACGCCACTGGCGCCTTCCTGGCCTCAGCTCTGCTCCTGCCTTGCCTTTGCACCTAGGCCCCAGGCGTCCTTGGGGAGGGCTTAGGGGCCGGTGGCTTACACACTGCCAAGGGCTCCAGCAGGAAGAGCTCTGTGCGAGGGAAAGGAAGGGCTAGTGCAGGGCTCCTCCAGCGGTTGCTTGGCCGCCCAGACTCAGGGCCGCTCGGAGTGCACCAGGCTCCCAGGGCCCCTGGCTGGGGTCTGCAGCCCCGCACACCCGGAGGCTGACTCCCTGGGCGCCCAGCAGCTGTCTCACACACGTAGCTTCCCTAGCGCTCTCCTCGCCAGCAGAGACGTATGCAGCTGGTTTGGGCCTGCCCCTGCGTGCCTGGGCTCCCGCCCACAGCCCCAGCTCAGGGCAAGCAGCCCCTGAGCCAAGACCTGCAGGAGGCGCAGAGCGCCCCCACCTGGAAGCCGAGTGAACAGCTGGCGGGGAGGCGAGCCTGCTTGAGGGAAGTAGAGGCAGCCCAGGCTTGTTTGGCTCAAGCCCTACATGGCTGGAGCCGAGTGCGCCTCCAGGACGGCAGAGCTCCAGCTCTGCTCAGAGGCCCGTTCTGGCAGAGTTGCTGGCGCGAGGCTGCTCTGCCCTGGGCGAGCCTTGCCGAGACTTGCCTCGCTGCTAGGCTTCCTGCCCAGGAAGGAGCTGGCTGCGCGAAGCTGGGAGACGCCACTGGCGCCTTTCTGGCCTCAGCTCCGCTTCTCCCTTTCCTTTGCACCTAGGCCCCAGGCGTCCTTGGGGAGGGCTTAGGGGCCGGTGGCTTGCACACTGCCAAGGGCTGCAGCAGGAAGAGCTCTGTGCGAGGGAAGGGAAGGGCTAGTGCAGGGCTCCTCCAGCGGTTGCTTGGCCGCCCAGACTCAGCGCCGCACGGAGTGCACCAGGCTCCCAGGGCCCCTGGCTGGGGTCTGCAGCCCCGCACACCCGGAGGCTGACTCCCTGGGCGCCCAGCAGCTGCCTCACACACGTAGCTTCCCTAGCGCTCTCCTCCCCAGCAGAGACGTGTGCAGCTGGTTGGGGCCTGCCCCTGCGTGCCTGGGCTCCCGCGCACAGCCCCAGCTCAGGGCAAGCAGCCCCTGAGCCAAGACCTGCAGGAGGCGCAGAGCGCCCCCACCTGGAAGCCGAGTGAACAGCTGGCGGGGAGGCGAGCCTGCTTGAGGGAAGTAGAGGCAGCCCAGGCTCGTTTGGCTCAAGCCCTACATGGCTGGAGCCGAGTGCGCCTCCAGGACGGCAGAGCTCCAGCTCTGCTCAGAGGCCCGTTCTGGCAGAGTTGCTGGCGCGAGGCTGCTCTGCCCTGGGCGAGCCTTGCCGAGACTTGCCTCGCTGCTAGGCTTCCTGCCCAGGAAGGAGCTGGCTGCGCGAGGCTGGGAGACGCCACTGGCGCCTTCCTGGCCTCAGCTCCGCTCCTCCCTTGCCTTTGCACCTAGGCCCCAGGCGTCCTTGGGGAGGGCTTAGGGGCCGGTGGCTTGCACACTGCCAAGGGCTCCAGCAGGAAGATCTCTGTGCGAGGGAAGGGAAGGGCTAGTGCAGGGCTCCTCCAGCGGTTGCTTGGCCGCCCAGACTCAGCGTCGCACGGAGTGCACCAGGCTCCCAGGGCCCCTGGCAGGGGTCTGCAGCCCCGCACACACGGAGGCTGACTCCCTGGGCGCCCAGCAGCTGCCTCACACACGTAGCTTCCCTAGCGCTCTCCTCCCCAGCAGAGACGTGTGCAGCTGGTTGGGGCCTGCCCCTGCGTGCCTGGGCTCCCGCCCACAGCCCCAGCTCAGGGCAAGCAGCCCCTGAGCCAAGACCTGCAGGAGGCGCAGAGCGCCCCCACCTGGAAGCCGAGTGAACAGCTGGCGGGGAGGCGAGCCTCCTCGAGGGAAGAAGAGGCAGCCCAGCCTCGTTTGGCTCAAGCCCTACTTGGCTGGAGCCGAGTGCGCCTCCAGGACGGCAGAGCTCCAGCTCTGCTCAGAGGCCCGATCTGGCAGAGTTGCTGGCGCGAGGCTGCTCTGCCCTGGGCGAGCCTTGCCCAGACTTGCCTCGCTGCTAGGCCTCCTGCCCAGGAAGCAGCTGGCTGCGCGAGGCTGGGAGACGCCACTGGCGCCTTCCTGGCCTCAGCTCGGCTCCTGCCTTGCCTTTGCACCTAGGCCCCAGGCGTCCTTGGGGAGGGCTTAGGGGCCGGTGGCTTGCACACTGCCAAGGGCTCCAGCAGGAAGAGCTCTGTGCGAGGGAAGGGAAGGGCTAGTGTAGGGCTCCTCCAGCGGTTGCTTGGCCGCCCAGACTCAGCTCGGCACGGAGTGCACCAGGCTCCCAGGGCCCCTGGCTGGGGTCTGCAGCCCCGCACACCGGAGGCTGACTCCCTGGGCGCCCAGCAGCTGCCTCACACACGTAGCTTCCCTAGCGCTCTCCTCGCCAGCAGAGACGTGTGCAGCTGGTTGGGGCCTGCCCCTGCGTGCCTGGGCTCCCGCGCACAGCCCCAGCTCAGGGCAAGCAGCCCCTGAGCCAAGACCTGCAGGAGGCGCAGAGCGCCCCCACCTGGAAGCCGAGTGAACAGCTGGCGGGGAGGCGAGCCTGCTTGAGGGAAGTAGAGGCAGCCCAGGCTCGTTTGGCTCAAGCCCTACATGGCTGGAGCCGAGTGCGCCTCCAGGACGGCAGAGCTCCAGCTCTGCTCAGAGGCCCGTTCTGGCAGAGTTGCTGGCGCGAGGCTGCTCTGCCCTGGGCGAGCCTTGCCGAGACTTGCCTCGCTGCTAGGCTTCCTGCCCAGGAAGGAGCTGGCTGCGCGAGGCTGGGAGACGCCACTGGCGCCTTCCTGGCCTCAGCTCCGCTCCTCCCTTGCCTTTGCACCTAGGCCCCAGGCGTCCTTGGGGAGGGCTTAGGGGCCGGTGGCTTGCACACTGCCAAGGGCTCCAGCAGGAAGATCTCTGTGCGAGGGAAGGGAAGGACTAGTGCAGGGCTCCTCCAGCGGTTGCTTGGCCGCCAAGACTCAGCTCGGCACGGAGTGCACCAGGCTCCCAGGGCCCCTGGCTGCGGTCTGCAGCCCCGCACACCCGGAGGCTGACTCCCTGGGCGCCCAGCAGCTGCCTCACACACGTAGCTTCCCTAGCGCTCTCCTCCCCAGCAGAGACGTGTGCAAGTGGTTGGGGCCTGCCCCTGCGTGCCTGGGCTGCCGCGCACAGCCCCAGCTCAGGGCAAGCAGCCCCTGAGCCAAGACCTGCAGGAGGCGCAGAGCGCCCCCACCTGGAAGCCGAGTGAACAGCTGGCGGGGAGGCGAGCCTCCCTGAGGGAAGTAGAGGCAGCCCAGCCTCTTTTGGCTCAAGCCCTACTTGGCTGGAGCCGAGTGCGCCTCCAGGACGGCAGAGCTCCAGCTCTGCTCAGAGGCCCGATCTGGCAGAGTTGCTGGCGCGAGGCTGCTCTGCCCTGGGCGAGCCTTGCCCAGACTTGCCTCGCTGCTAGGCTTCCTGCCCAGGAAGGAGCAGGCTGCGCGAGGCTGGGAGACGCCACTGGCGCCTTTCTGGCCTCAGCTCCGCTCCTGCCTTGCCTTTGCACCTAGGCCCCAGGCGTCCTTGGGGAGGGCTTAGGGGCCGGTGGCTTGCACACTGCCAAGGTCACCAGCAGGAAGAGCTCTGTGCGAGGGAAGGGAAGGGCTAGTGCAGGGCTCCTCCAGCGGTTGCTTGGCCGCCCAGACTCAGCGCCGCACGGAGTGCACCAGGCTCCCAAGGCCCCTGGCTGGGGTCTGCAGCCCCACACACCCGGAGGCTGACTCCCTGGGCGCCCAGCAGCTGCCTCACACACGTAGCTTCCCTAGCGCTCTCCTCCCCAGCAGAGACGTGTGCAGCTGGTTGGGGCCTGGCCCTGAGTGCCTGGGCTCCCGCGCACAGCCCCAGCTCAGGGCAAGCAGCCCCTGAGCCAAGACCTGCAGGAGGCGAAGAGCGCCCCCACCTGGAAGCCGAGTGAACAGCTGGCGGGGAGACGAGCCTCCCTGAGGGAAGTAGAGGCAGCCCAGGCTCGTTTGGCTCAAGCCCTACTTGGCTGGAGCCGAGTGCGCCTCCAGGACGGCAGAGCTCCAGCTCTGCTCAGAGGCCCGATCTGGCAGAGTTGCTGGCGCGAGGCTGCTCTGCCCTGGGCGAGCCTTGCCGAGACTTGCCTCGCTGCTAGGCTTCCTGCCCAGGAAGGAGCAGGCTGCACGAGGCTGGGAGACGCCACTGGCGCCTTCCTGGCCTCAGCTCCGCTCCTGCCTTGCCTTTGCACCTAGGCCGCAGGCGTCCTTGGGGAGGGCTTAGGGGCCGGTGGCTTTCACACTGCCAAGGGCTCCAGCAGGAAGATCTCTGTGCAAGGGAAGGGAAGGGCTAGTGCAGGGCTCCTCCAGCGGTTGCTTGGCCGCCCAGACTCAGCTCGGCACGGAGTGCACCAGGCTCCCAGGGCCCCTGGCTGGGGTCTGCAGCCCCGCACACCCGGAGGCTGACTCCCTGGGCGCCCAGCAGCTGCCTCACACACGTAGCTTCCCTAGCGCTCTCCTCCCCAGCAGAGACGTGTGCAGCTGGTTGGGGCCTGCACCTGCGTGCCTGGGCTCCCGCGCACAGCCCCAGCTCAGGGCAAGCAGCCCCTGAGCCAAGACCTGCAGGAGGCGCAGAGCGCCCCCACCTGGAAGCCGAGTGAACAGCTGGCGGGGAGGCGAGCCTCCCTGAGGGAAGTAGAGGCAGCCCAGCCTCGTTTGGCTCAAGCCCTACTTGGCTGGAGCCGAGTGCGCCTCCAGGACGGCAGAGCTCCAGCTCTGCTCAGAGGCCCGATCTGGCAGAGTTGCTGGCGCGAGGCTGCTCTGCCCTGGGCGAGCCTTGCCCAGACTTGCCTCGCTGCTAGGCTTCCTGCCCAGGAAGCAGCTGGCTGCGCAAGGCTGGGAGACGCCACTGGCGCCTTCCTGGCCTCAGCTCTGCTCCTGCCTTGCCTTTGCACCTAGGCCCCAGGCGTCCTTGGGGAGGGCTTAGGGGCCGGTGGCTTACACACTGCCAAGGGCTCCAGCAGGAAGAGCTCTGTGCGAGGGAAGGGACGGTCTAGTGCAGGGCTCCTCCAGCGGTTGCTTGGCCGCCCAGACTCAGCGCCGCTCGGAGTGCACCAGGCTCCCAGGGCCCCTGGCTGGGGTCTGCAGCCCCGCACACCCGGAGGCTGACTCCCTGGGCGCCCAGCAGCTGCCTCACACACGTAGCTTCCCTAGCGCTCTCCTCCCCAGCAGAGACGTGTGCAGCTGGTTGGGGCCTGCCCCTGCGTGCCTGGGCTCCCGCGCACAGCCCCAGCTCAGGGCAAGCAGCCCCTGAGCCAAGACCTGCAGGAGGCGCAGAGCGCCCCCACCTGGAAGCCGAGTGAACAGCTGGCGGGGAGGCGAGCCTGCTTGAGGGAAGTAGAGGCAGCCCAGGCTCGTTTGGCTCAAGCCCTACATGGCTGGAGCCGAGTGCGCCTCCAGGACGGCAGAGCTCCAGCTCTGCTCAGAGGCCCGTTCTGGCAGAGTTGCTGGCGCGAGGCTGCTCTGCCCTGGGCGAGCCTTGCCGAGACTTGCCTCGCTGCTAGGCTTCCTGCCCAGGAATGAGCTGGCTGCGCGAGGCTGGGAGACGGCACTGGCGCCTTCCTGGCCTCAGCTCCGCTCCTCCCTTGCCTTTGCACCTAGGCCCCAGGCGTCCTTGGGGAGGGCTTAGGGGCCGGTGGCTTGCACACTGCCAAGGGCTCCAGCAGGAAGATCTCTGTGCGAGGGAAGGGAAGGGCTAGTGCAGGGCTCCTCCAGCGGTTGCTTGGCCGCCCAGACTCAGCGCCGCACGGAGTGCACCAGGCTCCCAGGGCCCCTGGCTGGGGTCTGCAGCCCCGCACACCCGGAGGCTGACTCCCTGGGCGCCCAGCAGCTGCCTCACACACGTAGCTTCCCTAGCGCTCTCCTCCCCAGCAGAGACGTGTGCAGCTGGTTGGGGCCTGCCCCTGCGTGCCTGGGCTCCCGCGCACAGCCCCAGCTCAGGGCAAGCAGCCCCTGAGCCAAGACCTGCAGGAGGCGCAGAGCGCCCCCACCGGAAGCCGAGTGAACAGCTGGCGGGGAGGCGAGCCTCCTCGAGGGAAGAAGAGGCAGCCCAGCCTCGTTTGGCTCAAGCCCTACTTGGCTGGAGCCGAGTGCGCCTCCAGGACGGCAGAGCTCCAGCTCTGCTCAGAGGCCCGATCTGGCAGAGTTGCTGGCGCGAGGCTGCTCTGCCCTGGGCGAGCCTTGCCCAGACTTGCCTCGCTGCTAGGCTTCCTGCCCAGGAAGCAGCTGGCTGCGCAAGGCTGGGAGACGCCACTGGCGCCTTCCTGGCCTCAGCTCTGCTCCTGCCTTGCCTTTGCACCTAGGCCCCAGGCGTCCTTGGGGAGGGCTTAGGGGCCGGTGGCTTACACACTGCCAAGGGCTCCAGCAGGAAGAGCTCTGTGCGAGGGAAGGGAAGGGCTAGTGCAGGGCTCCTCCAGCGGTTGCTTGGCCGCCCAGACTCAGCGCAGCTCGGAGTGCACCAGGCTCCCAGGGCCCCTGGCTGGGGTCTGCAGCCCCGCACACCCGGAGGCTGACTCCCTGGGCGCCCAGCAGCTGCCTCACACACGTAGCTTCCCTAGCGCTCTCCTCCCCAGCAGAGACGTGTGCAGCTGGTTATGGCCTGCCCGTGCGTGCCTGGGCTCCCGCGCACAGCCCCAGCTCAGGGCAAGCAGCCCCTGAGCCAAGACCTGCAGGAGGCGCAGAGCGCCCCCACCTGGAAGCCGAGTGAACAGCTGGCGGGGAGGCGAGCCTGCTTGAGGGAAGTAGAGGCAGCCCAGGCTCGTTTGGCTCAAGCCCTACATGGCTGGAGCCGAGTGCGCCTCCAGGACGGCAGAGCTCCAGCTCTGCTCAGAGGCCCGTTCTGGCAGAGTTGCTGGCGCGAGGCTGCTCTGCCCTGGGCGAGCCTTGCCGAGACTTGCCTCGCTGCTAGGCTTCCTGCCCAGGAAGGAGCTGGCTGCGCGAGGCTGGGAGACGCCACTGGCGCCTTCCTGGCCTCAGCTCCGCTCCTCCCTTGCCTTTGCACCTAGGCCCCAGGCGTCCTTGGGGAGGGCTTAGGGGCCGGTGGCTTGCACAGTGCCAAGGGCTCCAGCAGGAAGATCTCTGTGCGAGGGAAGGGAAGGGCTAGTGCAGGGCTCCTCCAGCGGTTGCTTGGCCGCCAAGACTCAGCACGGCACGGAGTGCACCAGGCTCCCAGGGCCCCTGGCAGGGGTCTGCAGCCCCGCACACACGGAGGCTGACTCCCTGGGCGCCCAGCAGCTGCCTCACACACGGAGCTTCCCTAGCGCTCTCCTCCCCAGCAGAGACGTGTGCAGCTGGTTGGGGCCTGCCCCTGCGTGCCTGTGCTCCCGCCCACAGCCCCAGCTCAGGGCAAGCAGCCCCTGAGCCAAGACCTGCAGGAGGCGCAGAGCGCCCCCACCTGGAAGCCGAGTGAACAGCTGGCGGGGAGGCGAGCCTCCTCGAGGGAAGAAGAGGCAGCCCAGCCTCGTTTGGCTCAAGCCCTACTTGGCTGGAGCCGAGTGCGCCTCCAGGACGGCAGAGCTCCAGCTCTGCTCAGAGGCCCGATCTGGCAGAGTTGCTGGCGCGAGGCTGCTCTGCCCTGGGCGAGCCTTGCCCAGACTTGCCTCGCTGCTAGGCCTCCTGCCCAGGAAGCAGCTGGCTGCGCGAGGCTGGGAGACGCCACTGGCGCCTTCCTGGCCTCAGCTCGGCTCCTGCCTTGCCTTTGCACCTAGGCCCCAGGCGTCCTTGGGGAGGGCTTAGGGGCCGGTGGCTTGCACACTGCCAAGGGCTCCAGCAGGAAGAGCTCTGTGCGAGGGAAGGGAAGGGCTAGTGTAGGGCTCCTCCAGCGGTTGCTTGGCCGCCCAGACTCAGCTCGGCACGGAGTGCACCAGGCTCCCAGGGCCCCTGGCTGGGGTCTGCAGCCCCGCACACCGGAGGCTGACTCCCTGGGCGCCCAGCAGCTGCCTCACACACGTAGCTTCCCTAGCGCTCTCCTCGCCAGCAGAGACGTGTGCAGCTGGTTGGGGCCTGCCCCTGCGTGCCTGGGCTCCCGCGCACAGCCCCAGCTCAGGGCAAGCAGCCCCTGAGCCAAGACCTGCAGGAGGCGCAGAGCGCCCCCACCTGGAAGCCGAGTGAACAGCTGGCGGGGAGGCGAGCCTGCTTGAGGGAAGTAGAGGCAGCCCAGGCTCGTTTGGCTCAAGCCCTACATGGCTGGAGCCGAGTGCGCCTCCAGGACGGCAGAGCTCCAGCTCTGCTCAGAGGCCCGTTCTGGCAGAGTTGCTGGCGCGAGGCTGCTCTGCCCTGGGCGAGCCTTGCCGAGACTTGCCTCGCTGCTAGGCTTCCTGCCCAGGAAGGAGCTGGCTGCGCGAGGCTGGGAGACGCCACTGGCGCCTTCCTGGCCTCAGCTCCGCTCCTCCCTTGCCTTTGCACCTAGGCCCCAGGCGTCCTTGGGGAGGGCTTAGGGGCCGGTGGCTTGCACACTGCCAAGGGCTCCAGCAGGAAGATCTCTGTGCGAGGGAAGGGAAGGACTAGTGCAGGGCTCCTCCAGCGGTTGCTTGGCCGCCAAGACTCAGCTCGGCACGGAGTGCACCAGGCTCCCAGGGCCCCTGGCTGCGGTCTGCAGCCCCGCACACCCGGAGGCTGACTCCCTGGGCGCCCAGCAGCTGCCTCACACACGTAGCTTCCCTAGCGCTCTCCTCCCCAGCAGAGACGTGTGCAAGTGGTTGGGGCCTGCCCCTGCGTGCCTGGGCTGCCGCGCACAGCCCCAGCTCAGGGCAAGCAGCCCCTGAGCCAAGACCTGCAGGAGGCGCAGAGCGCCCCCACCTGGAAGCCGAGTGAACAGCTGGCGGGGAGGCGAGCCTCCCTGAGGGAAGTAGACGCAGCCCAGCCTCTTTTGGCTCAAGCCCTACTTGGCTGGAGCCGAGTGCGCCTCCAGGACGGCAGAGCTCCAGCTCTGCTCAGAGGCCCGATCTGGCAGAGTTGCTGGCGCGAGGCTGCTCTGCCCTGGGCGAGCCTTGCCCAGACTTGCCTCGCTGCTAGGCTTCCTGCCCAGGAAGGAGCAGGCTGCGCGAGGCTGGGAGACGCCACTGGCGCCTTTCTGGCCTCAGCTCCGCTCCTGCCTTGCCTTTGCACCTAGGCCCCAGGCGTCCTTGGGGAGGGCTTAGGGGCCGGTGGCTTGCACACTGCCAAGGTCACCAGCAGGAAGAGCTCTGTGCGAGGGAAGGGAAGGGCTAGTGCAGGGCTCCTCCAGCGGTTGCTTGGCCGCCCAGACTCAGCGCCGCACGGAGTGCACCAGGCTCCCAAGGCCCCTGGCTGGGGTCTGCAGCCCCACACACCCGGAGGCTGACTCCCTGGGCGCCCAGCAGCTGCCTCACACACGTAGCTTCCCTAGCGCTCTCCTCCCCAGCAGAGACGTGTGCAGCTGGTTGGGGCCTGGCCCTGAGTGCCTGGGCTCCCGCGCACAGCCCCAGCTCAGGGCAAGCAGCCCCTGAGCCAAGACCTGCAGGAGGCGAAGAGCGCCCCCACCTGGAAGCCGAGTGAACAGCTGGCGGGGAGACGAGCCTCCCTGAGGGAAGTAGAGGCAGCCCAGGCTCGTTTGGCTCAAGCCCTACTTGGCTGGAGCCGAGTGCGCCTCCAGGACGGCAGAGCTCCAGCTCTGCTCAGAGGCCCGATCTGGCAGAGTTGCTGGCGCGAGGCTGCTCTGCCCTGGGCGAGCCTTGCCGAGACTTGCCTCGCTGCTAGGCTTCCTGCCCAGGAAGGAGCAGGCTGCACGAGGCTGGGAGACGCCACTGGCGCCTTCCTGGCCTCAGCTCCGCTCCTGCCTTGCCTTTGCACCTAGGCCGCAGGCGTCCTTGGGGAGGGCTTAGGGGCCGGTGGCTTTCACACTGCCAAGGGCTCCAGCAGGAAGATCTCTGTGCAAGGGAAGGGAAGGGCTAGTGCAGGGCTCCTCCAGCGGTTGCTTGGCCGCCCAGACTCAGCTCGGCACGGAGTGCACCAGGCTCCCAGGGCCCCTGGCTGGGGTCTGCAGCCCCGCACACCCGGAGGCTGACTCCCTGGGCGCCCAGCAGCTGCCTCACACACGTAGCTTCCCTAGCGCTCTCCTCCCCAGCAGAGACGTGTGCAGCTGGTTGGGGCCTGCACCTGCGTGCCTGGGCTCCCGCGCACAGCCCCAGCTCAGGGCAAGCAGCCCCTGAGCCAAGACCTGCAGGAGGCGCAGAGCGCCCCCACCTGGAAGCCGAGTGAACAGCTGGCGGGGAGGCGAGCCTCCCTGAGGGAAGTAGAGGCAGCCCAGCCTCGTTTGGCTCAAGCCCTACTTGGCTGGAGCCGAGTGCGCCTCCAGGACGGCAGAGCTCCAGCTCTGCTCAGAGGCCCGATCTGGCAGAGTTGCTGGCGCGAGGCTGCTCTGCCCTGGGCGAGCCTTGCCCAGACTTGCCTCGCTGCTAGGCTTCCTGCCCAGGAAGCAGCTGGCTGCGCAAGGCTGGGAGACGCCACTGGCGCCTTCCTGGCCTCAGCTCTGCTCCTGCCTTGCCTTTGCACCTAGGCCCCAGGCGTCCTTGGGGAGGGCTTAGGGGCCGGTGGCTTACACACTGCCAAGGGCTCCAGCAGGAAGAGCTCTGTGCGAGGGAAGGGACGGTCTAGTGCAGGGCTCCTCCAGCGGTTGCTTGGCCGCCCAGACTCAGCGCCGCTCGGAGTGCACCAGGCTCCCAGGGCCCCTGGCTGGGGTCTGCAGCCCCGCACACCCGGAGGCTGACTCCCTGGGCGCCCAGCAGCTGCCTCACACACGTAGCTTCCCTAGCGCTCTCCTCCCCAGCAGAGACGTGTGCAGCTGGTTGGGGCCTGCCCCTGCGTGCCTGGGCTCCCGCGCACAGCCCCAGCTCAGGGCAAGCAGCCCCTGAGCCAAGACCTGCAGGAGGCGCAGAGCGCCCCCACCTGGAAGCCGAGTGAACAGCTGGCGGGGAGGCGAGCCTGCTTGAGGGAAGTAGAGGCAGCCCAGGCTCGTTTGGCTCAAGCCCTACATGGCTGGAGCCGAGTGCGCCTCCAGGACGGCAGAGCTCCAGCTCTGCTCAGAGGCCCGTTCTGGCAGAGTTGCTGGCGCGAGGCTGCTCTGCCCTGGGCGAGCCTTGCCGAGACTTGCCTCGCTGCTAGGCTTCCTGCCCAGGAATGAGCTGGCTGCGCGAGGCTGGGAGACGGCACTGGCGCCTTCCTGGCCTCAGCTCCGCTCCTCCCTTGCCTTTGCACCTAGGCCCCAGGCGTCCTTGGGGAGGGCTTAGGGGCCGGTGGCTTGCACACTGCCAAGGGCTCCAGCAGGAAGATCTCTGTGCGAGGGAAGGGAAGGGCTAGTGCAGGGCTCCTCCAGCGGTTGCTTGGCCGCCCAGACTCAGCGCCGCACGGAGTGCACCAGGCTCCCAGGGCCCCTGGCTGGGGTCTGCAGCCCCGCACACCCGGAGGCTGACTCCCTGGGCGCCCAGCAGCTGCCTCACACACGTAGCTTCCCTAGCGCTCTCCTCCCCAGCAGAGACGTGTGCAGCTGGTTGGGGCCTGCCCCTGCGTGCCTGGGCTCCCGCGCACAGCCCCAGCTCAGGGCAAGCAGCCCCTGAGCCAAGACCTGCAGGAGGCGCAGAGCGCCCCCACCGGAAGCCGAGTGAACAGCTGGCGGGGAGGCGAGCCTCCTCGAGGGAAGAAGAGGCAGCCCAGCCTCGTTTGGCTCAAGCCCTACTTGGCTGGAGCCGAGTGCGCCTCCAGGACGGCAGAGCTCCAGCTCTGCTCAGAGGCCCGATCTGGCAGAGTTGCTGGCGCGAGGCTGCTCTGCCCTGGGCGAGCCTTGCCCAGACTTGCCTCGCTGCTAGGCTTCCTGCCCAGGAAGCAGCTGGCTGCGCAAGGCTGGGAGACGCCACTGGCGCCTTCCTGGCCTCAGCTCTGCTCCTGCCTTGCCTTTGCACCTAGGCCCCAGGCGTCCTTGGGGAGGGCTTAGGGGCCGGTGGCTTACACACTGCCAAGGGCTCCAGCAGGAAGAGCTCTGTGCGAGGGAAGGGAAGGGCTAGTGCAGGGCTCCTCCAGCGGTTGCTTGGCCGCCCAGACTCAGCGCAGCTCGGAGTGCACCAGGCTCCCAGGGCCCCTGGCTGGGGTCTGCAGCCCCGCACACCCGGAGGCTGACTCCCTGGGCGCCCAGCAGCTGCCTCACACACGTAGCTTCCCTAGCGCTCTCCTCCCCAGCAGAGACGTGTGCAGCTGGTTATGGCCTGCCCGTGCGTGCCTGGGCTCCCGCGCACAGCCCCAGCTCAGGGCAAGCAGCCCCTGAGCCAAGACCTGCAGGAGGCGCAGAGCGCCCCCACCTGGAAGCCGAGTGAACAGCTGGCGGGGAGGCGAGCCTGCTTGAGGGAAGTAGAGGCAGCCCAGGCTCGTTTGGCTCAAGCCCTACATGGCTGGAGCCGAGTGCGCCTCCAGGACGGCAGAGCTCCAGCTCTGCTCAGAGGCCCGTTCTGGCAGAGTTGCTGGCGCGAGGCTGCTCTGCCCTGGGCGAGCCTTGCCGAGACTTGCCTCGCTGCTAGGCTTCCTGCCCAGGAAGCAGCAGGCTGCGCGAGGCTGGGAGACGCCACTGGCGCCTTCCTGGCCTCAGCTCCGCTCCTCCCTTGCCTTTGCACCTAGGCCCCAGGCGTCCTTGGGGAGGGCTTAGGGGCCGGTGGCTTGCACAGTGCCAAGGGCTCCAGCAGGAAGATCTCTGTGCGAGGGAAGGGAAGGGCTAGTGCAGGGCTCCTCCAGCGGTTGCTTGGCCGCCAAGACTCAGCACGGCACGGAGTGCACCAGGCTCCCAGGGCCCCTGGCAGGGGTCTGCAGCCCCGCACACACGGAGGCTGACTCCCTGGGCGCCCAGCAGCTGCCTCACACACGGAGCTTCCCTAGCGCTCTCCTCCCCAGCAGAGACGTGTGCAGCTGGTTGGGGCCTGCCCCTGCGTGCCTGTGCTCCCGCCCACAGCCCCAGCTCAGGGCAAGCAGCCCCTGAGCCAAGACCTGCAGGAGGCGCAGAGCGCCCCCACCTGGAAGCCGAGTGAACAGCTGGCGGGGAGGCGAGCCTCCTCGAGGGAAGAAGAGGCAGCCCAGCCTCGTTTGGCTCAAGCCCTACTTGGCTGGAGCCGAGTGCGCCTCCAGGACGGCAGAGCTCCAGCTCTGCTCAGAGGCCCGATCTGGCAGAGTTGCTGGCGCGAGGCTGCTCTGCCCTGGGCGAGCCTTGCCCAGACTTGCCTCGCTGCTAGGCCTCCTGCCCAGGAAGCAGCTGGCTGCGCGAGGCTGGGAGACGCCACTGGCGCCTTCCTGGCCTCAGCTCTGCTCCTGCCTTGCCTTTGCACCTAGGCCCCAGGCGTCCTTGGGGAGGGCTTAGGGGCCGGTGGCTTACACACTGCCAAGGGCTCCAGCAGGAAGAGCTCTGTGCGAGGGAAGGGAAGGGCTAGTGCAGGGCTCCTCCAGCGGTTGCTTGGCCGCCCAGACTCAGGGCCGCTCGGAGTGCACCAGGCTCCCAGGGCCCCTGGCTGGGGTCTGCAGCCCCGCACACCCGGAGGCTGACTCCCTGGGCGCCCAGCAGCTGCCTCACACACGTAGCTTCCATAGCGCTCTCCTCGCCAGCAGAGACGTGTGCAGCTGGTTGGGGCCTGCCCCTGCGTGCCTGGGCTCCCGCCCACAGCCCCAGCTCAGGGCAAGCAGCCCCTGAGCCAAGACCTGCAGGAGGCGCAGAGCGCCCCCACCTGGAAGCCGAGTGAACAGCTGGCGGGGAGGCGAGCCTGCTTGAGGGAAGTAGAGGCAGCCCAGGCTCGTTTGGCTCAAGCCCTACATGGCTGGAGCCGAGTGCGCCTCCAGGACGGCAGAGCTCCAGCTCTGCTCAGAGGCCCGTTCTGGCAGAGTTGCTGGCGCGAGGCTGCTCTGCCCTGGGCGAGCCTTGCCAAGACTTGCCTCGCTGCTAGGCTTCCTGCCCAGGAAGGAGCTGGCTGCGCGAAGCTGGGAGACGCCACTGGCGCCTTTCTGGCCTCAGCTCCGCTTCTCCCTTGCCTTTGCACCTAGGCCCCAGGCGTCCTTGGGGAGGGCTTAGGGGCCGGTGGCTTGCACACTGCCAAGGGCTGCAGCAGGAAGAGCTCTGTGCGAGGGAAGGGAAGGGCTAGTGCAGGGCTCCTCCAGCGGTTGCTTGGCCGCCCAGACTCAGCGCCGCACGGAGTGCACCAGGCTCCCAGGGCCCCTGGCTGGGGTCTGCAGCCCCGCACACCCGGAGGCTGACTCCCTGGGCGCCCAGCAGCTGCCTCACACACGTAGCTTCCCTAGCGCTCTCCTCCCCAGCAGAGACGTGTGCAGCTGGTTGGGGCCTGCCCCTGCGTGCCTGGGCTCCCGCCCACAGCCCCAGCTCAGGGCAAGCAGCCCCTGAGCCAAGACCTGCAGGAGGCGCAGAGCGCCCCCACCTGGAAGCCGAGTGAACAGCTGGCGGGGAGGCGAGCCTGCTTGAGGGAAGTAGAGGCAGCCCAGGCTCGTTTGGCTCAAGCCCTACATGGCTGGAGCCGAGTGCGCCTCTAGGACGGCAGAGCTCCAGCTCTGCTCAGAGGCCCGTTCTGGCAGAGTTGCTGGCGCGAGGCTGCTCTGCCCTGGGCGAGCCTTGCCGAGACTTGCCTCGCTGCTAGGCTTCCTGCCCAGGAAGGAGCAGGCTGCGCGAGGCTGGGAGACGCCACTGGCGCCTTCCTGGCCTCAGCTCCGCTCCTCCCTTGCCTTTGCACCTAGGCCCCAGGCGTCCTTGGGGAGGGCTTAGGGGCCGGTGGCTTGCACACTGCCAAGGGCTCCAGCAGGAAGATCTCTGTGCGAGGGAAGGGAAGGACTAGTGCAGGGCTCCTCCAGCGGTTGCTTGGCCGCCCAGACTCAGCTCGGCACGGAGTGCACCAGGCTCCCAGGGCCCCTGGCTGGGGTCTGCAGCCCCGCACACCCGGAGGCTGACTCCCTGGGCGCCCAGCAGCTGCCTCACACACGTAGCTTCCCTAGCGCTCTCCTCCCCAGCAGAGACGTGTGCAGCTGGTTGGGGCCTGCCCCTGCGTGCCTGGGCTCCCGCGCACAGCCCCAGCTCAGGGCAAGCAGCCCCTGAGCCAAGACCTGCAGGAGGCGAAGAGCGCCCCCACCTGGAAGCCGAGTGAACAGCTGGCGGGGAGGCGAGCCTCCCTGAGGGAAGTAGAGGCAGCCCAGCCTCGTTTGGCTCAAGCCCTACTTGGCTGGAGCCGAGTGCGCCTCCAGGACAGCAGAGCTCCAGCTCTGCTCAGAGGCCCGATCTGGCAGAGTTGCTGGCGCGAGGCTGCTCTGCCCTGGGCGAGCCTTGCCCAGACTTGCCTCGCTGCTAGGCTTCCTGCCCAGGAAGGAGCAGGCTGCGCGAGGCTGGGAGACGCCACTGGCGCCTTCCTGGCCTCAGCTCCGCTCCTGCCTTGCCTTTGCACCTAGCCCGCAGGCGTCCTTGGGGAGGGCTTACGGGCCGGTGGCTTGCACACTGCCAAGGGCTCCAGCAGGAAGAGCTCTGTGCGAGGGAAGGGAAGGGCTAGTGCAGGGCTCCTCCAGCGGTTGCTTGGCCGCCCAGACTCAGCGCCGCACGGAGTGCACCAGGCTCCCAGGGCCCCTGGCTGGGGTCTGCAGCCCCGCACACCCGGAGGCTGACTCCCTGGGCGCCCAGCAGCTGCCTCACACACGTAGCTTCCCTAGCGCTCTCCTCCCCAGCAGAGACGTGTGCAGCTGGTTGCGGCCTGCCCCTGCGTGCCTGGGCTCCCGCGCACAGCCCCAGCTCAGGGAAAGCAGCCCCTGAGCCAAGACCTGCAGGAGGCGCAGAGCGCCCCCACCTGGAAGCCGAGTAAGCAGCTGGCGGGGAGGCGAGCCTCCTCGAGGGAAGAAGAGGCAGCCCAGCCTCGTTTGGCTCAAGCCCTACTTGGCTGGAGCCGAGTGCGCCTCCAGGACGGCAGAGCTCCAGCTCTGCTCAGAGGCCCGATCTGGCAGAGTTGCTGGCGCGAGGCTGCTCTGCCCTGGGCGAGCCTTGCCCAGACTTGCCTCGCTGCTAGGCTTCCTGCCCAGGAAGCAGCTGGCTGCGCAAGGCTGGGAGACGCCACTGGCGCCTTCCTGGCCTCAGCTCTGCTCCTGCCTTGCCTTTGCACCTAGGCCCCAGGCGTCCTTGGGGAGGGCTTAGGGGCCGGTGGCTTACACACTGCCAAGGGCTCCAGCAGGAAGATCTCTGTGCGAGGGAAGGGAAGGGCTAGTGCAGGGCTCCTCCAGCGGTTGCTTGGCCGCCCAGACTCAGCGCCGCTCGGAGTGCACCAGGCTCCCAGGGCCCCTGGCTGGGGTCTGCAGCCCCGCACACCCGGAGGCTGACTCCCTGGGCGCCCAGCAGCTGCCTCACACACGTAGCTTCCCTAGCGCTCTCCTCGCCAGCAGAGACGTGTGCAGCTGGTTGGGGCCTGCCCCTGCGTGCCTGGGCTCCCGCGCACAGCCCCAGCTCAGGGCAAGCAGCCCCTGAGCCAAGACCTGCAGGAGGCGCAGAGCGCCCCCACCTGGAAGCCGAGTGAACAGCTGGCGGGGAGGCGAGCCTGCTTGAGGGAAGTAGAGGCAGCCCAGGCTCGTTTGGCTCAAGCCCTACATGGCTGGAGCCGAGTGCGCCTCCAGGACGGCAGAGCTCCAGCTCTGCTCAGAGGCCCGTTCTGGCAGAGTTGCTGGCGCGAGGCTGCTCTGCCCTGGGCGAGCCTTGCCGAGACTTGCCTCGCTGCTAGGCTTCCTGCCCAGGAAGGAGCTGGCTGCGCGAGGCTGGGAGACGCCACTGGCGCATTCCTGGCCTCAGCTCCGCTCCTCCCTTGCCTTTGCACCTAGGCCCCAGGCGTCCTTGGGGAGGGCTTAGGGGCCGGTGGCTTGCACACTGCCAAGGGCTCCAGCAGGAAGATCTCTGTGCGAGGGAAGGGAAGGGCTAGTGCAGGGCTCCTCCAGCGGTTGCTTGGCCGCCCAGACTCAGCGCCGCACGGAGTGCACCAGGCTCCCAGGGCCCCTGGCTGGGGTCTGCAGCCCCGCACACCCGGAGGCTGACTCCCTGGGCGCCCAGCAGCTGCCTCACACACGTAGCTTCCCTAGCGCTCTCCTCCCCAGCAGAGACGTGTGCAGCTGGTTGGGGCCTGCCCCTGCGTGCCTGGGCTCCCGCGCACAGCCCCAGCTCAGGGCAAGCAGCCCCTGAGCCAAGACCTGCAGGAGGCGCAGAGCGCCCCCACCTGGAAGCCGAGTGAACAGCTGGCGGGGAATCGAGCCTGCTTGAGGGAAGTAGAGGCAGCCCAGGCTCGTTTGGCTCAAGCCCTACATGGCTGGAGCCGAGTGCGCCTCCAGGACGGCAGAGCTCCAGCTCTGCTCAGAGGCCCGTTCTGGCAGAGTTGCTGGCGCGAGGCTGCTCTGCCCTGGGCGAGCCTTGCCGAGACTTGCCTCGCTGCTAGGCTTCCTGCCCAGGAAGGAGCTGGCTGCGCGAGGCTGGCAGACGCCACTGGCGCCTTCCTGGCCTCAGCTCCGCTCCTTCCTTGCCTTTGCACCTAGGCCCCAGGCATCCTTGGGGAGGGCTTACGGGCCGGTGGCTTGCACACTGCCAAGGGCTCCAGCAGGAAGAGCTCTGTGCGAGGGAAGGGAAGGGCTAGTGCAGGGCTCCTCCAGCGGTTGCTTGGCCGCCCAGACTCAGCGCCGCACGGAGTGCACCAGGCTCCCAGGGCCCCTGGCTGGGGTCTGCAGCCCCGCACACCCGGAGGCTGACTCCCTGGGCGCCCAGCAGCTGCCTCACACACGTAGCTTCCCTAGCGCTCTCCTCCCCAGCAGAGACGTGTGCAGCTGGTTGGGGCCTGCACCTGCGTGCCTGGGCTCCCGCGCACAGCCCCAGCTCAGGGAAAGCAGCCCCTGAGCCAAGACCTGCAGGAGGCGCAGAGCGCCCCCACCTGGAAGCCGAGTGAGCAGCTGGCGGGGAGGCGAGCCTCCTCGAGGGAAGAAGAGGCAGCCCAGCCTCGTTTGGCTCAAGCCCTTCTTGGCTGGAGCCGAGTGCGCCTCCAGGACGGCAGAGCTCCAGCTCTGCTCAGAGGCCCGATCTGGCAGAGTTGCTGGCGCGAGGCTGCTCTGCCCTGGGCGAGCCTTGCCCAGACTTGCCTCGCTGCTAGGCTTCCTGCCCAGGAAGCAGCTGGCTGCGCAAGGCTGGGAGACGCCACTGGCGCCTTCCTGGCCTCAGCTCTGCTCCTGCCTTGCCTTTGCACCTAGGCCCCAGGCGTCCTTGGGGAGGGCTTAGGGGCCGGTGGCTTACACACTGCCAAGGGCTCCAGCAGGAAGAGCTCTGTGCGAGGGAAGGGAAGGGCTAGTGCAGGGCTCCTCCAGCGGTTGCTTGGCCGCCCAGACTCAGCGCCGCTCGGAGTGCACCAGGCTCCCAGGGCCCCTGGCTGGGGTCTGCAGCCCCGCACACCCGGAGGCTGACTCCCTGGGCGCCCAGCAGCTGCCTCACACACGTAGCTTCCCTAGCGCTCTCCTCGCCAGCAGAGACGTGTGCAGCTGGTTGGGGCCTGCCCCTGCGTGCCTGGGCTCCCGCGCACAGCCCCAGCTCAGGGCAAGCAGCCCCTGAGCCAAGACCTGCAGGAGGCGCAGAGCGCCCCCACCTGGAAGCCGAGTGAACAGCTGGCGGGGAGGCGAGCCTGCTTGAGGGAAGTAGAGGCAGCCCAGGCTCGTTTGGCTCAAGCCCTACATGGCTGGAGCCGAGTGCGCCTCCAGGACGGCAGAGCTCCAGCTCTGCTCAGAGGCCCGTTCTGGCAGAGTTGCTGGCGCGAGGCTGCTCTGCCCTGGGCGAGCCTTGCCGAGACTTGCCTCGCTGCTAGGCTTCCTGCCCAGGAAGGAGCTGGCTGCGCGAGGCTGGGAGACGCCACTGGCGCCTTCCTGGCCTCAGCTCCGCTCCTCCCTTGCCTTTGCACCTAGGCCCCAGGCGTCCTTGGGGATGGCTTAGGGGCCGGTGGCTTGCACACTGCCAAGGGCTCCAGCAGGAAGATCTCTGTGCGAGGGAAGGGAAGGGCTAGTGCAGGGCTCCTCCAGCGGTTGCTTGGCCGCCCAGACTCAGCGCCGCACGGAGTGCACCAGGCTCCCAGGGCCCCTGGCTGGGGTCTGCAGCCCCGCACACCCGGAGGCTGACTCCCTGGGCGCCCAGCAGCTGCCTCACACACGTAGCTTCCCTAGCGCTCTCCTCCCCAGCAGAGACGTGTGCAGCTGGTTGGGGCCTGCCCCTGCGTGCCTGGGCTCCCGCGCACAGCCCCAGCTCAGGGCAATCAGCCCCTGAGCCAAGACCTGCAGGAGGCGCAGAGCGCCCCCACCTGGAAGCCGAGTGAACAGCTGGCGGGGAGGCGAGCCTCCTCGAGGGAAGAAGAGGCAGCCCAGCCTCGTTTGGCTCAAGCCCTACTTGGCTGGAGCCGAGTGCGCCTCCAGGACGGCAGAGCTCCAGCTCTGCTCAGAGGCCCGATCTGGCAGAGTTGCTGGCGCGAGGCTGCTCTGCCCTGGGCGAGCCTTGCCCAGACTTGCCTCGCTGCTAGGCTTCCTGCCCAGGAAGCAGCTGGCTGCGCAAGGCTGGGAGACGCCACTGGCGCCTTCCTGGCCTCAGCTGTGCTCCTGCCTTGCCTTTGCACCTAGGCCCCAGGCGTCCTTGGGGAGGGCTTAGGGGCCGGTGGCTTACACACTGCCAAGGGCTCCAGCAGGAAGAGCTCTGTGCGAGGGAAGGGAAGGGCTAGTGCAGGGCTCCTCCAGCGGTTGCTTGGCCGCCCAGACTCAGCGCCGCTCGGAGTGCACCAGGCTCCCAGGGCCCCTTGCTGGGGTCTGCAGCCCCGCACACCCGGAGGCTGACTCCCTGGGCGCCCAGCAGCTGCCTCACACACGTAGCTTCCCTAGCACTCTCCTCCCCAGCAGAGACGTGTGCAGCTGGTTGGGGCCTGCCCGTGCGTGCCTGGGCTCCCGCGCACAGCCCCAGCTCAGGGCAAGCAGCCCCTGAGCCAAGACCTGCAGGAGGCGCAGAGCGCCCCCACCTGGAAGCCGAGTGAACAGCTGGCGGGGAGGCGAGCCTGCTTGAGGGAAGTAGAGGCAGCCCAGGCTCGTTTGGCTCAAGCCCTACATGGCTGGAGCCGAGTGCGCCTCCAGGACGGCAGAGCTCCAGCTCTGCTCAGAGGCCCGTTCTGGCCGAGTTGCTGGCGCGAGGCTGCTCTGCCCTGGGCGAGCCTTGCCGAGACTTGCCTCGCTGCTAGGCTTCCTGCCCAGGAAGGAGCTGGCTGCGCGAGGCTGGGAGACGCCACTGGCGCCTTCCTGGCCTCAGCTCCGCTCCTCCCTTGCCTTTGCACCTAGGCCCCAGGCGTCCTTGGGGAGGGCTTAGGGGCCGGTGGCTTGCACACTGCCAAGGGCTCCAGCAGGAAGATCTCTGTGCGAGGGAAGGGAAGGGCTAGTGCAGGGCTCCTCCAGCGGTTGCTTGGCCGCCAAGACTCAGCTCGGCACGGAGTGCACCAGGCTCCCAGGGCCCCTGGCAGGGGTCTGCAGCCCCGCACACCCGGAGGCTGACTCCCTGGGCGCCCAGCAGCTGCCTCACACACGGAGCTTCCCTAGCGCTCTCCTCCCCAGCAGAGACGTGTGCAGCTGGTTGGGGCCTGCCCCTGCGTGCCTGGGCTCCCGCCCACAGCCCCAGCTCAGGGCAAGCAGCCCCTGAGCCAAGACCTGCAGGAGGCGCAGAGCGCCCCCACCTGGAAGCCGAGTGAACAGCTGGCGGGGAGGCGAGCCTCCTCGAGGGAAGAAGAGGCAGCCCAGCCTCGTTTGGCTCAAGCCCTACTTGGCTGGAGCCGAGTGCGCCTCCAGGACGGCAGAGCTCCAGCTCTGCTCAGAGGCCCGATCTGGCAGAGTTGCTGGCGCGAGGCTGCTCTGCCCTGGGCGAGCCTTGCCCAGACTTGCCTCGCTTCTAGGCCTCCTGCCCAGGAAGCAGCTGGCTGCGCGAGGCTGGGAGACGCCACTGGCGCCTTCCTGGCCTCAGCTCTGCTCCTGCCTTGCCTTTGCACCTAGGCCCCAGGCGTCCTTGGGGAGGGCTTAGGGGCCGGTGGCTTACACACTGCCAAGGGCTCCAGCAGGAAGAGCTCTGTGCGAGGGAAGGGAAGGGCTAGTGCAGGGCTCCTCCAGCGGTTGCTTGGCCGCCCAGACTCAGGGCCGCTCGGAGTGCACCAGGCTCCCAGGGCCCCTGGCTGGGGTCTGCAGCCCCGCACACCCGGAGGCTGACTCCCTGGGCGCCCAGCAGCTGCCTCACACACGTAGCTTCCCTAGCGCTCTCCTCGCCAGCAGAGACGTGTGCAGCTGGTTGGGGCCTGCCCCTGCGTGCCTGGGCTCCCGCCCACAGCCCCAGCTCAGGGCAAACAGCCCCTGAGCCAAGACCTGCAGGAGGCGCAGAGCGCCCCCACCTGGAAGCCGAGTGAACAGCTGGCGGGGAGGCGAGCCTGCTTGAGGGAAGTAGAGGCAGCCCAGGCTCGTTTGGCTCAAGCCCTACATGGCTGGAGCCGAGTGCGCCTCCAGGACGGCAGAGCTCCAGCTCTGCTCAGAGGCCCGTTCTGGCAGAGTTGCTGGCGCGAGGCTGCTCTGCCCTGGGCGAGCCTTGCCAAGACTTGCCTCGCTGCTAGGCTTCCTGCCCAGGAAGGAGCTGGCTGCGCGAAGCTGGGAGACGCCACTGGCGCCTTTCTGGCCTCAGCTCCGCTTCTCCCTTGCCTTTGCACCTAGGCCCCAGGCGTCCTTGGGGAGGGCTTAGGGGCCGGTGGCTTGCACACTGCCAAGGGCTGCAGCAGGAAGAGCTCTGTGCGAGGGAAGGGAAGGGCTAGTGCAGGGCTCCTCCAGCGGTTGCTTGGCCGCCCAGACTCAGCGCCGCACGGAGTGCACCAGGCTCCCAGGGCCCCTGGCTGGGGTCTGCAGCCCCGCACACCCGGAGGCTGACTCCCTGGGCGCCCAGCAGCTGCCTCACACACGTAGCTTCCCTAGCGCTCTCCTCCCCAGCAGAGACGTGTGCAGCTGGTTGGGGCCTGCCCCTGCGTGCCTGGGCTCCCGCGCACAGCCCCAGCTCAGGGCAAGCAGCCCCTGAGCCAAGACCTGCAGGAGGCGCAGAGCGCCCCCACCTGGAAGCCGAGTGAACAGCTGGCGGGGAGGCGAGCCTGCTTGAGGGAAGTAGAGGCAGCCCAGGCTCGTTTGGCTCAAGCCCTACATGGCTGGAGCCGAGTGCGCCTCCAGGACGGCAGAGCTCCAGCTCTGCTCAGAGGCCCGTTCTGGCAGAGTTGCTGGCGCGAGGCTGCTCTGCCCTGGGCGAGCCTTGCCGAGACTTGCCTCGCTGCTAGGCTTCCTGCCCAGGAAGGAGCTGGCTGCGCGAGGCTGGGAGACGCCACTGGCGCCTTCCTGGCCTCAGCTCCGCTCCTCCCTTGCCTTTGCACCTAGGCCCCAGGCGTCCTTGGGGAGGGCTTAGGGGCCGGTGGCTTGCACACTGCCAAGGGCTCCAGCAGGAAGATCTCTGTGCGAGGGAAGGGAAGGACTAGTGCAGGGCTCCTCCAGCGGTTGCTTGGCCGCCAAGACTCAGCTCGGCACGGAGTGCACCAGGCTCCCAGGGCCCCTGGCAGGGGTCTGCAGCCCCGCACACACGGAGGCTGACTCCCTGGGCGCCCAGCAGCTGCCTCACACACGTAGCTTCCCTAGCGCTCTCCTCCCCAGCAGAGACGTGTGCAGCTGGTTGGGGCCTGCCCCTGCGTGCCTGGGCTCCCGCCCACAGCCCCAGCTCAGGGCAAGCAGCCCCTGAGCCAAGACCTGCAGGAGGCGCAGAGCGCCCCCACCTGGAAGCCGAGTGAACAGCTGGCGGGGAGGCGAGCCTCCTCGAGGGAAGAAGAGGCAGCCCAGCCTCGTTTGGCTCAAGCCCTACTTGGCTGGAGCCGAGTGCGCCTCCAGGACGGCAGAGCTCCAGCTCTGCTCAGAGGCCCGATCTGGCAGAGTTGCTGGCGCGAGGCTGCTCTGCCCTGGGCGAGCCTTGCCCAGACTTGCCTCGCTGCTAGGCCTCCTGCCCAGGAAGCAGCTGGCTGCGCGAGGCTGGGAGACGCCACTGGCGCCTTCCTGGCCTCAGCTCGGCTCCTGCCTTGCCTTTGCACCTAGGCCCCAGGCGTCCTTGGGGAGGGCTTAGGGGCCGGTGGCTTGCACACTGCCAAGGGCTCCAGCAGGAAGAGCTCTGTGCGAGGGAAGGGAAGGGCTAGTGTAGGGCTCCTCCAGCGGTTGCTTGGCCGCCCAGAATCAGCGCCGCACGGAGTGCACCAGGCTCCCAGGGCCCCTGGCTGGGGTCTGCAGCCCCGCACACCGGAGGCTGACTCCCTGGGCGCCCAGCAGCTGCCTCACACACGTAGCTTCCCTAGCGCTCTCCTCCCCAGCAGAGACGTGTGCAGCTGGTTGGGGCCTGCCCCTGCGTGCCTGGGCTCCCGCGCACAGCCCCAGCTCAGGGCAAGCAGCCCCTGAGCCAAGACCTGCAGGAGGCGCAGAGCGCCCCCACCTGGAAGCCGAGTGAACAGCTGGCGGGGAATCGAGCCTGCTTGAGGGAAGTAGAGGCAGCCCAGGCTCGTTTGGCTCAAGCCCTACATGGCTGGAGCCGAGTGCGCCTCCAGGACGGCAGAGCGCCAGCTCTGCTCAGAGGCCCGTTCTGGCAGAGTTGCTGGCGCGAGGCTGCTCTGCCCTGGGCGAGCCTTGCCGAGACTTGCCTCGCTGCTAGGCTTCCTGCCCAGGAAGGAGCTGGCTGCGCGAGGCTGGCAGACGCCACTGGCGCCTTCCTGGCCTCAGCTCCGCTCCTTCCTTGCCTTTGCACCTAGGCCCCAGGCATCCTTGGGGAGGGCTTAGGGGCCGGTGGCTTGCACACTGCCAAGGGCTCCAGCAGGAAGATCTCTGTGCGAGGGAAGGGAAGGGCTAGTGCAGGGCTCCTCCAGCGGTTGCTTGGCCGCCAAGACTCAGCTCGGCACGGAGTGCACCAGGCTCCCAGGGCCCCTGGCTGCGGTCTGCAGCCCCGCACACCCGGAGGCTGACTCCCTGGGCGCCCAGCAGCTGCCTCACACACGTAGCTTCCCTAGCGCTCTCCTCCCCAGCAGAGACGTGTGCAGCTGGTTGGGGCCTGGCCCTGAGTGCCTGGGCTCCCGCGCACAGCCCCAGCTCAGGGCAAGCAGCCCCTGAGCCAAGACCTGCAGGAGGCGAAGAGCGCCCCCACCTGGAAGCCAAGTGAACAGCTGGCGGGGAGGCGAGCCTCCCTGAGGGAAGTAGAGGCAGCCCAGCCTCGTTTGGCTCAAGCCCTACTTGGCTGGAGCCGAGTGCGCCTCCAGGACGGCAGAGCTCCAGCTCTGCTCAGAGGCCCGATCTGGCAGAGTTGCTGGCGCGAGGCTGCTCTGCCCTGGGCGAGCCTTGCCCAGACTTGCCTCGCTGCTAGGCTTCCTGCCCAGGAAGGAGCAGGCTGCGCGAGGCTGGGAGACGCCACTGGCGCCTTCCTGGCCTCAGCTCCGCTCCTGCCTTGCCTTTGCACCTAGGCCGCAGGCGTCCTTGGGGAGGGCTTAGGGGCCGGTGGCTTTCACACTGCCAAGGGCTCCAGCAGGAAGATCTCTGTGCAAGGGAAGGGAAGGGCTAGTGCAAGGCTCCTCCAGCGGTTGCTTGGCCGCCCAGACTCAGCTCGGCACGGAGTGCACCAGGCTCCCAGGGCCCCTGGCTGGGGTCTGCAGCCCCGCACACCCGGAGGCTGACTCCCTGGGTGCCCAGCAGCTGCCTCACACACGTAGCTTCCCTAGCGCTCTCCTCCCCAGCAGAGACGGGTGCAGCTGGTTGGGGCCTGCACCTGCGTGCCTGGGCTCCCGCGCACAGCCCCAGCTCAGGGCAAGCAGCCCCTGAGCCAAGACCTGCAGGAGGCGAAGAGCGCCCCCACCTGGAAGCCGAGTGAACAGCTGGCGGGGAGGCGAGCCTCCCTGAGGGAAGTAGAGGCAGCCCAGCCTCGTTTGGCTAAAGCCCTACTTGGCTGGAGCCGAGTGCGCCTCCAGGACGGCAGAGCTCCAGCTCTGCTCAGAGGCCCGATCTGGCAGAGTTGCTGGCGCGAGGCTGCTCTGCCCTGGGCGAGCTTTGCCCAGACTTGCCTCGCTGCTAGGCTTCCTGCCCAGGAAGGAGCAGGCTGCGCGAGGCTGGGAGACGCCACTGGCGCCTTCCTGGCCTCAGCTCCGCTCCTGCCTTGCCTTTGCACCTAGGCCCCAGGCGTCCTTGGGGAGGGCTTAGGGGCCGGTGGCTTGCACACTGCCAAGGGCCCCAGCAGGAAGAGCTCTGTGCGAGGGAAGGGAAGGGCTAGTGCAGGGCTCCTCCAGCGGTAGCTTGGCCGCCCAGACTCAGCTCGGCACGGAGTGCACCAGGCTCCCAGGGCCCCTGGCTGGGGTCTGCTGCCCCGCACACCCGGAGGCTGACTCCCTGGGCGCCCAGCAGCTGCCTCACACACGTAGCTTCCCTAGCGCTCTCCTCCCCAGCAGAGACGTGTGCAGCTGGTTGGCGCCTGCCCCTGCGTGCCTGGGCTCCCGCCCACAGCCCCAGCTCAGGGCAAGCAGCCCCTGAGCCAAGACCTGCAGGAGGCGCAGAGCGCCCCCGCCTGGAAGCCGAGTGAACAGCTGGCGGGGAGGCGAGCCTCCTCGAGGGAAGTAGAGGCAGCCCAGCCTCGTTTGGCTCAAGCCCTACTTGGCTGGAGCCGAGTGCGACTCCAGGACGGCAGAGCTACAGCTCTGCTCAGAGGCCCGATCTGGCAGAGTTGCTGGCGCGAGGCTGCTCTGCCCTGGGCGAGCCTTGCCCAGACTTGCCTCGCTGCTAGGCTTCCTGCCCAGGAAGCAGCTGGCTGCGCGAGGCTGGGAGACGCCACTGGCGCCTTCCTGGCCTCACCTCGGCTCCTGCCTTGCCTTTGGACCTAGGCCCCAGGCGTCCTTGGGGAGGGCTTAGGGGCCGGTGGCTTACACACTGCCAAGGGCACCAGCAGGAAGAGCTCTGTGCGAGGGAAGGGAAGGGCTAGTGCAGGGCTCCTCCAGCGGTTGCTTGGCCGCCCAGAATCAGCGCCGCACGGAGTGCACCAGGCTCGCAGGGCCCCTGGCTGGGGTCTGCAGCCCCGCACACCCGGAGGCTGACTCCCTGGGCGCCCAGCAGCTGCCTCACACACGTAGCTTCCCTAGCGCTCTCCTCCCCAGCAGAGACGTGTGCAGCTGGGTTGGGCCTGCCCCTGCGTGCCTGGGCTCCTGCGCACAGCCCCAGCTCAGGGCAAGCAGCCCCTGAGCCAAGACCTGCAGGAGGCGCAGAGCGCCCCCAACTGGAAGCCGAGTGAACAGCTGGCGGGGAGGCGAGCCTCCTCGAGGGAAGAAGAGGCAGCCCAGCCTCGTTTGGCTCAAGCCCTACTTGGCTGAAGCCGAGTGCGCCTCCAGGACGGCAGAGCTCCAGCTCTGCTCAGAGGCCCGATCTGGCAGAGTTGCTGGCGCGAGGCTGCTCTGCCCTGGGCGAGCCTTGCCCAGACTTGCCTCGCTGCTAGGCTTCCTGCCCAGGAAGGAGCATGCTGCGCGAGGCTGGGAGACGCCACTGGCGCCTTCCTGGCCTCAGCTCCGCTCCTGCCTTGCCTTTGCACCTAGGCCCCAGGCGTCCTTGGGGAGGGCTTAGGGGCCGGTGGCTTGCACACTGCCAAGGGCTCCAGCAGGAAGATCTCTGTGCGAGGGAAGGGAAGGGCTAGTGCAGGGCTCCTCCAGCGGTTGCTTGGCCGCCCAGACTCAGGGCCGCTCGGAGTGCACCAGGCTCCCAGGGCCCCTGGCTGGGGTCTGCAGCCCCGCACACCCGGAGGCTGACTCCCTGGGCGCCCAGCAGCTGCCTCACACACGTAGCTTCCCTAGCGCTCTCCTCGCCAGCAGAGACGTGTGCAGCTGGTTGGGGCCTGCCCCTGCGTGCCTGGGCTCCCGCCCACAGCCCCAGCTCAGGGCAAGCAGCCCCTGAGCCAAGACCTGCAGGAGGCGCAGAGCGCCCCCACCTGGAAGCCGAGTGAACAGCTGGCGGGGAGGCGAGCCTGCTTGAGGGAAGTAGAGGCAGCCCAGGCTCGTTTGGCTCAAGCCCTACATGGCTGGAGCCGAGTGCGCCTCCAGGACGGCAGAGCTCCAGCTCTGCTCAGAGGCCCGTTCTGGCAGAGTTGCTGGCGCGAGGCTGCTCTGCCCTGGGCGAGCCTTGCCAAGACTTGCCTCGCTGCTAGGCTTCCTGCCCAGGAAGGAGCTGGCTGCGCGAAGCTGGGAGACGCCACTGGCGCCTTTCTGGCCTCAGCTCCGCTTCTCCCTTGCCTTTGCACCTAGGCCCCAGGCGTCCTTGGGGAGGGCTTAGGGGCCGGTGGCTTGCACACTGCCAAGGGCTGCAGCAGGAAGAGCTCTGTGCGAGGGAAGGGAAGGGCTAGTGCAGGGCTCCTCCAGCGGTTGCTTGGCCGCCCAGACTCAGCGCCGCACGGAGTGCACCAGGCTCCCAGGGCCCCTGGCTGGGGTCTGCAGCCCCGCACACCCGGAGGCTGACTCCCTGGGCGCCCAGCAGCTGCCTCACACACGTAGCTTCCCTAGCGCTCTCCTCCCCAGCAGAGACGTGTGCAGCTGGTTGGGGCCTGCCCCTGCGTGCCTGGGCTCCCGCGCACAGCCCCAGCTCAGGGCAAGCAGCCCCTGAGCCAAGACCTGCAGGAGGCGCAGAGCGCCCCCACCTGGAAGCCGAGTGAACAGCTGGCGGCGAGGCGAGCCTCCTCGAGGGAAGAAGAGGCAGCCCAGCCTCGTTTGGCTCAAGCCCTACTTGGCTGGAGCCGAGTGCGCCTCCAGGACGGCAGAGCTCCAGCTCTGCTCAGAGGCCCGATCTGGCAGAGTTGCTGGCGCGAGGCTGCTCTGCCCTGGGCGAGCCTTGCCCAGACTTGCCTCGCTGCTAGGCCTCCTGCCCAGGAAGCAGCTGGCTGCGCGAGGCTGGGAGACGCCACTGGCGCCTTCCTGGCCTCAGCTCGGCTCCTGCCTTGCCTTTGCACCTAGGCCCCAGGCGTCCTTGGGGAGGGCTTAGGGGCCGGTGGCTTGCACACTGCCAAGGGCTCCAGCAGGAAGAGCTCTGTGCGAGGGAAGGGAAGGGCTAGTGTAGGGCTCCTCCAGCGGTTGCTTGGCCGCCCAGAATCAGCGCCGCACGGAGTGCACCAGGCTCCCAGGGCCCCTGGCTGGGGTCTGCAGCCCCGCACACCGGAGGCTGACTCCCTGGGCGCCCAGCAGCTGCCTCACACACGTAGCTTCCCTAGCGCTCTCCTCCCCAGCAGAGACGTGTGCAGCTGGTTGGGGCCTGCCCCTGCGTGCCTGGGCTCCCGCGCACAGCCCCAGCTCAGGGCAAGCAGCCCCTGAGCCAAGACCTGCAGGAGGCGCAGAGCGCCCCCACCTGGAAGCCGAGTGAACAGCTGGCGGGGAATCGAGCCTGCTTGAGGGAAGTAGAGGCAGCCCAGGCTCGTTTGGCTCAAGCCCTACATGGCTGGAGCCGAGTGCGCCTCCAGGACGGCAGAGCTCCAGCTCTGCTCAGAGGCCCGTTCTGGCAGAGTTGCTGGCGCGAGGCTGCTCTGCCCTGGGCGAGCCTTGCCGAGACTTGCCTCGCTGCTAGGCTTCCTGCCCAGGAAGGAGCTGGCTGCGCGAGGCTGGCAGACGCCACTGGCGCCTTCCTGGCCTCAGCTCCGCTCCTTCCTTGCCTTTGCACCTAGGCCCCAGGCATCCTTGGGGAGGGCTTAGGGGCCGGTGGCTTGCACACTGCCAAGGGCTCCAGCAGGAAGATCTCTGTGCGAGGGAAGGGAAGGGCTAGTGCAGGGCTCCTCCAGCGGTTGCTTGGCCGCCAAGACTCAGCTCGGCACGGAGTGCACCAGGCTCCCAGGGCCCCTGGCTGCGGTCTGCAGCCCCGCACACCCGGAGGCTGACTCCCTGGGCGCCCAGCAGCTGCCTCACACACGTAGCTTCCCTAGCGCTCTCCTCCCCAGCAGAGACGTGTGCAGCTGGTTGGGGCCTGGCCCTGAGTGCCTGGGCTCCCGAGCACAGCCCCAGCTCAGGGCAAGCAGCCCCTGAGCCAAGACCTGCAGGAGGCGAAGAGCGCCCCCACCTGGAAGCCGAGTGAACAGCTGGCGGGGAGGCGAGCCTCCCTGAGGGAAGTAGAGGCAGCCCAGCCTCGTTTGGCTCAAGCCCTACTTGGCTGGAGCCGAGTGCGCCTCCAGGACTGCAGAGCTCCAGCTCTGCTCAGAGGCCCGATCTGGCAGAGTTGCTGGCGCGAGGCTGCTCTGCCCTGGGCGAGCCTTGCCCAGACTTGCCTCGCTGCTAGGCTTCCTGCCCAGGAAGGAGCAGGCTGCGCGAGGCTGGGAGACGCCACTGGCGCCTTCCTGGCCTCAGCTCCGCTCCTGCCTTGCCTTTGCACCTAGGCCGCAGGCGTCCTTGGGGAGGGCTTAGGGGCCGGTGGCTTTCACACTGCCAAGGGCTCCAGCAGGAAGATCTCTGTGCAAGGGAAGGGAAGGGCTAGTGCAAGGCTCCTCCAGCGGTTGCTTGGCCGCCCAGACTCAGCTCGGCACGGAGTGCACCAGGCTCCCAGGGCCCCTGGCTGGGGTCTGCAGCCCCGCACACCCGGAGGCTGACTCCCTGGGCGCCCAGCAGCTGCCTCACACACGTAGCTTCCCTAGCGCTCTCCTCCCCAGCAGAGACGTGTGCAGCTGGTTGGCGCCTGCCCCTGCGTGCCTGGGCTCCCGCCCACAGCCCCAGCTCAGGGCAAGCAGCCCCTGAGCCAAGACCTGCAGGAGGCGCAGAGCGCCCCCACCTGGAAGCCGAGTGAACAGCTGGCGGGGAGGCGAGCCTCCTCGAGGGAAGTAGAGGCAGCCCAGCCTCGTTTGGCTCAAGCCCTACTTGGCTGGAGCCGAGTGCGACTCCAGGACGGCAGAGCTACAGCTCTGCTCAGAGGCCCGATCTGGCAGAGTTGCTGGCGCGAGGCTGCTCTGCCCTGGGCGAGCCTTGCCCAGACTTGCCTCGCTGCTAGGCTTCCTGCCCAGGAAGCAGCTGGCTGCGCGAGGCTGGGAGACGCCACTGGCGCCTTCCTGGCCTCACCTCGGCTCCTGCCTTGCCTTTGGACCTAGGCCCCAGGCGTCCTTGGGGAGGGCTTAGGGGCCGGTGGCTTACACACTGCCAAGGGCACCAGCAGGAAGAGCTCTGTGCGAGGGAAGGGAAGGGCTAGTGCAGGGCTCCTCCAGCGGTTGCTTGGCCGCCCAGAATCAGCGCCGCACGGAGTGCACCAGGCTCCCAGGGCCCCTGGCTGGGGTCTGCAGCCCCGCACACCCGGAGGCTGACTCCCTGGGCGCCCAGCAGCTGCCTCACACACGTAGCTTCCCTAGCGCTCTCCTCCCCAGCAGAGACGTGTGCAGCTGGGTTGGGCCTGCCCCTGCGTGCCTGGGCTCCCGCGCACAGCCCCAGCTCAGGGCAAGCAGCCCCTGAGCCAAGACCTGCAGGAGGCGCAGAGCGCCCCCAACTGGAAGCCGAGTGAACAGCTGGCGGGGAGGCGAGCCTCCTCGAGGGAAGAAGAGGCAGCCCAGCCTCGTTTGGCTCAAGCCCTACTTGGCTGAAGCCGAGTGCGCCTCCAGGACGGCAGAGCTCCAGCTCTGCTCAGAGGCCCGATCTGGCAGAGTTGCTGGCGCGAGGCTGCTCTGCCCTGGGCGAGCCTTGCCCAGACTTGCCTCGCTGCTAGGCTTCCTGCCCAGGAAGGAGCATGCTGCGCGAGGCTGGGAGACGCCACTGGCGCCTTCCTGGCCTCAGCTCCGCTCCTGCCTTGCCTTTGCACCTAGGCCCCAGGCGTCCTTGGGGAGGGCTTAGGGGCCGGTGGCTTGCACACTGCCAAGGGCTCCAGCAGGAAGATCTCTGTGCGAGGGAAGGGAAGGGCTAGTGCAGGGCTCCTCCAGCGGTTGCTTGGCCGCCAAGATTCTGCTCAGCACGGAGTGCACCAGGCTCCCAGGGCCCCTGGCTGCGGTCTGCAGCCCCGCACACCCAGAGGCTGACTCCCTGGGCGCCCAGCAGCTGCCTCACACACGTAGCTTCCCTAGCGCTCTCCTCCCCAGCAGAGACGTGTGCAGCTGGTTGGGGCCTGCCCCTGCGTGCCTGGGCTCCCGCGCACAGCCCCAGCTCAGGGCAAGCAGCCCCTGAGCCAAGACCTGCAGGAGGCGCAGAGCGCCCCCACCTGGAAGCCGAGTGAACAGCTGGCGGGGAGGCGAGCCTGCTTGAGGGAAGTAGAGGCAGCCCAGGCTCGTTTGGCTCAAGCCCTACATGGCTGGAGCCGAGTGCGCCTCCAGGACGGCAGAGCTCCAGCTCTGCTCAGAGGCCCGTTCTGGCAGAGTTGCTGGCGCGAGGCTGCTCTGCCCTGGGCGAGCCTTGCCGAGACTTGCCTCGCTGCTAGGCTTCCTGCCCAGGAAGGAGCTGGCTGCGCGAGGCTGGGAGACGCCACTGGCGCCTTCCTGGCCTCAGCTCCGCTCCTCCCTTGCCTTTGCACCTAGGCCCCAGGCGTCCTTGGGGAGGGCTTAGGGGCCGGTGGCTTGCACACTGCCAAGGGCTCCAGCAGGAAGATCTCTGTGCGAGGGAAGGGAAGGGCTAGTGCAGGGCTCCTCCAGCGGTTGCTTGGCCGCCAAGACTCAGCTCGGCACGGAGTGCACCAGGCTCCCAGGGCCCCTGGCAGGGGTCTGCAGCCCCGCACACACGGAGGCTGACTCCCTGGGCGCCCAGCAGCTGCCTCACACACGTAGCTTCCCTAGCGCTCTCCTCCCCAGCAGAGACGTGTGCAGCTGGGTTGGGCCTGCCCCTGCGTGCCTGGGCTCCCGCGCACAGCCCCAGCTCAGGGCAAGCAGCCCCTGAGCCAAGACCTGCAGGAGGCGCAGAGCGCCCCCAACTGGAAGCCGAGTGAACAGCTGGCGGGGAGGCGAGCCTCCTCGAGGGAAGAAGAGGCAGCCCAGCCTCGTTTGGCTCAAGCCCTACTTGGCTGAAGCCGAGTGCGCCTCCAGGACGGCAGAGCTCCAGCTCTGCTCAGAGGCCCGATCTGGCAGAGTTGCTGGCGCGAGGCTGCTCTGCCCTGGGCGAGCCTTGCCCAGACTTGCCTCGCTGCTAGGCTTCCTGCCCAGGAAGGAGCATGCTGCGCGAGGCTGGGAGACGCCACTGGCGCCTTCCTGGCCTCAGCTCCGCTCCTGCCTTGCCTTTGCACCTAGGCCCCAGGCGTCCTTGGGGAGGGCTTAGGGGCCGGTGGCTTGCACACTGCCAAGGGCTCCAGCAGGAAGATCTCTGTGCGAGGGAAGGGAAGGGCTAGTGCAGGGCTCCTCCAGCGGTTGCTTGGCCGCCCAGACTCAGGGCCGCTCGGAGTGCACCAGGCTCCCAGGGCCCCTGGCTGGGGTCTGCAGCCCCGCACACCCGGAGGCTGACTCCCTGGGCGCCCAGCAGCTGCCTCACACACGTAGCTTCCCTAGCGCTCTCCTCGCCAGCAGAGACGTGTGCAGCTGGTTGGGGCCTGCCACTGCGTTCCTGGGCTCCCGCCCACAGCCCCAGCTGAGGGCAAGCAGCCCCTGAGCCAAGACCTGCAGGAGGCGCAGAGCGCCCCCACCTGGAAGCCGAGTGAACAGCTGGCGGGGAGGCGAGCCTGCTTGAGGGAAGTAGAGGCAGCCCAGGCTCGTTTGGCTCAAGCCCTACATGGCTGGAGCCGAGTGCGCCTCCAGGACGGCAGAGCTCCAGCTCTGCTCAGAGGCCCGTTCTGGCAGAGTTGCTGGCGCGAGGCTGCTCTGCCCTGGGCGAGCCTTGCCAAGACTTGCCTCGCTGCTAGGCTTCCTGCCCAGGAAGGAGCTGGCTGCGCGAAGCTGGGAGACGCCACTGGCGCCTTTCTGGCCTCAGCTCCGCTTCTCCCTTGCCTTTGCACCTAGGCCCCAGGCGTCCTTGGGGAGGGCTTAGGGGCCGGTGGCTTGCACACTGCCAAGGGCTGCAGCAGGAAGAGCTCTGTGCGAGGGAAGGGAAGGGCTAGTGCAGGGCTCCTCCAGCGGTTGCTTGGCCGCCCAGACTCAGCGCCGCACGGAGTGCACCAGGCTCCCAGGGCCCCTGGCTGGGGTCTGCAGCCCCGCACACCCGGAGGCTGACTCCCTGGGCGCCCAGCAGCTGCCTCACACACGTAGCTTCCCTAGCGCTCTCCTCCCCAGCAGAGACGTGTGCAGCTGGTTGGGGCCTGCCCCTGCGTGCCTGGGCTCCCGCGCACAGCCCCAGCTCAGGGCAAGCAGCCCCTGAGCCAAGACCTGCAGGAGGCGCAGAGCGCCCCCACCTCGAAGCCGAGTGAACAGCTGGCGGGGAGGCGAGCCTGCTTGAGGGAAGTAGAGGCAGCCCAGGCTCGTTTGGCTCAAGCCCTACATGGCTGGAGCCGAGTGCGCCTCCAGGACGGCAGAGCTCCAGCTCTGCTCAGAGGCCCGTTCTGGCAGAGTTGCTGGCGCGAGGCTGCTCTGCCCTGGGCGAGCCTTGCCGAGACTTGCCTCGCTGCTAGGCTTCCTGCCCAGGAAGGAGCTGGCTGCGCGAGGCTGGGAGACGCCACTGGCGCCTTCCTGGCCTCAGCTCCGCTCCTCCCTTGCCTTTGCACCTAGGCCCCAGGCGTCCTTGGGGAGGGCTTAGGGGCCGGTGGCTTGCACACTGCCAAGGGCTCCAGCAGGAAGATCTCTGTGCGAGGGAAGGGAAGGACTAGTGCAGGGCTCCTCCAGCGGTTGCTTGGCCGCCAAGACTCAGCTCGGCACGGAGTGCACCAGGCTCCCAGGGCCGCTGGCAGGGGTCTGCAGCCCCGCACACACGGAGGCTGACTCCCTGGGCGCCCAGCAGCTGCCTCACACACGTAGCTTCCCTAGCGCTCTCCTCCCCAGCAGAGACGTGTGCAGCTGGTTGGGGCCTGCCCCTGCGTGCCTGGGCTCCCGCCCACAGCCCCAGCTCAGGGCAAGCAGCCCCTGAGCCAAGACCTGCAGGAGGCGCAGAGCGCCCCCACCTGGAAGCCGAGTGAACAGCTGGCGGGGAGGCGAGCCTCCTCGAGGGAAGAAGAGGCAGCCCAGCCTCGTTTGGCTCAAGCCCTACTTGGCTGGAGCCGAGTGCGCCTCCAGGACGGCAGAGCTCCAGCTCTGCTCAGAGGCCCGTTCTGGCAGAGTTGCTGGCGCGAGGCTGCTCTGCCCTGGGCGAGCCTTGCCAAGACTTGCCTCGCTGCTAGGCTTCCTGCCCAGGAAGGAGCTGGCTGCGCGAAGCTGGGAGACGCCACTGGCGCCTTCCTGGCCTCAGCTCCGCTTCTCCCTTGCCTTTGCACCTAGGCCCCAGGCGTCCTTGGGGAGGGCTTAGGGGCCGGTGGCTTGCACACTGCCAAGGGCTGCAGCAGGAAGAGCTCTGTGCGAGGGAAGGGAAGGGCTAGTGCAGGGCTCCTCCAGCGGTTGCTTGGCCGCCCAGACTCAGCGCCGCACGGAGTGCACCAGGCTCCCAGGGCCCCTGGCTGGGGTCTGCAGCCCCGCACACCCGGAGGCTGACTCCCTGGGCGCCCAGCAGCTGCCTCACACACGTAGCTTCCCTAGCGCTCTCCTCCCCAGCAGAGACGTGTGCAGCTGGTTGGGGCCTGCCCCTGCGTGCCTGGGCTCCCGCGCACAGCCCCAGCTCAGGGCAAGCAGCCCCTGAGCCAAGACCTGCAGGAGGCGCAGAGCGCCCCCACCTGGAAGCCGAGTGAACAGCTGGCGGGGAGGCGAGCCTGCTTGAGGGAAGTAGAGGCAGCCCAGGCTCGTTTGGCTCAAGCCCTACATGGCTGGAGCCGAGTGCGCCTCCAGGACGGCAGAGCTCCAGCTCTGCTCAGAGGCCCGTTCTGGCAGAGTTGCTGGCGCGAGGCTGCTCTGCCCTGGGCGAGCCTTGCCGAGACTTGCCTCGCTGCTAGGCTTCCTGCCCAGGAAGGAGCTGGCTGCGCGAGGCTGGGAGACGCCACTGGCGCCTTCCTGGCCTCAGCTCCGCTCCTCCCTTGCCTTTGCACCTAGGCCCCAGGCGTCCTTGGGGAGGGCTTAGGGGCCGGTGGCTTGCACACTGCCAAGGGCTCCAGCAGGAAGATCTCTGTGCGAGGGAAGGGAAGGACTAGTGCAGGGCTCCTCCAGCGGTTGCTTGGCCGCCAAGACTCAGCTCGGCACGGAGTGCACCAGGCTCCCAGGGCCGCTGGCAGGGGTCTGCAGCCCCGCACACACGGAGGCTGACTCCCTGGGCGCCCAGCAGCTGCCTCACACACGTAGCTTCCCTAGCGCTCTCCTCCCCAGCAGAGACGTGTGCAGCTGGTTGGGGCCTGCACCTGCGTGCCTGGGCTCCCGCGCACAGCCCCAGCTCAGGGCAAGCAGCCCCTGAGCCAAGACCTGCAGGAGGCGCAGAGCGCCCCCACCTGGAAGCCGAGTGAACAGCTGGCGGGGAGGCGAGCCTCCTCGAGGGAAGAAGAGGCAGCCCAGCCTCGTTTGGCTCAAGCCCTACTTGGCTGGAGCCGAGTGCGCCTCCAGGACGGCAGAGCTCCAGCTCTGCTCAGAGGCCCGATCTGGCAGAGTTGCTGGCGCGAGGCTGCTCTGCCCTGGGCGAGCCTTGCCCAGACTTGCCTCGCTGCTAGGCCTCCTGCCCAGGAAGCAGCTGGCTGCGCGAGGCTGGGAGACGCCACTGGCGCCTTCCTGGCCTCAGCTCGGCTCCTGCCTTGCCTTTGCACCTAGGCCCCAGGCGTCCTTGGGGAGGGCTTAGGGGCCGGTGGCTTGCACACTGCCAAGGGCTCCAGCAGGAAGAGCTCTGTGCAAGGGAAGGGAAGGGCTAGTGTAGGGCTCCTCCAGCGGTTGCTTGGCCGCCCAGAATCAGCGCCGCACAGAGTGCACCAGGCTCCCAGGGCCCCTGGCTGGGGTCTGCAGCCCCGCACACCGGAGGCTGACTCCCTGGGCGCCCAGCAGCTGCCTCACACACGTAGCTTCCCTAGCGCTCTCCTCCCCAGCAGAGACGTGTGCAGCTGGTTGGGGCCTGCCCCTGCGTGCCTGGGCTCCCGCGCACAGCCCCAGCTCAGGGCAAGCAGCCCCTGAGCCAAGACCTGCAGGAGGCGCAGAGCGCCCCCACCTGGAAGCCGAGTGAACAGCTGGCGGGGAATCGAGCCTGCTTGAGGGAAGTAGAGGCAGCCCAGGCTCGTTTGGCTCAAGCCCTACATGGCTGGAGCCGAGTGCGCCTCCAGGACGGCAGAGCTCCAGCTCTGCTCAGAGGCCCGTTCTGGCAGAGTTGCTGGCGCGAGGCTGCTCTGCCCTGGGCGAGCCTTGCCGAGACTTGCCTCGCTGCTAGGCTTCCTGCCCAGGAAGGAGCTGGCTGCGCGAGGCTGGCAGACGCCACTGGCGCCTTCCTGGCCTCAGCTCCGCTCCTTCCTTGCCTTTGCACCTAGGCCCCAGGCATCCTTGGGGAGGGCTTAGGGGCCGGTGGCTTGCACACTGCCAAGGGCTCCAGCAGGAAGATCTCTGTGCGAGGGAAGGGAAGGGCTAGTGCAGGGCTCCTCCAGCGGTTGCTTGGCCGCCAAGACTCAGCTCGGCACGGAGTGCACCAGGCTCCCAGGGCCCCTGGCTGCGGTCTGCAGCCCCGCACACCCGGAGGCTGACTCCCTGGGCGCCCAGCAGCTGCCTCACACACGTAGCTTCCCTAGCGCTCTCCTCCCCAGCAGAGACGTGTGCAGCTGGTTGGGGCCTGGCCCTGAGTGCCTGGGCTCCCGAGCACAGCCCCAGCTCAGGGCAAGCAGCCCCTGAGCCAAGACCTGCAGGAGGCGAAGAGCGCCCCCACCTGGAAGCCGAGTGAACAGCTGGCGGGGAGGCGAGCCTCCCTGAGGGAAGTAGAGGCAGCCCAGCCTCGTTTGGCTCAAGCCCTACTTGGCTGGAGCCGAGTGCGCCTCCAGGACGGCAGAGCTCCAGCTCTGCTCAGAGGCCCGATCTGGCAGAGTTGCTGGCGCGAGGCTGCTCTGCCCTGGGCGAGCCTTGCCCAGACTTGCCTCGCTGCTAGGCTTCCTGCCCAGGAAGGAGCAGGCTGCGCGAGGCTGGGAGACGCCACTGGCGCCTTCCTGGCCTCAGCTCCGCTCCTGCCTTGCCTTTGCACCTAGGCCGCAGGCGTCCTTGGGGAGGGCTTAGGGGCCGGTGGCTTTCACACTGCCAAGGGCTCCAGCAGGAAGATCTCTGTGCAAGGGAAGGGAAGGGCTAGTGCAAGGCTCCTCCAGCGGTTGCTTGGCCGCCCAGACTCAGCTCGGCACGGAGTGCACCAGGCTCCCAGGGCCCCTGGCTGGGGTCTGCAGCCCCGCACACCCGGAGGCTGACTCCCTGGGCGCCCAGCAGCTGCCTCACACACGTAGCTTCCCTAGCGCTCTCCTCCCCAGCAGAGACGTGTGCAGCTGGTTGGGGCCTGCACCTGCGTGCCTGGGCTCCCGCGCACAGCCCCAGCTCAGGGCAAGCAGCCCCTGAGCCAAGACCTGCAGGAGGCGAAGAGCGCCCCCACCTGGAAGCCGAGTGAACAGCTGGCGGGGAGGCGAACCTCCCTGAGGGAAGTAGAGGCAGCCCAGCCTCGTTTGGCTCAAGCCCTACTTGGCTGGAGCCGAGTGCGCCTCCAGGACGGCAGAGCTCCAGCTCTGCTCAGAGGCCCGATCTGGCAGAGTTGCTGGCGCGAGGCTGCTCTGCCCTGGGCGAGCTTTGCCCAGACTTGCCTCGCTGCTAGGCTTCCTGCCCAGGAAGGAGCAGGCTGCGCGAGGCTGGGAGACGCCACTGGCGCCTTCCTGGCCTCAGCTCCGCTCCTGCCTTGCCTTTGCACCTAGGCCCCAGGCGTCCTTGGGGAGGGCTTAGGGGCCGGTGGCTTGCACACTGCCAAGGGCCCCAGCAGGAAGAGCTCTGTGCGAGGGAAGGGAAGGGCTAGTGCAGGGCTCCTCCAGCGGTAGCTTGGCCGCCCAGACTCAGCTCGGCACGGAGTGCACCAGGCTCCCAGGGCCCCTGGCTGTGGTCTGCTGCCCCGCACACCCGGAGGCTGACTCCCTGGGCGCCCAGCAGCTGCCTCACACACGTAGCTTCCCTAGCGCTCTCCTCCCCAGCAGAGACGTGTGCAGCTGGTTGGCGCCTGCCCCTGCGTGCCTGGGCTCCCGCCCACAGCCCCAGCTCAGGGCAAGCAGCCCCTGAGCCAAGACCTGCAGGAGGCGCAGAGCGCCCCCACCTGGAAGCCGAGTGAACAGCTGGCGGGGAGGCGAGCCTCCTCGAGGGAAGTAGAGGCAGCCCAGCCTCGTTTGGCTCAAGCCCTACTTGGCTGGAGCCGAGTGCGACTCCAGGACGGCAGAGCTACAGCTCTGCTCAGAGGCCCGATCTGGCAGAGTTGCTGGCGCGAGGCTGCTCTGCCCTGGGCGAGCCTTGCCCAGACTTGCCTCGCTGCTAGGCTTCCTGCCCAGGAAGCAGCTGGCTGCGCGAGGCTGGGAGACGCCACTGGCGCCTTCCTGGCCTCACCTCGGCTCCTGCCTTGCCTTTGGACCTAGGCCCCAGGCGTCCTTGGGGAGGGCTTAGGGGCCGGTGGCTTACACACTGCCAAGGGCACCAGCAGGAAGAGCTCTGTGCGAGGGAAGGGAAGGGCTAGTGCAGGGCTCCTCCAGCGGTTGCTTGGCCGCCCAGAATCAGCGCCGCACGGAGTGCACCAGGCTCCCAGGGCCCCTGGCTGGGGTCTGCAGCCCCGCACACCCGGAGGCTGACTCCCTGGGCGCCCAGCAGCTGCCTCACACACGTAGCTTCCCTAGCGCTCTCCTCCCCAGCAGAGACGTGTGCAGCTGGGTTGGGCCTGCCCCTGCGTGCCTGGGCTCCCGCGCACAGCCCCAGCTCAGGGCAAGCAGCCCCTGAGCCAAGACCTGCAGGAGGCGCAGAGCGCCCCCAACTGGAAGCCGAGTGAACAGCTGGCGGGGAGGCGAGCCTCCTCGAGGGAAGAAGAGGCAGCCCAGCCTCGTTTGGCTCAAGCCCTACTTGGCTGAAGCCGAGTGCGCCTCCAGGACGGCAGAGCTCCAGCTCTGCTCAGAGGCCCGATCTGGCAGAGTTGCTGGCGCGAGGCTGCTCTGCCCTGGGCGAGCCTTGCCCAGACTTGCCTCGCTGCTAGGCTTCCTGCCCAGGAAGGAGCATGCTGCGCGAGGCTGGGAGACGCCACTGGCGCCTTCCTGGCCACAGCTCCGCTCCTGCCTTGCCTTTGCACCTAGGCCCCAGGCGTCCTTGGGGAGGGCTTAGGGGCCGGTGGCTTGCACACTGCCAAGGGCTCCAGCAGGAAGATCTCTGTGCGAGGGAAGGGAAGGGCTAGTGCAGGGCTCCTCCAGCGGTTGCTTGGCCGCCAAGATTCTGCTCAGCACGGAGTGCACCAGGCTCCCAGGGCCCCTGGCTGCGGTCTGCAGCCCCGCACACCCAGAGGCTGACTCCCTGGGCGCCCAGCAGCTGCCTCACACACGTAGCTTCCCTAGCGCTCTCCTCCCCAGCAGAGACGTGTGCAGCTGGTTGGGGCCTGCCCCTGCGTGCCTGGGCTCCCGCGCACAGCCCCAGCTCAGGGCAAGCAGCCCCTGAGCCAAGACCTGCAGGAGGCGCAGAGCGCCCCCACCTGGAAGCCGAGTGAACAGCTGGCTGGGAGGCGAGCCTGCTTGAGGGAAGTAGAGGCAGCCCAGGCTCGTTTGGCTCAAGCCCTACATGGCTGGAGCCGAGTGCGCCTCCAGGACGGCAGAGCTCCAGCTCTGCTCAGAGGCCCGTTCTGGCAGAGTTGCTGGCGCGAGGCTGCTCTGCCCTGGGCGAGCCTTGCCGAGACTTGCCTCGCTTCTAGGCTTCCTGCCCAGGAAGGAGCTGGCTGCGCGAGGCTGGGAGACGCCACTGGCGCCTTCCTGGCCTCAGCTCCGCTCCTTCCTTGCCTTTGCACCTAGGCCCCAGGCATCCTTGGGGAGGGCTTAGGGGCCGGTGGCTTGCACACTGCCAAGGGCTCCAGCAGGAAGATCTCTGTGCGAGGGAAGGGAAGGGCTAGTGCAGGGCTCCTCCAGCGGTTGCTTGGCCGCCAAGACTCAGCTCGGCACGGAGTGCACCAGGCTCCCAGGGCCCCTGGCAGGGGTCTGCAGCCCCGCACACACGGAGGCTGACTCCCTGGGCGCCCAGCAGCTGCCTCACACACGTAGCTTCCCTAGCGCTCTCCTCCCCAGCAGAGACGTGTGCAGCTGGTTGGGGCCTGCACCTGCGTGCCTGGGCTCCCGCGCACAGCCCCAGCTCAGGGCAAGCAGCCCCTGAGCCAAGACCTGCAGGAGGCGCAGAGCGCCCCCACCTGGAAGCCGAGTGAACAGCTGGCGGGGAATCGAGCCTGCTTGAGGGAAGTAGAGGCAGCCCAGGCTCGTTTGGCTCAAGCCCTACATGGCTGGAGCCGAGTGCGCCTCCAGGACGGCAGAGCTCCAGCTCTGCTCAGAGGCCCGTTCTGGCAGAGTTGCTGGCGCGAGGCTGCTCTGCCCTGGGCGAGCCTTGCCGAGACTTGCCTCGCTGCTAGGCTTCCTGCCCAGGAAGGAGCTGGCTGCGCGAGGCTGGCAGACGCCACTGGCGCCTTCCTGGCCTCAGCTCCGCTCCTTCCTTGCCTTTGCACCTAGGCCCCAGGCATCCTTGGGGAGGGCTTAGGGGCCGGTGGCTTGCACACTGCCAAGGGCTCCAGCAGGAAGATCTCTGTGCGAGGGAAGGGAAGGGCTAGTGCAGGGCTCCTCCAGCGGTTGCTTGGCCGCCAAGACTCAGCTCGGCACGGAGTGCACCAGGCTCCCAGGGCCCCTGGCTGCGGTCTGCAGCCCCGCACACCCGGAGGCTGACTCCCTGGGCGCCCAGCAGCTGCCTCACACACGTAGCTTCCCTAGCGCTCTCCTCCCCAGCAGAGACGTGTGCAGCTGGTTGGGGCCTGGCCCTGAGTGCCTGGGCTCCCGAGCACAGCCCCAGCTCAGGGCAAGCAGCCCCTGAGCCAAGACCTGCAGGAGGCGAAGAGCGCCCCCACCTGGAAGCCGAGTGAACAGCTGGCGGGGAGGCGAGCCTCCCTGAGGGAAGTAGAGGCAGCCCAGCCTCGTTTGGCTCAAGCCCTACTTGGCTGGAGCCGAGTGCGCCTCCAGGACGGCAGAGCTCCAGCTCTGCTCAGAGGCCCGATCTGGCAGAGTTGCTGGCGCGAGGCTGCTCTGCCCTGGGCGAGCCTTGCCCAGACTTGCCTCGCTGCTAGGCTTCCTGCCCAGGAAGGAGCAGGCTGCGCGAGGCTGGGAGACGCCACTGGCGCCTTCCTGGCCTCAGCTCCGCTCCTGCCTTGCCTTTGCACCTAGGCCGCAGGCGTCCTTGGGGAGGGCTTAGGGGCCGGTGGCTTTCACACTGCCAAGGGCTCCAGCAGGAAGATCTCTGTGCAAGGGAAGGGAAGGGCTAGTGCAAGGCTCCTCCAGCGGTTGCTTGGCCGCCCAGACTCAGCTCGGCACGGAGTGCACCAGGCTCCCAGGGCCCCTGGCTGGGGTCTGCAGCCCCGCACACCCGGAGGCTGACTCCCTGGGCGCCCAGCAGCTGCCTCACACACGTAGCTTCCCTAGCGCTCTCCTCCCCAGCAGAGACGTGTGCAGCTGGTTGGGGCCTGCACCTGCGTGCCTGGGCTCCCGCGCACAGCCCCAGCTCAGGGCAAGCAGCCCCTGAGCCAAGACCTGCAGGAGGCGCAGAGCGCCCCCACCTGGAAGCCGAGTGAACAGCTGGCGGGGAGGCGAGCCTCCTCGAGGGAAGAAGAGGCAGCCCAGCCTCGTTTGGCTCAAGCCCTACTTGGCTGGAGCCGAGTGCGCCTCCAGGACGGCAGAGCTCCAGCTCTGCTCAGAGGCCCGATCTGGCAGAGTTGCTGGCGCGAGGCTGCTCTGCCCTGGGCGAGCCTTGCCCAGACTTGCCTCGCTGCTAGGCCTCCTGCCCAGGAAGCAGCTGGCTGCGCGAGGCTGGGAGACGCCACTGGCGCCTTCCTGGCCTCAGCTCGGCTCCTGCCTTGCCTTTGCACCTAGGCCCCAGGCGTCCTTGGGGAGGGCTTAGGGGCCGGTGGCTTGCACACTGCCAAGGGCTCCAGCAGGAAGAGCTCTGTGCGAGGGAAGGGAAGGGCTAGTGTAGGGCTCCTCCAGCGGTTGCTTGGCCGCCCAGAATCAGCGCCGCACGGAGTGCACCAGGCTCCCAGGGCCCCTGGCTGGGGTCTGCAGCCCCGCACACCGGAGGCTGACTCCCTGGGCGCCCAGCAGCTGCCTCACACACGTAGCTTCCCTAGCGCTCTCCTCCCCAGCAGAGACGTGTGCAGCTGGTTGGGGCCTGCCCCTGCGTGCCTGGGCTCCCGCGCACAGCCCCAGCTCAGGGCAAGCAGCCCCTGAGCCAAGACCTGCAGGAGGCGCAGAGCGCCCCCACCTGGAAGCCGAGTGAACAGCTGGCGGGGAATCGAGCCTGCTTGAGGGAAGTAGAGGCAGCCCAGGCTCGTTTGGCTCAAGCCCTACATGGCTGGAGCCGAGTGCGCCTCCAGGACGGCAGAGCTCCAGCTCTGCTCAGAGGCCCGTTCTGGCAGAGTTGCTGGCGCGAGGCTGCTCTGCCCTGGGCGAGCCTTGCCGAGACTTGCCTCGCTGCTAGGCTTCCTGCCCAGGAAGGAGCTGGCTGCGCGAGGCTGGCAGACGCCACTGGCGCCTTCCTGGCCTCAGCTCCGCTCCTTCCTTGCCTTTGCACCTAGGCCCCAGGCATCCTTGGGGAGGGCTTAGGGGCCGGTGGCTTGCACACTGCCAAGGGCTCCAGCAGGAAGATCTCTGTGCGAGGGAAGGGAAGGGCTAGTGCAGGGCTCCTCCAGCGGTTGCTTGGCCGCCAAGACTCAGCTCGGCACGGAGTGCACCAGGCTCCCAGGGCCCCTGGCTGCGGTCTGCAGCCCCGCACAACCGGAGGCTGACTCCCTGGGCGCCCAGCAGCTGCCTCACACACGTAGCTTCCCTAGCGCTCTCCTCCCCAGCAGAGACGTGTGCAGCTGGTTGGGGCCTGGCCCTGAGTGCCTGGGCTCCCGAGCACAGCCCCAGCTCAGGGCAAGCAGCCCCTGAGCCAAGACCTGCAGGAGGCGAAGAGCGCCCCCACCTGGAAGCCGAGTGAACAGCTGGCGGGGAGGCGAGCCTCCCTGAGGGAAGTAGAGGCAGCCCAGCCTCGTTTGGCTCAAGCCCTACTTGGCTGGAGCCGAGTGCGCCTCCAGGACAGCAGAGCTCCAGCTCTGCTCAGAGGCCCGATCTGGCAGAGTTGCTGGCGCGAGGCTGCTCTGCCCTGGGCGAGCCTTGCCCAGACTTGCCTCGCTGCTAGGCTTCCTGCCCAGGAAGGAGCAGGCTGCGCGAGGCTGGGAGACGCCACTGGCGCCTTCCTGGCCTCAGCTCCGCTCCTGCCTTGCCTTTGCACCTAGGCCGCAGGCGTCCTTGGGGAGGGCTTAGGGGCCGGTGGCTTTCACACTGCCAAGGGCTCCAGCAGGAAGATCTCTGTGCAAGGGAAGGGAAGGGCTAGTGCAAGGCTCCTCCAGCGGTTGCTTGGCCGCCCAGACTCAGCTCGGCACGGAGTGCACCAGGCTCCCAGGGCCCCTGGCTGGGGTCTGCAGCCCCGCACACCCGGAGGCTGACTCCCTGGGCGCCCAGCAGCTGCCTCACACACGTAGCTTCCCTAGCGCTCTCCTCCCCAGCAGAGACGTGTGCAGCTGGTTGGGGCCTGCACCTGCGTGCCTGGGCTCCCGCGCACAGCCCCAGCTCAGGGCAAGCAGCCCCTGAGCCAAGACCTGCAGGAGGCGAAGAGCGCCCCCACCTGGAAGCCGAGTGAACAGCTGGCGGGGAGGCGAGCCTCCCTGAGGGAAGTAGAGGCAGCCCAGCCTCGTTTGGCTCAAGCCCTACTTGGCTGGAGCCGAGTGCGCCTCCAGGACGGCAGAGCTCCAGCTCTGCTCAGAGGCCCGATCTGGCAGAGTTGCTGGCGCGAGGCTGCTCTGCCCTGGGCGAGCTTTGCCCAGACTTGCCTCGCTGCTAGGCTTCCTGCCCAGGAAGGAGCAGGCTGCGCGAGGCTGGGAGACGCCACTGGCGCCTTCCTGGCCTCAGCTCCGCTCCTGCCTTGCCTTTGCACCTAGGCCCCAGGCGTCCTTGGGGAGGGCTTAGGGGCCGGTGGCTTGCACACTGCCAAGGGCCCCAGCAGGAAGAGCTCTGTGCGAGGGAAGGGAAGGGCTAGTGCAGGGCTCCTCCAGCGGTAGCTTGGCCGCCCAGACTCAGCTCGGCACGGAGTGCACCAGGCTCCCAGGGCCCCTGGCTGGGGTCTGCTGCCCCGCACACCCGGAGGCTGACTCCCTGGGCGCCCAGCAGCTGCCTCACACACGTAGCTTCCCTAGCGCTCTCCTCCCCAGCAGAGACGTGTGCAGCTGGTTGGCGCCTGCCCCTGCGTGCCTGGGCTCCCGCCCACAGCCCCAGCTCAGGGCAAGCAGCCCCTGAGCCAAGACCTGCAGGAGGCGCAGAGCGCCCCCACCTGGAAGCCGAGTGAACAGCTGGCGGGGAGGCGAGCCTCCTCGAGGGAAGTAGAGGCAGCCCAGCCTCGTTTGGCTCAAGCCCTACTTGGCTGGAGCCGAGTGCGACTCCAGGACGGCAGAGCTACAGCTCTGCTCAGAGGCCCGATCTGGCAGAGTTGCTGGCGCGAAGCTGCTCTGCCCTGGGCGAGCCTTGCCCAGACTTGCCTCGCTGCTAGGCTTCCTGCCCAGGAAGCAGCTGGCTGCGCGAGGCTGGGAGACGCCACTGGCGCCTTCCTGGCCTCACCTCGGCTCCTGCCTTGCCTTTGGACCTAGGCCCCAGGCTTCCTTGGGGAGGGCTTAGGGGCCGGTGGCTTACACACTGCCAAGGGCACCAGCAGGAAGAGCTCTGTGCGAGGGAAGGGAAGGGCTAGTGCAGGGCTCCTCCAGCGGTTGCTTGGCCGCCCAGAATCAGCGCCGCACGGAGTGCACCAGGCTCCCAGGGCCCCTGGCTGGGGTCTGCAGCCCCGCACACCCGGAGGCTGACTCCCTGGGCGCCCATCAGCTGCCTCACACACGTAGCTTCCCTAGCGCTCTCCTCCCCAGCAGAGACGTGTGCAGCTGGGTTGGGCCTGCCCCTGCGTGCCTGGGCTCCCGCGCACAGCCCCAGCTCAGGGCAAGCAGCCCCTGAGCCAAGACCTGCAGGAGGCGCAGAGCGCCCCCAACTGGAAGCCGAGTGAACAGCTGGCGGGGAGGCGAGCCTCCTCGAGGGAAGAAGAGGCAGCCCAGCCTCGTTTGGCTCAAGCCCTACTTGGCTGAAGCCGAGTGCGTCTCCAGGACGGCAGAGCTCCAGCTCTGCTCAGAGGCCCGATCTGGCAGAGTTGCTGGCGCGAGGCTGCTCTGCCCTGGGCGAGCCTTGCCCAGACTTGCCTCGCTGCTAGGCTTCCTGCCCAGGAAGGAGCATGCTGCGCGAGGCTGGGAGACGCCACTGGCGCCTTCCTGGCCTCAGCTCCGCTCCTGCCTTGCCTTTGCACCTAGGCCCCAGGCGTCCTTGGGGAGGGCTTAGGGGCCGGTGGCTTGCACACTGCCAAGGGCTCCAGCAGGAAGATCTCTGTGCGAGGGAAAGGAAGGGCTAGTGCAGGGCTCCTCCAGCGGTTGCTTGGCCGCCAAGATTCTGCTCAGCACGGAGTGCACCAGGCTCCCAGGGCCCCTGGCTGCGGTCTGCAGCCCCGCACACCCAGAGGCTGACTCCCTGGGCGCCCAGCAGCTGCCTCACACACGTAGCTTCCCTAGCGCTCTCCTCCCCAGCAGAGACGTGTGCAGCTGGTTGGGGCCTGCCCCTGCGTGCCTGGGCTCCCGCGCACAGCCCCAGCTCAGGGCAAGCAGCCCCTGAGCCAAGACCTGCAGGAGGCGCAGAGCGCCCCCACCTGGAAGCCGAGTGAACAGCTGGCGGGGAGGCGAGCCTGCTTGAGGGAAGTAGAGGCAGCCCAGGCTCGTTTGGCTCAAGCCCTACATGGCTGGAGCCGAGTGCGCCTCCAGGACGGCAGAGCTCCAGCTCTGCTCAGAGGCCCGTTCTGGCAGAGTTGCTGGCGCGAGGCTGCTCTGCCCTGGGCGAGCCTTGCCGAGACTTGCCTCGCTGCTAGGCTTCCTGCCCAGGAAGGAGCTGGCTGCGCGAGGCTGGGAGACGCCACTGGCGCCTTCCTGGCCTCAGCTCCGCTCCTCCCTTGCCTTTGCACCTAGGCCCCAGGCGTCCTTGGGGAGGGCTTAGGGGCCGGTGGCTTGCACACTGCCAAGGGCTCCAGCAGGAAGATCTCTGTGCGAGGGAAGGGAAGGGCTAGTGCAGGGCTCCTCCAGCGGTTGCTTGGCCGCCAAGACTCAGCTCGGCACGGAGTGCACCAGGCTCCCAGGGCCCCTGGCAGGGGTCTGCAGCCCCGCACACACGGAGGCTGACTCCCTGGGCGCCCAGCAGCTGCCTCACACACGTAGCTTCCCTAGCGCTCTCCTCCCCAGCAGAGACGTGTGCAGCTGGTTGGGGCCTGCACCTGCGTGCCTGGGCTCCCGCGCACAGCCCCAGCTCAGGGCAAGCAGCCCCTGAGCCAAGACCTGCAGGAGGCGCAGAGCGCCCCCACCTGGAAGCCGAGTGAACAGCTGGCGGGGAGGCGAGCCTCCTCGAGGGAAGAAGAGGCAGCCCAGCCTCGTTTGGCTCAAGCCCTACTTGGCTGGAGCCGAGTGCGCCTCCAGGACGGCAGAGCTCCAGCTCTGCTCAGAGGCCCGATCTGGCAGAGTTGCTGGCGCGAGGCTGCTCTGCCCTGGGCGAGCCTTGCCCAGACTTGCCTCGCTGCTAGGCCTCCTGCCCAGGAAGCAGCTGGCTGCGCGAGGCTGGGAGACGCCACTGGCGCCTTCCTGGCCTCAGCTCGGCTCCTGCCTTGCCTTTGCACCTAGGCCCCAGGCGTCCTTGGGGAGGGCTTAGGGGCCGGTGGCTTGCACACTGCCAAGGGCTCCAGCAGGAAGAGCTCTGTGCGAGGGAAGGGAAGGGCTAATGTAGGGCTCCTCCAGCGGTTGCTTGGCCGCCCAGAATCAGCGCCGCACGGAGTGCACCAGGCTCCCAGGGCCCCTGGCTGGGGTCTGCAGCCCCGCACACCGGAGGCTGACTCCCTGGGCGCCCAGCAGCTGCCTCACACACGTAGCTTCCCTAGCGCTCTCCTCCCCAGCAGAGACGTGTGCAGCTGGTTGGGGCCTGCCCCTGCGTGCCTGGGCTCCCGCGCACAGCCCCAGCTCAGGGCAAGCAGCCCCTGAGCCAAGACCTGCAGGAGGCGCAGAGCGCCCCCACCTGGAAGCCGAGTGAACAGCTGGCGGGGAATCGAGCCTGCTTGAGGGAAGTAGAGGCAGCCCAGGCTCGTTTGGCTCAAGCCCTACATGGCTGGAGCCGAGTGCGCCTCCAGGACGGCAGAGCTCCAGCTCTGCTCAGAGGCCCGTTCTGGCAGAGTTGCTGGCGCGAGGCTGCTCTGCCCTGGGCGAGCCTTGCCGAGACTTGCCTCGCTGCTAGGCTTCCTGCCCAGGAAGGAGCTGGCTGCGCGAGGCTGGCAGACGCCACTGGCGCCTTCCTGGCCTCAGCTCCGCTCCTTCCTTGCCTTTGCACCTAGGCCCCAGGCATCCTTGGGGAGGGCTTAGGGGCCGGTGGCTTGCACACTGCCAAGGGCTCCAGCAGGAAGATCTCTGTGCGAGGGAAGGGAAGGGCTAGTGCAGGGCTCCTCCAGCGGTTGCTTGGCCGCCAAGACTCAGCTCGGCACGGAGTGCACCAGGCTCCCAGGGCCCCTGGCTGCGGTCTGCAGCCCCGCACACCCGGAGGCTGACTCCCTGGGCGCCCAGCAGCTGCCTCACACACGTAGCTTCCCTAGCGCTCTCCTCCCCAGCAGAGACGTGTGCAGCTGGTTGGGGCCTGGCCCTGAGTGCCTGGGCTCCCGAGCACAGCCCCAGCTCAGGGCAAGCAGCCCCTGAGCCAAGACCTGCAGGAGGCGAAGAGCGCCCCCACCTGGAAGCCGAGTGAACAGCTGGCGGGGAGGCGAGCCTCCCTGAGGGAAGTAGAGGCAGCCCAGCCTCGTTTGGCTCAAGCCCTACTTGGCTGGAGCCGAGTGCGCCTCCAGGACGGCAGAGCTCCAGCTCTGCTCAGAGGCCCGATCTGGCAGAGTTGCTGGCGCGAGGCTGCTCTGCCCTGGGCGAGCCTTGCCCAGACTTGCCTCGCTGCTAGGCTTCCTGCCCAGGAAGGAGCAGGCTGCGCGAGGCTGGGAGACGCCACTGGCGCCTTCCTGGCCTCAGCTCCGCTCCTGCCTTGCCTTTGCACCGAGGCCGCAGGCGTCCTTGGGGAGGGCTTAGGGGCCGGTGGCTTTCACACTGCCAAGGGCTCCAGCAGGAAGATCTCTGTGCAAGGGAAGGGAAGGGCTAGTGCAAGGCTCCTCCAGCGGTTGCTTGGCCGCCCAGACTCAGCTCGGCACGGAGTGCACCAGGCTCCCAGGGCCCCTGGCTGGGGTCTGCAGCCCCGCACACCCGGAGGCTGACTCCCTGGGCGCCCAGCAGCTGCCTCACACACGTAGCTTCCCTAGCGCTCTCCTCCCCAGCAGAGACGTGTGCAGCTGGTTGGGGCCTGCACCTGCGTGCCTGGGCTCCCGCGCACAGCCCCAGCTCAGGGCAAGCAGCCCCTGAGCCAAGACCTGCAGGAGGCGAAGAGCGCCCCCACCTGGAAGCCGAGTGAACAGCTGGCGGGGAGGCGAGCCTCCCTGAGGGAAGTAGAGGCAGCCCAGCCTCGTTTGGCTCAAGCCCTACTTGGCTGGAGCCGAGTGCGCCTCCAGGACGGCAGAGCTCCAGCTCTGCTCAGAGGCCCGATCTGGCAGAGTTGCTGGCGCGAGGCTGCTCTGCCCTGGGCGAGCTTTGCCCAGACTTGCCTCGCTGCTAGGCTTCCTGCCCAGGAAGGAGCAGGCTGCGCGAGGCTGGGAGACGCCACTGGCGCCTTCCTGGCCTCAGCTCCGCTCCTGCCTTGCCTTTGCACCTAGGCCCCAGGCGTCCTTGGGGAGGGCTTAGGGGCCGGTGGCTTGCACACTGCCAAGGGCCCCAGCAGGAAGAGCTCTGTGCGAGGGAAGGGAAGGGCTAGTGCAGGGCTCCTCCAGCGGTAGCTTGGCCGCCCAGACTCAGCTCGGCACGGAGTGCACCAGGCTCCCAGGGCCCCTGGCTGGGGTCTGCTGCCCCGCACACCCGGAGGCTGACTCCCTGGGCGCCCAGCAGCTGCCTCACACACGTAGCTTCCCTAGCGCTCTCCTCCCCAGCAGAGACGTGTGCAGCTGGTTGGCGCCTGCCCCTGCGTGCCTGGGCTCCCGCCCACAGCCCCAGCTCAGGGCAAGCAGCCCCTGAGCCAAGACCTGCAGGAGGCGCAGAGCGCCCCCACCTGGAAGCCGAGTGAACAGCTGGCGGGGAGGCGAGCCTCCTCGAGGGAAGTAGAGGCAGCCCAGCCTCGTTTGGCTCAAGCCCTACTTGGCTGGAGCCGAGTGCGACTCCAGGACGGCAGAGCTACAGCTCTGCTCAGAGGCCCGATCTGGCAGAGTTGCTGGCGCGAGGCTGCTCTGCCCTGGGCGAGCCTTGCCCAGACTTGCCTCGCTGCTAGGCTTCCTGCCCAGGAAGCAGCTGGCTGCGCGAGGCTGGGAGACGCCACTGGCGCCTTCCTGGCCTCACCTCGGCTCCTGCCTTGCCTTTGGACCTAGGCCCCAGGCTTCCTTGGGGAGGGCTTAGGGGCCGGTGGCTTACACACTGCCAAGGGCACCAGCAGGAAGAGCTCTGTGCGAGGGAAGGGAAGGGCTAGTGCAGGGCTCCTCCAGCGGTTGCTTGGCTGCCCAGACTCAGCGCCGCACGGAGTGCACCAGGCTCCCAGGGCCCCTGGCTGGGGTCTGCAGCCCCGCACACCCGGAGGCTGACTCCCTGGGCGCCCATCAGCTGCCTCACACTCGTAGCTTCCCTAGCGCTCTCCTCCCCAGCAGAGACGTGTGCAGCTGGGTTGGGCCTGCCCCTGCGTGCCTGGGCTCCCGCGCACAGCCCCAGCTCAGGGCAAGCAGCCCCTGAGCCAAGACCTGCAGGAGGCGCAGAGCGCCCCCAACTGGAAGCCGAGTGAACAGCTGGCGGGGAGGCGAGCCTCCTCGAGGGAAGAAGAGGCAGCCCAGCCTCGTTTGGCTCAAGCCCTACTTGGCTGAAGCCGAGTGCGTCTCCAGGACGGCAGAGCTCCAGCTCTGCTCAGAGGCCCGATCTGGCAGAGTTGCTGGCGCGAGGCTGCTCTGCCCTGGGCGAGCCTTGCCCAGACTTGCCTCGCTGCTAGGCTTCCTGCCCAGGAAGGAGCATGCTGCGCGAGGCTGGGAGACGCCACTGGCGCCTTCCTGGCCTCAGCTCCGCTCCTGCCTTGCCTTTGCACCTAGGCCCCAGGCGTCCTTGGGGAGGGCTTAGGGGCCGGTGGCTTGCACACTGCCAAGGGCTCCAGCAGGAAGATCTCTGTGCGAGGGAAAGGAAGGGCTAGTGCAGGGCTCCTCCAGCGGTTGCTTGGCCGCCAAGATTCTGCTCAGCACGGAGTGCACCAGGCTCCCAGGGCCCCTGGCTGCGGTCTGCAGCCCCGCACACCCAGAGGCTGACTCCCTGGGCGCCCAGCAGCTGCCTCACACACGTAGCTTCCCTAGCGCTCTCCTCCCCAGCAGAGACGTGTGCAGCTGGTTGGGGCCTGCCCCTGCGTGCCTGGGCTCCCGCGCACAGCCCCAGCTCAGGGCAAGCAGCCCCTGAGCCAAGACCTGCAGGAGGCGCAGAGCGCCCCCACCTGGAAGCCGAGTGAACAGCTGGCGGGGAGGCGAGCCTGCTTGAGGGAAGTAGAGGCAGCCCAGGCTCGTTTGGCTCAAGCCCTACATGGCTGGAGCCGAGTGCGCCTCCAGGACGGCAGAGCTCCAGCTCTGCTCAGAGGCCCGTTCTGGCAGAGTTGCTGGCGCGAGGCTGCTCTGCCCTGGGCGAGCCTTGCCGAGACTTGCCTCGCTGCTAGGCTTCCTGCCCAGGAAGGAGCTGGCTGCGCGAGGCTGGGAGACGCCACTGGCGCCTTCCTGGCCTCAGCTCCGCTCCTCCCTTGCCTTTGCACCTAGGCCCCAGGCGTCCTTGGGGAGGGCTTAGGGGCCGGTGGCTTGCACACTGCCAAGGGCTCCAGCAGGAAGATCTCTGTGCGAGGGAAGGGAAGGGCTAGTGCAGGGCTCCTCCAGCGGTTGCTTGGCCGCCAAGACTCAGCTCGGCACGGAGTGCACCAGGCTCCCAGGGCCCCTGGCAGGGGTCTGCAGCCCCGCACACACGGAGGCTGACTCCCTGGGCGCCCAGCAGCTGCCTCACACACGTAGCTTCCCTAGCGCTCTCCTCCCCAGCAGAGACGTGTGCAGCTGGTTGGGGCCTGCACCTGCGTGCCTGGGCTCCCGCGCACAGCCCCAGCTCAGGGCAAGCAGCCCCTGAGCCAAGACCTGCAGGAGGCGCAGAGCGCCCCCACCTGGAAGCCGAGTGAACAGCTGGCGGGGAGGCGAGCCTCCTCGAGGGAAGAAGAGGCAGCCCAGCCTCGTTTGGCTCAAGCCCTACTTGGCTGGAGCCGAGTGCGCCTCCAGGACGGCAGAGCTCCAGCTCTGCTCAGAGGCCCGATCTGGCAGAGTTGCTGGCGCGAGGCTGCTCTGCCCTGGGCGAGCCTTGCCCAGACTTGCCTCGCTGCTAGGCCTCCTGCCCAGGAAGCAGCTGGCTGCGCGAGGCTGGGAGACGCCACTGGCGCCTTCCTGGCCTCAGCTCGGCTCCTGCCTTGCCTTTGCACCTAGGCCCCAGGCGTCCTTGGGGAGGGCTTAGGGGCCGGTGGCTTGCACACTGCCAAGGGCTCCAGCAGGAAGAGCTCTGTGCGAGGGAAGGGAAGGGCTAATGTAGGGCTCCTCCAGCGGTTGCTTGGCCGCCCAGAATCAGCGCCGCACGGAGTGCACCAGGCTCCCAGGGCCCCTGGCTGGGGTCTGCAGCCCCGCACACCGGAGGCTGACTCCCTGGGCGCCCAGCAGCTGCCTCACACACGTAGCTTCCCTAGCGCTCTCCTCCCCAGCAGAGACGTGTGCAGCTGGTTGGGGCCTGCCCCTGCGTGCCTGGGCTCCCGCGCACAGCCCCAGCTCAGGGCAAGCAGCCCCTGAGCCAAGACCTGCAGGAGGCGCAGAGCGCCCCCACCTGGAAGCCGAGTGAACAGCTGGCGGGGAATCGAGCCTGCTTGAGGGAAGTAGAGGCAGCCCAGGCTCGTTTGGCTCAAGCCCTACATGGCTGGAGCCGAGTGCGCCTCCAGGACGGCAGAGCTCCAGCTCTGCTCAGAGGCCCGTTCTGGCAGAGTTGCTGGCGCGAGGCTGCTCTGCCCTGGGCGAGCCTTGCCGAGACTTGCCTCGCTGCTAGGCTTCCTGCCCAGGAAGGAGCTGGCTGCGCGAGGCTGGCAGACGCCACTGGCGCCTTCCTGGCCTCAGCTCCGCTCCTTCCTTGCCTTTGCACCTAGGCCCCAGGCATCCTTGGGGAGGGCTTAGGGGCCGGTGGCTTGCACACTGCCAAGGGCTCCAGCAGGAAGATCTCTGTGCGAGGGAAGGGAAGGGCTAGTGCAGGGCTCCTCCAGCGGTTGCTTGGCCGCCAAGACTCAGCTCGGCACGGAGTGCACCAGGCTCCCAGGGCCCCTGGCTGCGGTCTGCAGCCCCGCACACCCGGAGGCTGACTCCCTGGGCGCCCAGCAGCTGCCTCACACACGTAGCTTCCCTAGCGCTCTCCTCCCCAGCAGAGACGTGTGCAGCTGGTTGGGGCCTGGCCCTGAGTGCCTGGGCTCCCGAGCACAGCCCCAGCTCAGGGCAAGCAGCCCCTGAGCCAAGACCTGCAGGAGGCGAAGAGCGCCCCCACCTGGAAGCCGAGTGAACAGCTGGCGGGGAGGCGAGCCTCCCTGAGGGAAGTAGAGGCAGCCCAGCCTCGTTTGGCTCAAGCCCTACTTGGCTGGAGCCGAGTGCGCCTCCAGGACGGCAGAGCTCCAGCTCTGCTCAGAGGCCCGATCTGGCAGAGTTGCTGGCGCGAGGCTGCTCTGCCCTGGGCGAGCCTTGCCCAGACTTGCCTCGCTGCTAGGCTTCCTGCCCAGGAAGGAGCAGGCTGCGCGAGGCTGGGAGACGCCACTGGCGCCTTCCTGGCCTCAGCTCCGCTCCTGCCTTGCCTTTGCACCTAGGCCGCAGGCGTCCTTGGGGAGGGCTTAGGGGCCGGTGGCTTTCACACTGCCAAGGGCTCCAGCAGGAAGATCTCTGTGCAAGGGAAGGGAAGGGCTAGTGCAAGGCTCCTCCAGCGGTTGCTTGGCCGCCCAGACTCAGCTCGGCACGGAGTGCACCAGGCTCCCAGGGCCCCTGGCTGGGGTCTGCAGCCCCGCACACCCGGAGGCTGACTCCCTGGGCGCCCAGCAGGTGCCTCACACACGTAGCTTCCCTAGCGCTCTCCTCCCCAGCAGAGACGTGTGCAGCTGGTTGGGGCCTGCACCTGCGTGCCTGGGCTCCCGCGCACAGCCCCAGCTCAGGGCAAGCAGCCCCTGAGCCAAGACCTGCAGGAGGCGAAGAGCGCCCCCACCTGGAAGCCGAGTGAACAGCTGGCGGGGAGGCGAACCTCCCTGAGGGAAGTAGAGGCAGCCCAGCCTCGTTTGGCTCAAGCCCTACTTGGCTGGAGCCGAGTGCGCCTCCAGGACGGCAGAGCTCCAGCTCTGCTCAGAGGCCCGATCTGGCAGAGTTGCTGGCGCGAGGCTGCTCTGCCCTGGGCGAGCTTTGCCCAGACTTGCCTCGCTGCTAGGCTTCCTGCCCAGGAAGGAGCAGGCTGCGCGAGGCTGGGAGACGCCACTGGCGCCTTCCTGGCCTCAGCTCCGCTCCTGCCTTGCCTTTGCACCTAGGCCCCAGGTGTCCTTGGGGAGGGCTTAGGGGCCGGTGGCTTGCACACTGCCAAGGGCCCCAGCAGGAAGAGCTCTGTGCGAGGGAAGGGAAGGGCTAGTGCAGGGCTCCTCCAGCGGTAGCTTGGCCGCCCAGACTCAGCTCGGCACGGAGTGCACCAGGCTCCCAGGGCCCCTGGCTGGGGTCTGCTGCCCCGCACACCCGGAGGCTGACTCCCTGGGCGCCCAGCAGCTGCCTCACACACGTAGCTTCCCTAGCGCTCTCCTCCCCAGCAGAGACGTGTGCAGCTGGTTGGCGCCTGCCCCTGCGTGCCTGGGCTCCCGCCCACAGCCCCAGCTCAGGGCAAGCAGAACCTGAGCCAAGACCTGCAGGAGGCGCAGAGCGCCCCCACCTGGAAGCCGAGTGAACAGCTGGCGGGGAGGCGAGCCTCCTCGAGGGAAGTAGAGGCAGCCCAGCCTCGTTTGGCTCAAGCCCTACTTGGCTGGAGCCGAGTGCGACTCCAGGACGGCAGAGCTACAGCTCTGCTCAGAGGCCCGATCTGGCAGAGTTGCTGGCGCGAGGCTGCTCTGCCCTGGGCGAGCCTTGCCCAGACTTGCCTCGCTGCTAGGCTTCCTGCCCAGGAAGCAGCTGGCTGCGCGAGGCTGGGAGACGCCACTGGCGCCTTCCTGGCCTCACCTCGGCTCCTGCCTTGCCTTTGGACCTAGGCCCCAGGCGTCCTTGGGGAGGGCTTAGGGGCCGGTGGCTTACACACTGCCAAGGGCACCAGCAGGAAGAGCTCTGTGCGAGGGAAGGGAAGGGCTAGTGCAGGACTCCTCCAGCGGTTGCTTGGCCGCCCAGAATCAGCGCCGCACGGAGTGCACCAGGCTCCCAGGGCCCCTGGCTGGGGTCTGCAGCCCCGCACACCCGGAGGCTGACTCCCTGGGCGCCCAGCAGCTGCCTCACACACGTAGCTTCCCTAGCGCTCTCCTCCCCAGCAGAGACGTGTGCAGCTGGGTTGGGCCTGCCCCTGCGTGCCTGGGCTCCCGCGCACAGCCCCAGCTCAGGGCAAGCAGCCCCTGAGCCAAGACCTGCAGGAGGCGCAGAGCGCCCCCAACTGGAAGCCGAGTGAACAGCTGGCGGGGAGGCGAGCCTCCTCGAGGGAAGAAGAGGCAGCCCAGCCTCGTTTGGCTCAAGCCCTACTTGGCTGAAGCCGAGTGCGCCTCCAGGACGGCAGAGCTCCAGCTCTGCTCAGAGGCCCGATCTGGCAGAGTTGCTGGCGCGAGGCTGCTCTGCCCTGGGCGAGCCTTGCCCAGACTTGCCTCGCTGCTAGGCTTCCTGCCCAGGAAGGAGCATGCTGCGCGAGGCTGGGAGACGCCACTGGCGCCTTCCTGGCCTCAGCTCCGCTCCTGCCTTGCCTTTGCACCTAGGCCCCAGGCGTCCTTGGGGAGGGCTTAGGGGCCGGTGGCTTGCACACTGCCAAGGGCTCCAGCAGGAAGATCTCTGTGCGAGGGAAGGGAAGGGCTAGTGCAGGGCTCCTCCAGCGGTTGCTTGGCCGCCAAGATTCTGCTCAGCACGGAGTGCACCAGGCTCCCAGGGCCCCTGGCTGCGGTCTGCAGCCCCGCACACCCAGAGGCTGACTCCCTGGGCGCCCAGCAGCTGCCTCACACACGTAGCTTCCCTAGCGCTCTCCTCCCCAGCAGAGACGTGTGCAGCTGGTTGGGGCCTGCCCCTGCGTGCCTGGGCTCCCGCGCACAGCCCCAGCTCAGGGCAAGCAGCCCCTGAGCCAAGACCTGCAGGAGGCGCAGAGCGCCCCCACCTGGAAGCCGAGTGAACAGCTGGCGGGGAGGCGAGCCTGCTTGAGGGAAGTAGAGGCAGCCCAGGCTCGTTTGGCTCAAGCCCTACATGGCTGGAGCCGAGTGCGCCTCCAGGACGGCAGAGCTCCAGCTCTGCTCAGAGGCCCGTTCTGGCAGAGTTGCTGGCGCGAGGCTGCTCTGCCCTGGGCGAGCCTTGCCGAGACTTGCCTCGCTGCTAGGCTTCCTGCCCAGGAAGGAGCTGGCTGCGCGAGGCTGGGAGACGCCACTGGCGCCTTCCTGGCCTCAGCTCCGCTCCTCCCTTGCCTTTGCACCTAGGCCCCAGGCGTCCTTGGGGAGGGCTTAGGGGCCGGTGGCTTGCACACTGCCAAGGGCTCCAGCAGGAAGATCTCTGTGCGAGGGAAGGGAAGGACTAGTGCAGGGCTCCTCCAGCGGTTGCTTGGCCGCCAAGACTCAGCTCGGCACGGAGTGCACCAGGCTCCCAGGGCCGCTGGCAGGGGTCTGCAGCCCCGCACACACGGAGGCTGACTCCCTGGGCGCCCAGCAGCTGCCTCACACACGTAGCTTCCCTAGCGCTCTCCTCCCCAGCAGAGACGTGTGCAGCTGGTTGGGGCCTGCCCCTGCGTGCCTGGGCTCCCGCCCACAGCCCCAGCTCAGGGCAAGCAGCCCCTGAGCCAAGACCTGCAGGAGGCGCAGAGCGCCCCCACCTGGAAGCCGAGTGAACAGCTGGCGGGGAGGCGAGCCTGCTTGAGGGAAGTAGAGGCAGCCCAGGCTCGTTTGGCTCAAGCCCTACATGGCTGGAGCCGAGTGCGCCTCCAGGACGGCAGAGCTCCAGCTCTGCTCAGAGGCCCGTTCTGGCAGAGTTGCTGGCGCGAGGCTGCTCTGCCCTGGGCGAGCCTTGCCGAGACTTGCCTCGCTGCTAGGCTTCCTGCCCAGGAAGGAGCTGGCTGCGCGAGGCTGGGAGACGCCACTGGCGCCTTCCTGGCCTCAGCTCCGCTCCTCCCTTGCCTTTGCACCTAGGCCCCAGGCGTCCTTGGGGAGGGCTTAGGGGCCGGTGGCTTGCACACTGCCAAGGGCTCCAGCAGGAAGATCTCTGTGCGAGGGAAGGGAAGGACTAGTGCAGGGCTCCTCCAGCGGTTGCTTGGCCGCCAAGACTCAGCTCGGCACGGAGTGCACCAGGCTCCCAGGGCCGCTGGCAGGGGTCTGCAGCCCCGCACACACGGAGGCTGACTCCCTGGGCGACCAGCAGCTGCCTCACACACGTAGCTTCCCTAGCGCTCTCCTCCCCAGCAGAGACGTGTGCAGCTGGTTGGGGCCTGCCCCTGCGTGCCTGGGCTCCCGCCCACAGCCCCAGCTCAGGGCAAGCAGCCCCTGAGCCAAGACCTGCAGGAGGCGCAGAGCGCCCCCACCTGGAAGCCGAGTGAACAGCTGGCGGGGAGGCGAGCCTCCTCGAGGGAAGAAGAGGCAGCCCAGCCTCGTTTGGCTCAAGCCCTACTTGGCTGGAGCCGAGTGCGCCTCCAGGACGGCAGAGCTCCAGCTCTGCTCAGAGGCCCGTTCTGGCAGAGTTGCTGGCGCGAGGCTGCTCTGCCCTGGGCGAGCCTTGCCGAGACTTGCCTCGCTGCTAGGCTTCCTGCCCAGGAAGGAGCTGGCTGCGCGAGGCTGGCAGACGCCACTGGCGCCTTCCTGGCCTCAGCTCCGCTCCTTCCTTGCCTTTGCACCTAGGCCCCAGGCATCCTTGGGGAGGGCTTAGGGGCCGGTGGCTTGCACACTGCCAAGGGCTCCAGCAGGAAGATCTCTGTGCGAGGGAAGGGAAGGGCTAGTGCAGGGCTCCTCCAGCGGTTGCTTGGCCGCCAAGACTCAGCTCGGCACGGAGTGCACCAGGCTCCCAGGGCCCCTGGCTGCGGTCTGCAGCCCCGCACACCCGGAGGCTGACTCCCTGGGCGCCCAGCAGCTGCCTCACACACGTAGCTTCCCTAGCGCTCTCCTCCCCAGCAGAGACGTGTGCAGCTGGTTGGGGCCTGGCCCTGAGTGCCTGGGCTCCCGAGCACAGCCCCAGCTCAGGGCAAGCAGCCCCTGAGCCAAGACCTGCAGGAGGCGAAGAGCGCCTCCACCTGGAAGCCGAGTGAACAGCTGGCGGGGAGGCGAGCCTCCCTGAGGGAAGTAGAGGCAGCCCAGCCTCGTTTGGCTCAAGCCCTACTTGGCTGGAGCCGAGTGCGCCTCCAGGACGGCAGAGCTCCAGCTCTGCTCAGAGGCCCGATCTGGCAGAGTTGCTGGCGCGAGGCTGCTCTGCCCTGGGCGAGCCTTGCCCAGACTTGCCTCGCTGCTAGGCTTCCTGCCCAGGAAGGAGCAGGCTGCGCGAGGCTGGGAGACGCCACTGGCGCCTTCCTGGCCTCAGCTCCGCTCCTGCCTTGCCTTTGCACCTAGGCCGCAGGCGTCCTTGGGGAGGGCTTAGGGGCCGGTGGCTTTCACACTGCCAAGGGCTCCAGCAGGAAGATCTCTGTGCAAGGGAAGGGAAGGGCTAGTGCAAGGCTCCTCCAGCGGTTGCTTGGCCGCCCAGACTCAGCTCGGCACGGAGTGCACCAGGCTCCCAGGGCCCCTGGCTGGGGTCTGCAGCCCCGCACACCCGGAGGCTGACTCCCTGGGCGCCCAGCAGCTGCCTCACACACGTAGCTTCCCTAGCGCTCTCCTCCCCAGCAGAGACGTGTGCAGCTGGTTGGGGCCTGCACCTGCGTGCCTGGGCTCCCGCGCACAGCCCCAGCTCAGGGCAAGCAGCCCCTGAGCCAAGACCTGCAGGAGGCGCAGAGCGCCCCCACCTGGAAGCCGAGTGAACAGCTGGCGGGGAGGCGAGCCTCCTCGAGGGAAGAAGAGGCAGCCCAGCCTCGTTTGGCTCAAGCCCTACTTGGCTGGAGCCGAGTGCGCCTCCAGGACGGCAGAGCTCCAGCTCTGCTCAGAGGCCCGATCTGGCAGAGTTGCTGGCGCGAGGCTGCTCTGCCCTGGGCGAGCCTTGCCCAGACTTGCCTCGCTGCTAGGCCTCCTGCCCAGGAAGCAGCTGGCTGCGCGAGGCTGGGAGACGCCACTGGCGCCTTCCTGGCCTCAGCTCGGCTCCTGCCTTGCCTTTGCACCTAGGCCCCAGGCGTCCTTGGGGAGGGCTTAGGGGCCGGTGGCTTGCACACTGCCAAGGGCTCCAGCAGGAAGAGCTCTGTGCAAGGGAAGGGAAGGGCTAGTGTAGGGCTCCTCCAGCGGTTGCTTGGCCGCCCAGAATCAGCGCCGCACGGAGTGCACCAGGCTCCCAGGGCCCCTGGCTGGGGTCTGCAGCCCCGCACACCGGAGGCTGACTCCCTGGGCGCCCAGCAGCTGCCTCACACACGTAGCTTCCCTAGCGCTCTCCTCCCCAGCAGAGACGTGTGCAGCTGGTTGGGGCCTGCCCCTGCGTGCCTGGGCTCCCGCGCACAGCCCCAGCTCAGGGCAAGCAGCCCCTGAGCCAAGACCTGCAGGAGGCGCAGAGCGCCCCCACCTGGAAGCCGAGTGAACAGCTGGCGGGGAATCGAGCCTGCTTGAGGGAAGTAGAGGCAGCCCAGGCTCGTTTGGCTCAAGCCCTACATGGCTGGAGCCGAGTGCGCCTCCAGGACGGCAGAGCTCCAGCTCTGCTCAGAGGCCCGTTCTGGCAGAGTTGCTGGCGCGAGGCTGCTCTGCCCTGGGCGAGCCTTGCCGAGACTTGCCTCGCTGCTAGGCTTCCTGCCCAGGAAGGAGCTGGCTGCGCGAGGCTGGCAGACGCCACTGGCGCCTTCCTGGCCTCAGCTCCGCTCCTTCCTTGCCTTTGCACCTAGGCCCCAGGCATCCTTGGGGAGGGCTTAGGGGCCGGTGGCTTGCACACTGCCAAGGGCTCCAGCAGGAAGATCTCTGTGCGAGGGAAGGGAAGGGCTAGTGCAGGGCTCCTCCAGCGGTTGCTTGGCCGCCAAGACTCAGCTCGGCACGGAGTGCACCAGGCTCCCAGGGCCCCTGGCTGCGGTCTGCAGCCCCGCACACCCGGAGGCTGACTCCCTGGGCGCCCAGCAGCTGCCTCACACACGTAGCTTCCCTAGCGCTCTCCTCCCCAGCAGAGACGTGTGCAGCTGGTTGGGGCCTGGCCCTGAGTGCCTGGGCTCCCGAGCACAGCCCCAGCTCAGGGCAAGCAGCCCCTGAGCCAAGACCTGCAGGAGGCGAAGAGCGCCCCCACCTGGAAGCCGAGTGAACAGCTGGCGGGGAGGCGAGCCTCCCTGAGGGAAGTAGAGGCAGCCCAGCCTCGTTTGGCTCAAGCCCTACTTGGCTGGAGCCGAGTGCGCCTCCAGGACGGCAGAGCTCCAGCTCTGCTCAGAGGCCCGATCTGGCAGAGTTGCTGGCGCGAGGCTGCTCTGCCCTGGGCGAGCCTTGCCCAGACTTGCCTCGCTGCTAGGCTTCCTGCCCAGGAAGGAGCAGGCTGCGCGAGGCTGGGAGACGCCACTGGCGCCTTCCTGGCCTCAGCTCCGCTCCTGCCTTGCCTTTGCACCTAGGCCGCAGGCGTCCTTGGGGAGGGCTTAGGGGCCGGTGGCTTTCACACTGCCAAGGGCTCCAGCAGGAAGATCTCTGTGCAAGGGAAGGGAAGGGCTAGTGCAAGGCTCCTCCAGCGGTTGCTTGGCCGCCCAGACTCAGCTCGGCACGGAGTGCACCAGGCTCCCAGGGCCCCTGGCTGGGGTCTGCAGCCCCGCACACCCGGAGGCTGACTCCCTGGGCGCCCAGCAGCTGCCTCACACACGTAGCTTCCCTAGCGCTCTCCTCCCCAGCAGAGACGTGTGCAGCTGGTTGGGGCCTGCACCTGCGTGCCTGGGCTCCCGCGCACAGCCCCAGCTCAGGGCAAGCAGCCCCTGAGCCAAGACCTGCAGGAGGCGAAGAGCGCCCCCACCTGGAAGCCGAGTGAACAGCTGGCGGGGAGGCGAACCTCCCTGAGGGAAGTAGAGGCAGCCCAGCCTCGTTTGGCTCAAGCCCTACTTGGCTGGAGCCGAGTGCGCCTCCAGGACGGCAGAGCTCCAGCTCTGCTCAGAGGCCCGATCTGGCAGAGTTGCTGGCGCGAGGCTGCTCTGCCCTGGGCGAGCTTTGCCCAGACTTGCCTCGCTGCTAGGCTTCCTGCCCAGGAAGGAGCAGGCTGCGCGAGGCTGGGAGACGCCACTGGCGCCTTCCTGGCCTCAGCTCCGCTCCTGCCTTGCCTTTGCACCTAGGCCCCAGGCGTCCTTGGGGAGGGCTTAGGGGCCGGTGGCTTGCACACTGCCAAGGGCCCCAGCAGGAAGAGCTCTGTGCGAGGGAAGGGAAGGGCTAGTGCAGGGCTCCTCCAGCGGTAGCTTGGCCGCCCAGACTCAGCTCGGCACGGAGTGCACCAGGCTCCCAGGGCCCCTGGCTGGGGTCTGCTGCCCTGCACACCCGGAGGCTGACTCCCTGGGCGCCCAGCAGCTGCCTCACACACGTAGCTTCCCTAGCGCTCTCCTCCCCAGCAGAGACGTGTGCAGCTGGTTGGCGCCTGCCCCTGCGTGCCTGGGCTCCCGCCCACAGCCCCAGCTCAGGGCAAGCAGCCCCTGAGCCAAGACCTGCAGGAGGCGCAGAGCGCCCCCACCTGGAAGCCGAGTGAACAGCTGGCGGGGAGGCGAGCCTCCTCGAGGGAAGTAGAGGCAGCCCAGCCTCGTTTGGCTCAAGCCCTACTTGGCTGGAGCCGAGTGCGACTCCAGGACGGCAGAGCTACAGCTCTGCTCAGAGGCCCGATCTGGCAGAGTTGCTGGCGCGAGGCTGCTCTGCCCTGGGCGAGCCTTGCCCAGACTTGCCTCGCTGCTAGGCTTCCTGCCCAGGAAGCAGCTGGCTGCGCGAGGCTGGGAGACGCCACTGGCGCCTTCCTGGCCTCACCTCGGCTCCTGCCTTGCCTTTGGACCTAGGCCCCAGGCGTCCTTGGGGAGGGCTTAGGGGCCGGTGGCTTACACACTGCCAAGGGCACCAGCAGGAAGAGCTCTGTGCGAGGGAAGGGAAGGGCTAGTGCAGGGCTCCTCCAGCGGTTGCTTGGCCGCCCAGAATCAGCGCCGCACGGAGTGCACCAGGCTCCCAGGGCCCCTGGCTGCGGTCTGCAGCCCCGCACACCCGGAGGCTGACTCCCTGGGCGCCCAGCAGCTGCCTCACACACGTAGCTTCCCTAGCGCTCTCCTCCCCAGCAGAGACGTGTGCAGCTGGGTTGGGCCTGCCCCTGCGTGCCTGGGCTCCCGCACACAGCCCCAGCTCAGGGCAAGCAGCCCCTGAGCCAAGACCTGCAGGAGGCGCAGAGCGCCCCCAACTGGAAGCCGAGTGAACAGCTGGCGGGGAGGCGAGCCTCCTCGAGGGAAGAAGAGGCAGCCCAGCCTCGTTTGGCTCAAGCCCTACTTGGCTGAAGCCGAGTGCGCCTCCAGGACGGCAGAGCTCCAGCTCTGCTCAGAGGCCCGATCTGGCAGAGTTGCTGGCGCGAGGCTGCTCTGCCCTGGGCGAGCCTTGCCCAGACTTGCCTCGCTGCTAGGCTTCCTGCCCAGGAAGGAGCATGCTGCGCGAGGCTGGGAGACGCCACTGGCGCCTTCCTGGCCTCAGCTCCGCTCCTGCCTTGCCTTTGCACCTAGGCCCCAGGCGTCCTTGGGGAGGGCTTAGGGGCCGGTGGCTTGCACACTGCCAAGGGCTCCAGCAGGAAGATCTCTGTGCGAGGGAAGGGAAGGGCTAGTGCAGGGCTCCTCCAGCGGTTGCTTGGCCGCCAAGATTCTGCTCAGCACGGAGTGCACCAGGCTCCCAGGGCCCCTGGCTGCGGTCTGCAGCCCCGCACACCCAGAGGCTGACTCCCTGGGCGCCCAGCAGCTGCCTCACACACGTAGCTTCCCTAGCGCTCTCCTCCCCAGCAGAGACGTGTGCAGCTGGTTGGGGCCTGCCCCTGCGTGCCTGGGCTCCCGCCCACAGCCCCAGCTCAGGGCAAGCAGCCCCTGAGCCAAGACCTGCAGGCGGCGCAGAGCGCCCCCACCTGGAAGCCGAGTGAACAGCTGGCGGGGAGGCGAGCCTGCTCGAGGGAAGAAGAGGCAGCCCAGGCTCGTTTGGCTCAAGCCCTACATGGCTGGAGCCGAGTGCGCCTCCAGGACGGCAGAGCTCCAGCTCTGCTCAGAGGCCCGTTCTGGCAGAGTTGCTGGCGCGAGGCTGCTCTGCCCTGGGCGAGCCTTGCCGAGACTTGCCTCGCTTCTAGGCTTCCTGCCCAGGAAGGAGCTGGCTGCGCGAGGCTGGGAGACGCCACTGGCGCCTTCCTGGCCTCAGCTCCGCTCCTTCCTTGCCTTTGCACCTAGGCCCCAGGCATCCTTGGGGAGGGCTTAGGGGCCGGTGGCTTGCACACTGCCAAGGGCTCCAGCAGGAAGATCTCTGTGCGAGGGAAGGGAAGGGCTAGTGCAGGGCTCCTCCAGCGGTTGCTTGGCCGCCAAGACTCAGCTCGGCACGGAGTGCACCAGGCTCCCAGGGCCCCTGGCAGGGGTCTGCAGCCCCGCACACACGGAGGCTGACTCCCTGGGCGCCCAGCAGCTGCCTCACACACGTAGCTTCCCTAGCGCTCTCCTCCCCAGCAGAGACGTGTGCAGCTGGTTGGGGCCTGCACCTGCGTGCCTGGGCTCCCGCGCACAGCCCCAGCTCAGGGCAAGCAGCCCCTGAGCCAAGACCTGCAGGAGGCGCAGAGCGCCCCCACCTGGAAGCCGAGTGAACAGCTGGCGGGGAATCGAGCCTGCTTGAGGGAAGTAGAGGCAGCCCAGGCTCGTTTGGCTCAAGCCCTACATGGCTGGAGCCGAGTGCGCCTCCAGGACGGCAGAGCTCCAGCTCTGCTCAGAGGCCCGTTCTGGCAGAGTTGCTGGCGCGAGGCTGCTCTGCCCTGGGCGAGCCTTGCCGAGACTTGCCTCGCTGCTAGGCTTCCTGCCCAGGAAGGAGCTGGCTGCGCGAGGCTGGCAGACGCCACTGGCGCCTTCCTGGCCTCAGCTCCGCTCCTTCCTTGCCTTTGCACCTAGGCCCCAGGCATCCTTGGGGAGGGCTTAGGGGCCGGTGGCTTGCACACTGCCAAGGGCTCCAGCAGGAAGATCTCTGTGCGAGGGAAGGGAAGGGCTAGTGCAGGGCTCCTCCAGCGGTTGCTTGGCCGCCAAGACTCAGCTCGGCACGGAGTGCACCAGGCTCCCAGGGCCCCTGGCTGCGGTCTGCAGCCCCGCACACCCGGAGGCTGACTCCCTGGGCGCCCAGCAGCTGCCTCACACACGTAGCTTCCCTAGCGCTCTCCTCCCCAGCAGAGACGTGTGCAGCTGGTTGGGGCCTGGCCCTGAGTGCCTGGGCTCCCGAGCACAGCCCCAGCTCAGGGCAAGCAGCCCCTGAGCCAAGACCTGCAGGAGGCGAAGAGCGCCCCCACCTGGAAGCCGAGTGAACAGCTGGCGGGGAGGCGAGCCTCCCTGAGGGAAGTAGAGGCAGCCCAGCCTCGTTTGGCTCAAGCCCTACTTGGCTGGAGCCGAGTGCGCCTCCAGGACGGCAGAGCTCCAGCTCTGCTCAGAGGCCCGATCTGGCAGAGTTGCTGGCGCGAGGCTGCTCTGCCCTGGGCGAGCCTTGCCCAGACTTGCCTCGCTGCTAGGCTTCCTGCCCAGGAAGGAGCAGGCTGCGCGAGGCTGGGAGACGCCACTGGCGCCTTCCTGGCCTCAGCTCCGCTCCTGCCTTGCCTTTGCACCTAGGCCGCAGGCGTCCTTGGGGAGGGCTTAGGGGCCGGTGGCTTTCACACTGCCAAGGGCTCCAGCAGGAAGATCTCTGTGCAAGGGAAGGGAAGGGCTAGTGCAAGGCTCCTCCAGCGGTTGCTTGGCCGCCCAGACTCAGCTCGGCACGGAGTGCACCAGGCTCCCAGGGCCCCTGGCTGGGGTCTGCAGCCCCGCACACCCGGAGGCTGACTCCCTGGGCGCCCAGCAGCTGCCTCACACACGTAGCTTCCCTAGCGCTCTCCTCCCCAGCAGAGACGTGTGCAGCTGGTTGGGGCCTGCACCTGCGTGCCTGGGCTCCCGCGCACAGCCCCAGCTCAGGGCAAGCAGCCCCTGAGCCAAGACCTGCAGGAGGCGCAGAGCGCCCCCACCTGGAAGCCGAGTGAACAGCTGGCGGGGAGGCGAGCCTCCTCGAGGGAAGAAGAGGCAGCCCAGCCTCGTTTGGCTCAAGCCCTACTTGGCTGGAGCCGAGTGCGCCTCCAGGACGGCAGAGCTCCAGCTCTGCTCAGAGGCCCGATCTGGCAGAGTTGCTGGCGCGAGGCTGCTCTGCCCTGGGCGAGCCTTGCCCAGACTTGCCTCGCTGCTAGGCCTCCTGCCCAGGAAGCAGCTGGCTGCGCGAGGCTGGGAGACGCCACTGGCGCCTTCCTGGCCTCAGCTCGGCTCCTGCCTTGCCTTTGCACCTAGGCCCCAGGCGTCCTTGGGGAGGGCTTAGGGGCCGGTGGCTTGCACACTGCCAAGGGCTCCAGCAGGAAGAGCTCTGTGCGAGGGAAGGGAAGGGCTAGTGTAGGGCTCCTCCAGCGGTTGCTTGGCCGCCCAGAATCAGCGCCGCACGGAGTGCACCAGGCTCCCAGGGCCCCTGGCTGGGGTCTGCAGCCCCGCACACCGGAGGCTGACTCCCTGGGCGCCCAGCAGCTGCCTCACACACGTAGCTTCCCTAGCGCTCTCCTCCCCAGCAGAGACGTGTGCAGCTGGTTGGGGCCTGCCCCTGCGTGCCTGGGCTCCCGCGCACAGCCCCAGCTCAGGGCAAGCAGCCCCTGAGCCAAGACCTGCAGGAGGCGCAGAGCGCCCCCACCTGGAAGCCGAGTGAACAGCTGGCGGGGAATCGAGCCTGCTTGAGGGAAGTAGAGGCAGCCCAGGCTCGTTTGGCTCAAGCCCTACATGGCTGGAGCCGAGTGCGCCTCCAGGACGGCAGAGCTCCAGCTCTGCTCAGAGGCCCGTTCTGGCAGAGTTGCTGGCGCGAGGCTGCTCTGCCCTGGGCGAGCCTTGCCGAGACTTGCCTCGCTGCTAGGCTTCCTGCCCAGGAAGGAGCTGGCTGCGCGAGGCTGGCAGACGCCACTGGCGCCTTCCTGGCCTCAGCTCCGCTCCTTCCTTGCCTTTGCACCTAGGCCCCAGGCATCCTTGGGGAGGGCTTAGGGGCCGGTGGCTTGCACACTGCCAAGGGCTCCAGCAGGAAGATCTCTGTGCGAGGGAAGGGAAGGGCTAGTGCAGGGCTCCTCCAGCGGTTGCTTGGCCGCCAAGACTCAGCTCGGCACGGAGTGCACCAGGCTCCCAGGGCCCCTGGCTGCGGTCTGCAGCCCCGCACACCCGGAGGCTGACTCCCTGGGCGCCCAGCAGCTGCCTCACACACGTAGCTTCCCTAGCGCTCTCCTCCCCAGCAGAGACGTGTGCAGCTGGTTGGGGCCTGCCCCTGCGTGCCTGGGCTCCCGCGCACAGCCCCAGCTCAGGGCAAGCAGCCCCTGAGCCAAGACCTGCAGGAGGCGAAGAGCGCCCCCACCTGGAAGCCGAGTGAACAGCTGGCGGGGAGGCGAGCCTCCCTGAGGGAAGTAGAGGCAGCCCAGCCTCGTTTGGCTCAAGCCCTACTTGGCTGGAGCCGAGTGCGCCTCCAGGACGGCAGAGCTCCAGCTCTGCTCAGAGGCCCGATCTGGCAGAGTTGCTGGCGCGAGGCTGCTCTGCCCTGGGCGAGCCTTGCCCAGACTTGCCTCGCTGCTAGGCTTCCTGCCCAGGAAGGAGCAGGCTGCGCGAGGCTGGGAGACGCCACTGGCGCCTTCCTGGCCTCAGCTCCGCTCCTGCCTTGCCTTTGCACCTAGGCCGCAGGCGTCCTTGGGGAGGGCTTAGGGGCCGGTGGCTTTCACACTGCCAAGGGCTCCAGCAGGAAGATCTCTGTGCAAGGGAAGGGAAGGGCTAGTGCAAGGCTCCTCCAGCGGTTGCTTGGCCGCCCAGACTCAGCTCGGCACGGAGTGCACCAGGCTCCCAGGGCCCCTGGCTGGGGTCTGCAGCCCCGCACACCCGGAGGCTGACTCCCTGGGCGCCCAGCAGCTGCCTCACACACGTAGCTTCCCTAGCGCTCTCCTCCCCAGCAGAGACGTGTGCAGCTGGTTGGGGCCTGCACCTGCGTGCCTGGGTTCCCGCGCACAGCCCCAGCTCAGGGCAAGCAGCCCCTGAGCCAAGACCTGCAGGAGGCGAAGAGCGCCCCCACCTGGAAGCCGAGTGAACAGCTGGCGGGGAGGCGAACCTCCCTGAGGGAAGTAGAGGCAGCCCAGCCTCGTTTGGCTCAAGCCCTACTTGGCTGGAGCCGAGTGCGCCTCCAGGACGGCAGAGCTCCAGCTCTGCTCAGAGGCCCGATCTGGCAGAGTTGCTGGCGCGAGGCTGCTCTGCCCTGGGCGAGCTTTGCCCAGACTTGCCTCGCTGCTAGGCTTCCTGCCCAGGAAGGAGCAGGCTGCGCGAGGCTGGGAGACGCCACTGGCGCCTTCCTGGCCTCAGTTCCGCTCCTGCCTTGCCTTTGCACCTAGGCCCCAGGCGTCCTTGGGGAGGGCTTAGGGGCCGGTGGCTTGCACACTGCCAAGGGCCCCAGCAGGAAGAGCTCTGTGCGAGGGAAGGGAAGGGCTAGTGCAGGGCTCCTCCAGCGGTAGCTTGGCCGCCCAGACTCAGCTCGGCACGGAGTGCACCAGGCTCCCAGGGCCCCTGGCTGGGGTCTGCTGCCCCGCACACCCGGAGGCTGACTCCCTGGGCGCCCAGCAGCTGCCTCACACACGTAGCTTCCCTAGCGCTCTCCTCCCCAGCAGAGACGTGTGCAGCTGGTTGGCGCCTGCCCCTGCGTGCCTGGGCTCCCGCCCACAGCCCCAGCTCAGGGCAAGCAGCCCCTGAGCCAAGACCTGCAGGAGGCGCAGAGCGCCCCCACCTGGAAGCCGAGTGAACAGCTGGCGGGGAGGCGAGCCTCCTCGAGGGAAGTAGAGGCAGCCCAGCCTCGTTTGGCTCAAGCCCTACTTGGCTGGAGCCGAGTGCGACTCCAGGACGGCAGAGCTACAGCTCTGCTCAGAGGCCCGATCTGGCAGAGTTGCTGGCGCGAGGCTGCTCTGCCCTGGGCGAGCCTTGCCCAGACTTGCCTCGCTGCTAGGCTTCCTGCCCAGGAAGCAGCTGGCTGCGCGAGGCTGGGAGACGCCACTGGCGCCTTCCTGGCCTCACCTCGGCTCCTGCCTTGCCTTTGGACCTAGGCCCCAGGCGTCCTTGGGGAGGGCTTAGGGGCCGGTGGCTTACACACTGCCAAGGGCACCAGCAGGAAGAGCTCTGTGCGAGGGAAGGGAAGGGCTAGTGCAGGGCTCCTCCAGCGGTTACTTGGCCGCCCAGAATCAGCGCCGCACGGAGTGCACCAGGCTCCCAGGGCCCCTGGCTGGGGTCTGCAGCCCCGCACACCCGGAGGCTGACTCCCTGGGCGCCCAGCAGCTGCCTCACACACGTAGCTTCCCTAGCGCTCTCCTCCCCAGCAGAGACGTGTGCAGCTGGGTTGGGCCTGCCCCTGCGTGCCTGGGCTCCCGCGCACAGCCCCAGCTCAGGGCAAGCAGCCCCTGAGCCAAGACCTGCAGGAGGCGCAGAGCGCCCCCAACTGGAAGCCGAGTGAACAGCTGGCGGGGAGGCGAGCCTCCTCGCGGGAAGAAGAGGCAGCCCAGCCTCGTTTGGCTCAAGCCCTACTTGGCTGAAGCCGAGTGCGCCTCCAGGACGGCAGAGCTCCAGCTCTGCTCAGAGGCCCGATCTGGCAGAGTTGCTGGCGCGAGGCTGCTCTGCCCTGGGCGAGCCTTGCCCAGACTTGCCTCGCTGCTAGGCTTCCTGCCCAGGAAGGAGCATGCTGCGCGAGGCTGGGAGACGCCACTGGCGCCTTCCTGGCCTCAGCTCCGCTCCTGCCTTGCCTTTGCACCTAGGCCCCAGGCGTCCTTGGGGAGGGCTTAGGGGCCGGTGGCTTGCACACTGCCAAGGGCTCCAGCAGGAAGATCTCTGTGCGAGGGAAAGGAAGGGCTAGTGCAGGGCTCCTCCAGCGGTTGCTTGGCCGCCAAGATTCTGCTCAGCACGGAGTGCACCAGGCTCCCAGGGCCCCTGGCTGCGGTCTGCAGCCCCGCACACCCAGAGGCTGACTCCCTGGGCGCCCAGCAGCTGCCTCACACACGTAGCTTCCCTAGCGCTCTCCTCCCCAGCAGAGACGTGTGCAGCTGGTTGGGGCCTGCCCCTGCGTGCCTGGGCTCCCGCGCACAGCCCCAGCTCAGGGCAAGCAGCCCCTGAGCCAAGACCTGCAGGAGGCGCAGAGCGCCCCCACCTGGAAGCCGAGTGAACAGCTGGCGGGGAGGCGAGCCTGCTTGAGGGAAGTAGAGGCAGCCCAGGCTCGTTTGGCTCAAGCCCTACATGGCTGGAGCCGAGTGCGCCTCCAGGACGGCAGAGCTCCAGCTCTGCTCAGAGGCCCGTTCTGGCAGAGTTGCTGGCGCGAGGCTGCTCTGCCCTGGGCGAGCCTTGCCGAGACTTGCCTCGCTGCTAGGCTTCCTGCCCAGGAAGGAGCTGGCTGCGCGAGGCTGGGAGACGCCACTGGCGCCTTCCTGGCCTCAGCTCCGCTCCTCCCTTGCCTTTGCACCTAGGCCCCAGGCGTCCTTGGGGAGGGCTTAGGGGCCGGTGGCTTGCACACTGCCAAGGGCTCCAGCAGGAAGATCTCTGTGCGAGGGAAGGGAAGGGCTAGTGCAGGGCTCCTCCAGCGGTTGCTTGGCCGCCAAGACTCAGCTCGGCACGGAGTGCACCAGGCTCCCAGGGCCCCTGGCAGGGGTCTGCAGCCCCGCACACACGGAGGCTGACTCCCTGGGCGCCCAGCAGCTGCCTCACACACGTAGCTTCCCTAGCGCTCTCCTCCCCAGCAGAGACGTGTGCAGCTGGTTGGGGCCTGCACCTGCGTGCCTGGGCTCCCGCGCACAGCCCCAGCTCAGGGCAAGCAGCCCCTGAGCCAAGACCTGCAGGAGGCGCAGAGCGCCCCCACCTGGAAGCCGAGTGAACAGCTGGCGGGGAGGCGAGCCTCCTCGAGGGAAGAAGAGGCAGCCCAGCCTCGTTTGGCTCAAGCCCTACTTGGCTGGAGCCGAGTGCGCCTCCAGGACGGCAGAGCTCCAGCTCTGCTCAGAGGCCCGATCTGGCAGAGTTGCTGGCGCGAGGCTGCTCTGCCCTGGGCGAGCCTTGCCCAGACTTGCCTCGCTGCTAGGCCTCCTGCCCAGGAAGCAGCTGGCTGCGCGAGGCTGGGAGACGCCACTGGCGCCTTCCTGGCCTCAGCTCGGCTCCTGCCTTGCCTTTGCACCTAGGCCCCAGGCGTCCTTGGGGAGGGCTTAGGGGCCGGTGGCTTGCACACTGCCAAGGGCTCCAGCAGGAAGAGCTCTGTGCGAGGGAAGGGAAGGGCTAGTGTAGGGCTCCTCCAGCGGTTGCTTGGCCGCCCAGAATCAGCGCCGCACGGAGTGCACCAGGCTCCCAGGGCCCCTGGCTGGGGTCTGCAGCCCCGCACACCGGAGGCTGACTCCCTGGGCGCCCAGCAGCTGCCTCACACACGTAGCTTCCCTAGCGCTCTCCTCCCCAGCAGAGACGTGTGCAGCTGGTTGGGGCCTGCACCTGCGTGCCTGGGCTCCCGCGCACAGCCCCAGCTCAGGGCAAGCAGCCCCTGAGCCAAGACCTGCAGGAGGCGAAGAGCGCCCCCACCTGGAAGCCGAGTGAACAGCTGGCGGGGAGGCGAACCTCCCTGAGGGAAGTAGAGGCAGCCCAGCCTCGTTTGGCTCAAGCCCTACTTGGCTGGAGCCGAGTGCGCCTCCAGGACGGCAGAGCTCCAGCTCTGCTCAGAGGCCCGATCTGGCAGAGTTGCTGGCGCGAGGCTGCTCTGCCCTGGGCGAGCTTTGCCCAGACTTGCCTCGCTGCTAGGCTTCCTGCCCAGGAAGGAGCAGGCTGCGCGAGGCTGGGAGACGCCACTGGCGCCTTCCTGGCCTCAGCTCCGCTCCTGCCTTGCCTTTGCACCTAGGCCCCAGGCGTCCTTGGGGAGGGCTTAGGGGCCGGTGGCTTGCACACTGCCAAGGGCCCCAGCAGGAAGAGCTCTGTGCGAGGGAAGGGAAGGGCTAGTGCAGGGCTCCTCCAGCGGTAGCTTGGCCGCCCAGACTCAGCTCGGCACGGAGTGCACCAGGCTCCCAGGGCCCCTGGCTGGGGTCTGCTGCCCCGCACACCCGGAGGCTGACTCCCTGGGCGCCCAGCAGCTGCCTCACACACGTAGCTTCCCTAGCGCTCTCCTCCCCAGCAGAGACGTGTGCAGCTGGTTGGCGCCTGCCCCTGCGTGCCTGGGCTCCCGCCCACAGCCCCAGCTCAGGGCAAGCAGCCCCTGAGCCAAGACCTGCAGGAGGCGCAGAGCGCCCCCACCTGGGAGCCGAGTGAACAGCTGGCGGGGAGGCGAGCCTCCTCGAGGGAAGTAGAGGCAGCCCAGCCTCGTTTGGCTCAAGCCCTACTTGGCTGGAGCCGAGTGCGACTCCAGGACGGCAGAGCTACAGCTCTGCTCAGAGGCCCGATCTGGCAGAGTTGCTGGCGCGAGGCTGCTCTGCCCTGGGCGAGCCTTGCCCAGACTTGCCTCGCTGCTAGGCTTCCTGCCCAGGAAGCAGCTGGCTGCGCGAGGCTGGGAGACGCCACTGGCGCCTTCCTGGCCTCACCTCGGCTCCTGCCTTGCCTTTGGACCTAGGCCCCAGGCGTCCTTGGGGAGGGCTTAGGGGCCGGTGGCTTACACACTGCCAAGGGCACCAGCAGGAAGAGCTCTGTGCGAGGGAAGGGAAGGGCTAGTGCAGGGCTCCTCCAGCGGTTGCTTGGCCGCCCAGAATCAGCGCTGCACGGAGTGCACCAGGCTCCCAGGGCCCCTGGCTGGGGTCTGCAGCCCCGCACACCCGGAGGCTGACTCCCTGGGCGCCCAGCAGCTGCCTCACACACGTAGCTTCCCTAGCGCTCTCCTCCCCAGCAGAGACGTGTGCAGCTGGGTTGGGCCTGCCCCTGCGTGCCTGGGCTCCCGCGCACAGCCCCAGCTCAGGGCAAGCAGCCCCTGAGCCAAGACCTGCAGGAGGCGCAGAGCGCCCCCAACTGGAAGCCGAGTGAACAGCTGGCGGGGAGGCGAGCCTCCTCGAGGGAAGAAGAGGCAGCCCAGCCTCGTTTGGCTCAAGCCCTACTAGGCTGAAGCCGAGTGCGCCTCCAGGACGGCAGAGCTCCAGCTCTGCTCAGAGGCCCGATCTGGCAGAGTTGCTGGCGCGAGGCTGCTCTGCCCTGGGCGAGCCTTGCCCAGACTTGCCTCGCTGCTAGGCTTCCTGCCCAGGAAGGAGCATGCTGCGCGAGGCTGGGAGACGCCACTGGCGCCTTCCTGGCCTCAGCTCCGCTCCTGCCTTGCCTTTGCACCTAGGCCCCAGGCGTCCTTGGGGAGGGCTTAGGGGCCGGTGGCTTGCACACTGCCAAGGGCTCCAGCAGGAAGATCTCTGTGCGAGGGAAGGGAAGGGCTAGTGCAGGGCTCCTCCAGCGGTTGCTTGGCCGCCAAGATTCTGCTCAGCACGGAGTGCACCAGGCTCCCAGGGCCCCTGGCTGCGGTCTGCAGCCCCGCACACCCAGAGGCTGACTCCCTGGGCGCCCAGCAGCTGCCTCACACACGTAGATTCCCTAGCGCTCTCCTCCCCAGCAGAGACGTGTGCAGCTGGTTGGGGCCTGCCCCTGCGTGCCTGGGCTCCCGCGCACAGCCCCAGCTCAGGGCAAGCAGCCCCTGAGCCAAGACCTGCAGGAGGCGCAGAGCGCCCCCACCTGGAAGCCGAGTGAACAGCTGGCGGGGAGGCGAGCCTGCTTGAGGGAAGTAGAGGCAGCCCAGGCTCGTTTGGCTCAAGCCCTACATGGCTGGAGCCGAGTGCGCCTCCAGGACGGCAGAGCTCCAGCTCTGCTCAGAGGCCCGTTCTGGCAGAGTTGCTGGCGCGAGGCTGCTCTGCCCTGGGCGAGCCTTGCCGAGACTTGCCTCGCTGCTAGGCTTCCTGCCCAGGAAGGAGCTGGCTGCGCGAGGCTGGGAGACGCCACTGGCGCCTTCCTGGCCTCAGCTCCGCTCCTCCCTTGCCTTTGCACCTAGGCCCCAGGCGTCCTTGGGGAGGGCTTAGGGGCCGGTGGCTTGCACACTGCCAAGGGCTCCAGCAGGAAGATCTCTGTGCGAGGGAAGGGAAGGGCTAGTGCAGGGCTCCTCCAGCGGTTGCTTGGCCGCCAAGACTCAGCTCGGCACGGAGTGCACCAGGCTCCCAGGGCCCCTGGCAGGGGTCTGCAGCCCCGCACACACGGAGGCTGACTCCCTGGGCGCCCAGCAGCTGCCTCACACACGTAGCTTCCCTAGCGCTCTCCTCCCCAGCAGAGACGTGTGCAGCTGGGTTGGGCCTGCCCCTGCGTGCCTGGGCTCCCGCGCACAGCCCCAGCTCAGGGCAAGCAGCCCCTGAGCCAAGACCTGCAGGAGGCGCAGAGCGCCCCCAACTGGAAGCCGAGTGAACAGCTGGCGGGGAGGCGAGCCTCCTCGAGGGAAGAAGAGGCAGCCCAGCCTCGTTTGGCTCAAGCCCTACTTGGCTGAAGCCGAGTGCGCCTCCAGGACGGCAGAGCTCCAGCTCTGCTCAGAGGCCCGATCTGGCAGAGTTGCTGGCGCGAGGCTGCTCTGCCCTGGGCGAGCCTTGCCCAGACTTGCCTCGCTGCTAGGCTTCCTGCCCAGGAAGGAGCATGCTGCGCGAGGCTGGGAGACGCCACTGGCGCCTTCCTGGCCTCAGCTCCGCTCCTGCCTTGCCTTTGCACCTAGGCCCCAGGCGTCCTTGGGGAGGGCTTAGGGGCCGGTGGCTTGCACACTGCCAAGGGCTCCAGCAGGAAGATCTCTGTGCGAGGGAAGGGAAGGGCTAGTGCAGGGCTCCTCCAGCGGTTGCTTGGCCGCCCAGACTCAGGGCCGCTCGGAGTGCACCAGGCTCCCAGGGCCCCTGGCTGGGGTCTGCAGCCCCGCACACCCGGAGGCTGACTCCCTGGGCGCCCAGCAGCTGCCTCACACACGTAGCTTCCCTAGCGCTCTCCTCGCCAGCAGAGACGTGTGCAGCTGGTTGGGGCCTGCCACTGCGTTCCTGGGCTCCCGCCCACAGCCCCAGCTGAGGGCAAGCAGCCCCTGAGCCAAGACCTGCAGGAGGCGCAGAGCGCCCCCACCTGGAAGCCGAGTGAACAGCTGGCGGGGAGGCGAGCCTGCTTGAGGGAAGTAGAGGCAGCCCAGGCTCGTTTGGCTCAAGCCCTACATGGCTGGAGCCGAGTGCGCCTCCAGGACGGCAGAGCTCCAGCTCTGCTCAGAGGCCCGTTCTGGCAGAGTTGCTGGCGCGAGGCTGCTCTGCCCTGGGCGAGCCTTGCCAAGACTTGCCTCGCTGCTAGGCTTCCTGCCCAGGAAGGAGCTGGCTGCGCGAAGCTGGGAGACGCCACTGGCGCCTTTCTGGCCTCAGCTCCGCTTCTCCCTTGCCTTTGCACCTAGGCCCCAGGCGTCCTTGGGGAGGGCTTAGGGGCCGGTGGCTTGCACACTGCCAAGGGCTGCAGCAGGAAGAGCTCTGTGCGAGGGAAGGGAAGGGCTAGTGCAGGGCTCCTCCAGCGGTTGCTTGGCCGCCCAGACTCAGCGCCGCACGGAGTGCACCAGGCTCCCAGGGCCCCTGGCTGGGGTCTGCAGCCCCGCACACCCGGAGGCTGACTCCCTGGGCGCCCAGCAGCTGCCTCACACACGTAGCTTCCCTAGCGCTCTCCTCCCCAGCAGAGACGTGTGCAGCTGGTTGGGGCCTGCCCCTGCGTGCCTGGGCTCCCGCGCACAGCCCCAGCTCAGGGCAAGCAGCCCCTGAGCCAAGACCTGCAGGAGGCGCAGAGCGCCCCCACCTGGAAGCCGAGTGAACAGCTGGCGGGGAGGCGAGCCTGCTTGAGGGAAGTAGAGGCAGCCCAGGCTCGTTTGGCTCAAGCCCTACATGGCTGGAGCCGAGTGCGCCTCCAGGACGGCAGAGCTCCAGCTCTGCTCAGAGGCCCGATCTGGCAGAGTTGCTGGCGCGAGGCTGCTCTGCCCTGGGCGAGCCTTGCCGAGACTTGCCTCGCTGCTAGGCTTCCTGCCCAGGAAGGAGCTGGCTGCGCGAGGCTGGGAGACGCCACTGGCGCCTTCCTGGCCTCAGCTCCGCTCCTCCCTTGCCTTTGCACCTAGGCCCCAGGCGTCCTTGGGGAGGGCTTAGGGGCCGGTGGCTTGCACACTGCCAAGGGCTCCAGCAGGAAGATCTCTGTGCGAGGGAAGGGAAGGACTAGTGCAGGGCTCCTCCAGCGGTTGCTTGGCCGCCAAGACTCAGCTCGGCACGGAGTGCACCAGGCTCCCAGGGCCGCTGGCAGGGGTCTGCAGCCCCGCACACACGGAGGCTGACTCCCTGGGCGCCCAGCAGCTGCCTCACACACGTAGCTTCCCTAGCGCTCTCCTCCCCAGCAGAGACGTGTGCAGCTGGTTGGGGCCTGCCCCTGCGTGCCTGGGCTCCCGCCCACAGCCCCAGCTCAGGGCAAGCAGCCCCTGAGCCAAGACCTGCAGGAGGCGCAGAGCGCCCCCACCTGGAAGCCGAGTGAACAGCTGGCGGGGAGGCGAGCCTCCTCGAGGGAAGAAGAGGCAGCCCAGCCTCGTTTGGCTCAAGCCCTACTTGGCTGGAGCCGAGTGCGCCTCCAGGACGGCAGAGCTCCAGCTCTGCTCAGAGGCCCGTTCTGGCAGAGTTGCTGGCGCGAGGCTGCTCTGCCCTGGGCGAGCCTTGCCGAGACTTGCCTCGCTGCTAGGCTTCCTGCCCAGGAAGGAGCTGGCTGCGCGAGGCTGGCAGACGCCACTGGCGCCTTCCTGGCCTCAGCTCCGCTCCTTCCTTGCCTTTGCACCTAGGCCCCAGGCATCCTTGGGGAGGGCTTAGGGGCCGGTGGCTTGCACACTGCCAAGGGCTCCAGCAGGAAGATCTCTGTGCGAGGGAAGGGAAGGGCTAGTGCAGGGCTCCTCCAGCGGTTGCTTGGCCGCCAAGACTCAGCTCGGCACGGAGTGCACCAGGCTCCCAGGGCCCCTGGCTGCGGTCTGCAGCCCCGCACACCCGGAGGCTGACTCCCTGGGCGCCCAGCAGCTGCCTCACACACGTAGCTTCCCTAGCGCTCTCCTCCCCAGCAGAGACGTGTGCAGCTGGTTGGGGCCTGGCCCTGAGTGCCTGGGCTCCCGAGCACAGCCCCAGCTCAGGGCAAGCAGCCCCTGAGCCAAGACCTGCAGGAGGCGAAGAGCGCCTCCACCTGGAAGCCGAGTGAACAGCTGGCGGGGAGGCGAGCCTCCCTGAGGGAAGTAGAGGCAGCCCAGCCTCGTTTGGCTCAAGCCCTACTTGGCTGGAGCCGAGTGCGCCTCCACGACGGCAGAGCTCCAGCTCTGCTCAGAGGCCCGATCTGGCAGAGTTGCTGGCGCGAGGCTGCTCTGCCCTGGGCGTGCCTTGCCCAGACTTGCCTCGCTGCTAGGCTTCCTGCCCAGGAAGGAGCAGGCTGCGCGAGGCTGGGAGACGCCACTGGCGCCTTCCTGGCCTCAGCTCCGCTCCTGCCTTGCCTTTGCACCTAGGCCGCAGGCGTCCTTGGGGAGGGCTTAGGGGCCGGTGGCTTTCACACTGCCAAGGGCTCCAGCAGGAAGATCTCTGTGCAAGGGAAGGGAAGGGCTAGTGCAAGGCTCCTCCAGCGGTTGCTTGGCCGCCCAGACTCAGCTCGGCACGGAGTGCACCAGGCTCCCAGGGCCCCTGGCTGGGGTCTGCAGCCCCGCACACCCGGAGGCTGACTCCCTGGGCGCCCAGCAGCTGCCTCACACACGTAGCTTCCCTAGCGCTCTCCTCCCCAGCAGAGACGTGTGCAGCTGGTTGGGGCCTGCACCTGCGTGCCTGGGCTCCCGCGCACAGCCCCAGCTCAGGGCAAGCAGCCCCTGAGCCAAGACCTGCAGGAGGCGCAGAGCGCCCCCACCTGGAAGCCGAGTGAACAGCTGGCGGGGAGGCGAGCCTCCTCGAGGGAAGAAGAGGCAGCCCAGCCTCGTTTGGCTCAAGCCCTACTTGGCTGGAGCCGAGTGCGCCTCCAGGACGGCAGAGCTCCAGCTCTGCTCAGAGGCCCGATCTGGCAGAGTTGCTGGCGCGAGGCTGCTCTGCCCTGGGCGAGCCTTGCCCAGACTTGCCTCGCTGCTAGGCCTCCTGCCCAGGAAGCAGCTGGCTGCGCGAGGCTGGGAGACGCCACTGGCGCCTTCCTGGCCTCAGCTCGGCTCCTGCCTTGCCTTTGCACCTAGGCCCCAGGCGTCCTTGGGGAGGGCTTAGGGGCCGGTGGCTTGCACACTGCCAAGGGCTCCAGCAGGAAGAGCTCTGTGCAAGGGAAGGGAAGGGCTAGTGTAGGGCTCCTCCAGCGGTTGCTTGGCCGCCCAGAATCAGCGCCGCACGGAGTGCACCAGGCTCCCAGGGCCCCTGGCTGGGGTCTGCAGCCCCGCACACCGGAGTCTGACTCCCTGGGCGCCCAGCAGCTGCCTCACACACGTAGCTTCCCTAGCGCTCTCCTCCCCAGCAGAGACGTGTGCAGCTGGTTGGGGCCTGCCCCTGCGTGCCTGGGCTCCCGTGCACAGCCCCAGCTCAGGGCAAGCAGCCCCTGAGCCAAGACCTGCAGGAGGCGCAGAGCGCCCCCACCTGGAAGCCGAGTGAACAGCTGGCAGGGAATCGAGCCTGCTTGAGGGAAGTAGAGGCAGCCCAGGCTCGTTTGGCTCAAGCCCTACATGGCTGGAGCCGAGTGCGCCTCCAGGACGGCAGAGCTCCAGCTCTGCTCAGAGGCCCGTTCTGGCAGAGTTGCTGGCGCGAGGCTGCTCTGCCCTGGGCGAGCCTTGCCGAGACTTGCCTCGCTGCTAGGCTTCCTGCCCAGGAAGGAGCTGGCTGCGCGAGGCTGGCAGACGCCACTGGCGCCTTCCTGGCCTCAGCTCCGCTCCTTCCTTGCCTTTGCACCTAGGCCCCAGGCATCCTTGGGGAGGGCTTAGGGGCCGGTGGCTTGCACACTGCCAAGGGCTCCAGCAGGAAGATCTCTGTGCGAGGGAAGGGAAGGGCTAGTGCAGGGCTCCTCCAGCGGTTGCTTGGCCGCCAAGACTCAGCTCGGCACGGAGTGCACCAGGCTCCCAGGGACCCTGGCTGCGGTCTGCAGCCCCGCACACCCGGAGGCTGACTCCCTGGGCGCCCAGCAGCTGCCTCACACACGTAGCTTCCCTAGCGCTCTCCTCCCCAGCAGAGACGTGTGCAGCTGGTTGGGGCCTGGCCCTGAGTGCCTGGGCTCCCGAGCACAGCCCCAGCTCAGGGCAAGCAGCCCCTGAGCCAAGACCTGCAGGAGGCGAAGAGCGCCCCCACCTGGAAGCCGAGTGAACAGCTGGCGGGGAGGCGAGCCTCCCTGAGGGAAGTAGAGGCAGCCCAGCCTCGTTTGGCTCAAGCCCTACTTGGCTGGAGCCGAGTGCGCCTCCAGGACGGCAGAGCTCCAGCTCTGCTCAGAGGCCCGATCTGGCAGAGTTGCTGGCGCGAGGCTGCTCTGCCCTGGGCGAGCCTTGCCCAGACTTGCCTCGCTGCTAGGCTTCCTGCCCAGGAAGGAGCAGGCTGCGCGAGGCTGGGAGACGCCACTGGCGCCTTCCTGGCCTCAGCTCCGCTCCTGCCTTGCCTTTGCACCTAGGCCGCAGGCGTCCTTGGGGAGGGCTTAGGGGCCGGTGGCTTTCACACTGCCAAGGGCTCCAGCAGGAAGATCTCTGTGCAAGGGAAGGGAAGGGCTAGTGCAAGGCTCCTCCAGCGGTTGCTTGGCCGCCCAGACTCAGCTCGGCACGGAGTGCACCAGGCTCCCAGGGCCCCTGGCTGGGGTCTGCAGCCCCGCACACCCGGAGGCTGACTCCCTGGGCGCCCAGCAGCTGCCTCACACACGTAGCTTCCCTAGCGCTCTCCTCCCCAGCAGAGACGTGTGCAGCTGGTTGGGGCCTGCACCTGCGTGCCTGGGCTCCCACGCACAGCCCCAGCTCAGGGCAAGCAGCCCCTGAGCCAAGACCTGCAGGAGGCGAAGAGCGCCCCCACCTGGAAGCCGAGTGAACAGCTGGCGGGGAGGCGAACCTCCCTGAGGGAAGTAGAGGCAGCCCAGCCTCGTTTGGCTCAAGCCCTACTTGGCTGGAGCCGAGTGCGCCTCCAGGACGGCAGAGCTCCAGCTCTGCTCAGAGGCCCGTTCTGGCAGAGTTGCTGGCGCGAGGCTGCTCTGCCCTGGGCGAGCCTTGCCGAGACTTGCCTCGCTGCTAGGCTTCCTGCCCAGGAAGGAGCTGGCTGCGCGAGGCTGGGAGACGCCACTGGCGCCTTCCTGGCCTCAGCTCCGCTCCTCCCTTGCCTTTGCACCTAGGCCCCAGGCGTCCTTGGGGAGGGCTTAGGGGCCGGTGGCTTGCACACTGCCAAGGGCTCCAGCAGGAAGATCTCTGTGCGAGGGAAGGGAAGGGCTAGTGCAGGGCTCCTCCAGCGGTTGCTTGGCCGCCAAGACTCAGCTCGGCACGGAGTGCACCAGGCTCCCAGGGCCCCTGGCAGGGGTCTGCAGCCCCGCACACACGGAGGCTGACTCCCTGGGCGCCCAGCAGCTGCCTCACACACGTAGCTTCCCTAGCGCTCTCCTCCCCAGCAGAGACGTGTGCAGCTGGGTTGGGCCTGCCCCTGCGTGCCTGGGCTCCCGCGCACAGCCCCAGCTCAGGGCAAGCAGCCCCTGAGCCAAGACCTGCAGGAGGCGCAGAGCGCCCCCAACTGGAAGCCGAGTGAACAGCTGGCGGGGAGGCGAGCCTCCTCGAGGGAAGAAGAGGCAGCCCAGCCTCGTTTGGCTCAAGCCCTACTTGGCTGAAGCCGAGTGCGCCTCCAGGACGGCAGAGCTCCAGCTCTGCTCAGAGGCCCGATCTGGCAGAGTTGCTGGCGCGAGGCTGCTCTGCCCTGGGCGAGCCTTGCCCAGACTTGCCTCGCTGCTAGGCTTCCTGCCCAGGAAGGAGCATGCTGCGCGAGGCTGGGAGACGCCACTGGCGCCTTCCTGGCCTCAGCTCCGCTCCTGCCTTGCCTTTGCACCTAGGCCCCAGGCGTCCTTGGGGAGGGCTTAGGGGCCGGTGGCTTGCACACTGCCAAGGGCTCCAGCAGGAAGATCTCTGTGCGAGGGAAGGGAAGGGCTAGTGCAGGGCTCCTCCAGCGGTTGCTTGGCCGCCCAGACTCAGGGCCGCTCGGAGTGCACCAGGCTCCCAGGGCCCCTGGCTGGGGTCTGCAGCCCCGCACACCCGGAGGCTGACTCCCTGGGCGCCCAGCAGCTGCCTCACACACGTAGCTTCCCTAGCGCTCTCCTCGCCAGCAGAGACGTGTGCAGCTGGTTGGGGCCTGCCCCTGCGTGCCTGGGCTCCCGCGCACAGCCCCAGCTCAGGGCAAGCAGCCCCTGAGCCAAGACCTGCAGGAGGCGCAGAGCGCCCCCACCTGGAAGCCGAGTGAACAGCTGGCGGGGAGGCGAGCCTGCTTGAGGGAAGTAGAGGCAGCCCAGGCTCGTTTGGCTCAAGCCCTACATGGCTGGAGCCGAGTGCGCCTCCAGGACGGCAGAGCTCCAGCTCTGCTCAGAGGCCCGTTCTGGCAGAGTTGCTGGCGCGAGGCTGCTCTGCCCTGGGCGAGCCTTGCCAAGACTTGCCTCGCTGCTAGGCTTCCTGCCCAGGAAGGAGCTGGCTGCGCGAAGCTGGGAGACGCCACTGGCGCCTTTCTGGCCTCAGCTCCGCTTCTCCCTTGCCTTTGCACCTAGGCCCCAGGCGTCCTTGGGGAGGGCTTAGGGGCCAGTGGCTTGCACACTGCCAAGGGCTGCAGCAGGAAGAGCTCTGTGCGAGGGAAGGAAGGGCTAGTGCAGGGCTCCTCCAGCGGTTGCTTGGCCGCCCAGACTCAGCGCCGCACGGAGTGCACCAGGCTCCCAGGGCCCCTGGCTGGGGTCTGCAGCCCCGCACACCCGGAGGCTGACTCCCTGGGCGCCCAGCAGCTGCCTCACACACGTAGCTTCCCTAGCGCTCTCCTCCCCAGCAGAGACGTGTGCAGCTGGTTGGGGCCTGCCCCTGCGTGCCTGGGCTCCCGCGCACAGCCCCAGCTCAGGGCAAGCAGCCCCTGAGCCAAGACCTGCAGGAGGCGCAGAGCGCCCCCAACTGGAAGCCGAGTGAACAGCTGGCGGGGAGGCGAGCCTGCTTGAGGGAAGTAGAGGCAGCCCAGCCTCGTTTGGCTCAAGCCTTACATGGCTGGAGCCGAGTGCGCCTCCAGGACGGCAGAGCTCCAGCTCTGCTCAGAGGCCCGTTCTGGCAGAGTTGCTGGCGCGAGGCTGCTCTGCCCTGGGCGAGCGTTGCCGAGACTTGCCTCGCTGCTAGGCTTCCTGCCCAGGAAGGAGCTGGCTGCGCGAGGCTGGGAGACGCCACTGGCGCCTTCCTGGCCTCAGCTCCGCTCCTCCCTTGCCTTTGCACCTAGGCCCCAGGCGTCCTTGGGGAGGGCTTAGGGGCCGGTGGCTTGCACACTGCCAAGGGCTCCAGCAGGAAGATCTCTGTGTGAGGGAAGGGAAGGACTAGTGCAGGGCTCCTCCAGCGGTTGCTTGGCCGCCAAGACTCAGCTCGGCACGGAGTGCACCAGGCTCCCAGGGCCCCTGGCAGGGGTCTGCAGCCCCGCACACACGGAGGATGACTCCCTGGGCGCCCAGCAGCTGCCTCACACACGTAGCTTCCCTAGCGCTCTCCTCCCCAGCAGAGACGTGTGCAGCTGGTTGGGGCCTGCACCTGCGTGCCTGGGCTCCCGCGCACAGCCCCAGCTCAGGGCAAGCAGCCCCTGAGCCAAGACCTGCAGGAGGCGAAGAGCGCCCCCACCTGGAAGCCGAGTGAACAGCTGGCGGGGAGGCGAACCTCCCTGAGGGAAGTAGAGGCAGCCCAGCCTCGTTTGGCTCAAGCCCTACTTGGCTGGAGCCGAGTGCGCCTCCAGGACGGCAGAGCTCCAGCTCTGCTCAGAGGCCCGATCTGGCAGAGTTGCTGGCGCGAGGCTGCTCTGCCCTGGGCGAGCTTTGCCCAGACTTGCCTCGCTGCTAGGCTTCCTGCCCAGGAAGGAGCAGGCTGCGCGAGGCTGGGAGACGCCACTGGCGCCTTCCTGGCCTCAGCTCCGCTCCTGCCTTGCCTTTGCACCTAGGCCCCAGGCGTCCTTGGGGAGGGCTTAGGGGCCGGTGGCTTGCACACTGCCAAGGGCCCCAGCAGGAAGAGCTCTGTGCGAGGGAAGGGAAGGGCTAGTGCAGGGCTCCTCCAGCGGTAGCTTGGCCGCCCAGACTCAGCTCGGCACGGAGTGCACCAGGCTCCCAGGGCCCCTGGCTGGGGTCTGCTGCCCCGCACACCCGGAGGCTGACTCCCTGGGCGCCCAGCAGCTGCCTCACACACGTAGCTTCCCTAGCGCTCTCCTCCCCAGCAGAGACGTGTGCAGCTGGTTGGCGCCTGCCCCTGCGTGCCTGGGCTCCCGCCCACAGCCCCAGCTCAGGGCAAGCAGCCCCTGAGCCAAGACCTGCAGGAGGCGCAGAGCGCCCCCACCTGGAAGCCAAGTGAACAGCTGGCGGGGAGGCGAGCCTCCTCGAGGGAAGTAGAGGCAGCCCAGCCTCGTTTGGCTCAAGCCCTACTTGGCTGGAGCCGAGTGCGACTCCAGGACGGCAGAGCTACAGCTCTGCTCAGAGGCCCGATCTGGCAGAGTTGCTGGCGCGAGGCTGCTCTGCCCTGGGCGAGCCTTGCCCAGACTTGCCTCGCTGCTAGGCTTCCTGCCCAGGAAGCAGCTGGCTGCGCGAGGCTGGGAGACGCCACTGGCGCCTTCCTGGCCTCACCTCGGCTCCTGCCTTGCCTTTGGACCTAGGCCCCAGGCGTCCTTGGGGAGGGCTTAGGGGCCGGTGGCTTACACACTGCCAAGGGCACCAGCAGGAAGAGCTCTGTGCGAGGGAAGGGAAGGGCTAGTGCAGGGCTCCTCCAGCGGTTGCTTGGCCGCCCAGAATCAGCGCCGCACGGAGTGCACCAGGCTCCCAGGGCCCCTGGCTGGGGTCTGCAGCCCCGCACACCCGGAGGCTGACTCCCTGGGCGCCCAGCAGCTGCCTCACACACGTAGCTTCCCTAGCGCTCTCCTCCCCAGCAGAGACGTGTGCAGCTGGGTTGGGCCTGCCCCTGCGTGCCTGGGCTCCCGCGCACAGCCCCAGCTCAGGGCAAGCAGCCCCTGAGCCAAGACCTGCAGGAGGCGCAGAGCGCCCCCAACTGGAAGCCGAGTGAACAGCTGGCGGGGAGGCGAGCCTCCTCGAGGGAAGAAGAGGCAGCCCAGCCTCGTTTGGCTCAAGCCCTACTTGGCTGAAGCCGAGTGCGCCTCCAGGACGGCAGAGCTCCAGCTCTGCTCAGAGGCCCGATCTGGCAGAGTTGCTGGCGCGAGGCTGCTCTGCCCTGGGCGAGCCTTGCCCAGACTTGCCTCGCTGCTAGGCTTCCTGCCCAGGAAGGAGCATGCTGCGCGAGGCTGGGAGACGCCACTGGCGCCTTCCTGGCCTCAGCTCCGCTCCTGCCTTGCCTTTGCACCTAGGCCCCAGGCGTCCTTGGGGAGGGCTTAGGGGCCGGTGGCTTGCACACTGCCAAGGGCTCCAGCAGGAAGATCTCTGTGCGAGGGAAGGGAAGGGCTAGTGCAGGGCTCCTCCAGCGGTTGCTTGGCCGCCAAGATTCTGCTCAGCACGGAGTGCACCAGGCTCCCAGGGCCCCTGGCTGCGGTCTGCAGCCCCGCACACCCAGAGGCTGACTCCCTGGGCGCCCAGCAGCTGCCTCACACACGTAGCTTCCCTAGCGCTCTCCTCCCCAGCAGAGACGTGTGCAGCTGGTTGGGGCCTGCCCCTGCGTGCCTGGGCTCCCGCGCACAGCCCCAGCTCAGGGCAAGCAGCCCCTGAGCCAAGACCTGCAGGAGGCGCAGAGCGCCCCCACCTGGAAGCCGAGTGAACAGCTGGCGGGGAGGCGAGCCTGCTTGACGGAAGTAGAGGCAGCCCAGGCTCGTTTGGCTCAAGCCCTACATGGCTGGAGCCGAGTGCGCCTCCAGGACGGCAGAGCTCCAGCTCTGCTCAGAGGCCCGTTCTGGCAGAGTTGCTGGCGCGAGGCTGCTCTGCCCTGGGCGAGCCTTGCCGAGACTTGCCTCGCTGCTAGGCTTCCTGCCCAGGAAGGAGCTGGCTGCGCGAGGCTGGGAGACGCCACTGGCGCCTTCCTGGCCTCAGCTCCGCTCCTCCCTTGCCTTTGCACCTAGGCCCCAGGCGTCCTTGGGGAGGGCTTAGGGGCCGGTGGCTTGCACACTGCCAAGGGCTCCAGCAGGAAGATCTCTGTGCGAGGGAAGGGAAGGGCTAGTGCAGGGCTCCTCCAGCGGTTGCTTGGCCGCCAAGACTCAGCTCGGCACGGAGTGCACCAGGCTCCCAGGGCCCCTGGCAGGGGTCTGCAGCCCCGCACACACGGAGGCTGACTCCCTGGGCGCCCAGCAGCTGCCTCACACACGTAGCTTCCCTAGCGCTCTCCTCCCCAGCAGAGACGTGTGCAGCTGGGTTGGGCCTGCCCCTGCGTGCCTGGGCTCCCGCGCACAGCCCCAGCTCAGGGCAAGCAGCCCCTGAGCCAAGACCTGCAGGAGGCGCAGAGCGCCCCCAACTGGAAGCCGAGTGAACAGCTGGCGGGGAGGCGAGCCTCCTCGCGGGAAGAAGAGGCAGCCCAGCCTCGTTTGGCTCAAGCCCTACTTGGCTGAAGCCGAGTGCGCCTCCAGGACGGCAGAGCTCCAGCTCTGCTCAGAGGCCCGATCTGGCAGAGTTGCTGGCGCGAGGCTGCTCTGCCCTGGGCGAGCCTTGCCCAGACTTGCCTCGCTGCTAGGCTTCCTGCCCAGGAAGGAGCATGCTGCGCGAGGCTGGGAGACGCCACTGGCGCCTTCCTGGCCTCAGCTCCGCTCCTGCCTTGCCTTTGCACCTAGGCCCCAGGCGTCCTTGGGGAGGGCTTAGGGGCCGGTGGCTTGCACACTGCCAAGGGCTCCAGCAGGAAGATCTCTGTGCGAGGGAAGGGAAGGGCTAGTGCAGGGCTCCTCCAGCGGTTGCTTGGCCGCCCAGACTCAGGGCCGCTCGGAGTGCACCAGGCTCCCAGGGCCCCTGGCTGGGGTCTGCAGCCCCGCACACCCGGAGGCTGACTCCCTGGGCGCCCAGCAGCTGCCTCACACACGTAGCTTCCCTAGCGCTCTCCTCGCCAGCAGAGACGTGTGCAGCTGGTTGGGGCCTGCCCCTGCGTGCCTGGGCTCCCGCGCACAGCCCCAGCTCAGGGCAAGCAGCCCCTGAGCCAAGACCTGCAGGAGGCGCAGAGCGCCCCCACCTGGAAGCCGAGTGAACAGCTGGCGGGGAGGCGAGCCTGCTTGAGGGAAGTAGAGGCAGCCCAGGCTCGTTTGGCTCAAGCCCTACATGGCTGGAGCCGAGTGCGCCTCCAGGACGGCAGAGCTCCAGCTCTGCTCAGAGGCCCGTTCTGGCAGAGTTGCTGGCGCGAGGCTGCTCTGCCCTGGGCGAGCCTTGCCAAGACTTGCCTCGCTGCTAGGCTTCCTGCCCAGGAAGGAGCTGGCTGCGCGAAGCTGGGAGACGCCACTGGCGCCTTTCTGGCCTCAGCTCCGCTTCTCCCTTGCCTTTGCACCTAGGCCCCAGGCGTCCTTGGGGAGGGCTTAGGGGCCAGTGGCTTGCACACTGCCAAGGGCTGCAGCAGGAAGAGCTCTGTGCGAGGGAAGGAAGGGCTAGTGCAGGGCTCCTCCAGCGGTTGCTTGGCCGCCCAGACTCAGCGCCGCACGGAGTGCACCAGGCTCCCAGGGCCCCTGGCTGGGGTCTGCAGCCCCGCACACCCGGAGGCTGACTCCCTGGGCGCCCAGCAGCTGCCTCACACACGTAGCTTCCCTAGCGCTCTCCTCCCCAGCAGAGACGTGTGCAGCTGGTTGGGGCCTGCCCCTGCGTGCCTGGGCTCCCGCGCACAGCCCCAGCTCAGGGCAAGCAGCCCCTGAGCCAAGACCTGCAGGAGGCGCAGAGCGCCCCCAACTGGAAGCCGAGTGAACAGCTGGCGGGGAGGCGAGCCTGCTTGAGGGAAGTAGAGGCAGCCCAGCCTCGTTTGGCTCAAGCCTTACATGGCTGGAGCCGAGTGCGCCTCCAGGACGGCAGAGCTCCAGCTCTGCTCAGAGGCCCGTTCTGGCAGAGTTGCTGGCGCGAGGCTGCTCTGCCCTGGGCGAGCGTTGCCGAGACTTGCCTCGCTGCTAGGCTTCCTGCCCAGGAAGGAGCTGGCTGCGCGAGGCTGGGAGACGCCACTGGCGCCTTCCTGGCCTCAGCTCCGCTCCTCCCTTGCCTTTGCACCTAGGCCCCAGGCGTCCTTGGGGAGGGCTTAGGGGCCGGTGGCTTGCACACTGCCAAGGGCTCCAGCAGGAAGATCTCTGTGTGAGGGAAGGGAAGGACTAGTGCAGGGCTCCTCCAGCGGTTGCTTGGCCGCCAAGACTCAGCTCGGCACGGAGTGCACCAGGCTCCCAGGGCCCCTGGCAGGGGTCTGCAGCCCCGCACACACGGAGGCTGACTCCCTGGGCGCCCAGCAGCTGCCTCACACACGTAGCTTCCCTAGCGCTCTCCTCCCCAGCAGAGACGTGTGCAGCTGGTTGGGGCCTGCCCCTGCGTGCCTGGGCTCCCGCCCACAGCCCCAGCTCAGGGCAAGCAGCCCCTGAGCCAAGACCTGCAGGAGGCGCAGAGCGCCCCCACCTGGAAGCCGAGTGAACAGCTGGCGGGGAGGCGAGCCTCCTCGAGGGAAGAAGAGGCAGCCCAGCCTCGTTTGGCTCAAGCCCTACTTGGCTGGAGCCGAGTGCGCCTCCAGGACGGCAGAGCTCCAGCTCTGCTCAGAGGCCCGATCTGGCAGAGTTGCTGGCGCGAGGCTGCTCTGCCCTGGGCGAGCCTTGCCCAGACTTGCCTCGCTGCTAGGCCTCCTGCCCAGGAAGCAGCTGGCTGCGCGAGGCTGGGAGACGCCACTGGCGCCTTCCTGGCCTCAGCTCGGCTCCTGCCTTGCCTTTGCACCAAGGCCCCAGGCATCCTTGGGGAGGGCTTAGGGGCCGGTGGCTTGCACACTGCCAAGGGCTGCAGCAGGAAGAGCTCTGTGCGAGGGAAGGGAAGGGCTAGTGTAGGGCTCCTCCAGCGGTTGCTTGGCCGCCCAGACTCAGCGCCGCACGGAGTGCACCAGGCTCCCAGGGCCCCTGGCTGGGGTCTGCAGCCCCGCACACCGGAGGCTGACTCCCTGGGCGCCCAGCAGCTGCCTCACACACGTAGCTTCCCTAGCGCTCTCCTCCCCAGCAGAGACGTGTGCAGCTGGTTGGGGCCTGCCCCTGCGTGCCTGGGCTCCCGCGCACAGCCCCAGCTCAGGGCAAGCAGCCCCTGAGCCAAGACCTGCAGGAGGCGCAGAGCGCCCCCACCTGGAAGCCGAGTGAACAGCTGGCAGGGAATCGAGCCTGCTTGAGGGAAGTAGAGGCAGCCCAGGCTCGTTTGGCTCAAGCCCTACATGGCTGGAGCCGAGTGCGCCTCCAGGACGGCAGAGCTCCAGCTCTGCTCAGAGGCCCGTTCTGGCAGAGTTGCTGGCGCGAGGCTGCTCTGCCCTGGGCGAGCCTTGCCGAGACTTGCCTCGCTTCTAGGCTTCCTGCCCAGGAAGGAGCTGGCTGCGCGAGGCTGGGAGACGCCACTGGCGCCTTCCTGGCCTCAGCTCCGCTCCTTCCTTGCCTTTGCACCTAGGCCCCAGGCATCCTTGGGGAGGGCTTAGGGGCCGGTGGCTTGCACACTGCCAAGGGCTCCAGCAGGAAGATCTCTGTGCGAGGGAAGGGAAGGGCCAGTGCAGGGCTCCTCCAGCGGTTGCTTGGCCGCCAAGACTCAGCTCGGCACGGAGTGCACCAGGCTCCCAGGGCCCCTGGCTGCGGTCTGCAGCCCCGCACACCCGGAGGCTGACTCCCTGGGCGCCCAGCAGCTGCCTCACACACGTAGCTTCCCTAGCGCTCTCCTCCCCAGCAGAGACGTGTGCAGCTGGTTGGGGCCTGGCCCTGAGTGCCTGGGCTCCCGCGCACAGCCCCAGCTCAGGGCAAGCAGCCCCTGAGCCAAGACCTGGAGGAGGCGAAGAGCGCCCCCACCTGGAAGCCGAGTGAACAGCTGGCGGGGAGGCGAGCCTCCCTGAGGGAAGTAGAGGCAGCCCAGCCTCGTTTGGCTCAAGCCCTACTTGGCTGGAGCCGAGTGCGCCTCCAGGACAGCAGAGCTCCAGCTCTGCTCAGAGGCCCGATCTGGCAGAGTTGCTGGCGCGAGGCTGCTCTGCCCTGGGCGAGCCTTGCCCAGACTTGCCTCGCTGCTAGGCTTCCTGCCCAGGAAGGAGCAGGCTGCGCGAGGCTGGGAGACGCCACTGGCGCCTTCCTGGCCTCAGCTCCGCTCCTGCCTTGCCTTTGCACCTAGCCCGCAGGCGTCCTTGGGGAGGGCTTACGGGCCGGTGGCTTGCACACTGCCAAGGGCTCCAGCAGGAAGAGCTCTGTGCGAGGGAAGGGAAGGGCTAGTGCAGGGCTCCTCCAGCGGTTGCTTGGCCGCCCAGACTCAGCGCCGCACGGAGTGCACCAGGCTCCCAGGGCCCCTGGCTGGGGTCTGCAGCCCCGCACACCCGGAGGCTGACTCCCTGGGCGCCCATCAGCTGCCTCACACACGTAGCTTCCCTAGCGCTCTCCTCCCCAGCAGAGACGTGTGCAGCTGGTTGCGGCCTGCCCCTGCGTGCCTGGGCTCCCGCGCACAGCCCCAGCTCAGGGCAAGCAGCCCCTGAGCCAAGACCTGCAGGAGGCGCAGAGCGCCCCCACCTGGAAGCCGAGTGAACAGCTGGCGGGGAGGCGAGCCTCCTCGAGGGAAGAAGAGGCAGCCCAGCCTCGTTTGGCTCAAGCCCTACTTGGCTGGAGCCGAGTGCGCCTCCAGGACGGCAGAGCTCCAGCTCTGCTCAGAGGCCCGATCTGGCAGAGTTGCTGGCGCGAGGCTGCTCTGCCCTGGGCGAGCCTTGCCCAGACTTGCCTCGCTCCTAGGCCTCCTGCCCAGGAAGCAGCTGGCTGCGCGAGGCTGGGAGACGCCACTGGCGCCTTCCTGGCCTCAGCTCTGCTCCTGCCTTGCCTTTGCACCTAGGCCCCAGGCGTCCTTGGGGAGGGCTTAGGGGCCGGTGGCTTACACACTGCCAAGGGCTCCAGCAGGAAGAGCTCTGTGCGAGGGAAGGGAAGGGCTAGTGCAGGGCTCCTCCAGCGGTTGCTTGGCCGCCCAGACTCAGGGCCGCTCGGAGTGCACCAGGCTCCCAGGGCCCCTGGCTGGGGTCTGCAGCCCCGCACACCCGGAGGCTGACTCCCTGGGCGCCCAGCAGCTGCCTCACACACGTAGCTTCCCTAGGGCTCTCCTCGCCAGCAGAGAAGTGTGCAGCTGGTTGGGGCCTGCCCCTGCGTGCCTGGGCTCCCGCCCACAGCCCCAGCTCAGGGCAAGCAGCCCCTGAGCCAAGACCTGCAGGAGGCGCAGAGCGCCCCCACCTGGAAGCCGAGTGAACAGCTGGCGGGGAGGCGAGCCTGCTTGAGGGAAGTAGAGGCAGCCCAGGCTCGTTTGGCTCAAGCCCTACATGGCTGGAGCCGAGTGCGCCTCCAGGACGGCAGAGCTCCAGCTCTGCTCAGAGGCCCGTTCTGGCAGAGTTGCTGGCGCGAGGCTGCTCTGCCCTGGGCGAGCCTTGCCAAGACTTGCCTCGCTGCTAGGCTTCCTGCCCAGGAAGGAGCTGGCTGCGCGAAGCTGGGAGACGCCACTGGCGCCTTTCTGGCCTCAGCTCCGCTTCTCCCTTGCCTTTGCACCTAGGCCCCAGGCGTCCTTGGGGAGGGCTTAGGGGCCGGTGGCTTGCACACTGCCAAGGGCTGCAGCAGGAAGAGCTCTGTGCGAGGGAAGGGAAGGGCTAGTGCAGGGCTCCTCCAGCGGTTGCTTGGCCGCCCAGAATCAGCGCCGCACGGAGTGCACCAGGCTCCCAGGGCCCCTGGCTGGGGTCTGCAGCCCCGCACACCCGGAGGCTGACTCCCTGGGCGCCCAGCAGCTGCCTCACACACGTAGCTTCCCTAGCTCTCTCCTCCCCAGCAGAGACGTGTGCAGCTGGTTGGGGCCTGCCCCTGCGTGCCTGGGCTCCCGCGCACAGCCCCAGCTCAGGGCAAGCAGCCCCTGAGCCAAGACCTGCAGGAGGCGCAGAGCGCCCCCACCTGGAAGCCGAGTGAACAGCTGGCGGGGAGGCGAGCCTCCCTGAGGGAAGTAGAGGCAGCCCAGCCTCGTTTGGCTCAAGCCCTACTTGGCTGGAGCCGAGTGCGCCTCCAGGACGGCAGAGCTCCAGCTCTGCTCAGAGGCCCGATCTGGCAGAGTTGCTGGCGCGAGGCTGCTCTGCCCTGGGCGAGCCTTGCCCAGACTTGCCTCGCTGCTAGGCTTCCTGCCCAGGAAGGAGCAGGCTGCGCGAGGCTGGGAGACGCCACTGGCGCCTTCCTGGCCTCAGCTCCGCTCCTGCCTTGCCTTTGCACCTAGGCCCCAGGCATCCTTGGGGAGGGCTTAGGGGCCGGTGGCTTGCACACTGCCAAGGTCCCCAGCAGGAAGAGCTCTGTGCGAGGGAAGGGAAGGGCTAGTGCAGGGCTCCTCCAGCGGTAGCTTGGCCGCCCAGACTCAGCTCGGCACGGAGTGCACCAGGCTCCCAGGGCCCCTGGCTGGGGTCTGCAGCCCCGCACACCCGGAGGCTGACTCCCTGGGCGCCCAGCAGCTGCCTCACACACGTAGCTTCCCTAGCGCTCTCCTCCCCAGCAGAGACGTGTGCAGCTGGTTGGCGCCTGCCCCTGCGTGCCTGGGCTCCCGCCCACAGCCCCAGCTCAGGGCAAGCAGCCCCTGAGCCAAGACCTGCAGGAGGCGCAGAGCGCCCCCACCTGGAAGCCGAGTGAACAGCTGGCGGGGAGGCGAGCCTCCTCGAGGGAAGTAGAGGCAGCCCAGCCTCGTTTGGCTCAAGCCCTACTTGGCTGGAGCCGAGTGCGACTCCAGGACGGCAGAGCTACAGCTCTGCTCAGAGGCCCGATCTGGCAGAGTTGCTGGCGCGAGGCTGCTCTGCCCTGGGCGAGCCTTGCCCAGACTTGCCTCGCTGCTAGGCTTCCTGCCCAGGAAGCAGCTGGCTGCGCGAGGCTGGGAGACGCCACTGCCGCCTTCCTGGCCTCACCTCGGCTCCTGCCTTGCCTTTGGACCTAGGCCCCAGGCGTCCTTGGGGAGGGCTTAGGGGCCGGTGGCTTACACACTGCCAAGGGCACCAGCAGGAAGAGCTCTGTGCGAGGGAAGGGAAGGGCTAGTGCAGGGCTCCTCCAGCGGTTGCTTGGCCGCCCAGAATCAGCGCCGCACGGAGTGCACCAGGCTCCCAGGGCCCCTGGCTGGGGTCTGCAGCCCCGCACACCCGGAGGCTGACTCCCTGGGCGCCCAGCAGCTGCCTCACACACGTAGCTTCCCTAGCGCTCTCCTCCCCAGCAGAGACGTGTGCAGCTGGGTTGGGCCTGCCCCTGCGTGCCTGGGCTCCCGCGCACAGCCCCAGCTCAGGGCAAGCAGCCCCTGAGCCAAGACCTGCAGGAGGCGCAGAGCGCCCCCAACTGGAAGCCGAGTGAACAGCTGGCGGGGAGGCGAGCCTCCTCGAGGGAAGAAGAGGCAGCCCAGCCTCGTTTGGCTCAAGCCCTACTTGGAAGAAGCCGAGTGCGCCTCCAGGACGGCAGAGCTCCAGCTCTGGTCAGAGGCCCGATCTGGCAGAGTTGCTGGCGCGAGGCTGCTCTGCCCTGGGCGAGCCTTGCCCAGACTTGCCTCGCTGCTAGGCTTCCTGCCCAGGAAGGAGCATGCTGCGCGAGGCTGGGAGACGCCACTGGCGCCTTCCTGGCCTCAGCTCCGCTCCTGCCTTGCCTTTGCACCTAGGCCCCAGGCGTCCTTGGGGAGGGCTTAGGGGCCGGTGGCTTGCACACTGCCAAGGGCTCCAGCAGGAAGATCTCTGTGCGAGGGAAGGGAAGGGCTAGTGCAGGGCTCCTCCAGCGGTTGCTTGGCCGCCAAGACTCTGCTCAGCACGGAGTGCACCAGGCTCCCAGGGCCCCTGGCTGCGGTCTGCAGCCCCGCACACCCAGAGGCTGACTCCCTGGGCGCCCAGCAGCTGCCTCACACACGTAGCTTCCCTAGCGCTCTCCTCCCCAGCAGAGACGTGTGCAGCTGGTTGGGGCCTGGCCCTGAGTGCCTGGGCTCCCGCGCACAGCCCCAGCTCAGGGCAAGCAGCCCCTGAGCCAAGACCTGGAGGAGGCGAAGAGCGCCCCCACCTGGAAGCCGAGTGAACAGCTGGCGGGGAGGCGAGCCTCCCTGAGGGAAGTAGAGGCAGCCCAGCCTCGTTTGGCTCAAGCCCTACTTGGCTGGAGCCGAGTGCGCCTCCAGGACAAGAGAGCTCCAGCTCTGCTCAGAGGCCCGATCTGGCAGAGTTGCTGGCGCGAGGCTGCTCTGCCCTGGGCGAGCCTTGCCCAGACTTGCCTCGCTGCTAGGCTTCCTGCCCAGGAAGGAGCAGGCTGCGCGAGGCTGGGAGACGCCACTGGCGCCTTCCTGGCCTCAGCTCCGCTCCTGCCTTGCCTTTGCACTTAGCCCGCAGGCGTCCTTGGGGAGGGCTTACGGGCCGGTGGCTTGCACACTGCCAAGGGCTCCAGCAGGAAGAGCTCTGTGCGAGGGAAGGGAAGGGCCAGTGCAGGGCTCCTCCAGCGGTTGCTTGGCCGCCCAGACTCAGCGCCGCACGGAGTGCACCAGGCTCCCAGGGCCCCTGGCTGGGGTCTGCAGCCCCGCACACCCGGAGGCTGACTCCCTGGGCGCCCATCAGCTGCCTCACACACGTAGCTTCCCTAGCGCTCTCCTCCCCAGCAGAGACGTGTGCAGCTGGTTGCGGCCTGCCCCTGCGTGCCTGGGCTCCCGCGCACAGCCCCAGCTCAGGGCAAGCAGCCCCTGAGCCAAGACCTGCAGGAGGCGCAGAGCGCCCCCACCTGGAAGCCGAGTGAACAGCTGGCGGGGAGGCGAGCCTCCTCGAGGGAAGAAGAGGCAGCCCAGCCTCGTTTGGCTCAAGCCCTACTTGGCTGGAGCCGAGTGCGCCTCCAGGACGGCAGAGCTCCAGCTCTGCTCAGAGGCCCGATCTGGCAGAGTTGCTGGCGCGAGGCTGCTCTGCCCTGGGCGAGCCTTGCCCAGACTTGCCTCGCTCCTAGGCCTCCTGCCCAGGAAGCAGCTGGCTGCGCGAGGCTGGGAGACGCCACTGGCGCCTTCCTGGCCTCAGCTCTGCTCCTGCCTTGCCTTTGCACCTAGGCCCCAGGCGTCCTTGGGGAGGGCTTAGGGGCCGGTGGCTTACACACTGCCAAGGGCTCCAGCAGGAAGAGCTCTGTGCGAGGGAAGGGAAGGGCTAGTGCAGGGCTCCTCCAGCGGTTGCTTGGCCGCCCAGACTCAGGGCCGCTCGGAGTGCACCAGGCTCCCAGGGCCCCTGGCTGGGGTCTGCAGCCCCGCACACCCGGAGGCTGACTCCCTGGGCGCCCAGCAGCTGCCTCACACACGTAGCTTCCCTAGGGCTCTCCTCGCCAGCAGAGAAGTGTGCAGCTGGTTGGGGCCTGCCCCTGCGTGCCTGGGCTCCCGCCCACAGCCCCAGCTCAGGGCAAGCAGCCCCTGAGCCAAGACCTGCAGGAGGCGCAGAGCGCCCCCACCTGGAAGCCGAGTGAACAGCTGGCGGGGAGGCGAGCCTGCTTGAGGGAAGTAGAGGCAGCCCAGGCTCGTTTGGCTCAAGCCCTACATGGCTGGAGCCGAGTGCGCCTCCAGGACGGCAGAGCTCCAGCTCTGCTCAGAGGCCCGTTCTGGCAGAGTTGCTGGCGCGAGGCTGCTCTGCCCTGGGCGAGCCTTGCCAAGACTTGCCTCGCTGCTAGGCTTCCTGCCCAGGAAGGAGCTGGCTGCGCGAAGCTGGGAGACGCCACTGGCGCCTTTCTGGCCTCAGCTCCGCTTCTCCCTTGCCTTTGCACCTAGGCCCCAGGCGTCCTTGGGGAGGGCTTAGGGGCCGGTGGCTTGCACACTGCCAAGGGCTGCAGCAGGAAGAGCTCTGTGCGAGGGAAGGGAAGGGCTAGTGCAGGGCTCCTCCAGCGGTTGCTTGGCCGCCCAGAATCAGCGCCGCACGGAGTGCACCAGGCTCCCAGGGCCCCTGGCTGGGGTCTGCAGCCCCGCACACCCGGAGGCTGACTCCCTGGGCGCCCAGCAGCTGCCTCACACACGTAGCTTCCCTAGCTCTCTCCTCCCCAGCAGAGACGTGTGCAGCTGGTTGGGGCCTGCCCCTGCGTGCCTGGGCTCCCGCGCACAGCCCCAGCTCAGGGCAAGCAGCCCCTGAGCCAAGACCTGCAGGAGGCGCAGAGCGCCCCCACCTGGAAGCCGAGTGAACAGCTGGCGGGGAGGCGAGCCTCCCTGAGGGAAGTAGAGGCAGCCCAGCCTCGTTTGGCTCAAGCCCTACTTGGCTGGAGCCGAGTGCGCCTCCAGGACGGCAGAGCTCCAGCTCTGCTCAGAGGCCCGATCTGGCAGAGTTGCTGGCGCGAGGCTGCTCTGCCCTGGGCGAGCCTTGCCCAGACTTGCCTCGCTGCTAGGCTTCCTGCCCAGGAAGGAGCAGGCTGCGCGAGGCTGGGAGACGCCACTGGCGCCTTCCTGGCCTCAGCTCCGCTCCTGCCTTGCCTTTGCACCTAGGCCCCAGGCATCCTTGGGGAGGGCTTAGGGGCCGGTGGCTTGCACACTGCCAAGGTCCCCAGCAGGAAGAGCTCTGTCCGAGGGAAGGGAAGGGCTAGTGCAGGGCTCCTCCAGCGGTAGCTTGGCCGCCCAGACTCAGCTCGGCACGGAGTGCACCAGGCTCCCAGGGCCCCTGGCTGGGGTCTGCAGCCCCGCACACCCGGAGGCTGACTCCCTGGGCGCCCAGCAGCTGCCTCACACACGTAGCTTCCCTAGCGCTCTCCTCCCCAGCAGAGACGTGTGCAGCTGGTTGGCGCCTGCCCCTGCGTGCCTGGGCTCCCGCCCACAGCCCCAGCTCAGGGCAAGCAGCCCCTGAGCCAAGACCTGCAGGAGGCGCAGAGCGCCCCCACCTGGAAGCCGAGTGAACAGCTGGCGGGGAGGCGAGCCTCCTCGAGGGAAGTAGAGGCAGCCCAGCCTCGTTTGGCTCAAGCCCTACTTGGCTGGAGCCGAGTGCGACTCCAGGACGGCAGAGCTACAGCTCTGCTCAGAGGCCCGATCTGGCAGAGTTGCTGGCGCGAGGCTGCTCTGCCCTGGGCGAGCCTTGCCCAGACTTGCCTCGCTGCTAGGCTTCCTGCCCAGGAAGCAGCTGGCTGCGCGAGGCTGGGAGACGCCACTGGCGCCTTCCTGGCCTCACCTCGGCTCCTGCCTTGCCTTTGGACCTAGGCCCCAGGCGTCCTTGGGGAGGGCTTAGGGGCCGGTGGCTTACACACTGCCAAGGGCACCAGCAGGAAGAGCTCTGTGCGAGGGAAGGGAAGGGCTAGTGCAGGGCTCCTCCAGCGGTTGCTTGGCCGCCCAGAATCAGCGCCGCACGGAGTGCACCAGGCTCCCAGGGCCCCTGGCTGGGGTCTGCAGCCCCGCACACCCGGAGGCTGACTCCCTGGGCGCCCAGCAGCTGCCTCACACACGTAGCTTCCCTAGCGCTCTCCTCCCCAGCAGAGACGTGTGCAGCTGGGTTGGGCCTGCCCCTGCGTGCCTGGGCTCCCGCGCACAGCCCCAGCTCAGGGCAAGCAGCCCCTGAGCCAAGACCTGCAGGAGGCGCAGAGCGCCCCCAACTGGAAGCCGAGTGAACAGCTGGCGGGGAGGCGAGCCTCCTCGAGGGAAGAAGAGGCAGCCCAGCCTCGTTTGGCTCAAGCCCTACTTGGAAGAAGCCGAGTGCGCCTCCAGGACGGCAGAGCTCCAGCTCTGGTCAGAGGCCCGATCTGGCAGAGTTGCTGGCGCGAGGCTGCTCTGCCCTGGGCGAGCCTTGCCCAGACTTGCCTCGCTGCTAGGCTTCCTGCCCAGGAAGGAGCATGCTGCGCGAGGCTGGGAGACGCCACTGGCGCCTTCCTGGCCTCAGCTCCGCTCCTGCCTTGCCTTTGCACCTAGGCCCCAGGCGTCCTTGGGGAGGGCTTAGGGGCCGGTGGCTTGCACACTGCCAAGGGCTCCAGCAGGAAGATCTCTGTGCGAGGGAAGGGAAGGGCTAGTGCAGGGCTCCTCCAGCGGTTGCTTGGCCGCCAAGACTCTGCTCAGCACGGAGTGCACCAGGCTCCCAGGGCCCCTGGCTGCGGTCTGCAGCCCCGCACACCCAGAGGCTGACTCCCTGGGCGCCCAGCAGCTGCCTCACACACGTAGCTTCCCTAGCGCTCTCCTCCCCAGCAGAGACGTGTGCAGCTGGTTGGGGCCTGCCCCTGCGTGCCTGGGCTCCCGCGCACAGCCCCAGCTCAGGGCAAGCAGCCCCTGAGCCAAGACCTGCAGGAGGCGAAGAGCGCCCCCACCTGGAAGCCGAGTGAACAGCTGGCGGGGAGGCGAGCCTCCCTGAGGGAAGTAGAGGCAGCCCAGCCTCGTTTGGCTCAAGCCCTACTTGGCTGGAGCCGAGTGCGCCTCCAGGACGGCAGAGCTCCAGCTCTGCTCAGAGGCCCGATCTGGCAGAGTTGCTGGCGCGAGGCTGCTCTGCCCTGGGCGAGCCTTGCCCAGACTTGCCTCGCTGCTAGGCTTCCTGCCCAGGAAGGAGCAGACTGCGCGAGGCTGGGAGACGCCACTGGCGCCTTCCTGGCCTCAGCTCCGCTCCTGCCTTGCCTTTGCACCTAGCCCGCAGGCGTCCTTGGGGAGGGCTTACGGGCCGGTGGCTTGCACACTGCCAAGGGCTCCAGCAGGAAGAGCTCTGTGCGAGGGAAGGGAAGGGCTAGTGCAGGGCTCCTCCAGCGGTTGCTTGGCCGCCCAGACTCAGCGCCGCACGGAGTGCACCAGGCTCCCAGGGCCCCTGGCTGGGGTCTGCAGCCCCGCACACCCGGAGGCTGACTCCCTGGGCGCCCAGCAGCTGCCTCACACACGTAGCTTCCCTAGCGCTCTCCTCCCCAGCAGAGACGTGTGCAGCTGGTTGGGGCCTGCCCCTGCGTGCCTGGGCTCCCGCGCACAGCCCCAGCTCAGGGCAAGCAGCCCCTGAGCCAAGACCTGCAGGAGGCGCAGAGCGCCCCCACCTGGAAGCCGAGTGAACAGCTGGCGGGGAGGCGAGCCTCCTCGAGGGAAGAAGAGGCAGCCCAGCCTCGTTTGGCTCAAGCCCTACTTGGCTGGAGCCGAGTGCGCCTCCAGGACGGCAGAGCTCCAGCTCTGCTCAGAGGCCCGATCTGGCAGAGTTGCTGGCGCGAGGCTGCTCTGCCCTGGGCGAGCCTTGCCCAGACTTGCCTCGCTGCTAGGCTTCCTGCCCAGGAAGCAGCTGGCTGCGCGAGGCTGGGAGACGCCACTGGCGCCTTCCTGGCCTCAGCTCTGCTCCTGCCTTGCCTTTGCACGTAGGCCCCAGGCGTCCTTGGGGAGGGCTTAGGGGCCGGTGGCTTACACACTGCCAAGGGCTCCAGCAGGAAGAGCTCTGTGCGAGGGAAGGGAAGGGCTAGTGCAGGGCTCCTCCAGCGGTTGCTTGGCCGCCCAGACTCAGCGCCGCTCGGAGTGCACCAGGCTCCCAGGGCCCCTGGCTGGGGTCTGCAGCCCCGCACACCCGGAGGCTGACTCCCTGGGCGCCCAGCAGCTGCCTCACACACGTAGCTTCCCTAGCGCTCTCCTCGCCAGCAGAGACGTGTGCAGCTGGTTGGGGCCTGCCCCTGCGTGCCTGGGCTCCCGCCCACAGCCCCAGCTCAGGGCAAGCAGCCCCTGAGCCAAGACCTGCAGGAGGCGCAGAGCGCCCCCACCTGGAAGCCGAGTGAACAGCTGGCGGGGAGGCGAGCCTGCTTGAGGGAAGTAGAGGCAGCCCAGGCTCGTTTGGCTCAAACCCTACATGGCTGGAGCCGAGTGCGCCTCCAGGACGGCAGAGCTCCAGCTCTGCTCAGAGGCCCGTTCTGGCAGAGTTCCTGGCGCGAGGCTGCTCTGCCCTGGGCAAGCCTTGCCGAGACTTGCCTCGCTGCTAGGCTTCCTGCCCAGGAAGGAGCTGGCTGCGCGAAGCTGGGAGACGCCACTGGCGCCTTTCTGGCCTCAGCTCCGCTTCTCCCTTGCCTTTGCACCTACGCCCCAGGCGTCCTTGGGGAGGGCTTAGGGGCCGGTGGCTTGCACACTGCCAAGGGCTGCAGCAGGAAGAGCTCTGTGCGAGGGAAGGGACGGGCTAGTGCAGGGCTCCTCCAGCGGTTGCTTGGCCGCCCAGACTCAGCGCCGCACGGAGTGCACCAGGCTCCCAGGGACCCTGGCTGGGGTCTGCAGCCCCGCACACCCGGAGGCTGACTCCCTGGGCGCCCAGCAGCTGCCTCACACACGTAGCTTCCCTAGCGCTCTCCTCCCCAGCAGAGACGTGTGCAGCTGGTTGGGGCCTGCCCCTGCGTGCCTGGGCTCCCGCACACAGCCCCAGCTCAGGGCAAGCAGCCCCTGAGCCAAGACCTGCAGGAGGCGCAGAGCGCCCCCACCTGGAAGCCGAGTGAACAGCTGGTGGGGAGGCGAGCCTGCTTGAGGGAAGTAGAGGCAGCCCAGGCTCGTTTGGCTCAAGCCCTACATGGCTGGAGCCGAGTGCGCCTCCAGGACGGCAGAGCTCCAGCTCTGCTCAGAGGCCCGTTCTGGCAGAGTTGCTGGCGCGAGGCTGCTCTGCCCTGGGCGAGCCTTGCCGAGACTTGCCTCGCTGCTAGGCTTCCTGCCCAGGAAGGAGCTGGCTGCGCGAGGCTGGGAGACGCCACTGGCGCCTTCCTGGCCTCAGCTCCGCTCCTCCCTTGCCTTTGCACCTAGGCCCCAGGCGTCCTTGGGGAGGGCTTAGGGGCCGGTGGCTTGCACACTGCCAAGGGCTCCAGCAGGAAGATCTCTGTGCGAGGGAAGGGAAGGGCTAGTGCAGGGCTCCTCCAGCGGTTGCTTGGCCGCCAAGACTCAGCTCGGCACGGAGTGCACCAGGCTCCCAGGGCCCCTGGCAGGGGTCTGCAGCCCCGCACACACGGAGGCTGACTCCCTGGGCGCCCAGCAGCTGCCTCACACACGTAGATTCCCTAGCGCTCTCCTCCCCAGCAGAGACGTGTGCAGCTGGTTGGGGCCTGCCCCTGCGTGCCTGGGCTCCCGCCCACAGCCCCAGCTCAGGGCAAGCAGCCCCTGAGCCAAGACCTGCAGGAGGCGCAGAGCGCCCCCACCTGGAAGCCGAGTGAACAGCTGGCGGGGAGGCGAGCCTCCTCGAGGGAAGAAGAGGCAGCCCAGCCTCGTTTGGCTCAAGCCCTACTTGGCTGGAGCCGAGTGCGCCTCCAGGACGGCAGAGCTCCAGCTCTGCTCAGAGGCCCGATCTGGCAGAGTTGCTGGCGCGAGGCTGCTCTGCCCTGGGCGAGCCTTGCCCAGACTTGCCTCGCTGCTAGGCCTCCTGCCCAGGAAGCAGCTGGCTGCGCGAGGCTGGGAGACGCCACTGGCGCCTTCCTGGCCTCAGCTCTGCTCCTGCCTTGCCTTTGCACCTAGGCCCCAGGCGTCCTTGGGGAGGGCTTAGGGGCCGGTGGCTTACACACTGCCAAGGGCTCCAGCAGGAAGAGCTCTGTGCGAGGGAAGGGAAGGGCTAGTGCAGGGCTCCTCCAGCGGTTGCTTGGCCGCCCAGACTCAGGGCCGCTCGGAGTGCACCAGGCTCCCAGGGCCCCTGGCTGGGGTCTGCAGCCCCGCACACCCGGAGGCTGACTCCCTGGGCGCCCAGCAGCTGCCTCACACACGTAGCTTCCCTAGCGCTCTCCTCGCCAGCAGAGACGTGTGCAGCTGGTTGGGGCCTGCCCCTGCGTGCCTGGGCTCCCGCCCACAGCCCCAGCTCAGGGCAAGCAGCCCCTGAGCCAAGACCTGCAGGAGGCGCAGAGCGCCCCCACCTGGAAGCCGAGTGAACAGCTGGCGGGGAGGCGAGCCTGCTTGAGGGAAGTAGAGGCAGCCCAGGCTCGTTTGGCTCAAGCCCTACATGGCTGGAGCCGAGTGCGCCTCCAGGAAGGCAGAGCTCCAGCTCTGCTCAGAGGCCCGTTCTGGCAGAGTTGCTGGCGCGAGGCTGCTCTGCCCTGGGCGAGCCTTGCCAAGACTTGCCTCGCTGCTAGGCTTCCTGCCCAGGAAGGAGCTGGCTGCGCGAAGCTGGGAGACGCCACTGGCGCCTTTCTGGCCTCAGCTCCGCTTCTCCCTTGCCTTTGCACCTAGGCCCCAGGCGTCCTTGGGGAGGGCTTAGGGGCCGGTGGCTTGCACACTGCCAAGGGCTGCAGCAGGAAGAGCTCTGTGCGAGGGAAGGGAAGGGCTAGTGCAGGGCTCCTCCAGCGGTTGCTTGGCCGCCCAGACTCAGCGCCGCACGGAGTGCACCAGGCTCCCAGGGCCCCTGGCTGGGGTCTGCAGCCCCGCACACCCGGAGGCTGACTCCCTGGGCGCCCAGCAGCTGCCTCACACACGTAGCTTCCCTAGCGCTCTCCTCCCCAGCAGAGACGTGTGCAGCTGGTTGCGGCCTGCCCCTGCGTGCCTGGGCTCCCGCCCACAGCCCCAGCTCAGGGCAAGCAGCCCCTGAGCCAAGACCTGCAGGAGGCGCAGAGCGCCCCCACCTGGAAGCCGAGTGAACAGCTGGCGGGGAGGCGAGCCTCCTCGAGGGAAGAAGAGGCAGCCCAGCCTCGTTTGGCTCAAGCCCTACTTGGCTGGAGCCGAGTGCGCCTCCAGGACGGCAGAGCTCCAGCTCTGCTCAGAGGCCCGATCTGGCAGAGTTGCTGGCGCGAGGCTGCTCTGCCCTGGGCGAGCCTTGCCCAGACTTGCCTGGCTGCTAGGCTTCCTGCCCAGGAAGCAGCTGGCTGCGCAAGGCTGGGAGACGCCACTGGCGCCTTCCTGGCCTCAGCTCTGCTCCTGCCTTGCCTTTGCACCTAGGCCCCAGGCGTCCTTGGGGAGGGCTTAGGGGCCGGTGGCTTTCACACTGCCAAGGGCTCCAGCAGGAAGAGCTCTGTGCGAGGGAAGGGAAGGGCTAGTGCAGGGCTCCTCCAGCGGTGCTTGGCCGCCCAGACTCAGCGCCGCTCGGAGTGCACCAGGCTCCCAGGGCCCCTGGCTGGGGTCTGCAGCCCCGCACACCCGGAGGCTGACTCCCTGGGCGCCCAGCAGCTGCCTCACACACGTAGCTTCCCTAGCGCTCTCCTCCCCAGCAGAGACGTGTGCAGCTGGTTGGGGCCTGCCCCTGCGTGCCTGGGCTCCCGCGCACAGCCCCAGCTCAGGGCAAGCAGCCCCTGAGCCAAGACCTGCAGGAGGCGCAGAGCGCCCCCACCTGGAAGCCGAGTGAACAGCTGGCGGGGAGGCGAGCCTGCTTGAGGGAAGTAGAGGCAGCCCAGGCTCGTTTGGCTCAAGCCCTACATGGCTGGAGCCGAGTGCGCCTCCAGGACGGCAGAGCTCCAGCTCTGCTCAGAGGCCCGTTCTGGCAGAGTTGCTGGCGCGAGGCTGCTCTGCCCTGGGCGAGCCTTGCCGAGACTTGCCTCGCTGCTAGGCTTCCTGCCCAGGAAGGAGCTGGCTGCGCGAGGCTGGGAGACGCCACTGGCGCCTTCCTGGCCTCAGCTCCGCTCCTCCCTTGCCTTTGCACCTAGGCCCCAGGCGTCCTTGGGGAGGGCTTAGGGGCCGGTGGCTTGCACACTGCCAAGGGCTCCAGCAGGAAGATCTCTGTGCGAGGGAAGGGAAGGGCTAGTGCAGGGCTCCTCCAGCGGTTGCTTGGCCGCCAAGACTCAGCTCGGCACGGAGTGCACCAGGCTCCCAGGGCCCCTGGCAGGGGTCTGCAGCCCCGCACACACGGAGGCTGACTCCCTGGGCGCCCAGCAGCTGCCTCACACACGTAGCTTCCCTAGCGCTCTCCTCCCCAGCAGAGACGTGTGCAGCTGGTTGGGGCCTGCCCCTGCGTGCCTGGGCTCCCGCGCACAGCCCCAGCTCAGGGCAAGCAGCCCCTGAGCCAAGACCTGCAGGAGGCGCAGAGCGCCCTCACCTGGAAGCCGAGTGAACAGCTGGCGGGGAGGCGAGCCTCCTCGAGGGAAGAAGAGGCAGCCCAGCCTCGTTTGGCTCAAGCCCTACTTGGCTGGAGCCGAGTGCGCCTCCAGGACGGCAGAGCTCTAGCTCTGCTCAGAGGCCCGATCTGGCAGAGTTGCTGGCGCGAGGCTGCTCTGCCCTGGGCGAGCCTTGCCCAGACTTGCCTCGCTGCTAGGCCTCCTGCCCAGGAAGCAGCTGGCTGCGCGAGGCTGGGAGACGCCACTGGCGCCTTCCTGGCCTCAGCTCTGCTCCTGCCTTGCCTTTGCACCTAGGCCCCAGGCGTCCTTGGGGAGGGCTTAGGGGCCGGTGGCTTACACACTGCCAAGGGCTCCAGCAGGAAGAGCTCTGTGCGAGGGAAGGGAAGGGCTAGTGCAGGGCTCCTCCAGCGGTTGCTTGGCCGCCCAGACTCAGGGCCGCTCGGAGTGCACCAGGCTCCCAGGGCCCCTGGCTGGGGTCTGCAGCCCCGCACACCCGGAGGCTGACTCCCTGGGCGCCCAGCAGCTGCCTCACACACGTAGCTTCCCTAGCGCTCTCCTCGCCAGCAGAGACGTGTGCAGCTGGTTGGGGCCTGCCCCTGCGTGCCTGGGCTCCCGCCCACAGCCCCAGCTCAGGGCAAGCAGCCCCTGAGCCAAGACCTGCAGGAGGCGCAGAGCGCCCCCACCTGGAAGCCGAGTGAACAGCTGGCGGGGAGGCGAGCCTGCTTGAGGGAAGTAGAGGCAGCCCAGGCTCGTTTGGCTCAAGCCCTACATGGCTGGAGCCGAGTGCGCCTCCAGGACGGCAGAGCTCCAGCTCTGCTCAGAGGCCCGTTCTGGCAGAGTTGCTGGCGCGAGGCTGCTCTGCCCTGGGCGAGCCTTGCCAAGACTTGCCTCGCTGCTAGGCTTCCTGCCCAGGAAGGAGCTGGCTGCGCGAAGCTGGGAGACGCCACTGGCGCCTTTCTGGCCTCAGCTCCGCTTCTCCCTTGCCTTTGCACCTAGGCCCCAGGCGTCCTTGGGGAGGGCTTAGGGGCCGGTGGCTTGCACACTGCCAAGGGCTGCAGCAGGAAGAGCTCTGTGCGAGGGAAGGGAAGGGCTAGTGCAGGGCTCCTCCAGCGGTTGCTTGGCCGCCCAGACTCAGCGCCGCACGGAGTGCACCAGGCTCCCAGGGCCCCTGGCTGGGGTCTGCAGCCCCGCACACCCGGAGGCTGACTCCCTGGGCGCCCAGCAGCTGCCTCACACACGTAGCTTCCCTAGCGCTCTCCTCCCCAGCAGAGACGTGTGCAGCTGGTTGGGGCCTGCCCCTGCGTGCCTGGGCTCCCGCGCACAGCCCCAGCTCAGGGCAAGCAGCCCCTGAGCCAAGACCTGCAGGAGGCGCAGAGCGCCCCCACCTGGAAGCCGAGTGAACAGCTGGCGGGGAGGCGAGCCTGCTTGAGGGAAGTAGAGGCAGCCCAGGCTCGTTTGGCTCAAGCCCTACATGGCTGGAGCCGAGTGCGCCTCCAGGACGGCAGAGCTCCAGCTCTGCTCAGAGGCCCGTTCTGGCAGAGTTGCTGGCGCGAGGCTGCTCTGCCCTGGGCGAGCCTTGCCGAGACTTGCCTCGCTGCTAGGCTTCCTGCCCAGGAAGGAGCTGGCTGCGCGAGGCTGGGAGACGCCACTGGCGCCTTCCTGGCCTCAGCTCCGCTCCTCCCTTGCCTTTGCACCTAGGCCCCAGGCGTCCTTGGGGAGGGCTTAGGGGCCGGTGGCTTGCACACTGCCAAGGGCTCCAGCAGGAAGATCTCTGTGCGAGGGAAGGGAAGGACTAGTGCAGGGCTCCTCCAGCGGTTGCTTGGCCGCCAAGACTCAGCTCGGCACGGAGTGCACCAGGCTCCCAGGGCCCCTGGCACGGGTCTGCAGCCCCGCACACACGGAGGCTGACTCCCTGGGCGCCCAGCAGCTGCCTCACACACGTAGCTTCCCTAGCGCTCTCCTCCCCAGCAGAGACGTGTGCAGCTGGTTGGGGCCTGCCCCTGCGTGCCTGGGCTCCCGCCCACAGCCCCAGCTCAGGGCAATCAGCCCCTGAGCCAAGACCTGCAGGAGGCGCAGAGCGCCCCCACCTGGAAGCCGAGTGAACAGCTGGCGGGGAGGCGAGCCTCCTCGAGGGAAGAAGAGGCAGCCCAGCCTCGTTTGGCTCAAGCCCTACTTGGCTGGAGCCGAGTGCGCCTCCAGGACGGCAGAGCTCCAGCTCTGCTCTGAGGCCCGATCTGGCAGAGTTGCTGGCGCGAGGCTGCTCTGCCCTGGGCGAGCCTTGCCCAGACTTGCCTCGCTGCTAGGCCTCCTGCCCAGGAAGCAGCAGGCTGCGCGAGGCTGGGAGACGCCACTGGCGCCTTCCTGGCCTCAGCTCGGCTCCTGCCTTGCCTTTGCACCTAGGCCCCAGGCGTCCTTGGGGAGGGCTTAGGGGCCGGTGGCTTGCACACTGCCAAGGGCTCCAGCAGGAAGATCTCTGTGCGAGGGAAGGGAAGGGCTAGTGTAGGGCTCCTCCAGCGGTTGTTGGCCGCCCAGACTCACGCCGCACGGAGTGCACCAGGCTCCCAGGGCCCCTGGCTGGGGTCTGCAGCCCCGCACACCGGAGGCTGACTCCCTGGGCGCCCAGCAGCAGCCTCACACACGTAGCTTCCCTAGCGCTCTCCTCCCCAGCAGAGACGTGTGCAGCTGGTTGGGGCCTGCCCCTGCGTGCCTGGGCTCCCGCGCACAGCCCCAGCTCAGGGCAAGCAGCCCCTGAGCCAAGACCTGCAGGAGGCGAAGAGCGCCCCCACCTGGAAGCCGAGTGAACAGCTGGCGGGGAGGCGAGCCTCCCTGAGGGAAGTAGAGGCAGCCCAGCCTCGTTTGGCTCAAGCCCTACTTGGCTGGAGCCGAGTGCGCCTCCAGGACGGCAGAGCTCCAGCTCTGCTCAGAGGCCCGATCTGGCAGAGTTGCTGGCGCGAGGCTGCTCTGCCCTGGGAGAGCCTTGCCCAGACTTGCCTCGCTGCTAGGCTTCCTGCCCAGGAAGGAGCAGGCTGCGCGAGGCTGGGAGACGCCACTGGCGCCTTCCTGGCCTCAGCTCCGCTCCTGCCTTGCCTTTGCACCTAGGCCACAGGCGTCCTTGGGGAGGGCTTAGGGGCCGGTGGCTTGCACACTGCCAAGGGCTGCAGCAGGAAGAGCTCTGTGCGAGGGAAGGGAAGGGCTAGTGCAGGGCTCCTCCAGCGGTTGCTTGGCCGCCCAGACTCAGCGCCGCACGGAGTGCACCAGGCTCCCAGGGCCCCTGGCTGGGGTCTGCAGCCCCGCACACCCGGAGGCTGACTCCCTGGGCGCCCAGCAGCTGCCTCACACACGTAGCTTCCCTAGCGCTCTCCTCCCCAGCAGAGACGTGTGCAGCTGGTTGGGGCCTGCCCCTGCGTGCCTGGGCTCCCGCGCACAGCCCCAGCTCAGGGCAAGCAGCCCCTGAGCCAAGACCTGCAGGAGGCGCAGAGCGCCCCCACCTGGAAGCCGAGTGAACAGCTGGCGGGGAGGCGAGCCTCCTCGAGGGAAGAAGAGGCAGCACAGCCTAGTTTGGCTCAAGCCCTACTTGGCTGGAGCCGAGTGCGCCTCCAGGACGGCAGAGCTCCAGCTCTGCTCAGAGGCCCGATCTGGCAGAGTTGCTGGCGCGAGGCTGCTCTGCCCTGGGCGAGCCTTGCCCAGACTTGCCTCGCTGCTAGGCCTCCTGCCCAGGAAGCAGCTGGCTGCGCGAGGCTGGGAGACGCCACTGGCGCCTTCCTGGCCTCAGCTCTGCTCCTGCCTTGCCTTTGCACCTAGGCCCCAGGCGTCCTTGGGGAGGGCTTAGGGGCCGGTGGCTTACACACTGACAAGGGCTCCAGCAGGAAGAGCTCTGTGCGAGGGAAGGGAAGGGCTAGTGCAGGGCTCCTCCAGCGGTTGCTTGGCCGCCCAGACTCAGCGCCGCACGGAGTGCACCAGGCTCCCAGGGCCCCTGGCTGGGGTCTGCAGCCCCGCACACCGGAGGCTGACTCCCTGGGCGCCCAGGAGCTGCCTCACACACGTAGCTTCCCTAGCGCTCTCCTCTCCAGCAGAGACGTGTGCAGCTGGTTGGGGCCTGCCCCTGCGTGCCTGGGCTCCCGCGCACAGCCCCAGCTCAGGGCAAGCAGCCCCTGAGCCAAGACCTGCAGGAGGCGCAGAGCGCCCCCACCTGGAAGCCGAGTGAACAGCTGGCGGGGAGGCGAGCCTGCTTGAGGGAAGTAGAGGCAGCCCAGGCTCGTTTGGCTCAAGCCCTACATGTCTGGAGCCGAGTGCGCCTCCAGGACGGCAGAGCTCCAGCTCTGCTCAGAGGCCCGTTCTGGCAGAGTTGCTGGCGCGAGGCTACTCTGCCCTGGGCGAGCCTTGCCGAGACTTGCTTCGCTGCTAGGCTTCCTGCCCAGGAAGGAGCTGGCTGCGCGAGGCTGGGAGACGCCACTGGCGCCTTCCTGGCCTCAGCTCCGCTCCTCCCTTGCCTTTGCACCTAGGCCCCAGGCGTCCTTGGGGAGGGCTTAGGGGCCGGTGGCTTGCACACTGCCAAGGGCTCCAGCAGGAAGATCTCTGTGCGAGGGAAGGGAAGGACTAGTGCAGGGCTCCTCCAGCGGTTGCTTGGCCGCCAAGACTCAGCTCGGCACGGAGTGCACCAGGCTCCCAGGGCCCCTGGCTGCGGTCTGCAGCCCCGCACACCCGGAGGCTGACTCCCTGGGCGCCCAGCAGCTGCCTCACACACGTAGCTTCCCTAGCGCTCTCCTCCCCAGCAGAGACGTGTGCAGCTGGTTGGGGCCTGCCCCTGCGTGCCTGGGCTCCCGCCCACAGCCCCAGGTCAGGGCAAGCAGCCCCTGAGCCAAGACCTGCAGGAGGCGCAGAGCGCCCCCACCTGGAAGCCGAGTGAACAGCTGGCGGGAGGCGAGCCTGCTTGAGGGAAGTAGAGGCAGCCCAGGCTCGTTTGGCTCAAGCCCTACATGGCTGGAGCCGAGTGCGCCTCCAGGACGGCAGAGCTCCAGCTCTGCTCAGAGGCCCGTTCTGGCAGAGTTGCTGGCGCGAGGCTGCTCTGCCCTGGGCGAGCCTTGCCGAGACTTGCCTCGCTGCTAGGCTTCCTGCCCAGGAAGGAGCTGGCTGCGCGAGGCTGGGAGACGCCACTGGCGCCTTCCTGGCCTCAGCTCCGCTCCTTCCTTGCCTTTGCACCTAGGCCCCAGGCATCCTTGGGGAGGGCTTAGGGGCCGGTGGCTTGCACACTGCCAAGGGCTCCAGCAGGAAGATCTCTGTGCGAGGGAAGGGAAGGGCTAGTGCAGGGCTCCTCCAGCGGTTGCTTGGCCGCCAAGACTCAGCTCGGCACGGAGTGCACCAGGCTCCCAGGGCCCCTGGCTGCGGTCTGCAGCCCCGCACACCCGGAGGCTGACTCCCTGGGCGCCCAGCAGCTGCCTCACACACGTAGCTTCCCTAGCGCTCTCCTCCCCAGCAGAGACGTGTGCAGCTGGTTGGGGCCTGGCCCTGAGTGCCTGGGCTCCCGCGCACAGCCCCAGCTCAGGGCAAGCAGCCCCTGAGCCAAGACCTGCAGGAGGCGAAGAGCGCCCCCACCTGGAAGCCGAGTGAACAGCTGGCGGGGAGGCGAGCCTCCCTGAGGGAAGTAGAGGCAGCCCAGCCTCGTTTGGCTCAAGCCCTACTTGGCTGGAGCCGAGTGCGCCTCCAGGACGGCAGAGCTCCAGCTCTGCTCAGAGGCCCGATCTGGCAGAGTTGCTGGCGCGAGGCTGCTCTGCCCTGGGCGAGCCTTGCCCAGACTTGCCTCGCTGCTAGGCTTCCTGCCCAGGGAGGAGCAGGCTGCGCGAGGCTGGGAGACGCCACTGGCGCCTTCCTGGCCTCAGCTCCGCTCCTGCCTTGCCTTTGCACCTAGGCCGCAGGCGTCCTTGGGGAGGGCTTAGGGGCCGGTGGCTTTCACACTGCCAAGGGCTCCAGCAGGAAGATCTCTGTGCAAGGGAAGGGAAGGGCTAGTGCAGGGCTCCTCCAGCGGTTGCTTGGCCGCCCAGACTCAGCTCGGCACGGAGTGCACCAGGCTCCCAGGGCCCCTGGCTGGGGTCTGCAGCCCCGCACACCCGGAGGCTGACTCCCTGGGCGCCCAGCAGCTGCCTCACACACGTAGCTTCCCTAGCGCTCTCCTCCCCAGCAGAGACGTGTGCAGCTGGTTGGGGCCTGCACCTGCGTGCCTGGGCTCCCGCGCACAGCCCTAGCTCAGGGCAAGCAGCCCCTGAGCCAAGACCTGCAGGAGGCGAAGAGCGCCCCCACCTGGAAGCCGAGTGAACAGCTGGCGGGGAGGCAAGCCTCCCTGAGGGAAGTGGAGGCAGCCCAGCCTCGTTTGGCTCAAGCCCTACTTGGCTGGAGCCGAGTGCGCCTCCAGGACGGCAGAGCTCCAGCTCTGCTCAGAGGCCCGATCTGGCAGAGTTGCTGGCGCGAGGCTGCTCTGCCCTGGGCGAGCCTTGCCCAGACTTGCCTTGCTGCTAGGCTTCCTGCCCAGGAAGGAGCAGGCTGCGCGAGGCTGGGAGACGCCACTGGCGCCTTCCTGGCCTCAGCTCCGCTCCTGCCTTGCCTTTGCACCTAGGCCCCAGGCGTCCTTGGGGAGGGCTTAGGGGCCGGTGGCTTGCACACTGCCAAGGGCCCCAGCAGGAAGAGCTCTGTGCGAGGGAAGGGAAGGGCTAGTGCAGGGCTCCTCCAGCGGTAGCTTGGCCGCCCAGACTCAGCTCGGCACGGAGTGCACCAGGCTCCCAGGGCCCCTGGCTGGGGTCTGCAGCCCCGCACACCCGGAGGCTGACTCCCTGGGCGCCCAGCAGCTGCCTCACACACGTAGCTTCCCTAGCGCTCTCCTCCCCAGCAGAGACGTGTGCAGCTGGTTGGCGCCTGCCCCTGCGTGCCTGGGCTCCCGCCCACAGCCCCAGCTCAGGGCAAGCAGCCCCTGAGCCAAGACCTGCAGGAGGCGCAGAGCGCCCCCACCTGGAAGCCGAGTGAACAGCTGGCGGGGAGGCGAGCCTCCTCGAGGGAAGTAGAGGCAGCCCAGCCTCGTTTGGCTCAAGCCCTACTTGGCTGGAGCCGAGTGCGCCTCCAGGACGGCAGAGCTACAGCTCTGCTCAGAAGCCCGATCTGGCAGAGTTGCTGGCGCGAGGCTGCTCTGCCCTGGGCGAGCCTTGCCCAGACTTGCCTCGCTGCTAGGCTTCCTGCCCAGGAAGCAGCTGGCTGCGCGAGGCTGGGAGACGCCACTGGCGCCTTCCTGGCCTCACCTCGGCTCCTGAATTGCCTTTGGACCTAGGCCCCAGGCGTCCTTGGGGAGGGCTTAGGGGCCGGTGGCTTACACCCTGCCAAGGGCACCAGCAGGAACAGCTCTGTGCGAGGGAAGGGAAGGGCTAGTGCAGGGTTCCTCCAGCGGTTGCTTGCCCGCCCAGACTCAGCGCCGCACGGAGTGCACCAGGCTCCCAGGGCCCCTGGCTGGGGTCTGCAGCACCACACACCCGGAGGCTGACTCCCTGGGCGCCCAGCAGCTGCCTCACACACGTAGCTTCCCTAGCGCTCTCCTCCCCAGCAGAGACGTGTGCAGCTGGTTGGGGCCTGCCCCTGCGTGCCTGGGCTCCCGCCCACAGCCCCAGCTCAGGGCAAGCAGCCCCTGAGCCAAGACCTGCAGGAGGCGCAGAGCGACCCCACCTGGAAGCCGAGTGAACAGCTGGCGGGGAGGCGAGCCTCCTCGAGGGAAGAAGAGGCAGCCCAGCCTCGTTTGGCTCAAGCCCTACTTGGCTGGAGCCGAGTGCGCCTCCAGGACGGCAGAGCTCCTGCTCTGATCAGAGGCCCGTTCTGGCAGAGTTGCTGGCGCGAGGCTGCTCTGCCCTTAGCGAGCCTTGCCCAGACTTGCCTGGCTGCTAGGCTTCCTGCCCAGGAAGGAGCTGGCTGCGCGAGGCTGGGAGACGCCACTGGCGCCTTCCTGGCCTCAGCTCCGCTCCTTCCTTGCCTTTGCACCTAGGCCCCAGGCGTCCTTGGGGAGGGCTTAGGGGCCGGTGGCTTGCACACTGCCAAGGGCTCCAGCAGGAAGATCTCTGTGCGAGGGAAGGGAAGGGCTAGTGCAGGCCTCTCCAGCGGTTGCTTGGCCGCCAAGACTCAGCTCGGCACGGAGTGCACCAGGCTCCCAGGGCCCCTGGCTGCGGTCTGCAGCCCCGCACACCCGGAGGCTGACTCCCTGGGCGCCCAGCAGCTGCCTCACACACGTAGCTTCCCTAGCGCTCTCCTCCCCAGCAGAGACGTGTGCAGCTGGTTGGGGCCTGCCCCTGCGTGCCTGGGCTCCCGCCCACAGCCCCAGCTCAGGGCAAGCAGCCCCTGAGCCAAGACCTGCAGGAGGCGCAGAGCGCCCCCACCTGGAAGCCGAGTGAACAGCTGGCGGGGAGGCGAGCCTCCTCGAGGGAAGTAGAGGCAGCCCAGCCTCGTTTGGCTCAAGCCCTATTTGGCTGGAGCCGAGTGCGCCTCCAGGACGGCAGAGCTCCTGCTCTGCTCAGAGGCCCGATCTGGCAGAGTTGCTGGCGCGAGGCTGCTCTGCCCTGAGCGAGCCTTGCCCAGACTTGCATCGCTGCTAGGCTTCCTGCCCAGGAAGGAGCAGGCTGCGAGAGGCTGGGAGACGCCACTGGTGCCTTCCTGGCCTCAGCTCCTCTCCTGCCTTGCCTTTGCACCTAGGCCCCAGGCATCCTTGGGGAGGGCTTAGGGCCGGTGGCTTGCACACTGCCAAGGGCTCCAGCACGAAGAGCTCTGTGCGAGGGAAGGGAAGGGCTAGTGCACGGCTCCTCCAGCGGTTGCTTGGCCGCCCAGACTCAGCGCCGCACGGAGTTCACCAGGCTCCCAGGGCCCCTGGCTGGGGTCTGCAGCCCCGAACACCCGGAGGCTGACTCCCTGGGCGCCCAGCAGCTGCCTCACACACGTAGCTTCCCTAGCGCTCTCCTCCCCAGCAGAGACGTGTGCAGCTGGTTGGGGCCTGCCCCTGCGTGCCTGGGCTCCCGCGCACAGCCCCAGCTCAGGGCAATCAGCCCCTGAGCCAAGACCTGCAGGAGGCGCAGAGCGACCCCACCTGGAAGCCGAGTGAACAGCTGGCGGGGAGGCGAGCCTCCTCGCGGGAAGAAGAGGCAGCCCAGCCTCGTTTGGCTCAAGCCCTACTTGGCTGGAGCCGAGTGCGCCTCCAGGATGGCAGAGCTCCAGCTCTGCTCAGAGGCCCGTTCTGGCAGAGTTGCTGGCGCGAGGCTGCTCTGCCCTGGGCGAGCCTTGCCCAGACTTGCCTCGCTGCTAGGCTTCCTGCCCAGGAAGGAGCAGGCTGCGCGAGGCTGGGAGACGCCACTGGCGCCTTCCTGGCCTCAGTTCCGCTACTGCCTTGCCTTTGCACCTAGGCCCCAGGCGTCCTTGGGGAGGGCTTAGGGGCCGGTGGCTTGCACACTGCCAAGGGCTCCAGCAGGAAGAGCTCTGTGCGAGGGAAGGGAAGGGCCAGTGCAGGGCTCCTCCAGCGGTTGCTTGGCCGCCCAGGCTCAGCGCCGCTCGGAGTGCCCCAGGCTCCCAGGGCCCCTGGCTGGGGTCTGCAGCCCCGCACACCCGGAGGCTGACTGCCTGGGCGCCCAGCAGCTGCCTCACACACGTAGCTTCCCTAGCGCTCTCCTCCCCAGCAGAGACGTGTGCAGCTGGTTGGGGCCTGCCCCTGCGTGCCTGGGCTCCCGCCCACAGCCCCAGCTCAGGGCAAGCAGCCCCTGAGCCAAGACCTGCAGGAGGCGCAGAGCGCCCCCACCTGGAAGCCGAGTGAACAGCTGGCGGGGAGGCGAGCCTCCTCGAGGGAAGAAGAGGCAGCCCAGCCTCGTTTGGCTCAAGCCCTACTTGGCTGGAGCCGAGTGCGCCTCCAGGACGGCAGAGCTCTAGCTCTGCTCAGAGGCCCGATCTGGCAGAGTTGCTTGCGCGAGGCTGCTCTGCCCTGGGCGAGCCTTGCCCAGACTTGCCTCGCTGCTAGGCTTCCTGACCAGGAAGGAGCTGGCTGCTCGAGTCTGGGAGACGCCACTGGTGCCTTGCTGGCCTCAGCTCCGCTCCTGCCTTGCCTTTGCACCTAGGCCCCAGGCGTCCTTGCGGAGGGCTTAGGGGCCGGTGGCTTGCACACTGCCAAGGGCTCCAGCAGGAAGAGCTCTGTGCGAGGGAAGGGAAGGGCTAGTGCAGGGCTCCTCCAGCGGTTGCTTGTCCGCCCAGGCTCAGCTCGGCACGGAGTGCACCAGCCTCCCAGGGCCCCTGGCTGGGGTCTGCAGCCCTGCACACCCGGAGGCTGACTCCCTGGGCGCCCAGCAGCTGCCTCACACACGTAGCTTCCCTAGCGCTCTCCTCCCCAGCAGAGACGTGTGCAGCTGGTTGGGGCCTGCCCCTGCGTGCCTGGGCTCCCGCCCACAGCCCCAGCTCAGGGCAAGCAGCCCCTGAGCCAAGACCTGCAGGAGGCGCAGAGCGCCCCCACCTGGAAGCCGAGTGAACAGCTGGCGGGGAGGCGAGCCTCCTCGAGGGAAGAAGAGGCAGCCCAGCCTCGTTTGGCTCAAGCCCTACTTGGCTGGAGCCGAGTGCGCCTCCAGGACGGCAGAGCTCCTGCTCTGCTCAGAGGCCCGATCTGTCAGAGTTGCTGGCGCGAGGCTGCTCTGCCCTGGGCGAGCCTTGCCCAGACTTGCATCGCTGCTAGGCTTCCTGCCCAGGAAGGAGCAGGCTGCGAGAGGCTGGGAGACGCCACTGGTGCCTTCCTGGCCTCAGCTCCTCTCCTGCCTTGCCTTTGCACCTAGGCCCCAGGCATCCTTGGGGAGGGCTTAGGGCCGGTGGCTTGCACACTGCCAAGGGCTCCAGCACGAAGAGCTCTGTGCGAGGGAAGGGAAGGGCTAGTGCACGGCTCCTCCAGCGGTTGCTTGGCCGCCCAGACTCAGCGCCGCACGGAGTTCACCAGGCTCCCAGGGCCCCTGGCTGGGGTCTGCAGCCCCGAACACCCGGAGGCTGACTCCCTGGGCGCCCAGCAGCTGCCTCACACACGTAGCTTCCCTAGCGCTCTCCTCCCCAGCAGAGACGTGTGCAGCTGGTTGGGGCCTGCCCCTGCGTGCCTGGGCTCCCGCGCACAGCCCCAGCTCAGGGCAAGCAGCCCCTGAGCCAAGACCTGCAGGAGGCGCAGAGCGCCCCCACCTGGAAGCCGAGTAAACAGCTGGCGGGGTGGCGAGCCTCCTCGAGGGAAGAAGAGGCAGCCCAGCCTCGTTTGGCTCAAGCCCTACTTGGCTGGAGCCGAGTGCGCCTCCAGGACGGCAGAGCTCCTGCTCTGCTCAGAGGCCCGTTCTGGCAGAGTTGCTGGCGCGAGGCTGCTCTGCCCTGGGCGAGCGTTGCCCAGACTTGCCTGGCTGCTAGGCTTCCTGCCCAGGAAGGAGCAGGCTGCGCGAGGCTGGGAGACGCCACTGGCGCCTTCCTGGCCTCAGCTCCGCTCCTGCCTTGCCTTTGCATCTAGGCCCCAGGCGTCCTTGGGGAGGGCTTAGGGGCCGGTGGCTTGCACACTGCCAAGGACTCCAGCAGGAAGAGCTCTGTGCGAGGGAAGGGAAGGGCCAGTGCAGGGCTCCTCCAGCGGTTGCTTGGCCGCCCAGGCTCAGTGCCGCACGGAGTGCACCAGGCTCCCAGGGCCCGTGGCTGGGGTCTGCAGCCCCGCACACCCGGAGCCTGACTCCCCGGGAGTCCAGCAGCTGCCTCACACACGTAGCTTCCCTAGCGCTCTCCTCCCCAGCAGAGACGTGTGCAGCTGGTTGGGGCCTGCCCCTGCGTGCCTGGGCTCCCGCCCACAGCCCCAGCTCAGGGCAAGCAGCCCCTGAGCCAAGACCTGCAGGAGGCGCAGAGCGACCCCACCTGGAAGCCGAGTGAACAGCTGGGGGGAGGCGAGCCTCCTCGAGGGAAGAAGAGGCAGCCCAGCCTCGTTTGGCTCAAGCCCTACTTGGCTGGAGCCGAGTGCGCCTCTAGGACGGCAGAGCTCCAGCTCTGATCAGAGGCCCGTTCTAGCAGAGTTGCTGGCGCGAGGCTGCTCTGCCCTGGGCGAGCCTTGCCCAGACTTGCCTCGCTGCTAGGCTTCCTGCCCAGGAAGGAGCAGGCTGCGCGAGGCTGAGAGACGCCACTGGCGCCTTCCTGGCCTCAGCTCCGTTCCTGCCTTGCCTTTGCACCTAGGCCCCAGGCGTCCTTGTTGAGGGCTTAGGGGCCGGTGGCTTGCACACTGCCAAGGGCTCCAGCAGGAAGAGCTCTGTGCGAGGGAAGGGAAGGGCCAGTGCAGGGCTCCTCCAGCGGTTGCTTGGCCGCCCAGGCTCAGCGCCGCTCGGAGTGCCCCAGGCTCCCAGGGCCCCTGGCTGGGGTCTGCAGCCCCGCACACCCGGAGGCTGACTGCCTGGGCGCCCAGCAGCTGCCTCACACACGTAGCTTCCCTAGCGCTCTCCTCCCCAGCAGAGACGTGTGCAGCTGGTTGGGGCCTGCCCCTGCGTGCCTGGGCTCCCGCGCACAGCCCCAGCTCAGGGCAAGCAGCCCCTGAGCCAGACCTGCAGGAGGCGCAGAGCGCCCCCACCTGGAAGCCGAGTGAACAGCTGGCGGGGAGGCGAGCCTCCTCGAGGGAAGAAGAGGCAGCCCAGCCTCGTTTGGCTCAAGCCCTACTTGGCTGGAGCCGAGTGCGCCTCCAGGACGGCAGAGCTCCTGCTCTGCTCAGAGGCCCGATCTGGCAGAGTTGCTGGCGCGAGGCTGCTCTGCCCTGGGCGAGCCTTGCCCAGACTTGCATCGCTGCTAGGCTTCCTGCCCAGGAAGGAGCAGGCTGCGAGAGGCTGGGAGACGCCACTGGTGCCTTCCTGGCCTCAGCTCCTCTCCTGCCTTGCCTTTGCACCTAGGCCCCAGGCATCCTTGGGGAGGGCTTAGGGCCGGTGGCTTGCACACTGCCAAGGGCTCCAGCACGAAGAGCTCTGTGCGAGGGAAGGGAAGGGCTAGTGCACGGCTCCTCCAGCGGTTGCTTGGCCGCCCAGACTCAGCGCCGCACGGAGTTCACCAGGCTCCCAGGGCCCCTGGCTGGGGTCTGCAGCCCCGAACACCCGGAGGCTGACTCCCTGGGCGCCCAGCAGCTGCCTCACACACGTAGCTTCCCTAGCGCTCTCCTCCCCAGCAGAGACGTGTGCAGCTGGTTGGGGCCTGCCCCTGCGTGCCTGGGCTCCCGCGCACAGCCCCAGCTCAGGGCAAGCAGCCCCTGAGCCAAGACCTGCAGGAGGCGCAGAGCGCCCCCACCTGGAAGCCGAGTGAACAGCTGGCGGGGAGGCGAGCCTCCTCGAGGGAAGAAGAGGCAGCCCAGCCTCGTTTGGCTCAAGCCCTACTTGGCTGGAGCCGAGTGCGCCTCCAGGACGGCAGAGCTCCTGCTCTGCTCAGAGGCCCGTTCTGGCAGAGTTGCTGGCGCGAGGCTGCTCTGCCCTGGGCGAGCGTTGCCCAGACTTGCCTGGCTGCTAGGCTTCCTGCCCAGGAAGGAGCAGGCTGCGCGAGGCTGGGAGACGCCACTGGCGCCTTCCTGGCCTCAGCTCCGCTCCTGCCTTTCCTTTGCACCTAGGCCCCAGGCGTCCTTGGGGAGGGCTTAGGGGCCGGTGGCTTGCACACTGCCAAGGACTCCAGCAGGAAGAGCTCTGTGCGAGGGAAGGGAAGGGCCAGTGCAGGGCTCCTCCAGCGGTTGCTTGGCCGCCCAGGCTCAGCGCCGCACGGAGTGCACCAGGCTCCCAGGGCCCGTGGCTGGGGTCTGCAGCCCCGCACACCCGGAGCCTGACTCCCCGGGAGTCCAGCAGCTGCCTCACACACGTAGCTTCCCTAGCGCTCTCCTCCCCAGCAGAGACGTGTGCAGCTGGTTGGGGCCTGCCCCTGCGTGCCTGGGCTCCCGCCCACAGCCCCAGCTCAGGGCAAGCAGCCCCTGAGCCAAGACCTGCAGGAGGCGCAGAGCGACCCCACCTGGAAGCCGAGTGAACAGCTGGCGGGGAGGCGAGCCTCCTCGAGGGAAGAAGAGGCAGCCCAGCCTCGTTTGGCTCAAGCCCTACTTGGCTGGAGCCGAGTGCGCCTCCAGGACGGCAGAGCTCCTGCTCTGATCAGAGGCCCGTTCTAGCAGAGTTGCTGGCGCGAGGCTGCTCTGCCCTGGGCGAGCCTTGCCCAGACTTGCCTCGCTGCTAGGCTTCCTGCCCAGGAAGGAGCAGGCTGCGCGAGGCTGGGAGACGCCACTGGCGCCTTCCTGGCCTCAGCTCCGTTCCTGCCTTGCCTTTGCACCTAGGCCCCAGGCGTCCTTGGGGAGGGCTTAGGGGCCGGTGGCTTGCACACTGCCAAGGGCTCCAGCAGGAAGAGCTCTGTGCGAGGGAAGGGAAGGGCCAGTGCAGGGCTCCTCCAGCGGTTGCTTGGCCGCCCAGGCTCAGCGCCGCTCGGAGTGCCCCAGGCTCCCAGGGCCCCTGGCTGGGGTCTGCAGCCCCGCACACCCGGAGGCTGACTGCCTGGGCGCCCAGCAGCTGCCTCACACACGTAGCTTCCCTAGCGCTCTCCTCCCCAGCAGAGACGTGTGCAGCTGGTTGGGGCCTGCCCCTGCGTGCCTGGGCTCCCGCGCACAGCCCCAACTCAGGGCAAGCAGCCCCTGAGCCAGACCTGCAGGAGGCGCAGAGCGCCCCCACCTGGAAGCCGAGTGAACAGCTGGAGGGGAGGCGAGCCTCCTCGAGGGAAGAAGAGGCAGCCCAGCCTCGTTTGGCTCAAGCCCTACTTGGCTGGAGCCGAGTGCGCCTCCAGGACGGCAGAGCTCCAGCTCTGCTCAGAGGCCCGTTCTGGCAGAGTTGCTGGCGCGAGGCTGCTCTGCCCTGGGCGAGCATTGCCCAGACTTGCCTCGCTGCTAGGCTTCCTGCCCAGGAAGGAGCAGGCTGCGCGAGGCTGGGAGACGCCACTGGCGCCTTCCTGGCCTCAGCTCCGCTCCTGCCTTGCCTTTGCACCTAGGCCCCAGGCGTCCTTGGGGAGGGCTTAGGGGCCGGTGGCTTGCACAGTGCCAAGGGCTCCAGCAGGAAGAGCTCTGTGCGAGGGAAGGGAAGGGCCAGTGCAGGGCTCCTCCAGCGGATGCTTGGCCGCCCAGGCTCAGCGCCGCTCGGAGTGCCCCAGGCTGCCAGGGCCCCTGGCTGGGGTCTGCAGCCCCGCACACCCGGAGGCTGACTCCCTGGGCGCCCAGCAGCTGCCTCACACACGTAGCTTCCCTAGCGCTCTCCTCCCCAGCAGAGACGTGTGCAGCTGGTTGGGGCCTGCCCCTGCGTGCCTGGGCTCCCGCCCACAGCCCCAGCTCAGGGCAAGCAGCCCCTGAGTCAAGACCTGCAGGAGGCGCAGAGCGCCCCCACCTGGAGGCCGAGTGAACAGCTGGCGGGGAGGCGAGCCTCCTCGAGGGAAGAAGAGGCAGCACAGCCTCGTTTGGCTCTAGCCCTACTTGGCTGGAGCCGAGTGCGCCTCCAGGACGGCAGAGCTCCAGCTCTGCTCAGAGGCCCGTTCTGGCAGAGTTGCTGGCGCGAGGCTGCTCTGCCCTGGGCGAGCCTTGCCCAGACTTGCCTCGCTGCTAGGCTTCCTGCCCAGGAAGGAGCAGGCTGCGCGAGGCTGGGAGACGCCACTGGCGCCTTCCTGGCCTCAGCTCCGCTCCTGCCTTGCCTTTGCACCTAGGCCCCAGGCGTCCTTGGGGAGGGCTTAGGGACCGGTGGCTTGCACACTGCCAAGGGCTCCAGCAGGAAGAGCTCTGTGCGAGGGAAGGGAAGGGCCAGTGCAGGGCTCCTCCAGCGGTTGCTTGGCCGCCCAGGCTCAGCGCCGCTCGGAGTGCCCCAGGCTCCCAGGGCCCCTGGCTGGGGTCTGCAGCCCCGCACACCCGGAGGCTGACTGCCTGGGCGCCCAGCAGCTGCCTCACACACGTAGCTTCCCTAGCGCTCTCCTCCCCAGCAGAGACGTGTGCAGCTGGTTGGGGCCTGCCCCTGCGTGCCTGGGCTCCCGCGCACAGCCCCAGCTCAGGGCAAGCAGCCCATGAGCCAAGACCTGCAGGAGGCGCAGAGCGCCCCCACCTGGAAGCCGAGTGAACAGCTGGAGGGGAGGCGAGCCTCCTCGAGGGAAGAAGAGGCAGCCCAGCCTCGTTTGGCTCAAGCCCTACTTGGCTGGAGCCGAGTGCGCCTCCAGGACGGCAGAGCTCCAGCTCTGCTCAGAGGCCCGTTCTGGCAGAGTTGCTGGCGCGAGGCTGCTCTGCCCTGGGCGAGCCTTGCCCAGACTTGCCTCGGTGCTTGGCTTCCTGCCCAGGAAGGAGCAGGCTGCGCGAGGCTGGGAGACGCCACTGGCGCCTTCCTGGCCTCAGCTCCGCTCCTGCCTTGCCTTTGCACCTAGGCCCCAGGCGTCCTTGGGGAGGGCTTAGGGTTCGGTGGCTTGCACAGTGCCAAGGGCTCCAGCAGGAAGAGCTCTGTGCGAGGGAAGGGAAGGGCCAGTGCAGGGCTCCTACAGCGGTTGCTTGGCCGCCCAGGCTCAGCGCCGCTCGGAGTGCCCCAGGCTCCCAGGGCCCCTGGCTGGGGTCTGCAGCCCCGCACACCCGGAGGCTGACTGCCTGGGCGCCCAGCAGCTGCCTCACACACGTAGCTTCCCTAGCGCTCTCCTCCCCAGCAGAGACGTGTGCAGCTGGTTGGGGCCTGCCCCTGCGTGCCTGGGCTCCCGCCCACAGCCCCAGCTCAGGGCAAGCAGCCCCTGAGCCAAGACCTGCAGGAGGCGCAGAGCGCCCCCACCTGGAAGCCGAGTGAACAGCTGGCGGGGAGGCGAGCCTCCTCGAGGGAAGAAGAGGCAGCCCAGCCTCGTTTGGCTCAAGCCCTACTTGGCTGGAGCCGAGTGCGCCTCCAGGACGGCAGAGCTCCAGCTCTGCTCAGAGGCCCGTTCTGGCAGAGTTGCTGGCGCGAGGCTGCTCTGCCCTGGGCGAGCCTTGCCCAGACTTGCCTCGCTGCTAGGCTTCCTGCCCAGGAAGGAGCAGGCTGCGCGAGGCTGGGAGACGCCACTGGCGCCTTCCTGGCCTCAGCTTCGCTCCTGCCTTGCCTTTGCACCTAGGCCCCAGGCGTCCTTTGGGAGGGCTTAGGGGCCGGTGGCTTGCACAGTGCCAAGGGCTCCAGCAGGAAGAGCTCTGTGCGAGGGAAGGGAAGGGCCAGTGCAGGGCTCCTCCAGCGGTTGCTTGGCCGCCCAGGCTCAGCGCCGCTCGGAATGCCCCAGGCTCCCAGGGCCCCTGGCTGGGGTCTGCAGCCCCGCACACCCGGAGGCTGACTGCCTGGGCGCCCAGCAGCTGCCTCACACACGTAGCTTCCCTAGCGCTCTCCTCCCCAGCAGAGACGTGTGCAGCTGGTTGGGGCCTGCCCCTGCGTGCCTGGGCTCCCGCGCACAGCCCCAGCTCAGGGCAAGCAGCCCCTGAGCCAAGACCTGCAGGAGGCGCAGAGCGCCCCCACCTGGAAGCCGAGTGAACAGCTGGCGGGGAGGCGAGCCTCCTCGAGGGAAGAAGAGGCAGCCCAGCCTCGTTTGGCTCAAGCCCTACTTGGCTGGAGCCGAGTGCGCCTCCAGGACGGCAGAGCTCCAGCTCTGCTCAGAGGCCCGTTCTGGCAGAGTTGCTGGCGCGAGGCTGCTCTGCCCTGGGCGAGCCTTGCCGAGACTTGCCTCGCTGCTAGGCTTCCTGCCCAGGAAGGAGCTGGCTGCGCGAGGCTGGGAGACGCCACTGGCGCCTTCCTGGCCTCAGCTCCGCTCCTCCCTTGCCTTTGCACCTAGGCCCCAGGCGTCCTTGGGGAGGGCTTAGGGGCCGGTGGCTTGCACACTGCCAAGGGCTCCAGCAGGAAGATCTCTGTGCGAGGGAAGGGAAGGGCTAGTGCAGGGCTCCTCCAGCGGTTGCTTGGCCGCCAAGACTCAGCTCGGCACGGAGTGCACCAGGCTCCCAGGGCCCCTGGCAGGGGTCTGCAGCCCCGCACACACGGAGGCTGACTCCCTGGGCGCCCAGCAGCTGCCTCACACACGTAGATTCCCTAGCGCTCTCCTCCCCAGCAGAGACGTGTGCAGCTGGTTGGGGCCTGCCCCTGCGTGCCTGGGCTCCCGCCCACAGCCCCAGCTCAGGGCAAGCAGCCCCTGAGCCAAGACCTGCAGGAGGCGCAGAGCGCCCCCACCTGGAAGCCGAGTGAACAGCTGGCGGGGAGGCGAGCCTCCTCGAGGGAAGAAGAGGCAGCCCAGCCTCGTTTGGCTCAAGCCCTACTTGGCTGGAGCCGAGTGCGCCTCCAGGACGGCAGAGCTCCAGCTCTGCTCAGAGGCCCGATCTGGCAGAGTTGCTGGCGCGAGGCTGCTCTGCCCTGGGCGAGCCTTGCCCAGACTTGCCTCGCTGCTAGGCCTCCTGCCCAGGAAGCAGCTGGCTGCGCGAGGCTGGGAGACGCCACTGGCGCCTTCCTGGCCTCAGCTCTTCTCCTGCCTTGCCTTTGCACCTAGGCCCCAGGCGTCCTTGGGGAGGGCTTAGGGGCCGGTGGCTTACACACTGCCAAGGGCTCCAGCAGGAAGAGCTCTGTGCGAGGGAAGGGAAGGGCTAGTGCAGGGCTCCTCCAGCGGTTGCATGGCCGCCCAGACTCAGGGCCGCTCGGAGTGCACCAGGCTCCCAGGGCCCCTGGCTGGGGTCTGCAGCCCCGCACACCCGGAGGCTGACTCCCTGGGCGCCCAGCAGCTGCCTCACACACGTAGCTTCCCTAGCGCTCTCCTCGCCAGCAGAGACGTGTGCAGCTGGTTGGGGCCTGCCCCTGCGTGCCTGGGCTCCCGCCCACAGCCCCAGCTCAGGGCAAGCAGCCCCTGAGCCAAGACCTGCAGGAGGCGCAGAGCGCCCCCACCTGGAAGCCGAGTGAACAGCTGGCGGGGAGGCGAGCCTGCTTGAGGGAAGTAGAGGCAGCCCAGGCTCGTTTGGCTCAAGCCCTACATGGCTGGAGCCGAGTGCGCCTCCAGGAAGGCAGAGCTCCAGCTCTGCTCAGAGGCCCGTTCTGGCAGAGTTGCTGGCGCGAGGCTGCTCTGCCCTGGGCGAGCCTTGCCAAGACTTGCCTCGCTGCTAGGCTTCCTGCCCAGGAAGGAGCTGGCTGCGCGAAGCTGGGAGACGCCACTGGCGCCTTTCTGGCCTCAGCTCCGCTTCTCCCTTGCCTTTGCACCTAGGCCCCAGGCGTCCTTGGGGAGGGCTTAGGGGCCGGTGGCTTGCACACTGCCAAGGGCTGCAGCAGGAAGAGCTCTGTGCGAGGGAAGGGAAGGGCTAGTGCAGGGCTCCTCCAGCGGTTGCTTGGCCGCCCAGACTCAGCGCCGCACGGAGTGCACCAGGCTCCCAGGGCCCCTGGCTGGGGTCTGCAGCCCCGCACACCCGGAGGCTGACTCCCTGGGCGCCCAGCAGCTGCCTCACACACGTAGCTTCCCTAGCGCTCTCCTCCCCAGCAGAGACGTGTGCAGCTGGTTGCGGCCTGCCCCTGCGTGCCTGGGCTCCCGCCCACAGCCCCAGCTCAGGGCAAGCAGCCCCTGAGCCAAGACCTGCAGGAGGCGCAGAGCGCCCCCACCTGGAAGCCGAGTGAACAGCTGGCGGGGAGGCGAGCCTCCTCGAGGGAAGAAGAGGCAGCCCAGCCTCGTTTGGCTCAAGCCCTACTTGGCTGGAGCCGAGTGCGCCTCCAGGACGGCAGAGCTCCAGCTCTGCTCAGAGGCCCGATCTGGCAGAGTTGCTGGCGCGAGGCTGCTCTGCCCTGGGCGAGCCTTGCCCAGACTTGCCTGGCTGCTAGGCTTCCTGCCCAGGAAGCAGCTGGCTGCGCAAGGCTGGGAGACGCCACTGGCGCCTTCCTGGCCTCAGCTCTGCTCCTGCCTTGCCTTTGCACCTAGGCCCCAGGCGTCCTTGGGGAGGGCTTAGGGGCCGGTGGCTTTCACACTGCCAAGGGCTCCAGCAGGAAGAGCTCTGTGCGAGGGAAGGGAAGGGCTAGTGCAGGGCTCCTCCAGCGGTGCTTGGCCGCCCAGACTCAGCGCCGCTCGGAGTGCACCAGGCTCCCAGGGCCCCTGGCTGGGGTCTGCAGCCCCGCACACCCGGAGGCTGACTCCCTGGGCGCCCAGCAGCTGCCTCACACACGTAGCTTCCCTAGCGCTCTCCTCCCCAGCAGAGACGTGTGCAGCTGGTTGGGGCCTGCCCCTGCGTGCCTGGGCTCCCGCGCACAGCCCCAGCTCAGGGCAAGCAGCCCCTGAGCCAAGACCTGCAGGAGGCGCAGAGCGCCCCCACCTGGAAGCCGAGTGAACAGCTGGCGGGGAGGCGAGCCTGCTTGAGGGAAGTAGAGGCAGCCCAGGCTCGTTTGGCTCAAGCCCTACATGGCTGGAGCCGAGTGCGCCTCCAGGACGGCAGAGCTCCAGCTCTGCTCAGAGGCCCGTTCTGGCAGAGTTGCTGGCGCGAGGCTGCTCTGCCCTGGGCGAGCCTTGCCGAGACTTGCCTCGCTGCTAGGCTTCCTGCCCAGGAAGGAGCTGGCTGCGCGAGGCTGGGAGACGCCACTGGCGCCTTCCTGGCCTCAGCTCCGCTCCTCCCTTGCCTTTGCACCTAGGCCCCAGGCGTCCTTGGGGAGGGCTTAGGGGCCGGTGGCTTGCACACTGCCAAGGGCTCCAGCAGGAAGATCTCTGTGCGAGGGAAGGGAAGGGCTAGTGCAGGGCTCCTCCAGCGGTTGCTTGGCCGCCAAGACTCAGCTCGGCACGGAGTGCACCAGGCTCCCAGGGCCCCTGGCAGGGGTCTGCAGCCCCGCACACACGGAGGCTGACTCCCTGGGCGCCCAGCAGCTGCCTCACACACGTAGCTTCCCTAGCGCTCTCCTCCCCAGCAGAGACGTGTGCAGCTGGTTGGGGCCTGCCCCTGCGTGCCTGGGCTCCCGCGCACAGCCCCAGCTCAGGGCAAGCAGCCCCTGAGCCAAGACCTGCAGGAGGCGCAGAGCGCCCTCACCTGGAAGCCGAGTGAACAGCTGGCGGGGAGGCGAGCCTCCTCGAGGGAAGAAGAGGCAGCCCAGCCTCGTTTGGCTCAAGCCCTACTTGGCTGGAGCCGAGTGCGCCTCCAGGACGGCAGAGCTCTAGCTCTGCTCAGAGGCCCGATCTGGCAGAGTTGCTGGCGCGAGGCTGCTCTGCCCTGGGCGAGCCTTGCCCAGACTTGCCTCGCTGCTAGGCCTCCTGCCCAGGAAGCAGCTGGCTGCGCGAGGCTGGGAGACGCCACTGGCGCCTTCCTGGCCTCAGCTCCGCTCCTGCCTTGCCTTTGCACCTAGGCCCCAGGCGTCCTTGGGGAGGGCTTAGGGGCCGGTGGCTTACACACTGCCAAGGGCTCCAGCAGGAAGAGCTCTGTGCGAGGGAAGGGAAGGGCTAGTGCAGGGCTCCTCCAGCGGTTGCTTGGCCGCCCAGACTCAGGGCCGCTCGGAGTGCACCAGGCTCCCAGGGCCCCTGGCTGGGGTCTGCAGCCCCGCACACCCGGAGGCTGACTCCCTGGGCGCCCAGCAGCTGCCTCACACACGTAGCTTCCCTAGCGCTCTCCTCGCCAGCAGAGACGTGTGCAGCTGGTTGGGGCCTGCCCCTGCGTGCCTGGGCTCCCGCCCACAGCCCCAGCTCAGGGCAAGCAGCCCCTGAGCCAAGACCTGCAGGAGGCGCAGAGCGCCCCCACCTGGAAGCCGAGTGAACAGCTGGCGGGGAGGCGAGCCTGCTTGAGGGAAGTAGAGGCAGCCCAGGCTCGTTTGGCTCAAGCCCTACATGGCTGGAGCCGAGTGCGCCTCCAGGACGGCAGAGCTCCAGCTCTGCTCAGAGGCCCGTTCTGGCAGAGTTGCTGGCGCGAGGCTGCTCTGCCCTGGGCGAGCCTTGCCAAGACTTGCCTCGCTGCTAGGCTTCCTGCCCAGGAAGGAGCTGGCTGCGCGAAGCTGGGAGACGCCACTGGCGCCTTTCTGGCCTCAGCTCCGCTTCTCCCTTGCCTTTGCACCTAGGCCCCAGGCGTCCTTGGGGAGGGCTTAGGGGCCGGTGGCTTGCACACTGCCAAGGGCTGCAGCAGGAAGAGCTCTGTGCGAGGGAAGGTAAGGGCTAGTGCAGGGCTCCTCCAGCGGTTGCTTGGCCGCCCAGACTCAGCGCCGCACGGAGTGCACCAGGCTCCCAGGGCCCCTGGCTGGGGTCTGCAGCCCCGCACACCCGGAGGCTGACTCCCTGGGCGCCCAGCAGCTGCCTCACACACGTAGCTTCCCTAGCGCTCTCCTCCCCAGCAGAGACGTGTGCAGCTGGTTGGGGCCTGCCCCTGCGTGCCTGGGCTCCCGCGCACAGCCCCAGCTCAGGGCAAGCAGCCCCTGAGCCAAGACCTGCAGGAGGCGCAGAGCGCCCCCACCTGGAAGCCGAGTGAACAGCTGGCGGGGAGGCGAGCCTGCTTGAGGGAAGTAGAGGCAGCCCAGGCTCGTTTGGCTCAAGCCCTACATGGCTGGAGCCGAGTGCGCCTCCAGGACGGCAGAGCTCCAGCTCTGCTCAGAGGCCTGATCTGGCAGAGTTGCTGGCGCGAGGCTGCTCTGCCCTGGGCGAGCCTTGCCGAGACTTGCCTCGCTGCTAGGCTTCCTGCCCAGGAAGGAGCTGGCTGCGCGAGGCTGGGAGACGCCACTGGCGCCTTCCTGGCCTCAGCTCCGCTCCTCCCTTGCCTTTGCACCTAGGCCCCAGGCGTCCTTGGGGAGGGCTTAGGGGCCGGTGGCTTGCACACTGCCAAGGGCTCCAGCAGGAAGATCTCTGTGCGAGGGAAGGGAAGGGCTAGTGCAGGGCTCCTCCAGCGGTTGCTTGGCCGCCAAGACTCAGCTCGGCACGGAGTGCACCAGGCTCCCAGGGCCCCTGGCACGGGTCTGCAGCCCCGCACACACGGAGGCTGACTCCCTGGGCGCCCAGCAGCTGCCTCACACACGTAGCTTCCCTAGCGCTCTCCTCCCCAGCAGAGACGTGTGCAGCTGGTTGGGGCCTGCCCCTGCGTGCCTGGGCTCCCGCCCACAGCCCCAGCTCAGGGCAATCAGCCCCTGAGCCAAGACCTGCAGGAGGCGCAGAGCGCCCCCACCTGGAAGCCGAGTGAACAGCTGGCGGGGAGGCGAGCCTCCTCGAGGGAAGAAGAGGCAGCCCAGCCTCGTTTGGCTCAAGCCCTACTTGGCTGGAGCCGAGTGCGCCTCCAGGACGGCAGAGCTCCAGCTCTGCTCTGAGGCCCGATCTGGCAGAGTTGCTGGCGCGAGGCTGCTCTGCCCTGGGCGAGCCTTGCCCAGACTTGCCTCGCTGCTAGGCCTCCTGCCCAGGAAGCAGCAGGCTGCGCGAGGCTGGGAGACGCCACTGGCGCCTTCCTGGCCTCAGCTCGGCTCCTGCCTTGCCTTTGCACCTAGGCCCCAGGCGTCCTTGGGGAGGGCTTAGGGGCCGGTGGCTTGCACACTGCCAAGGGCTCCAGCAGGAAGATCTCTGTGCGAGGGAAGGGAAGGGCTAGTGTAGGGCTCCTCCAGCGGTTGTTGGCCGCCCAGACTCAGCGCCGCACGGAGTGCACCAGGCTCCCAGGGCCCCTGGCTGGGGTCTGCAGCCCCGCACACCGGAGGCTGACTCCCTGGGCGCCCAGCAGCAGCCTCACACACGTAGCTTCCCTAGCGCTCTCCTCCCCAGCAGAGACGTGTGCAGCTGGTTGGGGCCTGCCCCTGCGTGCCTGGGCTCCCGCGCACAGCCCCAGCTCAGGGCAAGCAGCCCCTGAGCCAAGACCTGCAGGAGGCGAAGAGCGCCCCCACCTGGAAGCCGAGTGAACAGCTGGCGGGGAGGCGAGCCTCCCTGAGGGAAGTAGAGGCAGCCCAGCCTCGTTTGGCTCAAGCCCTACTTGGCTGGAGCCGAGTGCGCCTCCAGGACGGCAGAGCTCCAGCTCTGCTCAGAGGCCCGATCTGGCAGAGTTGCTGGCGCGAGGCTGCTCTGCCCTGGGAGAGCCTTGCCCAGACTTGCCTCGCTGCTAGGCTTCCTGCCCAGGAAGGAGCAGGCTGCGCGAGGCTGGGAGACGCCACTGGCGCCTTCCTGGCCTCAGCTCCGCTCCTGCCTTGCCTTTGCACCTAGGCCACAGGCGTCCTTGGGGAGGGCTTAGGGGCCGGTGGCTTGCACACTGCCAAGGGCTGCAGCAGGAAGAGCTCTGTGCGAGGGAAGGGAAGGGCTAGTGCAGGGCTCCTCCAGCGGTTGCTTGGCCGCCCAGACTCAGCGCCGCACGGAGTGCACCAGGCTCCCAGGGCCCCTGGCTGGGGTCTGCAGCCCCGCACACCCGGAGGCTGACTCCCTGGGCGCCCAGCAGCTGCCTCACACACGTAGCTTCCCTAGCGCTCTCCTCCCCAGCAGAGACGTGTGCAGCTGGTTGGGGCCTGCCCCTGCGTGCCTGGGCTCCCGCGCACAGCCCCAGCTCAGGGCAAGCAGCCCCTGAGCCAAGACCTGCAGGAGGCGCAGAGCGCCCCCACCTGGAAGCCGAGTGAACAGCTGGCGGGGAGGCGAGCCTGCTTGAGGGAAGTAGAGGCAGCCCAGGCTCGTTTGGCTCAAGCCCTACATGGCTGGAGCCGAGTGCGCCTCCAGGACGGCAGAGCTCCAGCTCTGCTCAGAGGCCCGTTCTGGCAGAGTTGCTGGCGCGAGGCTGCTCTGCCCTGGGCGAGCGTTGCCGAGACTTGCCTCGCTGCTAGGCTTCCTGCCCAGGAAGGAGCTGGCTGCGCGAGGCTGGGAGACGCCACTGGCGCCTTCCTGGCCTCAGCTCCGCTCCTCCCTTGCCTTTGCACCTAGGCCCCAGGCGTCCTTGGGGAGGGCTTAGGGGCCGGTGGCTTGCACACTGCCAAGGGCTCCAGCAGGAAGATCTCTGTGCGAGGGAAGGGAAGGGCTAGTGCAGGGCTCCTCCAGCGGTTGCTTGGCCGCCAAGACTCAGCTCGGCACGGAGTGCACCAGTCTCCCAGGGCCCCTGGCAGGGGTCTGCAGCCCCGCACACACGGAGGCTGACTCCCTGGGCGCCCAGCAGCTGCCTCACACACGTAGCTTCCCTAGCGCTCTCCTCCCCAGCAGAGACGTGTGCAGCTGGTTGGGGCCTGCCCCTGCGTGCCTGGGCTCCCGCGCACAGCCCCAGCTCAGGGCAAGCAGCCCCTGAGCCAAGACCTGCAGGAGGCGCAGAACGCCCCCACCTGGAAGCCGAGTGAACAGCTGGCGGGGAGGCGAGCCTCCTCGAGGGAAGAAGAGGCAGCCCAGCCTCGTTTGGCTCAAGCCCTACTTGGCTGGAGCCGAGTGCGCCTCCAGGACGGCAGAGCTCCAGCTCTGCTCAGAGGCCCGATCTGGCAGAGTTGCTGGCGCGAGGCTGCTCTGCCCTGGGCGAGCCTTGCCCAGACTTGCCTCGCTGCTAGGCCTCCTGCCCAGGAAGCAGCTGGCTGCGCGAGGCTGGGAGACGCCACTGGCGCCTTCCTGGCCTCAGCTCTGCTCCTGCCTTGCCTTTGCACCTAGGCCCCAGGCGTCCTTGGGGAGGGCTTAGGGGCCGGTGGCTTACACACTGACAAGGGCTCCAGCAGGAAGAGCTCTGTGCGAGGGAAGGGAAGGGCTAGTGCAGGGCTCCTCCAGCGGTTGCTTGGCCGCCCAGACTCAGCGCCGCACGGAGTGCACCAGGCTCCCAGGGCCCCTGGCTGGGGTCTGCAGCCCCGCACACCGGAGGCTGACTCCCTGGGCGCCCAGGAGCTGCCTCACACACGTAGCTTCCCTAGCGCTCTCCTCTCCAGCAGAGACGTGTGCAGCTGGTTGGGGCCTGCCCCTGCGTGCCTGGGCTCCCGCGCACAGCCCCAGCTCAGGGCAAGCAGCCCCTGAGCCAAGACCTGCAGGAGGCGCAGAGCGCCCCCACCTGGAAGCCGAGTGAACAGCTGGCGGGGAGGCGAGCCTGCTTGAGGGAAGTAGAGGCAGCCCAGGCTCGTTTGGCTCAAGCCCTACATGTCTGGAGCCGAGTGCGCCTCCAGGACGGCAGAGCTCCAGCTCTGCTCAGAGGCCCGTTCTGGCAGAGTTGCTGGCGCGAGGCTACTCTGCCCTGGGCGAGCCTTGCCGAGACTTGCTTCGCTGCTAGGCTTCCTGCCCAGGAAGGAGCTGGCTGCGCGAGGCTGGGAGACGCCACTGGCGCCTTCCTGGCCTCAGCTCCGCTCCTCCCTTGCCTTTGCACCTAGGCCCCAGGCGTCCTTGGGGAGGGCTTAGGGGCCGGTGGCTTGCACACTGCCAAGGGCTCCAGCAGGAAGATCTCTGTGCGAGGGAAGGGAAGGACTAGTGCAGGGCTCCTCCAGCGGTTGCTTGGCCGCCAAGACTCAGCTCGGCACGGAGTGCACCAGGCTCCCAGGGCCCCTGGCTGCGGTCTGCAGCCCCGCACACCCGGAGGCTGACTCCCTGGGCGCCCAGCAGCTGCCTCACACACGTAGCTTCCCTAGCGCTCTCCTCCCCAGCAGAGACGTGTGCAGCTGGTTGGGGCCTGCCCCTGCGTGCCTGGGCTCCCGCCCACAGCCCCAGGTCAGGGCAAGCAGCCCCTGAGCCAAGACCTGCAGGAGGCGCAGAGCGCCCCCACCTGGAAGCCGAGTGAACAGCTGGCGGGGAGGCGAGCCTGCTTGAGGGAAGTAGAGGCAGCCCAGGCTCGTTTGGCTCAAGCCCTACATGGCTGGAGCCGAGTGCGCCTCCAGGACGGCAGAGCTCCAGCTCTGCTCAGAGGCCCGTTCTGGCAGAGTTGCTGGCGCGAGGCTGCTCTGCCCTGGGCGAGCCTTGCCGAGACTTGCCTCGCTGCTAGGCTTCCTGCCCAGGAAGGAGCTGGCTGCGCGAGGCTGGGAGACGCCACTGGCGCCTTCCTGGCCTCAGCTCCGCTCCTTCCTTGCCTTTGCACCTAGGCCCCAGGCATCCTTGGGGAGGGCTTAGGGGCCGGTGGCTTGCACACTGCCAAGGGCTCCAGCAGGAAGATCTCTGTGCGAGGGAAGGGAAGGGCTAGTGCAGGGCTCCTCCAGCGGTTGCTTGGCCGCCAAGACTCAGCTCGGCACGGAGTGCACCAGGCTCCCAGGGCCCCTGGCTGCGGTCTGCAGCCCCGCACACCCGGAGGCTGACTCCCTGGGCGCCCAGCAGCTGCCTCACACACGTAGCTTCCCTAGCGCTCTCCTCCCCAGCAGAGACGTGTGCAGCTGGTCGGGGCCAGGCCCTGAGTGCCTGGGCTCCCGCGCACAGCCCCAGCTCAGGGCAAGCAGCCCCTGAGCCAAGACCTGCAGGAGGCGAAGAGCGCCCCCACCTGGAAGCCGAGTGAACAGCTGGCGGGGAGGCGAGCCTCCCTGAGGGAAGTAGAGGCAGCCCAGCCTCGTTTGGCTCAAGCCCTACTTGGCTGGAGCCGAGTGCGCCTCCAGGACGGCAGAGCTCCAGCTCTGCTCAGAGGCCCGATCTGGCAGAGTTGCTGGCGCGAGGCTGCTCTGCCCTGGGCGAGCCTTGCCAAGACTTGCCTCGCTGCTAGGCTTCCTGCCCAGGGAGGAGCAGGCTGCGCGAGGCTGGGAGACGCCACTGGCGCCTTCCTGGCCTCAGCTCCGCTCCTGCCTTGCCTTTGCACCTAGGCCGCAGGCGTCCTTGGGGAGGGCTTAGGGGCCGGTGGCTTTCACACTGCCAAGGGCTCCAGCAGGAAGATCTCTGTGCAAGGGAAGGGAAGGGCTAGTGCAGGGCTCCTCCAGCGGTTGCTTGGCCGCCCAGACTCAGCTCGGCACGGAGTGCACCAGGCTCCCAGGGCCCCTGGCTGGGGTCTGCAGCCCCGCACACCCGGAGGCTGACTCCCTGGGCGCCCAGCAGCTGCCTCACACACGTAGCTTCCCTAGCGCTCTCCTCCCCAGCAGAGACGTGTGCAGCTGGTTGGGGCCTGCACCTGCGTGCCTGGGCTCCCGCGCACAGCCCTAGCTCAGGGCAAGCAGCCCCTGAGCCAAGACCTGCAGGAGGCGAAGAGCGCCCCCACCTGGAAGCCGAGTGAACAGCTGGCGGGGAGGCAAGCCTCCCTGAGGGAAGTGGAGGCAGCCCAGCCTCGTTTGGCTCAAGCCCTACTTGGCTGGAGCCGAGTGCGCCTCCAGGACGGCAGAGCTCCAGCTCTGCTCAGAGGCCCGATCTGGCAGAGTTGCTGGCGCGAGGCTGCTCTGCCCTGGGCGAGCCTTGCCCAGACTTGCCTCGCTGCTAGGCTTCCTGCCCAGGAAGGAGCAGGCTGCGCGAGGCTGGGAGACGCCACTGGCGCCTTCCTGGCCTCAGCTCCGCTCCTGCCTTGCCTTTGCACCTAGGCCCCAGGCGTCCTTGGGGAGGGCTTAGGGGCCGGTGGCTTGCACACTGCCAAGGGCCCCAGCAGGAAGAGCTCTGTGCGAGGGAAGGGAAGGGCTAGTGCAGGGCTCCTCCAGCGGTAGCTTGGCCGCCCAGACTCAGCTCGGCACGGAGTGCACCAGGCTCCCAGGGCCCCTGGCTGGGGTCTGCAGCCCCGCACACCCGGAGGCTGACTCCCTGGGCGCCCAGCAGCTGCCTCACACACGTAGCTTCCCTAGCGCTCTCCTCCCCAGCAGAGACGTGTGCAGCTGGTTGGCGCCTGCCCCTGCGTGCCTGGGCTCCCGCCCACAGCCCCAGCTCAGGGCAAGCAGCCCCTGAGCCAAGACCTGCAGGAGGCGCAGAGCGCCCCCACCTGGAAGCCGAGTGAACAGCTGGCGGGGAGGCGAGCCTCCTCGAGGGAAGTAGAGGCAGCCCAGCCTCGTTTGGCTCAAGCCCTACTTGGCTGGAGCCGAGTGCGCCTCCAGGACGGCAGAGCTACAGCTCTGCTCAGAAGCCCGATCTGGCAGAGTTGCTGGCGCGAGGCTGCTCTGCCCTGGGCGAGCCTTGCCCAGACTTGCCTCGCTGCTAGGCTTCCTGCCCAGGAAGCAGCTGGCTGCGCGAGGCTGGGAGACGCCACTGGCGCCTTCCTGGCCTCACCTCGGCTCCTGAATTGCCTTTGGACCTAGGCCCCAGGCGTCCTTGGGGAGGGCTTAGGGGCCGGTGGCTTACACCCTGCCAAGGGCACCAGCAGGAACAGCTCTGTGCGAGGGAAGGGAAGGGCTAGTGCAGGGTTCCTCCAGCGGTTGCTTGCCCGCCCAGACTCAGCGCCGCACGGAGTGCACCAGGCTCCCAGGGCCCCTGGCTGGGGTCTGCAGCACCACACACCCGGAGGCTGACTCCCTGGGCGCCCAGCAGCTGCCTCACACACGTAGCTTCCCTAGCGCTCTCCTCCCCAGCAGAGACGTGTGCAGCTGGTTGGGGCCTGCCCCTGCGTGCCTGGGCTCCCGCCCACAGCCCCAGCTCAGGGCAAGCAGCCCATGAGCCAAGACCTGCAGGAGGCGCAGAGCGCCCCCACCTGGAAGCTGAGTGAACAGCTGGCGGGGAGGCGAGCCTGCTTGAGGGAAGTAGAGGCAGCCCAGGCTCGTTTGGCTCAAGCCCTACATGGCTGGAGCCGAGTGCGCCTCCAGGACGGCAGAGCTCCAGCTCTGCTCAGAGGCCCGTTCTGGCAGAGTTGCTGGCGCGAGGCTGCTCTGCCCTGGGCGAGCCTTGCCCAGACTTGCCTGGCTGCTAGGCTTCCTGCCCAGGAAGGAGCTGGCTGCGCGAGGCTGGGAGACGCCACTGGCGCCTTCCTGGCCTCAGCTCCGCTCCTTCCTTGCCTTTGCACCTAGGCCCCAGGCGTCCTTGGGGAGGGCTTAGGGGCCGGTGGCTTGCACACTGCCAAGGGCTCCAGCAGGAAGATCTCTGTGCGAGGGAAGGGAAGGGCTAGTGCAGGCCTCTCCAGCGGTTGCTTGGCCGCCAAGACTCAGCTCGGCACGGAGTGCACCAGGCTCCCAGGGCCCCTGGCTGCGGTCTGCAGCCCCGCACACCCGGAGGCTGACTCCCTGGGCGCCCAGCAGCTGCCTCACACACGTAGCTTCCCTAGCGCTCTCCTCCCCAGCAGAGACGTGTGCAGCTGGTTGGGGCCTGCCCCTGCGTGCCTGGGCTCCCGCCCACAGCCCCAGCTCAGGGCAAGCAGCCCCTGAGCCAAGACCTGCAGGAGGCGCAGAGCGCCCCCACCTGGAAGCCGAGTGAACAGCTGGCGGGGAGGCGAGCCTCCTCGAGGGAAGTAGAGGCAGCCCAGCCTCGTTTGGCTCAAGCCCTATTTGGCTGGAGCCGAGTGCGCCTCCAGGACGGCAGAGCTCCTGCTCTGCTCAGAGGCCCGATCTGGCAGAGTTGCTGGCGCGAGGCTGCTCTGCCCTGAGCGAGCCTTGCCCAGACTTGCATCGCTGCTAGGCTTCCTGCCCAGGAAGGAGCAGGCTGCGAGAGGCTGGGAGACGCCACTGGTGCCTTCCTGGCCTCAGCTCCTCTCCTGCCTTGCCTTTGCACCTAGGCCCCAGGCATCCTTGGGGAGGGCTTAGGGCCGGTGGCTTGCACACTGCCAAGGGCTCCAGCACGAAGAGCTCTGTGCGAGGGAAGGGAAGGGCTAGTGCACGGCTCCTCCAGCGGTTGCTTGGCCGCCCAGACTCAGCGCCGCACGGAGTTCACCAGGCTCCCAGGGCCCCTGGCTGGGGTCTGCAGCCCCGAACACCCGGAGGCTGACTCCCTGGGCGCCCAGCAGCTGCCTCACACACGTAGCTTCCCTAGCGCTCTCCTCCCCAGCAGAGACGTGTGCAGCTGGTTGGGGCCTGCCCCTGCGTGCCTGGGCTCCCGCGCACAGCCCCAGCTCAGGGCAATCAGCCCCTGAGCCAAGACCTGCAGGAGGCGCAGAGCGACCCCACCTGGAAGCCGAGTGAACAGCTGGCGGGGAGGCGAGCCTCCTCGCGGGAAGAAGAGGCAGCCCAGCCTCGTTTGGCTCAAGCCCTACTTGGCTGGAGCCGAGTGCGCCTCCAGGATGGCAGAGCTCCAGCTCTGCTCAGAGGCCCGTTCTGGCAGAGTTGCTGGCGCGAGGCTGCTCTGCCCTGGGCGAGCCTTGCCCAGACTTGCCTCGCTGCTAGGCTTCCTGCCCAGGAAGGAGCAGGCTGCGCGAGGCTGGGAGACGCCACTGGCGCCTTCCTGGCCTCAGCTCCGCTACTGCCTTGCCTTTGCACCTAGGCCCCAGGCGTCCTTGGGGAGGGCTTAGGGGCCGGTGGCTTGCACACTGCCAAGGGCTCCAGCAGGAAGAGCTCTGTGCGAGGGAAGGGAAGGGCCAGTGCAGGGCTCCTCCAGCGGTTGCTTGGCCGCCCAGGCTCAGCGCCGCTCGGAGTGCCCCAGGCTCCCAGGGCCCCTGGCTGGGGTCTGCAGCCCCGCACACCCGGAGGCTGACTGCCTGGGCGCCCAGCAGCTGCCTCACACACGTAGCTTCCCTAGCGCTCTCCTCCCCAGCAGAGACGTGTGCAGCTGGTTGGGGCCTGCCCCTGCGTGCCTGGGCTCCCGCCCACAGCCCCAGCTCAGGGCAAGCAGCCCCTGAGCCAAGACCTGCAGGAGGCGCAGAGCGCCCCCACCTGGAAGCCGAGTGAACAGCTGGCGGGGAGGCGAGCCTCCTCGAGGGAAGAAGAGGCAGCCCAGCCTCGTTTGGCTCAAGCCCTACTTGGCTGGAGCCGAGTGCGCCTCCAGGACGGCAGAGCTCCTGCTCTGCTCAGAGGCCCGATCTGGCAGAGTTGCTGGCGCGAGGCTGCTCTGCCCTGGGCGAGCCTTGCCCAGACTTGCATCGCTGCTAGGCTTCCTGCCCAGGAAGGAGCAGGCTGCGAGAGGCTGGGAGACGCCACTGGTGCCTTCCTGGCCTCAGCTCCTCTCCTGCCTTGCCTTTGCACCTAGGCCCCAGGCATCCTTGGGGAGGGCTTAGGGCCGGTGGCTTGCACACTGCCAAGGGCTCCAGCACGAAGAGCTCTGTGCGAGGGAAGGGAAGGGCTAGTGCACGGCTCCTCCAGCGGTTGCTTGGCCGCCCAGACTCAGCGCCGCACGGAGTTCACCAGGCTCCCAGGGCCCCTGGCTGGGGTCTGCAGCCCCGAACACCCGGAGGCTGACTCCCTGGGCGCCCAGCAGCTGCCTCACACACGTAGCTTCCCTAGCGCTCTCCTCCCCAGCAGAGACGTGTGCAGCTGGGTGGGGCCTGCCCCTGCGTGCCTGGGCTCCCGCCCACAGCCCCAGCTCAGGGCAAGCAGCCCCTGAGCCACGACCTGCAGGAGGCGCAGAGCGCCCCCACCTGGAAGCCGAGTGAACAGCTGGCGGGGTGGCGAGCCTCCTCGAGGGAAGAAGAGGCAGCCCAGCCTCGTTTGGCTCAAGCCCTACTTGGCTGGAGCCGAGTGCGCCTCCAGGACGGCAGAGCTCCTGCTCTGCTCAGAGGCCCGTTCTGGCAGAGTTGCTGGCGCGAGGCTGCTCTGCCCTGGGCGAGCGTTGCCCAGACTTGCCTGGCTGCTAGGCTTCCTGCCCAGGAAGGAGCAGGCTGCGCGAGGCTGGGAGACGCCACTGGCGCCTTCCTGGCCTCAGCTCCGCTCCTGCCTTGCCTTTGCATCTAGGCCCCAGGCGTCCTTGGGGAGGGCTTAGGGGCCGGTGGCTTGCACACTGCCAAGGACTCCAGCAGGAAGAGCTCTGTGCGAGGGAAGGGAAGGGCCAGTGCAGGGCTCCTCCAGCGGTTGCTTGGCCGCCCAGGCTCAGTGCCGCACGGAGTGCACCAGGCTCCCAGGGCCCGTGGCTGGGGTCTGCAGCCCCGCACACCCGGAGCCTGACTCCCCGGGAGTCCAGCAGCTGCCTCACACACGTAGCTTCCCTAGCGCTCTCCTCCCCAGCAGAGACGTGTGCAGCTGGTTGGGGCCTGCCCCTGCGTGCCTGGGCTCCCGCCCACAGCCCCAGCTCAGGGCAAGCAGCCCCTGAGCCAAGACCTGCAGGAGGCGCAGAGCGACCCCACCTGGAAGCCGAGTGAACAGCTGGGGGGAGGCGAGCCTCCTCGAGGGAAGAAGAGGCAGCCCAGCCTCGTTTGGCTCAAGCCCTACTTGGCTGGAGCCGAGTGCGCCTCTAGGACGGCAGAGCTCCAGCTCTGATCAGAGGCCCGTTCTAGCAGAGTTGCTGGCGCGAGGCTGCTCTGCCCTGGGCGAGCCTTGCCCAGACTTGCCTCGCTGCTAGGCTTCCTGCCCAGGAAGGAGCAGGCTGCGCGAGGCTGAGAGACGCCACTGGCGCCTTCCTGGCCTCAGCTCCGTTCCTGCCTTGCCTTTGCACCTAGGCCCCAGGCGTCCTTGTTGAGGGCTTAGGGGCCGGTGGCTTGCACACTGCCAAGGGCTCCAGCAGGAAGAGCTCTGTGCGAGGGAAGGGAAGGGCCAGTGCAGGGCTCCTCCAGCGGTTGCTTGGCCGCCCAGGCTCAGCGCCGCTCGGAGTGCCCCAGGCTCCCAGGGCCCCTGGCTGGGGTCTGCAGCCCCGCACACCCGGAGGCTGACTGCCTGGGCGCCCAGCAGCTGCCTCACACACGTAGCTTCCCTAGCGCTCTCCTCCCCAGCAGAGACGTGTGCAGCTGGTTGGGGCCTGCCCCTGCGTGCCTGGGCTCCCGCGCACAGCCCCAGCTCAGGGCAAGCAGCCCCTGAGCCAGACCTGCAGGAGGCGCAGAGCGCCCCCACCTGGAAGCCGAGTGAACAGCTGGCGGGGAGGCGAGCCTCCTCGAGGGAAGAAGAGGCAGCCCAGCCTCGTTTGGCTCAAGCCCTACTTGGCTGGAGCCGAGTGCGCCTCCAGGACGGCAGAGCTCCTGCTCTGCTCAGAGGCCCGATCTGGCAGAGTTGCTGGCGCGAGGCTGCTCTGCCCTGGGCGAGCCTTGCCCAGACTTGCATCGCTGCTAGGCTTCCTGCCCAGGAAGGAGCAGGCTGCGAGAGGCTGGGAGACGCCACTGGTGCCTTCCTGGCCTCAGCTCCTCTCCTGCCTTGCCTTTGCACCTAGGCCCCAGGCATCCTTGGGGAGGGCTTAGGGCCGGTGGCTTGCACACTGCCAAGGGCTCCAGCACGAAGAGCTCTGTGCGAGGGAAGGGAAGGGCTAGTGCACGGCTCCTCCAGCGGTTGCTTGGCCGCCCAGACTCAGCGCCGCACGGAGTTCACCAGGCTCCCAGGGCCCCTGGCTGGGGTCTGCAGCCCCGAACACCCGGAGGCTGACTCCCTGGGCGCCCAGCAGCTGCCTCACACACGTAGCTTCCCTAGCGCTCTCCTCCCCAGCAGAGACGTGTGCAGCTGGTTGGGGCCTGCCCCTGCGTGCCTGGGCTCCCGCGCACAGCCCCAGCTCAGGGCAAGCAGCCCCTGAGCCAAGACCTGCAGGAGGCGCAGAGCGCCCCCACCTGGAAGCCGAGTAAACAGCTGGCGGGGTGGCGAGCCTCCTCGAGGGAAGAAGAGGCAGCCCAGCCTCGTTTGGCTCAAGCCCTACTTGGCTGGAGCCGAGTGCGCCTCCAGGACGGCAGAGCTCCTGCTCTGCTCAGAGGCCCGTTCTGGCAGAGTTGCTGGCGCGAGGCTGCTCTGCCCTGGGCGAGCGTTGCCCAGACTTGCCTGGCTGCTAGGCTTCCTGCCCAGGAAGGAGCAGGCTGCGCGAGGCTGGGAGACGCCACTGGCGCCTTCCTGGCCTCAGCTCCGCTCCTGCCTTGCCTTTGCATCTAGGCCCCAGGCGTCCTTGGGGAGGGCTTAGGGGCCGGTGGCTTGCACACTGCCAAGGACTCCAGCAGGAAGAGCTCTGTGCGAGGGAAGGGAAGGGCCAGTGCAGGGCTCCTCCAGCGGTTGCTTGGCCGCCCAGGCTCAGTGCCGCACGGAGTGCACCAGGCTCCCAGGGCCCGTGGCTGGGGTCTGCAGCCCCGCACACCCGGAGCCTGACTCCCCGGGAGTCCAGCAGCTGCCTCACACACGTAGCTTCCCTAGCGCTCTCCTCCCCAGCAGAGACGTGTGCAGCTGGTTGGGGCCTGCCCCTGCGTGCCTGGGCTCCCGCCCACAGCCCCAGCTCAGGGCAAGCAGCCCCTGAGCCAAGCCCTGCAGGAGGCGCAGAGCGACCCCACCTGGAAGCCGAGTGAACAGCTGGGGGGAGGCGAGCCTCCTCGAGGGAAGAAGAGGCAGCCCAGCCTCGTTTGGCTCAAGCCCTACTTGGCTGGAGCCGAGTGCGCCTCTAGGACGGCAGAGCTCCAGCTCTGATCAGAGGCCCGTTCTAGCAGAGTTGCTGGCGCGAGGCTACTCTGCCCTGGGCGAGCCTTGCCCAGACTTGCCTCGCTGCTAGGCTTCCTGCCCAGGAAGGAGCAGGCTGCGCGAGGCTGAGAGACGCCACTGGCGCCGTCCTGGCCTCAGCTCCGTTCCTGCCTTGCCTTTGCACCTAGGCCCCAGGCGTCCTTGTTGAGGGCTTAGGGGCCGGTGGCTTGCACACTGCCAAGGGCTCCAGCAGGAAGAGCTCTGTGCGAGGGAAGGGAAGGGCCAGTGCAGGGCTCCTCCAGCGGTTGCTTGGCCGCCCAGGCTCAGCGCCGCTCGGAGTGCCCCAGGCTCCCAGGGCCCCTGGCTGGGGTCTGCAGCCCCGCACACCCGGAGGCTGACTGCCTGGGCGCCCAGCAGCTGCCTCACACACGTAGCTTCCCTAGCGCTCTCCTCCCCAGCAGAGACGTGTGCAGCTGGTTGGGGCCTGCCCCTGCGTGCCTGGGCTCCCGCGCACAGCCCCAGCTCAGGGCAAGCAGCCCCTGAGCCAGACCTGCAGGAGGCGCAGAGCGCCCCCACCTGGAAGCCGAGTGAACAGCTGGCGGGGAGGCGAGCCTCCTCGAGGGAAGAAGAGGCAGCCCAGCCTCGTTTGGCTCAAGCCCTACTTGGCTGGAGCCGAGTGCGCCTCCAGGACGGCAGAGCTCCTGCTCTGCTCAGAGGCCCGATCTGGCAGAGTTGCTGGCGCGAGGCTGCTCTGCCCTGGGCGAGCCTTGCCCAGACTTGCATCGCTGCTAGGCTTCCTGCCCAGGAAGGAGCAGGCTGCGAGAGGCTGGGAGACGCCACTGGTGCCTTCCTGGCCTCAGCTCCTCTCCTGCCTTGCCTTTGCACCTAGGCCCCAGGCATCCTTGGGGAGGGCTTAGGGCCGGTGGCTTGCACACTGCCAAGGGCTCCAGCACGAAGAGCTCTGTGCGAGGGAAGGGAAGGGCTAGTGCACGGCTCCTCCAGCGGTTGCTTGGCCGCCCAGACTCAGCGCCGCACGGAGTTCACCAGGCTCCCAGGGCCCCTGGCTGGGGTCTGCAGCCCCGAACACCCGGAGGCTGACTCCCTGGGCGCCCAGCAGCTGCCTCACACACGTAGCTTCCCTAGCGCTCTCCTCCCCAGCAGAGACGTGTGCAGCTGGTTGGGGCCTGCCCCTGCGTGCCTGGGCTCCCGCGCACAGCCCCAGCTCAGGGCAAGCAGCCCCTGAGCCAAGACCTGCAGGAGGCGCAGAGCGCCCCCACCTGGAAGCCGAGTGAACAGCTGGCGGGGAGGCGAGCCTCCTCGAGGGAAGAAGAGGCAGCCCAGCCTCGTTTGGCTCAAGCCCTACTTGGCTGGAGCCGAGTGCGCCTCCAGGACGGCAGAGCTCCTGCTCTGCTCAGAGGCCCGTTCTGGCAGAGTTGCTGGCGCGAGGCTGCTCTGCCCTGGGCGAGCGTTGCCCAGACTTGCCTGGCTGCTAGGCTTCCTGCCCAGGAAGGAGCAGGCTGCGCGAGGCTGGGAGACGCCACTGGCGCCTTCCTGGCCTCAGCTCCGCTCCTGCCTTTCCTTTGCACCTAGGCCCCAGGCGTCCTTGGGGAGGGCTTAGGGGCCGGTGGCTTGCACACTGCCAAGGACTCCAGCAGGAAGAGCTCTGTGCGAGGGAAGGGAAGGGCCAGTGCAGGGCTCCTCCAGCGGTTGCTTGGCCGCCCAGGCTCAGCGCCGCACGGAGTGCACCAGGCTCCCAGGGCCCGTGGCTGGGGTCTGCAGCCCCGCACACCCGGAGCCTGACTCCCCGGGAGTCCAGCAGCTGCCTCACACACGTAGCTTCCCTAGCGCTCTCCTCCCCAGCAGAGACGTGTGCAGCTGGTTGGGGCCTGCCCCTGCGTGCCTGGGCTCCCGCCCACAGCCCCAGCTCAGGGCAAGCAGCCCCTGAGCCAAGACCTGCAGGAGGCGCAGAGCGACCCCACCTGGAAGCCGAGTGAACAGCTGGCGGGGAGGCGAGCCTCCTCGAGGGAAGAAGAGGCAGCCCAGCCTCGTTTGGCTCAAGCCCTACTTGGCTGGAGCCGAGTGCGCCTCCAGGACGGCAGAGCTCCTGCTCTGATCAGAGGCCCGTTCTAGCAGAGTTGCTGGCGCGAGGCTGCTCTGCCCTGGGCGAGCCTTGCCCAGACTTGCCTCGCTGCTAGGCTTCCTGCCCAGGAAGGAGCAGGCTGCGCGAGGCTGGGAGACGCCACTGGCGCCTTCCTGGCCTCAGCTCCGTTCCTGCCTTGTTTTTGCACCTAGGCCCCAGGCGTCCTTGGGGAGGGCTTAGGGGCCGGTGGCTTGCACACTGCCAAGGGCTCCAGCAGGAAGAGCTCTGTGCGAGGGAAGGGAAGGGCCAGTGCAGGGCTCCTCCAGCGGTTGCTTGGCCGCCCAGGCTCAGCGCCGCTCGGAGTGCCCCAGGCTCCCAGGGCCCCTGGCTGGGGTCTGCAGCCCCGCACACCCGGAGGCTGACTGCCTGGGCGCCCAGCAGCTGCCTCACACACGTAGCTTCCCTAGCGCTCTCCTCCCCAGCAGAGACGTGTGCAGCTGGTTGGGGCCTGCCCCTGCGTGCCTGGGCTCCCGCGCACAGCCCCAACTCAGGGCAAGCAGCCCCTGAGCCAGACCTGCAGGAGGCGCAGAGCGCCCCCACCTGGAAGCCGAGTGAACAGCTGGAGGGGAGGCGAGCCTCCTCGAGGGAAGAAGAGGCAGCCCAGCCTCGTTTGGCTCAAGCCCTACTTGGCTGGAGCCGAGTGCGCCTCCAGGACGGCAGAGCTCCAGCTCTGCTCAGAGGCCCGTTCTGGCAGAGTTGCTGGCGCGAGGCTGCTCTGCCCTGGGCGAGCATTGCCCAGACTTGCCTCGCTGCTAGGCTTCCTGCCCAGGAAGGAGCAGGCTGCGCGAGGCTGGGAGACGCCACTGGCGCCTTCCTGGCCTCAGCTCCGCTCCTGCCTTGCCTTTGCACCTAGGCCCCAGGCGTCCTTGGGGAGGGCTTAGGGGCCGGTGGCTTGCACAGTGCCAAGGGCTCCAGCAGGAAGAGCTCTGTGCGAGGGAAGGGAAGGGCCAGTGCAGGGCTCCTCCAGCGGATGCTTGGCCGCCCAGGCTCAGCGCCGCTCGGAGTGCCCCAGGCTGCCAGGGCCCCTGGCTGGGGTCTGCAGCCCCGCACACTCGGAGGCTGACTCCCTGGGCGCCCAGCAGCTGCCTCACACACGTAGCTTCCCTAGCGCTCTCCTCCCCAGCAGAGACGTGTGCAGCTGGTTGGGGCCTGCCCCTGCGTGCCTGGGCTCCCGCCCACAGCCCCAGCTCAGGGCAAGCAGCCCCTGAGTCAAGACCTGCAGGAGGCGCAGAGCGCCCCCACCTGGAGGCCGAGTGAACAGCTGGCGGGGAGGCGAGCCTCCTCGAGGGAAGAAGAGGCAGCACAGCCTCGTTTGGCTCTAGCCCTACTTGGCTGGAGCCGAGTGCGCCTCCAGGACGGCAGAGCTCCAGCTCTGCTCAGAGGCCCGTTCTGGCAGAGTTGCTGGCGCGAGGCTGCTCTGCCCTGGGCGAGCCTTGCCCAGACTTGCCTCGCTGCTAGGCTTCCTGCCCAGGAAGGAGCAGGCTGCGCGAGGCTGGGAGACGCCACTGGCGCCTTCCTGGCCTCAGCTCCGCTCCTGCCTTGCCTTTGCACCTAGGCCCCAGGCGTCCTTGGGGAGGGCTTAGGGACCGGTGGCTTGCACACTGCCAAGGGCTCCAGCAGGAAGAGCTCTGTGCGAGGGAAGGGAAGGGCCAGTGCAGGGCTCCTCCAGCGGTTGCTTGGCCGCCCAGGCTCAGCGCCGCTCGGAGTGCCCCAGGCTCCCAGGGCCCCTGGCTGGGGTCTGCAGCCCCGCACACCCGGAGGCTGACTGCCTGGGCGCCCAGCAGCTGCCTCACACACGTAGCTTCCCTAGCGCTCTCCTCCCCAGCAGAGACGTGTGCAGCTGGTTGGGGCCTGCCCCTGCGTGCCTGGGCTCCCGCGCACAGCCCCAGCTCAGGGCAAGCAGCCCATGAGCCAAGACCTGCAGGAGGCGCAGAGCGCCCCCACCTGGAAGCCGAGTGAACAGCTGGAGGGGAGGCGAGCCTCCTCGAGGGAAGAAGAGGCAGCCCAGCCTCGTTTGGCTCAAGCCCTACTTGGCTGGAGCCGAGTGCGCCTCCAGGACGGCAGAGCTCCAGCTCTGCTCAGAGGCCCGTTCTGGCAGAGTTGCTGGCGCGAGGCTGCTCTGCCCTGGGCGAGCCTTGCCCAGACTTGCCTCGGTGCTTGGCTTCCTGCCCAGGAAGGAGCAGGCTGCGCGAGGCTGGGAGACGCCACTGGCGCCTTCCTGGCCTCAGCTCCGCTCCTGCCTTGCCTTTGCACCTAGGCCCCAGGCGTCCTTGGGGAGGGCTTAGGGTTCGGTGGCTTGCACAGTGCCAAGGGCTCCAGCAGGAAGAGCTCTGTGCGAGGGAAGGGAAGGGCCAGTGCAGGGCTCCTACAGCGGTTGCTTGGCCGCCCAGGCTCAGCGCCGCTCGGAGTGCCCCAGGCTCCCAGGGCCCCTGGCTGGGGTCTGCAGCCCCGCACACCCGGAGGCTGACTGCCTGGGCGCCCAGCAGCTGCCTCACACACGTAGCTTCCCTAGCGCTCTCCTCCCCAGCAGAGACGTGTGCAGCTGGTTGGGGCCTGCCCCTGCGTGCCTGGGCTCCCGCCCACAGCCCCAGCTCAGGGCAAGCAGCCCCTGAGCCAAGACCTGCAGGAGGCGCAGAGCGCCCCCACCTGGAAGCCGAGTGAACAGCTGGCGGGGAGGCGAGCCTCCTCGAGGGAAGAAGAGGCAGCCCAGCCTCGTTTGGCTCAAGCCCTACTTGGCTGGAGCCGAGTGCGCCTCCAGGACGGCAGAGCTCCAGCTCTGCTCAGAGGCCCGTTCTGGCAGAGTTGCTGGCGCGAGGCTGCTCTGCCCTGGGCGAGCCTTGCCCAGACTTGCCTCGCTGCTAGGCTTCCTGCCCAGGAAGGAGCAGGCTGCGCGAGGCTGGGAGACGCCACTGGCGCCTTCCTGGCCTCAGCTTCGCTCCTGCCTTGCCTTTGCACCTAGGCCCCAGGCGTCCTTTGGGAGGGCTTAGGGGCCGGTGGCTTGCACAGTGCCAAGGGCTCCAGCAGGAAGAGCTCTGTGCGAGGGAAGGGAAGGGCCAGTGCAGGGCTCCTCCAGCGGTTGCTTGGCCGCCCAGGCTCAGCGCCGCTCGGAATGCCCCAGGCTCCCAGGGCCCCTGGCTGGGGTCTGCAGCCCCGCACACCCGGAGGCTGACTGCCTGGGCGCCCAGCAGCTGCCTCACACACGTAGCTTCCCTAGCGCTCTCCTCCCCAGCAGAGACGTGTGCAGCTGGTTGGGGCCTGCCCCTGCGTGCCTGGGCTCCCGCGCACAGCCCCAGCTCAGGGCAAGCAGCCCCTGAGCCAGACCTGCAGGAGGCGCAGAGCGCCCCCACCTGGAAGCCGAGTGAACAGCTGGCGGGGAGGCGAGCCTCCTCGAGGGAAGAAGAGGCAGCCCAGCCTCGTTTGGCTCAAGCCCTACTTGGCTGGAGCCGAGTGCGCCTCCAGGACGGCAGAGCTCCTGCTCTGCTCAGAGGCCCGATCTGGCAGAGTTGCTGGCGCGAGGCTGCTCTGCCCTGGGCGAGCCTTGCCCAGACTTGCATCGCTGCTAGGCTTCCTGCCCAGGAAGGAGCAGGCTGCGAGAGGCTGGGAGACGCCACTGGTGCCTTCCTGGCCTCAGCTCCTCTCCTGCCTTGCCTTTGCACCTAGGCCCCAGGCATCCTTGGGGAGGGCTTAGGGCCGGTGGCTTGCACACTGCCAAGGGCTCCAGCACGAAGAGCTCTGTGCGAGGGAAGGGAAGGGCTAGTGCACGGCTCCTCCAGCGGTTGCTTGGCCGCCCAGACTCAGCGCCGCACGGAGTTCACCAGGCTCCCAGGGCCCCTGGCTGGGGTCTGCAGCCCCGAACACCCGGAGGCTGACTCCCTGGGCGCCCAGCAGCTGCCTCACACACGTAGCTTCCCTAGCGCTCTCCTCCCCAGCAGAGACGTGTGCAGCTGGTTGGGGCCTGCCCCTGCGTGCCTGGGCTCCCGCGCACAGCCCCAGCTCAGGGCAAGCAGCCCCTGAGCCAAGACCTGCAGGAGGCGCAGAGCGCCCCCACCTGGAAGCCGAGTGAACAGCTGGCGGGGAGGCGAGCCTCCTCGAGGGAAGAAGAGGCAGCCCAGCCTCGTTTGGTTCAAGCCCTACTTGGCTGGAGCCGAGTGCGCCTCCAGGACGGCAGAGCTCCTGCTCTGCTCAGAGGCCCGTTCTGGCAGAGTTGCTGGCGCGAGGCTGCTCTGCCCTGGGCGAGCGTTGCCCAGACTTGCCTGGCTGCTAGGCTTCCTGCCCAGGAAGGAGCAGGCTGCGCGAGGCTGGGAGACGCCACTGGCGCCTTCCTGGCCTCAGCTCCGCTCCTGCCTTTCCTTTGCACCTAGGCCCCAGGCGTCCTTGGGGAGGGCTTAGGGGCCGGTGGCTTGCACACTGCCAAGGACTCCAGCAGGAAGAGCTCTGTGCGAGGGAAGGGAAGGGCCAGTGCAGGGCTCCTCCAGCGGTTGCTTGGCCGCCCAGGCTCAGCGCCGCACGGAGTGCACCAGGCTCCCAGGGCCCGTGGCTGGGGTCTGCAGCCCCGCACACCCGGAGCCTGACTCCCCGGGAGTCCAGCAGCTGCCTCACACACGTAGCTTCCCTAGCGCTCTCCTCCCCAGCAGAGACGTGTGCAGCTGGTTGGGGCCTGCCCCTGCGTGCCTGGGCTCCCGCCCACAGCCCCAGCTCAGGGCAAGCAGCCCCTGAGCCAAGACCTGCAGGAGGCGCAGAGCGACCCCACCTGGAAGCCGAGTGAACAGCTGGCGGGGAGGCGAGCCTCCTCGAGGGAAGAAGAGGCAGCCCAGCCTCGTTTGGCTCAAGCCCTACTTGGCTGGAGCCGAGTGCGCCTCCAGGACGGCAGAGCTCCTGCTCTGATCAGAGGCCCGTTCTAGCAGAGTTGCTGGCGCGAGGCTGCTCTGCCCTGGGCGAGCCTTGCCCAGACTTGCCTCGCTGCTAGGCTTCCTGCCCAGGAAGGAGCAGGCTGCGCGAGGCTGGGAGACGCCACTGGCGCCTTCCTGGCCTCAGCTCCGTTCCTGCCTTGCCTTTGCACCTAGGCCCCAGGCGTCCTTGGGGAGGGCTTAGGGGCCGGTGGCTTGCACACTGCCAAGGGCTCCAGCAGGAAGAGCTCTGTGCGAGGGAAGGGAAGGGCCAGTGCAGGGCTCCTCCAGCGGTTGCTTGGCCGCCCAGGCTCAGCGCCGCTCGGAGTGCCCCAGGCTCCCAGGGCCCCTGGCTGGGGTCTGCAGCCCCGCACACCCGGAGGCTGACTGCCTGGGCGCCCAGCAGCTGCCTCACACACGTAGCTTCCCTAGCGCTCTCCTCCCCAGCAGAGACGTGTGCAGCTGGTTGGGGCCTGCCCCTGCGTGCCTGGGCTCCCGCGCACAGCCCCAACTCAGGGCAAGCAGCCCCTGAGCCAGACCTGCAGGAGGCGCAGAGCGCCCCCACCTGGAAGCCGAGTGAACAGCTGGAGGGGAGGCGAGCCTCCTCGAGGGAAGAAGAGGCAGCCCAGCCTCGTTTGGCTCAAGCCCTACTTGGCTGGAGCCGAGTGCGCCTCCAGGACGGCAGAGCTCCAGCTCTGCTCAGAGGCCCGTTCTGGCAGAGTTGCTGGCGCGAGGCTGCTCTGCCCTGGGCGAGCATTGCCCAGACTTGCCTCGCTGCTAGGCTTCCTGCCCAGGAAGGAGCAGGCTGCGCGAGGCTGGGAGACGCCACTGGCGCCTTCCTGGCCTCAGCTCCGCTCCTGCCTTGCCTTTGCACCTAGGCCCCAGGCGTCCTTGGGGAGGGCTTAGGGGCCGGTGGCTTGCACAGTGCCAAGGGCTCCAGCAGGAAGAGCTCTGTGCGAGGGAAGGGAAGGGCCAGTGCAGGGCTCCTCCAGCGGATGCTTGGCCGCCCAGGCTCAGCGCCGCTCGGAGTGCCCCAGGCTGCCAGGGCCCCTGGCTGGGGTCTGCAGCCCCGCACACTCGGAGGCTGACTCCCTGGGCGCCCAGCAGCTGCCTCACACACGTAGCTTCCCTAGCGCTCTCCTCCCCAGCAGAGACGTGTGCAGCTGGTTGGGGCCTGCCCCTGCGTGCCTGGGCTCCCGCCCACAGCCCCAGCTCAGGGCAAGCAGCCCCTGAGTCAAGACCTGCAGGAGGCGCAGAGCGCCCCCACCTGGAGGCCGAGTGAACAGCTGGCGGGGAGGCGAGCCTCCTCGAGGGAAGAAGAGGCAGCACAGCCTCGTTTGGCTCTAGCCCTACTTGGCTGGAGCCGAGTGCGCCTCCAGGACGGCAGAGCTCCAGCTCTGCTCAGAGGCCCGTTCTGGCAGAGTTGCTGGCGCGAGGCTGCTCTGCCCTGGGCGAGCCTTGCCCAGACTTGCCTCGCTGCTAGGCTTCCTGCCCAGGAAGGAGCAGGCTGCGCGAGGCTGGGAGACCCCACTGGCGCCTTCCTGGCCTCAGCTCCGCTCCTGCCTTGCCTTTGCACCTAGGCCCCAGGCGTCCTTGGGGAGGGCTTAGGGGCCGGTGGCTTGCACACTGCCAAGGGCTCCAGCAGGAAGAGCTCTGTGCGAGGGAAGGGAAGGGCCAGTGCAGGGCTCCTCCAGCGGTTGCTTGGCCGCCCAGGCTCAGCGCCGCTCGGAGTGCCCCAGGCTCCCAGGGCCCCTGGCTGGGGTCTGCAGCCCCGCACACCCGGAGGCTGACTGCCTGGGCGCCCAGCAGCTGCCTCACACACGTAGCTTCCCTAGCGCTCTCCTCCCCAGCAGAGACGTGTGCAGCTGGTTGGGGCCTGCCCCTGCGTGCCTGGGCTCCCGCGCACAGCCCCAGCTCAGGGCAAGCAGCCCATGAGCCAAGACCTGCAGGAGGCGCAGAGCGCCCCCACCTGGAAGCCGAGTGAACAGCTGGAGGGGAGGCGAGCCTCCTCGAGGGAAGAAGAGGCAGCCCAGCCTCGTTTGGCTCAAGCCCTACTTGGCTGGAGCCGAGTGCGCCTCCAGGACGGCAGAGCTCCAGCTCTGCTCAGAGGCCCGTTCTGGCAGAGTTGCTGGCGCGAGGCTGCTCTGCCCTGGGCGAGCCTTGCCCAGACTTGCCTCGGTGCTTGGCTTCCTGCCCAGGAAGGAGCAGGCTGCGCGAGGCTGGGAGACGCCACTGGCGCCTTCCTGGCCTCAGCTCCGCTCCTGCCTTGCCTTTGCACCTAGGCCCCAGGCGTCCTTGGGGAGGGCTTAGGGTTCGGTGGCTTGCACAGTGCCAAGGGCTCCAGCAGGAAGAGCTCTGTGCGAGGGAAGGGAAGGGCCAGTGCAGGGCTCCTACAGCGGTTGCTTGGCCGCCCAGGCTCAGCGCCGCTCGGAGTGCCCCAGGCTCCCAGGGCCCCTGGCTGGGGTCTGCAGCCCCGCACACCCGGAGGCTGACTGCCTGGGCGCCCAGCAGCTGCCTCACACACGTAGCTTCCCTAGCGCTCTCCTCCCCAGCAGAGACGTGTGCAGCTGGTTGGGGCCTGCCCCTGCGTGCCTGGGCTCCCGCCCACAGCCCCAGCTCAGGGCAAGCAGCCCCTGAGCCAAGACCTGCAGGAGGCGCAGAGCGCCCCCACCTGGAAGCCGAGTGAACAGCTGGCGGGGAGGCGAGCCTCCTCGAGGGAAGAAGAGGCAGCCCAGCCTCGTTTGGCTCAAGCCCTACTTGGCTGGAGCCGAGTGCGCCTCCAGGACGGCAGAGCTCCAGCTCTGCTCAGAGGCCCGTTCTGGCAGAGTTGCTGGCGCGAGGCTGCTCTGCCCTGGGCGAGCCTTGCCCAGACTTGCCTCGCTGCTAGGCTTCCTGCCCAGGAAGGAGCAGGCTGCGCGAGGCTGGGAGACGCCACTGGCGCCTTCCTGGCCTCAGCTTCGCTCCTGCCTTGCCTTTGCACCTAGGCCCCAGGCGTCCTTTGGGAGGGCTTAGGGGCCGGTGGCTTGCACAGTGCCAAGGGCTCCAGCAGGAAGAGCTCTGTGCGAGGGAAGGGAAGGGCCAGTGCAGGGCTCCTCCAGCGGTTGCTTGGCCGCCCAGGCTCAGCGCCGCTCGGAATGCCCCAGGCTGCCAGGGCCCCTGGCTGGGGTCTGCAGCCCCGCACACTCGGAGGCTGACTCCCTGGGCGCCCAGCAGCTGCCTCACACACGTAGCTTCCCTAGCGCTCTCCTCCCCAGCAGAGACGTGTGCAGCTGGTTGGGGCCTGCCCCTGCGTGTCTGGGCTCCCGCGCACAGCCCCAGCTCAGGGCAAGCAGCCCCTGAGCCAAGACCTGCAGGAGGCGAAGAGCGCCCCCAACTGGAAGCCGAGTGAACAGCTGGCGGGGAGGCGAGCCTCCTCGAGGGAAGAAGAGGCAGCACAGCCTCGTTTGGCTCAAGCCCTACTTGGCTGGAGCCGAGTCCGCCTCCAGGACGGCAGAGCTCCAGCTCTGCTCAGAGGCCCGTTCTGGCAGAGTTGCTGGCGCGAGGCTGCTCTGCCCTGGGCGAGCCTTGCCCAGACTTGCCTCGCTGCTAGGCTTCCTGCCCAGGAAGGAGCAGGCTGCGCGAGGCTGGGAGACGCCACTGGCGCCTTCCTGGCCTCACCTCCGCTCCTGCCTTGCCTTTGCACCTAGGCCCCAGGCGTCCTTGGGGAGGGCTTAGGGGTCGGTGGCTTGCACAGTGCCAAGGGCTCCAGCAGGAAGAGCTCTGTGCGAGGGAAGGGAAGGGCCAGTGCAGGGCTCCTCCAGCGGTTGCTTGGCCGCCCAGGCTCAGCGCCGCACGGAGTGCACCAGGCTCCCAGGGCCCCTGGCTGGGGTCTGCAGCCCCGCACACCCGGAGGCTGACTCCCTGTGAGTCCAGCAGCTGCCTCACACACGTAGCTTCCCTAGCGCTCTCCTCCCCAGCAGAGACGTGTGCAGCTGGTTGGGGCCTGCCCCTGCGTGCCTGGGCTCCCGCGCACAGCCCCAGCTCAGGGCAAGCAGCCCCTGAGCCAGACCTGCAGGAGGCGCAGAGCGCCCCCACCTGGAAGCCGAGTGAACAGCTGGCGGGGAGGCGAGCCTCCTCGAGGGAAGAAGAGGCAGCCCAGCCTCGTTTGGCTCAAGCCCTACTTGGCTGGAGCCGAGTGCGCCTCCAGGACGGCAGAGCTCCTGCTCTGCTCAGAGGCCCGATCTGGCAGAGTTGCTGGCGCGAGGCTGCTCTGCCCTGGGCGAGCCTTGCCCAGACTTGCATCGCTGCTAGGCTTCCTGCCCAGGAAGGAGCAGGCTGCGAGAGGCTGGGAGACGCCACTGGTGCCTTCCTGGCCTCAGCTCCTCTCCTGCCTTGCCTTTGCACCTAGGCCCCAGGCATCCTTGGGGAGGGCTTAGGGCCGGTGGCTTGCACACTGCCAAGGGCTCCAGCACGAAGAGCTCTGTGCGAGGGAAGGGAAGGTCTAGTGCACGGCTCCTCCAGCGGTTGCTTGGCCGCCCAGACTCAGCGCCGCACGGAGTTCACCAGGCTCCCAGGGCCCCTGGCTGGGGTCTGCAGCCCCGCACACCCGGAGGCTGACTGCCTGGGCGCCCAGCAGCTGCCTCACACACGTAGCTTCCCTAGCGCTCTCCTCCCCAGCAGAGACGTGTGCAGCTGGTTGGGGCCTGCCCCTGCGTGCCTGGGCTCCCGCCCACAGCCCCAGCTCAGGGCAAGCAGCCCCTGAGTCAAGACCTGCAGGAGGCGCAGAGCGCCCCCACCTGGAGGCCGAGTGAACAGCTGGCGGGGAGGCGAGCCTCCTCGAGGGAAGAAGAGGCAGCACAGCCTCGTTTGGCTCTAGCCCTACTTGGCTGGAGCCGAGTGCGCCTCCAGGACGGCAGAGCTCCAGCTCTGCTCAGAGGCCCGTTCTGGCAGAGTTGCTGGCGCGAGGCTGCTCTGCCCTGGGCGAGCCTTGCCCAGACTTGCCTCGCTGCTAGGCTTCCTGCCCAGGAAGGAGCAGGCTGCGCGAGGCTGGGAGACGCCACTGGCGCCTTCCTGGCCTCAGCTCCGCTCCTGCCTTGCCTTTGCACCTAGGCCCCAGGCGTCCTTGGGGAGGGCTTAGGGACCGGTGGCTTGCACACTGCCAAGGGCTCCAGCAGGAAGAGCTCTGTGCGAGGGAAGGGAAGGGCCAGTGCAGGGCTCCTCCAGCGGTTGCTTGGCCGCCCAGGCTCAGCGCCGCTCGGAGTGCCCCAGGCTCCCAGGGCCCCTGGCTGGGGTCTGCAGCCCCGCACACCCGGAGGCTGACTGCCTGGGCGCCCAGCAGCTGCCTCACACACGTAGCTTCCCTAGCGCTCTCCTCCCCAGCAGAGACGTGTGCAGCTGGTTGGGGCCTGCCCCTGCGTGCCTGGGCTCCCGCGCACAGCCCCAGCTCAGGGCAAGCAGCCCATGAGCCAAGACCTGCAGGAGGCGCAGAGCGCCCCCACCTGGAAGCCGAGTGAACAGCTGGAGGGGAGGCGAGCCTCCTCGAGGGAAGAAGAGGCAGCCCAGCCTCGTTTGGCTCAAGCCCTACTTGGCTGGAGCCGAGTGCGCCTCCAGGACGGCAGAGCTCCAGCTCTGCTCAGAGGCCCGTTCTGGCAGAGTTGCTGGCGCGAGGCTGCTCTGCCCTGGGCGAGCCTTGCCCAGACTTGCCTCGGTGCTTGGCTTCCTGCCCAGGAAGGAGCAGGCTGCGCGAGGCTGGGAGACGCCACTGGCGCCTTCCTGGCCTCAGCTCCGCTCCTGCCTTGCCTTTGCACCTAGGCCCCAGGCGTCCTTGGGGAGGGCTTAGGGTTCGGTGGCTTGCACAGTGCCAAGGGCTCCAGCAGGAAGAGCTCTGTGCGAGGGAAGGGAAGGGCCAGTGCAGGGCTCCTACAGCGGTTGCTTGGCCGCCCAGGCTCAGCGCCGCTCGGAGTGCCCCAGGCTCCCAGGGCCCCTGGCTGGGGTCTGCAGCCCCGCACACCCGGAGGCTGACTGCCTGGGCGCCCAGCAGCTGCCTCACACACGTAGCTTCCCTAGCGCTCTCCTCCCCAGCAGAGACGTGTGCAGCTGGTTGGGGCCTGCCCCTGCGTGCCTGGGCTCCCGCCCACAGCCCCAGCTCAGGGCAAGCAGCCCCTGAGCCAAGACCTGCAGGAGGCGCAGAGCGCCCCCACCTGGAAGCCGAGTGAACAGCTGGCGGGGAGGCGAGCCTCCTCGAGGGAAGAAGAGGCAGCCCAGCCTCGTTTGGCTCAAGCCCTACTTGGCTGGAGCCGAGTGCGCCTCCAGGACGGCAGAGCTCCAGCTCTGCTCAGAGGCCCGTTCTGGCAGAGTTGCTGGCGCGAGGCTGCTCTGCCCTGGGCGAGCCTTGCCCAGACTTGCCTCGCTGCTAGGCTTCCTGCCCAGGAAGGAGCAGGCTGCGCGAGGCTGGGAGACGCCACTGGCGCCTTCCTGGCCTCAGCTTCGCTCCTGCCTTGCCTTTGCACCTAGGCCCCAGGCGTCCTTTGGGAGGGCTTAGGGGCCGGTGGCTTGCACAGTGCCAAGGGCTCCAGCAGGAAGAGCTCTGTGCGAGGGAAGGGAAGGGCCAGTGCAGGGCTCCTCCAGCGGTTGCTTGGCCGCCCAGGCTCAGCGCCGCTCGGAATGCCCCAGGCTCCCAGGGCCCCTGGCTGGGGTCTGCAGCCCCGCACACCCGGAGGCTGACTGCCTGGGCGCCCAGCAGCTGCCTCACACACGTAGCTTCCCTAGCGCTCTCCTCCCCAGCAGAGACGTGTGCAGCTGGTTGGGGCCTGCCCCTGCGTGCCTGGGCTCCCGCGCACAGCCCCAGCTCAGGGCAAGCAGCCCCTGAGCCAGACCTGCAGGAGCCGCAGAGCGCCCCCACCTGGAAGCCGAGTGAACAGCTGGCGGGGAGGCGAGCCTCCTCGAGGGAAGAAGAGGCAGCCCAGCCTCGTTTGGCTCAAGCCCTACTTGGCTGGAGCCGAGTGCGCCTCCAGGACGGCAGAGCTCCTGCTCTGCTCAGAGGCCCGATCTGGCAGAGTTGCTGGCGCGAGGCTGCTCTGCCCTGGGCGAGCCTTGCCCAGACTTGCATCGCTGCTAGGCTTCCTGCCCAGGAAGGAGCAGGCTGCGAGAGGCTGGGAGACGCCACTGGTGCCTTCCTGGCCTCAGCTCCTCTCCTGCCTTGCCTTTGCACCTAGGCCCCAGGCATCCTTGGGGAGGGCTTAGGGCCGGTGGCTTGCACACTGCCAAGGGCTCCAGCACGAAGAGCTCTGTGCGAGGGAAGGGAAGGGCTAGTGCACGGCTCCTCCAGCGGTTGCTTGGCCGCCCAGACTCAGCGCCGCACGGAGTTCACCAGGCTCCCAGGGCCCCTGGCTGGGGTCTGCAGCCCCGAACACCCGGAGGCTGACTCCCTGGGCGCCCAGCAGCTGCCTCACACACGTAGCTTCCCTAGCGCTCTCCTCCCCAGCAGAGACGTGTGCAGCTGGTTGGGGCCTGCCCCTGCGTGCCTGGGCTCCCGCGCACAGCCCCAGCTCAGGGCAAGCAGCCCCTGAGCCAAGACCTGCAGGAGGCGCAGAGCGCCCCCACCTGGAAGCCGAGTGAACAGCTGGCGGGGAGGCGAGCCTCCTCGAGGGAAGAAGAGGCAGCCCAGCCTCGTTTGGTTCAAGCCCTACTTGGCTGGAGCCGAGTGCGCCTCCAGGACGGCAGAGCTCCTGCTCTGCTCAGAGGCCCGTTCTGGCAGAGTTGCTGGCGCGAGGCTGCTCTGCCCTGGGCGAGCGTTGCCCAGACTTGCCTGGCTGCTAGGCTTCCTGCCCAGGAAGGAGCAGGCTGCGCGAGGCTGGGAGACGCCACTGGCGCCTTCCTGGCCTCAGCTCCGCTCCTGCCTTTCCTTTGCACATAGGCCCCAGGCGTCCTTGGGGAGGGCTTAGGGGCCGGTGGCTTGCACACTGCCAAGGACTCCAGCAGGAAGAGCTCTGTGCGAGGGAAGGGAAGGGCCAGTGCAGGGCTCCTCCAGCGGTTGCTTGGCCGCCCAGGCTCAGCGCCGCACGGAGTGCACCAGGCTCCCAGGGCCCGTGGCTGGGGTCTGCAGCCCCGCACACCCGGAGCCTGACTCCCCGGGAGTCCAGCAGCTGCCTCACACACGTAGCTTCCCTAGCGCTCTCCTCCCCAGCAGAGACGTGTGCAGCTGGTTGGGGCCTGCCCCTGCGTGCCTGGGCTCCCGCCCACAGCCCCAGCTCAGGGCAAGCAGCCCCTGAGCCAAGACCTGCAGGAGGCGCAGAGCGACCCCACCTGGAAGCCGAGTGAACAGCTGGCGGGGAGGCGAGCCTCCTCGAGGGAAGAAGAGGCAGCCCAGCCTCGTTTGGCTCAAGCCCTACTTGGCTGGAGCCGAGTGCGCCTCCAGGACGGCAGAGCTCCTGCTCTGATCAGAGGCCCGTTCTAGCAGAGTTGCTGGCGCGAGGCTGCTCTGCCCTGGGCGAGCCTTGCCCAGACTTGCCTCGCTGCTAGGCTTCCTGCCCAGGAAGGAGCAGGCTGCGCGAGGCTGGGAGACGCCACTGGCGCCTTCCTGGCCTCAGCTCCGTTCCTGCCTTGCCTTTGCACCTAGGCCCCAGGCGTCCTTGGGGAGGGCTTAGGGGCCGGTGGCTTGCACACTGCCAAGGGCTCCAGCAGGAAGAGCTCTGTGCGAGGGAAGGGAAGGGCCAGTGCAGGGCTCCTCCAGCGGTTGCTTGGCCGCCCAGGCTCAGCGCCGCTCGGAGTGCCCCAGGCTCCCAGGGCCCCTGGCTGGGGTCTGCAGCCCCGCACACCCGGAGGCTGACTGCCTGGGCGCCCAGCAGCTGCCTCACACACGTAGCTTCCCTAGCGCTCTCCTCCCCAGCAGAGACGTGTGCGGCTGGTTGGGGCCTGCCCCTGCGTGCCTGGGCTCCCGCGCACAGCCCCAACTCAGGGCAAGCAGCCCCTGAGCCAGACCTGCAGGAGGCGCAGAGCGCCCCCACCTGGAAGCCGAGTGAACAGCTGGAGGGGAGGCGAGCCTCCTCGAGGGAAGAAGAGGCAGCCCAGCCTCGTTTGGCTCAAGCCCTACTTGGCTGGAGCCGAGTGCGCCTCCAGGACGGCAGAGCTCCAGCTCTGCTCAGAGGCCCGTTCTGGCAGAGTTGCTGGCGCGAGGCTGCTCTGCCCTGGGCGAGCATTGCCCAGACTTGCCTCGCTGCTAGGCTTCCTGCCCAGGAAGGAGCAGGCTGCGCGAGGCTGGGAGACGCCACTGGCGCCTTCCTGGCCTCAGCTCCGCTCCTGCCTTGCCTTTGCACCTAGGCCCCAGGCGTCCTTGGGGAGGGCTTAGGGGCCGGTGGCTTGCACAGTGCCAAGGGCTCCAGCAGGAAGAGCTCTGTGCGAGGGAAGGGAAGGGCCAGTGCAGGGCTCCTCCAGCGGATGCTTGGCCGCCCAGGCTCAGCGCCGCTCGGAGTGCCCCAGGCTGCCAGGGCCCCTGGCTGGGGTCTGCAGCCCCGCACACTCGGAGGCTGACTCCCTGGGCGCCCAGCAGCTGCCTCACACACGTAGCTTCCCTAGCGCTCTCCTCCCCAGCAGAGACGTGTGCAGCTGGTTGGGGCCTGCCCCTGCGTGCCTGGGCTCCCGCCCACAGCCCCAGCTCAGGGCAAGCAGCCCCTGAGTCAAGACCTGCAGGAGGCGCAGAGCGCCCCCACCTGGAGGCCGAGTGAACAGCTGGCGGGGAGGCGAGCCTCCTCGAGGGAAGAAGAGGCAGCACAGCCTCGTTTGGCTCTAGCCCTACTTGGCTGGAGCCGAGTGCGCCTCCAGGACGGCAGAGCTCCAGCTCTGCTCAGAGGCCCGTTCTGGCAGAGTTGCTGGCGCGAGGCTGCTCTGCCCTGGGCGAGCCTTGCCCAGACTTGCCTCGCTGCTAGGCTTCCTGCCCAGGAAGGAGCAGGCTGCGCGAGGCTGGGAGACGCCACTGGCGCCTTCCTGGCCTCAGCTCCGCTCCTGCCTTGCCTTTGCACCTAGGCCCCAGGCGTCCTTGGGGAGGGCTTAGGGGCCGGTGGCTTGCACACTGCCAAGGGCTCCAGCAGGAAGAGCTCTGTGCGAGGGAAGGGAAGGGCCAGTGCAGGGCTCCTCCAGCGGTTGCTTGGCCGCCCAGGCTCAGCGCCGCTCGGAGTGCCCCAGGCTCCCAGGGCCCCTGGCTGGGGTCTGCAGCCCCGCACACCCGGAGGCTGACTGCCTGGGCGCCCAGCAGCTGCCTCACACACGTAGCTTCCCTAGCGCTCTCCTCCCCAGCAGAGACGTGTGCAGCTGGTTGGGGCCTGCCCCTGCGTGCCTGGGCTCCCGCGCACAGCCCCAGCTCAGGGCAAGCAGCCCATGAGCCAAGACCTGCAGGAGGCGCAGAGCGCCCCCACCTGGAAGCCGAGTGAACAGCTGGAGGGGAGGCGAGCCTCCTCGAGGGAAGAAGAGGCAGCCCAGCCTCGTTTGGCTCAAGCCCTACTTGGCTGGAGCCGAGTGCGCCTCCAGGACGGCAGAGCTCCAGCTCTGCTCAGAGGCCCGTTCTGGCAGAGTTGCTGGCGCGAGGCTGCTCTGCCCTGGGCGAGCCTTGCCCAGACTTGCCTCGGTGCTTGGCTTCCTGCCCAGGAAGGAGCAGGCTGCGCGAGGCTGGGAGACGCCACTGGCGCCTTCCTGGCCTCAGCTCCGCTCCTGCCTTGCCTTTGCACCTAGGCCCCAGGCGTCCTTGGGGAGGGCTTAGGGTTCGGTGGCTTGCACAGTGCCAAGGGCTCCAGCAGGAAGAGCTCTGTGCGAGGGAAGGGAAGGGCCAGTGCAGGGCTCCTACAGCGGTTGCTTGGCCGCCCAGGCTCAGCGCCGCTCGGAGTGCCCCAGGCTCCCAGGGCCCCTGGCTGGGGTCTGCAGCCCCGCACACCCGGAGGCTGACTGCCTGGGCGCCCAGCAGCTGCCTCACACACGTAGCTTCCCTAGCGCTCTCCTCCCCAGCAGAGACGTGTGCAGCTGGTTGGGGCCTGCCCCTGCGTGCCTGGGCTCCCGCCCACAGCCCCAGCTCAGGGCAAGCAGCCCCTGAGCCAAGACCTGCAGGAGGCGCAGAGCGCCCCCACCTGGAAGCCGAGTGAACAGCTGGCGGGGAGGCGAGCCTCCTCGAGGGAAGAAGAGGCAGCCCAGCCTCGTTTGGCTCAAGCCCTACTTGGCTGGAGCCGAGTGCGCCTCCAGGACGGCAGAGCTCCAGCTCTGCTCAGAGGCCCGTTCTGGCAGAGTTGCTGGCGCGAGGCTGCTCTGCCCTGGGCGAGCCTTGCCCAGACTTGCCTCGCTGCTAGGCTTCCTGCCCAGGAAGGAGCAGGCTGCGCGAGGCTGGGAGACGCCACTGGCGCCTTCCTGGCCTCAGCTTCGCTCCTGCCTTGCCTTTGCACCTAGGCCCCAGGCGTCCTTTGGGAGGGCTTAGGGGCCGGTGGCTTGCACAGTGCCAAGGGCTCCAGCAGGAAGAGCTCTGTGCGAGGGAAGGGAAGGGCCAGTGCAGGGCTCCTCCAGCGGTTGCTTGGCCGCCCAGGCTCAGCGCCGCTCGGAATGCCCCAGGCTGCCAGGGCCCCTGGCTGGGGTCTGCAGCCCCGCACACTCGGAGGCTGACTCCCTGGGCGCCCAGCAGCTGCCTCACACACGTAGCTTCCCTAGCGCTCTCCTCCCCAGCAGAGACGTGTGCAGCTGGTTGGGGCCTGCCCCTGCGTGTCTGGGCTCCCGCGCACAGCCCCAGCTCAGGGCAAGCAGCCCCTGAGCCAAGACCTGCAGGAGGCGAAGAGCGCCCCCAACTGGAAGCCGAGTGAACAGCTGGCGGGGAGGCGAGCCTCCTCGAGGGAAGAAGAGGCAGCACAGCCTCGTTTGGCTCAAGCCCTACTTGGCTGGAGCCGAGTGCGCCTCCAGGACGGCAGAGCTCCAGCTCTGCTCAGAGGCCCGTTCTGGCAGAGTTGCTGGCGCGAGGCTGCTCTGCCCTGGGCGAGCCTTGCCCAGACTTGCCTCGCTGCTAGGCTTCCTGCCCAGGAAGGAGCAGGCTGCGCGAGGCTGGGAGACGCCACTGGCGCCTTCCTGGCCTCACCTCCGCTCCTGCCTTGCCTTTGCACCTAGGCCCCAGGCGTCCTTGGGGAGGGCTTAGGGGTCGGTGGCTTGCACAGTGCCAAGGGCTCCAGCAGGAAGAGCTCTGTGCGAGGGAAGGGAAGGGCCAGTGCAGGGCTCCTCCAGCGGTTGCTTGGCCGCCCAGGCTCAGCGCCGCACGGAGTGCACCAGGCTCCCAGGGCCCCTGGCTGGGGTCTGCAGCCCCGCACACCCGGAGGCTGACTCCCTGTGAGTCCAGCAGCTGCCTCACACACGTAGCTTCCCTAGCGCTCTCCTCCCCAGCAGAGACGTGTGCAGCTGGTTGGGGCCTGCCCCTGCGTGCCTGGGCTCCCGCCCACAGCCCCAGCTCAGGGCAAGCAGCCCCTGAGCCAAGACCTGCAGGAGGCGCAGAGCGCCCCCACCTGGAAGCCGAGTGAACAGCTGGCGGGGAGGCGAGCCTCCTCAAGGGAAGAAGAGGCAGCCCAGCCTCGTTTGGCTCAAGCCCTACTTGGCTGGAGCCGAGTGCGCCTCCAGGACGGCAGAGCTCCAGCTCCGCTCAGAGGCCCGTTCTGGCAGAGTTGCTGGCGCGAGGCTGCTCTGCCCTGGGCGAGCCTTGCCCAGACTTGCCTCGCTGCTAGGCTTCCTGCCCAGGAAGGAGCAGGCTGCGCGAGGCTGGAAGACGCCACTGGCGCCTTCCTGGCCTCAGCTCCGCTCCTGCCTTGCCTTTGCACCTAGGCCCCAGGCGTCCTTGGGGAGGGCTTAGGGGCCGGTGGCTTGCAGAGTGCCAAGGGCTCCAGCAGGAAGAGCTCTGTGCGAGGGAAGGGAAGGGCCAGTGCAGGGCTCCTCCAGCGGTGGCTTGGCCGCCCAGACTCAGCGCCGCAAGGAGTGCCCCAGGCTCCCTGGGCCCTGGCTGGGGTCTGCAGCCCCGCACACCCGGAGGCTGACTCCCTGGGCGCCCAGCAGCTGCCTCACACACGTAGCTTCCCTAGCGCTCTCCTCCCCAGCAGAGACGTGTGCAGCTGGTTGGGGCCTGCCCCTGCGTGCCTGGGCTCCTGCGCACAGCCCCAGTACAGGGCAAGCAGCCCCTGAGCCAAGACCTGCAAGAGGCGAAGAGCGCCCCCAACTGGAAGCCGTGTGAACAGCTGGCGGGGAGGCGAGCCTCCTCGAGGGAAGAAGAGGCAGCACAGCCTCTTTTGGCTCAAGCCCTACTTGGCTGGATCCGAGTGCGCCTCCAGGACGGCAGAGCTCCAGCTCTGCTCAGAGGCCCGTTCTGGAAGAGTTGCTGGCGCGAGGCTGCTCTGCCCTGGGCGAGCCTTGCCCAGACTTGCCTCGCTGCTAGGCTTCCTGCCCAGGAAGGAGCAGGCTGCGCGAGGCTGGGAGACGCCACTGGCGCCTTCCTGGCCTCAGCTCCGCTCCTGCCTTGCCTTTGCACCTAGGCCCCAGGCGTCCTTGGGGAGGGCTTAGGGGTCGGTGGCTTGCACAGTGCCAAGGGCTCCAGCAGGAAGAGCTCTGTGCGAGGGAAGGGAAGTGCTAGTGCAGGGCTCCTCCAGTGGTTGCTTGGCCGCCCAGGCTCAGCGCCGCACGGAGTGCACCAAGCTCCCAGGGCCCCTGGCTGGGGTCTGCAGCCCCGCACACCCGGAGACTGACTCCCTGGGAGTCCAGCAGCTGCCTCACACACGTAGCTTCCCTAGCGCTCTCCTCCCCAGCAGAGACGTGTGCAGCTGGTTGGGGCCTGCCCCTGCGTGCCTGGGCTCCCGCGCACAGCCCCAGCTCAGGGCAAGCAGCCCCTGAGCCAAGACCTGCAGGAGGCGCAGAGCGCCCCCACCTGGAAGCCGAGTGAACAGCTGGCGGGGAGGCGAGCCTCCTCGAGGAAAGAAGAGGCAGCCCAGCCTCGTTTGGCTCAAGCCCTACTTGGCTGGAGCCGAGTGCGCCTCCAGGACGGCAGAGCTCCAGCTCTGCTCAGAGGCCCGTTCTGGCAGAGTTGCTGGCGCGAGGCTGCTCTGCCCTGGGCGAGCCTTGCCCAGACTTGCCTCGCTGCTAGGCTTCCTGCCCAGGAAGGAGCAGGCTGCGCGAGGCTGGGAGACGCCACTGGCGCCTTCCTGGCCTCAGCTCCGCTCCTGCCTTGCCTTTGCACCTAGGCCCCAGGCGTCCTTGGGGAGGGCTTAGGGGCCGGTGGCTTGCACACTGCCAAGGGCTCCAGCATGAAGAGCTCTGTGCGAGGGAAGGGAAGGGCCAGTGCAGGGCTCCTCCAGCGGTTGCTTGGCCGCCCAGGCTCAGCGCCGCTCGGAGTGCCCCAGGCTCCCAGGGCCCCTGGCTGGGGTCTGCAGCCCCGCACACACGGAGGCTGACTCCCTGGGAGTCCAGCAGCTGCCTCACACACGTAGCTTCCCTAGCGCTCTCCTCCCCAGCAGAGACGTGTGCAGCTGGTTGGGGCCTGCCCCTGCGTGCCTGGGCTCCCGCGCACAGCCCCAGCTCAGGGCAAGCAGCCCCTGAGCCAGACCTGCAGGAGGCACAGAGCGCCCCCACCTGGAAGCCGAGTGAACAGCTGGAGGGGAGGCGAGCCTCCTCGAGGGAAGAAGAGGCAGCCCAGCCTCGTTTGGCTCAAGCCCTACTTGGCTGGAGCCGAGTGCGCCTCCAGGACGGCAGAGCTCCAGCTCTGCTCAGAGGCCCGTTCTGGCAGAGTTGCTGGCGCGAGGCTGCTCTGCCCTGGGCGAGCATTGCCCAGACTTGCCTCGCTGCTAGGCTTCCTGCCCAGGAAGGAGCAGGCAGCGCGAGGCTGGGAGACGCCACTGGCGCCTTCCTGGCCTCAGCTCCGCTCCTGCCTTGCCTTTGCACCTAGGCCCCAGGCGTCCTTTGGGAGGGCTTAGGGGCCGGTGGCTTGCACAGTGCCAAGGGCTCCAGCAGGAAGAGCTCTGTGCGAGGGAAGGGAAGGGCCAGTGCAGGGCTCCTCCAGCGGTTGCTTGGCCGCCCAGGCTCAGCGCCGCTCGTAGTGCCCCAGGCTGCCAGGGCCCCTGGCTGGGGTCTGCAGCCCCGCACACCCGGAGGCTGACTCCCTGGGAGTCCAGCAGCTGCCTCACACACGTAGCTTCCCTAGCGCTCTCCTCCCCAGCAGAGACGTGTGCAGCTGTTTGAGGCCTGCCCCTGGGTGCCTGGGCTCCCGCCCACAGCCCCAGCTCAGGGCAAGCAGCCCCTGAGCCAAGACCTGCAGGAGGCGCAGAGCGCCCCCACCTGGAAGCCGAGTGAACAGCTGGCGGGGAGGCGAGCCTCCTCGAGGGAAGAAGAGGCAGCACAGCCTCGTTTGGCTCAAGCCCTACTTGGCTGGAGCCGAGTGCGCCTCCAGGACGGCAGAGCTCCAGCTCTGCTCAGAGGCCCGTTCTGGCAGAGTTGCTGGCGCGAGGCTGCTCTGCCCTGGGCGAGCCTTGCCCAGACTTGCCTCGCTGCTAGGCTTCCTGCCCAGGAAGGAGCAGGCTGCGCGAGGCTGGGAGACGCCACTGGCGCCTTCCTGGCCTCAGCTCCGTTCCTGCCTTGCCTTTGCACCTAGGCCCCAGGCTTCCTTGGGGAGGGCTTAGGGGCCGGTGGCTTGCACACTGCCAAGGGCTCCAGCAGGAAGAGCTCTGTGCGAGGGAAGGGAAGGGCCAGTGCAGGGCTCCTCCAGCGGTTGCTTGGCCGCCCAGGCTCAGTGCCGCTCGGAGTGCCCCAGGCTCCCAGGGCCCCTGGCTGGGGTCTGCAGCCCCGCACACCCGGAGGCTGACTGCCTGGGCGCCCAGCAGCTGCCTCACACACGTAGCTTCCCTAGCGCTCTCCTCCCCAGCAGAGACGTGTGCAGCTGGTTGGGGCCTGCCCCTGCGTGCCTGGGCTCCCGCCCACAGCCCCAGCTCAGGGCAAGCAGCCCCTGAGCCAAGACCTGCAGGAGGCGCAGAGCGCCCCCACCTGGAAGCCGAGTGAACAGCTGGCGGGGAGGCGAGCCTCCTCGAGGGAAGAAGAGGCAGCCCAGCCTCGTTTGGCTCAAGCCCTACTTGGCTGGAGCCGAGTGCGCCTCCAGGACGGCAGAGCTCCAGCTCTGCTCAGAGGCCCGTTCTGGCAGAGTTGCTGGCGCGAGGCTGCTCTGCCCTGGGCGAGCCTTGCCCAGACTTGCCTCGCTGCTAGGCTTCCTGCCCAGGAAGGAGCAGGCTGCGCGAGGCTGGGAGACGCCACTGGCGCCTTCCTGGCCTCAGCTCCGCTCCTGCCTTGCCTTTGCACCTAGGCCCCAGGCGTCCTTGGGGAGGGCTTAGGGGCCGGTGGCTTGCACACTGCCAAGGGCTCCAGCATGAAGAGCTCTGTGCGAGGGAAGGGAAGGGCCAGTGCAGGGCTCCTCCAGCGGTTGCTTGGCCGCCCAGGCTCAGCGCCGCTCGGAGTGCCCCAGGCTCCCAGGGCCCCTGGCTGGGGTCTGCAGCCCCGCACACACGGAGGCTGACTCCCTGGGAGTCCCGCAGCTGCCTCACACACGTAGCTTCCCTAGCGCTCTCCTCCCCAGCAGAGACGTGTGCAGCTGGTTGGGGCCTGCCCCTGCGTGCCTGGGCTCCCGCGCACAGCCCCAGCTCAGGGCAAGCAGCCCCTGAGCCAAGACCTGCAGGAGGCGCAGAGCGCCCCCACCTGGAAGCCGAGTGAACAGCTGGCGGGGAGGCGAGCCTCCTCGCGGGAAGAAGAGGCAGCCCAGCCTCGTTTGGCTCAAGCCCTACTTGGCTGGAGCCGAGTGCGCCTCCAGGACGGCAGAGCTCCAGCTCTGCTCAGAGGCCCGTTCTGGCAGAGTTGCTGGCGCGAGGCTGCTCTGCCCTGGGCGAGCCTTGCCCAGACTTGCCTCGCTGCTAGGCTTCCTGCCCAGGAAGGAGCAGGCTGCGCGAGGCTGGGAGACGCCACTGGCGCCTTCCTGGCCTCAGCTCCGCTCCTGCCTTGCCTTTGCACCTAGGCCCCAGGCGTCCTTGGGGAGGGCTTAGGGGCCGGTGGCTTGCACACTGCCAAGGGCTCCAGCAGGAAGAGCTCTGTGCGAGGGAAGGGAAGGGCCAGTGCAGGGCTCCTCCAGCGGTTGCTTGGCCGCCCAGGCTCAGCGCCGCTCGGAGTGCCCCAGGCTCCCAGGGCCCCTGGCTGGGGTCTGCAGCCCCGCACACCCGGAGGCTGACTCCCTGGGCCCCCAGCAGCTGCCTCACACACGTAGCTTCCCTAGCGCTCTCCTCCCCAGCAGAGACGTGTGCAGCTGGTTGGGGCCTGCCCCTGCGTGCCTGGGCTCCTGCGCACAGCCCCAGCTCAGGGCAAGCAGCCCCTGAGCCAAGACCTGCAGGAGGCGCAGAGCGCCCCCACCTGGAAGCCGAGTGAACAGCTGGCGGGGAGGCGAGCCTCCTCGAGGGAAGAAGAGGCAGCACAGCCTCGTTTGGCTCAAGCCCTACTTGGCTGGAGCCGAGTGCGCCTCCAGGACGGCAGAGCTCCAGCTCTGCTCAGAGGCCCGTTCTGGCAGAGTTGCTGGCGCGAGGCTGCTCTGCCCTGGGCGAGCCTTGCCCAGACTTGCCTCGCTGCTAGGCTTCCTGCCCAGGAAGGAGTAGGCTTCGCGAGGCTGGGAGACGCCACTGGCGCCTTCCTGGCCTCAGCTCCGTTCCTGCCTTGCCTTTGCACCTAGGCCCCAGGCGTCCTTAGGGAGGGCTTAGGGGCCGGTGGCTTGCACACTGCCAAGGGCTCCAGCAGGAAGAGCTCTGTGCGAGGGAAGGGAAGGGCCAGTGCAGGGCTCCTCCAGCGGTTGCTTGGCCGCCCAGGCTCAGCGCCGCACGGAGTGCACCAGGCTCCCAGGGCCCCTGGCTGGGGTCTGCAGCCCCGCACACCCGGAGGCTGACTCCCTGGGAGTCCAGCAGCTGCCTCACACACGTAGCTTCCCTAGCGCTCTCCTCCCCAGCAGAGACGTGTGCAGCTGGTTGGGGCCTGCCCCTGCGTGCCTGGGCTCCCGCCCACAGCCCCAGCTCAGGGCAAGCAGCCCCTGAGCCAAGACCTGCAGGAGGCGCAGAGCGCCCCCACCTGGAAGCCGAGTGAACAGCTGGCGGGGAGGCGAGCCTCCTCAAGGGAAGAAGAGGCAGCCCAGCCTCGTTTGGCTCAAGCCCTACTTGGCTGGAGCCGAGTGCGCCTCCAGGACGGCAGAGCTCCAGCTCTGCTCAGAGGCCCGTTCTGGCAGAGTTGCTGGCGCGAGGCTGCTCTGCCCTGGGCGAGCCTTGCCCAGACTTGCCTCGCTGCTAGGCTTCCTGCCCAGGAAGGAGCAGGCTGCGCGAGGCTGGGAGACGCCACTGGCGCCTTCCTGGCCTCAGCTCCGCTCCTGCCTTGCCTTTGCACCTAGGCCCCAGGCGTCCTTGGGGAGGGCTTAGGGGCCGGTGGCTTGCAGAGTGCCAAGGGCTCCAGCAGGAAGAGCTCTGTGCGAGGGAAGGGAAGGGCCAGTGCAGGGCTCCTCCAGCGGTGGCTTGGCCGCCCAGACTCAGCGCCGCACGGAGTGCCCCAGGCTCCCTGGGCCCTGGCTGGGGTCTGCAGCCCCGCACACCCGGAGGCTGACTCCCTGGGCGCCCAGCAGCTGCCTCACACACGTAGCTTCCCTAGCGCTCTCCTCCCCAGCAGAGACGTGTGCAGCTGGTTGGGGCCTGCCCCTGCGTGCCTGGGCTCCTGCGCACAGCCCCAGTACAGGGCAAGCAGCCCCTGAGCCAAGACCTGCAAGAGGCGAAGAGCGCCCCCAACTGGAAGCCGTGTGAACAGCTGGCGGGGAGGCGAGCCTCCTCGAGGGAAGAAGAGGCAGCACAGCCTCTTTTGGCTCAAGCCCTACTTGGCTGGATCCGAGTGCGCCTCCAGGACGGCAGAGCTCCAGCTCTGCTCAGAGGCCCGTTCTGGCAGAGTTGCTGGCGCGAGGCTGCTCTGCCCTGGGCGAGCCTTGCCCAGACTTGCCTCGCTGCTAGGCTTCCTGCCCAGGAAGGAGCAGGCTGCGCGAGGCTGGGAGACGCCACTGGCGCCTTCCTGGCCTCAGCTCCGCTCCTGCCTTGCCTTTGCACCTAGGCCCCAGGCGTCCTTGGGGAGGGCTTTGGGGTCGGTGGCTTGCACAGTGCCAAGGGCTCCAGCAGGAAGAGCTCTGTGCGAGGGAAGGGAAGTGCCAGTGCAGGGCTCCTCCAGTGGTTGCTTGGCCGCCCAGGCTCAGCGCCGCACGGAGTGCACCAAGCTCCCAGGGCCCCTGGCTGGGGTCTGCAGCCCCGCACACCCGGAGACTGACTCCCTGGGAGTCCAGCAGCTGCCTCACACACGTAGCTTCCCTAGCGCTCTCCTCCCCAGCAGAGACGTGTGCAGCTGGTTGGGGCCTGCCCCTGCGTGCCTGGGCTCCCGCGCACAGCCCCAGCTCAGGGCAAGCAGCCCCTGAGCCAAGACCTGCAGGAGGCGCAGAGCGCCCCCACCTGGAAGCCGAGTGAACAGCTGGCGGGGAGGCGAGCCTCCTCGAGGAAAGAAGAGGCAGCCCAGCCTCGTTTGGCTCAAGCCCTACTTGGCTGGAGCCGAGTGCGCCTCCAGGACGGCAGAGCTCCAGCTCTGCTCAGAGGCCCGTTCTGGCAGAGTTGCTGGCGCGAGGCTGCTCTGCCCTGGGCGAGCCTTGCCCAGACTTGCCTCGCTGCTAGGCTTCCTGCCCAGGAAGGAGCAGGCTGCGCGAGGCTGGGAGACGCCACTGGCGCCTTCCTGGCCTCAGCTCCGCTCCTGCCTTGCCTTTGCACCTAGGCCCCAGGCGTCCTTGGGGAGGGCTTAGGGGCCGGTGGCTTGCACACTGCCAAGGGCTCCAGCATGAAGAGCTCTGTGCGAGGGAAGGGAAGGGCCAGTGCAGGGCTCCTCCAGCGGTTGCTTGGCCGCCCAGGCTCAGCGCCGCTCGGAGTGCCCCAGGCTCCCAGGGCCCCTGGCTGGGGTCTGCAGCCCCGCACACACGGAGGCTGACTCCCTGGGAGTCCAGAAGCTGCCTCACACACGTAGCTTCCCTAGCGCTCTCCTCCCCAGCAGAGACGTGTGCAGCTGGTTGGGGCCTGCCCCTGCGTGCCTGGGCTCCCGCCCACAGCCCCAGCTCAGGGCAAGCAGCCCCTGAGCCAAGACCTGCAGGAGGCGCAGAGCGCCCCCACCTGGAAGCCGAGTGAACAGCTGGCGGGGAGGCGAGCCTCCTCGAGGGAAGAAGAGGCAGCCCAGCCTCGTTTGGCTCAAGCCCTACTTGGCTGGAGCCGAGTGCGCCTCCAGGACGGCAGAGCTCCAGCTCTGCTCAGAGGCCCGTTCTGGCAGAGTTGCTGGCGCGAGGCTGCTCTGCCCTGGGCGAGCCTTGCCCAGACTTGCCTCGCTGCTAGGCTTCCTGCCCAGGAAGGAGCAGGCTGCGCGAGGCTGGGAGACGCCACTGGCGCCTTCCTGGCCTCAGCTCCGCTCCTGCCTTGCCTTTGCACCTAGGCCCCAGGCGTCCTTGGGGAGGGCTTAGGGGCCGGTGGCTTGCACACTGCCAAGGGCTCCAGCATGAAGAGCTCTGTGCGAGGGAAGGGAAGGGCCAGTGCAGGGCTCCTCCAGCGGTTGCTTGGCCGCCCAGGCTCAGCGCCGCTCGGAGTGCCCCAGGCTCCCAGGGCCCCTGGCTGGGGTCTGCAGCCCCGCACACACGGAGGCTGACTCCCTGGGAGTCCCGCAGCTGCCTCACACACGTAGCTTCCCTAGCGCTCTCCTCCCCAGCAGAGACGTGTGCAGCTGGTTGGGGCCTGCCCCTGCGTGCCTGGGCTCCCGCGCACAGCCCCAGCTCAGGGCAAGCAGCCCCTGAGCCAAGACCTGCAGGAGGCGCAGAGCGCCCCCACCTGGAAGCCGAGTGAACAGCTGGCGGGGAGGCGAGCCTCCTCGCGGGAAGAAGAGGCAGCCCAGCCTCGTTTGGCTCAAGCCCTACTTGGCTGGAGCCGAGTGCGCCTCCAGGACGGCAGAGCTCCAGCTCTGCTCAGAGGCCCGTTCTGGCAGAGTTGCTGGCGCGAGGCTGCTCTGCCCTGGGCGAGCCTTGCCCAGACTTGCCTCGCTGCTAGGCTTCCTGCCCAGGAAGGAGCAGGCTGCGCGAGGCTGGGAGACGCCACTGGCGCCTTCCTGGCCTCAGCTCCGCTCCTGCCTTGCCTTTGCACCTAGGCCCCAGGCGTCCTTGGGGAGGGCTTAGGGGCCGGTGGCTTGCACACTGCCAAGGGCTCCAGCAGGAAGAGCTCTGTGCGAGGGAAGGGAAGGGCCAGTGCAGGGCTCCTCCAGCGGTTGCTTGGCCGCCCAGGCTCAGCGCCGCTCGGAGTGCCCCAGGCTCCCAGGGCCCCTGGCTGGGGTCTGCAGCCCCGCACACCCGGAGGCTGACTCCCTGGGCCCCCAGCAGCTGCCTCACACACGTAGCTTCCCTAGCGCTCTCCTCCCCAGCAGAGACGTGTGCAGCTGGTTGGGGCCTGCCCCTGCGTGCCTGGGCTCCTGCGCACAGCCCCAGCTCAGGGCAAGCAGCCCCTGAGCCAAGACCTGCAGGAGGCGCAGAGCGCCCCCACCTGGAAGCCGAGTGAACAGCTGGCGGGGAGGCGAGCCTCCTCGAGGGAAGAAGAGGCAGCACAGCCTCGTTTGGCTCAAGCCCTACTTGGCTGGAGCCGAGTGCGCCTCCAGGACGGCAGAGCTCCAGCTCTGCTCAGAGGCCCGTTCTGGCAGAGTTGCTGGCGCGAGGCTGCTCTGCCCTGGGCGAGCCTTGCCCAGACTTGCCTCGCTGCTAGGCTTCCTGCCCAGGAAGGAGTAGGCTTCGCGAGGCTGGGAGACGCCACTGGCGCCTTCCTGGCCTCAGCTCCGTTCCTGCCTTGCCTTTGCACCTAGGCCCCAGGCGTCCTTAGGGAGGGCTTAGGGGCCGGTGGCTTGCACACTGCCAAGTGCTCCAGCAGGAAGAGCTCTGTGCGAGGGAAGGGAAGGGCCAGTGCAGGGCTCCTCCAGCGGTTGCTTGGCCGCCCAGGCTCAGCGCCGCACGGAGTGCACCAGGCTCCCAGGGCCCCTGGCTGGGGTCTGCAGCCCCGCACACCCGGAGGCTGACTCCCTGGGAGTCCAGCAGCTGCCTCACACACGTAGCTTCCCTAGCGCTCTCCTCCCCAGCAGAGACGTGTGCAGCTGGTTGGGGCCTGCCCCTGCGTGCCTGGGCTCCCGCCCACAGCCCCAGCTCAGGGCAAGCAGCCCCTGAGCCAAGACCTGCAGGAGGCGCAGAGCGCCCCCACCTGGAAGCCGAGTGAACAGCTGGCGGGGAGGCGAGCCTCCTCAAGGGAAGAAGAGGCAGCCCAGCCTCGTTTGGCTCAAGCCCTACTTGGCTGGAGCCGAGTGCGCCTCCAGGACGGCAGAGCTCCAGCTCTGCTCAGAGGCCCGTTCTGGCAGAGTTGCTGGCGCGAGGCTGCTCTGCCCTGGGCGAGCCTTGCCCAGACTTGCCTCGCTGCTAGGCTTCCTGCCCAGGAAGGAGCAGGCTGCGCGAGGCTGGGAGACGCCACTGGCGCCTTCCTGGCCTCAGCTCCGCTCCTGCCTTGCCTTTGCACCTAGGCCCCAGGCGTCCTTGGGGAGGGCTTAGGGGCCGGTGGCTTGCAGAGTGCCAAGGGCTCCAGCAGGAAGAGCTCTGTGCGAGGGAAGGGAAGGGCCAGTGCAGGGCTCCTCCAGCGGTGGCTTGGCCGCCCAGACTCAGCGCCGCACGGAGTGCCCCAGGCTCCCAGGGCCCCTGGCTGGGGTCTGCAGCCCCGCACACCCGGAGGCTGACTCCCTGGGAGTCCAGCAGCTGCCTCACACACGTAGCTTCCCTAGCGCTCTCCTCCCCAGCAGAGACGTGTGCAGCTGGTTGGGGCCTGCCCCTGCGTGCCTGGGCTCCCGCCCACAGCCCCAGCTCAGGGCAAGCAGCCCCTGAGCCAAGACCTGCAGGAGGCGCAGAGCGCCCCCACCTGGAAGCCGAGTGAACAGCTGGCGGGGAGGCGAGCCTCCTCGAGGGAAGAAGAGGCAGCCCAGCCTCGTTTGGCTCAAGCCCTACTTGGCTGGAGCCGAGTGCGCCTCCAGGACGGCAGAGCTCCAGCTCTGCTCAGAGGCCCGTTCTGGCAGAGTTGCTGGCGCGAGGCTGCTCTGCCCTGGGCGAGCCTTGCCCAGACTTGCCTCGCTGCTAGGCTTCCTGCCCAGGAAGGAGCAGGCTGCGCGAGGCTGGGAGACGCCACTGGCGCCTTCCTGGCCTCAGCTCCGCTCCTGCCTTGCCTTTGCACCTAGGCCCCAGGCGTCCTTGGGGAGGGCTTAGGGGCCGGTGGCTTGCACACTGCCAAGGGCTCCAGCAGGAAGAGCTCTGTGCGAGGGAAGGGAAGGGCCAGTGCAGGGCTCCTCCAGCGGTTGCTTGGCCGCCCAGGCTCAGCGCCGCTCGGAGTGCCCCAGGCTCCCAGGGCCCCTGGCTGGGGTCTGCAGCCCCGCACACCCGGAGGCTGACTCCCTGGGCCCCCAGCAGCTGCCTCACACACGTAGCTTCCCTAGCGCTCTCCTCCCCAGCAGAGACGTGTGCAGCTGGTTGGGGCCTGCCCCTGCGTGCCTGGGCTCCTGCGCACAGCCCCAGCTCAGGGCAAGCAGCCCCTGAGCCAAGACCTGCAGGAGGCGAAGAGCGCCCCCAACTGGAAGCCGAGTGAACAGCTGGCGGGGAGGCGAGCCTCCTCGAGGGAAGAAGAGGCAGCACAGCCTCGTTTGGCTGAAGCCCTACTTGGCTGGAGCCGAGTGCGCCTCCAGGACGGCAGAGCTCCAGCTCTGCTCAGAGGCCCGTTCTGGCAGAGTTGCTGGCGCGAGGCTGCTCTGCCCTGGGCGAGCCTTGCCCAGACTTGCCTCGCTGCTAGGCTTCCTGCCCAGGAAGGAGCAGGCTGCGCGAGGCTGGGAGACGACACTGGCGCCTTCCTGGCCTCAGCTCCGCTCCTGCCTTGCCTTTGCACCTAGGCCCGAGGCGTCCTAAGGGAGGGCTTAGGGGCCGGTGGCTTGCAGAGTGCCAAGGGCTCCAGCAGGAAGAGCTCTGTGCGAGGGAAGGGAAGGGCCAGTGCAGGGCTCCTCCAGCGGTTGCTTGGCCGCCCAGGCTCAGCACCGCACGGAGTGCACCAGGCTCCCAGGGGCCCTGGCTGGGGTCTGCAGCCCCGCACACCCGGAGGCTGACTCCCTGGGCGCCCAGCAGCTGCCTCACACACGTAGCTTCCCTAGCGCTCTCCTCCCCAGCAGAGACGTGTGCAGCTGGTTGGGGCCTGCCCCTGCATGCCTGGGCTCCCGCGCACAGCCCCAGCTCAGGGCAAGCAGCCCCTGAGCCAAGACCTGCAGGAGCCTCAGAGCGCCCCCACCTGGAAGCCGAGTGAACAGCTGGCGGGGAGGCGAGCCTCCTCGAGGGAAGAAGAGGCAGCCGAGCCTCGTTTGGCTCAAGCCCTACTTGGCTGGAGCCGAGTGCGCCTCCAGGACGGCAGAGCTCCAGCTCTGCTCAGAGGCCCGTTCTGGCAGAGTTGCTGGCGCGAGGCTGCTCTGCCCTGGGCGAGCCTTGCCCAGACTTGCCTCGCTGCTAGGCTTCCTGCCCAGGAAGGAGCAGGCTGCGCGAGGCTGGGAGACGCCACTGGCGCCTTCCTGGCCTCAGCTCCGCTCCTGCCTTGCCTTTGCACCTAGGCCCCAGGCGTCCTTGGGGAGGGCTTAGGGGCCGGTGGCTTGCACACTGCCAAGGGCTCCAGCAGGAAGAGCTCTGTGCGAGGGAAGGGAAGGGCCAGTGCAGGGCTCCTCCAGCGGTTGCTTGGCCGCCCAGGCTCAGCGCCGCTCGGAGTGCCCCAGGCTCCCAGGGCCCCTGGCTGGGGTCTGCAGCCCCGCACACCCGGAGGCTGACTGCCTGGGCGCCCAGCAGCTGCCTCACACACGTAGCTTCCCTAGCGCTCTCCTCCCCAGCAGAGACGTGTGCAGCTGGTTGGGGCCTGCCCCTGCGTGCCTGGGCTCCCGCGCACAGCCCCAGCTCAGGGCAAGCAGCCCCTGAGCCAAGCCCTGCAGGAGGCGCAGAGCGCCCCCACCTGGAAGCCGAGTGAACAGCTGGAGGGGAGGCGAGCCTCCTCGAGGGAAGAAGAGGCAGCCCAGCCTCGTTTGGCTCAAGCCCTACTTGGCTGGAGCCGAGTGCGCCTCCAGGACGGCAGAGCTCCAGCTCTGCTCAGAGGCCCGTTCTGGCAGAGTTGCTGGCGCGAGGCTGCTCTGCCCTGGGCGAGCCTTGCCCAGACTTGCCTCGCTGCTAGGCTTCCTGCCGAGGAAGGAGCAGGCTGCGCGAGGCTGGGAGACGCCACTGGCGCCTTCCTGGCCTCAGCTCCGCTCCTGCCTTGCCTTTGCACCTAGGCCCCAGGCGTCCTTGGGGAGGGCTTAGGGTTCGGTGGCTTGCACAGTGCCAAGGGCTCCAGCAGGAAGAGCTCTGTGCGAGGGAAGGGAAGGGCCAGTGCAGGGCTCCTACAGCGGTTGCTTGGCCGCCCAGGCTCAGCGCCGCACGGAGTGCACCAGGCTCCCAGGGCTCCTGGCTGGGGTCTGCAGCCCCGCACACCCGGAGGCTGACTCCCTGGGAGTCCAGCAGCTGCCTCACACACGTAGCTTCCCTAGCGCTCTCCTCCCCAGCAGAGACGTGTGCAGCTGGTTGGGGCCTGCCCCTGCGTGCCTGGGCTCCCGCCCACAGCCCCAGCTCAGGGCAAGCAGCCCCTGAGCCAAGACCTGCAGGAGGCGCAGAGCGCCCCCACCTGGAAGCCGAGTGAACAGCTGGCGGGGAGGCGAGCCTCCTCGAGGGAAGAAGAGGCAGCCCAGCCTCGTTTGGCTCAAGCCCTACTTGGCTGGACCCGAGTGCGCCTCCAGGACGGCAGAGCTCCTGCTCTGCTCAGAGGCCCGTTCTGGCAGAGTTGCTGGCGCGAGGCTGCTCTGCCCTGGGCGAGCCTTGCCCAGACTTGCCTGGCTGCTAGGCTTCCTGCTCAGGAAGGAGCAGGCTGCGCGAGGCTGGGAGACGCCACTGGCGCCTTCCTGGCCTCAGCTCCGCTCCTGCCTTGCCTTTGCACCTAGGCCCCAGGCGTCCTTGGGGAGGGCTTAGGGGCCGGTGGCTTGCACACTGCCAAGGGCTCCAGCAGCAAGAGCTCTGTGCGAGGGAAGGGAAGGGCCAGTGCAGGGCTCCTCCAGCGGTTGCTTGGCCGCCCAGGCTCAGCGCCGCTCGGAGTGCCCCAGGCTCCCAGGGCCCCTGGCTGGGGTCTGCAGCCCCGCACACCCGGAGGCTGACTGCCTGGGCGCCCAGCAGCTGCCTCACACACGTAGCTTCCCTAGCGCTCTCCTCCCCAGCAGAGACGTGTGCAGCTGGTTGGGGCCTGCCCCTGCGTGCCTGGGCTCCCGCGCACAGCCCCAGCTCAGGGCAAGCAGCCCCTGAGCCAGACCTGCAGGAGGCGCAGAGCGCCCCCACCTGGAAGCCGAGTGAACAGCTGGAGGGGAGGCGAGCCTCCTCGAGGGAAGAAGAGGCAGCCCAGCCTCGTTTGGCTCAAGCCCTACTTGGCTGGAGCCGAGTGCGCCTCCAGGACGGCAGAGCTCCAGCTCTGCTCAGAGGCCCGTTCTGGCAGAGTTGCTGGCGCGAGGCTGCTCTGCCCTGGGCGAGCATTGCCCAGACTTGCCTCGCTGCTAGGCTTCCTGCCCAGGAAAGAGCAGGCTGCGCGAGGCTGGGAGACGCCACTGGCGCCTTCCTGGCCTCAGCTCCGCTCCTGCCTTGCCTTTGCACCTAGGCCCCAGGCGTCCTTTGGGAGGGCGTAGGGGCCGGTGGCTTGCACAGTGCCAAGGGCTCCAGCAGGAAGAGCTCTGTGCGAGGGAAGGGAAGGGCCAGTGCAGGGCTCCTCCAGCGGTTGCTTGGCCGCCCAGGCTCAGCGCCGCTCGGAGTGCCCCAGGCTGCCAGGGCCCCTGGCTGGGGTCTGCAGCCCCGCAAACTCGGAGGCTGACTCCCTGGGCGCCCAGCAGCTGCCTCACACCCGTAGCTTCCCTAGCGCTCTCCTCCCCAGCAGAGACGTGTGCAGCTGGTTGGGGCCTGCCCCTGCGTGTCTGGGCTCCCGCGCACAGCCCCAGCTCAGGGCAAGCAGCCCCTGAGCCAAGACCTGCAGGAGGCGAAGAGCGCCCCCAACTGGAAGCCGAGTGAACAGCTGGCGGGGAGGCGAGCCTCCTCGAGGGAAGAAGAGGCAGCACAGCCTCGTTTGGCTCAAGCCCTACTTGGCTGGAGCCGAGTGCGCCTCCAGGACGGCAGAGCTCCAGCTCTGCTCAGAGGCCCGTTCTGGCAGAGTTGCTGGCGCGAGGCTGCTCTGCCCTGGGCGAGCCTTGCCCAGACTTGCCTCGCTGCTAGGCTTCCTGCCCAGGAAGGAGCAGGCTGCGCGAGGCTGGGAGACGCCACTGGCGCCTTCCTGGCCTCAGCTCCGCTCCTGCCTTGCCTTTGCACCTAGGCCCCAGGCGTCCTTGGGGAGGGCTTAGGGGTCGGTGGCTTGCACAGTGCCAAGTGCTCCAGCAGGAAGAGCTCTGTGCGAGGGAAGGGAAGTGCCAGTGCAGGGCTCCTCCAGTGGTTGCTTGGCCGCCCAGGCTCAGCGCCGCACGGAGTGCACCAAGCTCCCAGGGCCCCTGGCTGGGGTCTGCAGCCCCGCACACCCGGAGACTGACTCCCTGGGAGTCCAGCAGCTGCCTCACACACGTAGCTTCCCTAGCGCTCTCCTCCCCAGCAGAGACGTGTGCAGCTGGTTGGGGCCTGCCCCTGCGTGCCTGGGCTCCCGCGCACAGCCCCAGCTCAGGGCAAGCAGCCCCTGAGCCAAGACCTGCAGGAGGCGCAGAGCGCCCCCACCTGGAAGCCGAGTGAACAGCTGGCGGGGAGGCGAGCCTCCTCGCGGGAAGAAGAGGCAGCCCAGCCTCGTTTGGCTCAAGCCCTACTTGGCTGGAGCCGAGTGCGCCTCCAGGACGGCAGAGCTCCAGCTCTGCTCAGAGGCCCGTTCTGGCAGAGTTGCTGGCGCGAGGCTGCTCTGCCCTGGGCGAGCCTTGCCCAGACTTGCCTCGCTGCTAGGCTTCCTGCCCAGGAAGGAGCAGGCTGCGCGAGGCTGGAAGACGCCACAGGCGCCTTCCTGGCCTCAGCTCCGCTCCTGCCTTGCCTTTGCACCTAGGCCCCAGGCGTCCTTGGGGAGGGCTTAGGGGCCGGTGGCTTGCACACTGCCAAGGGCTCCAGCATGAAGAGCTCTGTGCGAGGGAAGGGAAGGGCCAGTGCAGGGCTCCTCCAGCGGTTGCTTGGCCGCCCAGGCTCAGCGCCGCTCGGAGTGCCCCAGGCTCCCAGGGCCCCTGGCTGGGGTCTGCAGCCCCGCACACACGGAGGCTGACTCCCTGGGAGTCCAGCAGCTGCCTCACACACGTAGCTTCCCTAGCGCTCTCCTCCCCAGCAGAGACGTGTGCAGCTGGTTGGGGCCTGCCCCTGCGTGCCTGGGCTCCCGCGCACAGCCCCAGCTCAGGGCAAGCAGCCCCTGAGCCAAGACCTGCAGGAGGCGCAGAGCGCCCCCACCTGGAAGCCGAGTGAACAGCTGGCGGGGAGGCGAGCCTCCTCGAGGGAAGAAGAGGCAGCCCAGCCTCGTTTGGCTCAAGCCCTACTTGGCTGGAGCCGAGTGCGCCTCCAGGACGGCAGAGCTCCAGCTCTGCTCAGAGGCCCGTTCTGGCAGAGTTGCTGGCGCGAGGCTGCTCTGCCCTGGGCGAGCCTTGCCCAGACTTGCCTCGCTGCTAGGCTTCCTGCCCAGGAAGGAGCAGGCTGCGCGAGGCTGGGAGACGCCACTGGCGCCTTCCTGGCCTCAGCTCCGCTCCTGCCTTGCCTTTGCACCTAGGCCCCAGGCGTCCTTGGGGAGGGCTTAGGGGCCGGTGGCTTGCACACTGCCAAGGGCTCCAGCAGGAAGAGCTCTGAGCGAGTGAAGGGAAGGGCCAGTGCAGGGCTCCTCCAGCGGTTGCTTGGCCGCTCAGGCTCAGCGTCGCTCGGAGTGCCCCAGGCTCCCAGGGCCCCTGGCTGGGGTCTGCAGCCCCGCACACCCGGAGGCTGACTGCCTGGGCGCCCAGCGGCTGCCTCACACACGTAGCTTCCCTAGCGCTCTCCTCCCCAGCAGAGACGTGTGCAGCTGGTTGGGGCCTGCCCCTGCGTGCCTGGGCTCCCGCGCACAGCCGCAACTCAGGGCAAGCAGCCCCTGAGCCAAGACCTGCAGGAGGCGCAGAGCGCCCCCACCTGGAAGCCGAGTGAACAGCTGGAGGGGAGGCGAGCCTCCTCGAGGGAAGAAGAGGCAGCCCAGCCTCGTTTGGCTCAAGCCCTACTTGGCTGGAGCCGAGTGCGCCTCCAGGACGGCAGAGCTCCAGCTCTGCTCAGAGGCCCGTTCTGGCAGAGTTGCTGGCGCGAGGCTGCTCTGCCCTGGGCGAGCCTTGCCCAGACTTGCCTCGCTGCTAGGCTTCCTGCCCAAGAAGGAGCAGGCTGCGCGAGGCTGGGAGACGCCACTGGCGCCTTCCTGGCCTCAGCTCCGCTCCTGCCTTGCCTTTGCACCTAGGCCCCAGGCGTCCTTGGGGAGGGCTTAGGGGCCGGTGGCTTGCACACTGCCAAGGGCTCCAGCAGGAAGAGCTCTGTGCGAGGGAAGGGAAGGGCCAGTGCAGGGCTCCTCCAGCGGTTGCTTGGCCGCCCAGGCTCAGCGCCGCTCGGAGTGCCCCAGGCTCCCAGGGCCCCTGGCTGGGGTCTGCAGCCCCGCACACCCGGAGGCTGACTCCCTGGGCCCCCAGCAGCTGCCTCACACACGTAGCTTCCCTAGCGCTCTCCTCCCCAGCAGAGACGTGTGCAGCTGGTTGGGGCCTGCCCCTGCGTGCCTGGGCTCCTGCGCACAGCCCCAGCTCAGGGCAAGCAGCCCCTGAGCCAAGACCTGCAGGAGGCGAAGAGCGCCCCCAACTGGAAGCCGAGTGAAGAGCTGGCGGGGAGGCGAGCCTCCTCGAGGGAAGAAGAGGCAGCACAGCCTCGTTTGGCTCAAGCCCTACTTGGCTGGAGCCGAGTGCGCCTCCAGGACGGCAGAGCTCCTGCTCTGCTCAGAGGCCCGTTCTGGCAGAGTTGCTGGCGCGAGGCTGCTCTGCCCTGGGCGAGCCTTGCCCAGACTTGCCTCGCTGCTAGGCTTCCTGCCCAAGAAGGAGCAGGCTGCGCGAGGCTGGGAGACGCCACTGGCGCCTTCCTGGCCTCAGCTCCGCTCCTGCCTTGCCTTTGCACCTAGGCCCCAGGCGTCCTTGGGGAGGGCTTAGGGGCCGGTGGCTTGCACACTGCCAAGGGCTCCAGCAGGAAGAGCTCTGTGCGAGGGAAGGGAAGGGCCAGTGCAGGGCTCCTCCAGCGGTTGCTTGGCCGCCCAGGCTCAGCGCCGCTCGGAGTGCCCCAGGCTCCCAGGGCCCCTGGCTGGGGTCTGCAGCCCCGCACACCCGGAGGCTGACTCCCTGGGCCCCCAGCAGCTGCCTCACACACGTAGCTTCCCTAGCGCTCTCCTCCCCAGCAGAGACGTGTGCAGCTGGTTGGGGCCTGCCCCTGCGTGCCTGGGCTCCTGCGCACAGCCCCAGCTCAGGGCAAGCAGCCCCTGAGCCAAGACCTGCAGGAGGCGAAGAGCGCCCCCAACTGGAAGCCGAGTGAAGAGCTGGCGGGGAGGCGAGCCTCCTCGAGGGAAGAAGAGGCAGCACAGCCTCGTTTGGCTCAAGCCCTACTTGGCTGGAGCCGAGTGCGCCTCCAGGACGGCAGAGCTCCTGCTCTGCTCAGAGGCCCGTTCTGGCAGAGTTGCTGGCGCGAGGCTGCTCTGCCCTGGGCGAGCCTTGCCCAGACTTGCCTCGCTGCTAGGCTTCCTGCCCAGGAAGGAGCAGGCTGCGCGAGGCTGGGAGACGCCACTGGCGCCTTCCTGGCCTCAGCTCCGCTCCTGCCTTGCCTTTGCACCTAGGCCCCATGCGTCCTAAGGGAGGGCTTAGGGGCCGGTGGCTTGCACACTGCCAAGGGCTCCAGCAGGAAGAGCTCTGTGCGAGGGAAGGGAAGGGCCAGTGCAGGGCTCCTCCAGCGGTTGCTTGGCCGCCCAGGCTCAGCGCCGCACGGAGTGCACCAGGCTCCCAGGGCCCGTGGCTGGGGTCTGCAGCCCCGCACACCCGGAGGCTGACTCCCTGGGCGCCCAGCAGCTGCCTCACACACGTAGCTTCCCTAGCGCTCTCCTCCCCAGCAGAGACGTGTGCAGCTGGTTGGGGCCTGCCCCTGCGTGCCTGGGCTCCCGCGCACAGCCCCAGCTCAGGGCAAGCAGCCCCTGAGCCAAGACCTGCAGGAGCCGCTGAGCGCCCCCACCTGGAAGCCGAGTGAACAGGTGGCGGGGAGGCGAGCCTCCTCGAGGGAAGAAGAGGCAGCCGAGCCTCGTTTGGCTCAAGCCCTACTTGGCTGGAGCCGAGTGTGCCTCCAGGACGGCAGAGCTCCAGCTCTGCTCAGAGGCCCGTTCTGGCAGAGTTGCTGGCGCGAGGCTGCTCTGCCCTGGGCGAGCCTTGCCCAGACTTGCCTCGCTGCTAGGCTTCCTGCCCAGGAAGGAGCAGGCTGCGCGAGGCTGGGAGACGCCACTGGCGCCTTCCTGGCCTCAGCTCCGCTCCTGCCTTGCCTTTGCACCTAGGCCCCAGGCGTCCTTGGGGAGGGCTTAGGGGTCGGTGGCTTGCACAGTGCCAAGGGCTCCAGCAGGAGGAGCTCTGTTCGAGGGAAGGGAAAGGCCAGTGCAGGGCTCCTCCAGCGGTTGCTTGGCCGCCCAGGCTCAGCGCCGCACGGAGTGCACCAGGCTCCCAGGGCCCCTGGCTGGGGTCTGCAGCCCCGCACACCCGGAGGCTGACTACCTGGGAGTCCAGCAGCTGCCTCACACACGTAGCTTCCCTAGCGCTCTCCTCCCCAGCAGAGACGTGTGCAGCTGGTTGGGGCCTGCCCCTGCGTGCCTGGGCTCCCGCGCACAGCCCCAGCTCAGGGCAAGCAGCCCCTGAGCCAAGACCTGCAGGAGGCGCAGAGCGCCCCCACCTGGAAGCCGAGTGAACAGCTGGCGGGGAGGCGAGCCTCCTCGAGGGAAGAAGAGGCAGCCCAGCCTCGTTTGGCTCAAGCCCTACTTGGCTGGAGCCGAGTGCGCCTCCAGGACGGCAGAGCTCCAGCTCTGCTCAGAGGCCCGTTCTGGCAGAGTTGCTGGCGCGAGGCTGCTCTGCCCTGGGCGAGCCTTGCCCAGACTTGCCTCGCTGCTAGGCTTCCTGCCCAGGAAGGAGCAGGCTGCGCGAGGCTGGGAGACGCCACTGGCGCCTTCCTGGCCTCAGCTCCGCTCCTGCCTTGCCTTTGCACCTAGGCCCCAGGCGTCCTTGGGGAGGGCTTAGGGGCCGGTGGCTTGCACACTGCCAAGGGCTCCAGCAGGAAGAGCTCTGTGCGAGGGAAGGGAAGGGCCAGTGCAGGGCTCCTCCAGCGGTTGCTTGGCCGCCCAGGCTCAGCGCCGCACGGAGTGCACCAGGCTCCCAGGGCCCGTGGCTGGGGTCTGCAGCCCCGCACACCCGGAGGCTGACTCCCTGGGAGTCCAGCAGCTGCCTCACACACGTAGCTTCCCTAGCGCTCTCCTCCCCAGCAGAGACGTGTGCAGCTGGTTGGGGCCTGCCCCTGCGTGCCTGGGCTCCCGCCCACAGCCCCAGCTCAGGGCAAGCAGCCCCTGAGCCAAGACCTGCAGGAGGCGCAGAGCGCCCCCACCTGGAAGCCGAGTGAACAGCTGGAGGGGAGGCGAGCCTCCTCGAGGGAAGAAGAGGCAGCCCAGCCTCGTTTGGCTCAAGCCCTACTTGGCTGGAGCCGAGTGCGCCTCCAGGACGGCAGAGCTCCAGCTCTGCTCAGAGGCCCGTTCTGGCAGAGTTGCTGGCGCGAGGCTGCTCTGCCCTGGGCGAGCCTTGCCCAGACTTGCCTGGCTGCTAGGCTTCCTGCCCAGGAAGGAGCAGGCTGCGCGAGGCTGGGAGACGCCACTGGCGCCTTCCTGGCCTCAGCTCCGCTCCTGCCTTGCCTTTGCACCTAGGCCCCAGGCGTCCTTGGGGAGGGCTTAGGGGCCGGTGGCTTGCACACTGCCAAGGGCTCCAGCAGGAAGAGCTCTGTGCGAGGGAAGGGAAGGGCCAGTGCAGGGCTCCTCCAGCGGTTGCTTGGCCGCCCAGGCTCAGCGCCGCCCGGAGTGCACCAGGCTCCCAGGGCCCCTGGCTGGGGTCTGCAGCCCCGCACACCCGGAGGCTGACTCCCTGGGAGTCCAGCAGCTGCCTCACACACGTAGCTTCCCTAGCGCTCTCCTCCCCAGCAGAGACGTGTGCAGCTGGTTGTGGCCTGCCCCTGCGTGCCTGGGCTCCCGCCCACAGCCCCAGCTCAGGGCAAGCAGCCCCTGAGCCAAGACCTGCAGGAGGCGCAGAGCGCCCCCACCTGGAAGCCGAGTGAACAGCTGGCGGGGAGGCGAGCCTCCTGGAGGGAAGAAGAGGCAGCCCAGCCTCGTTTGGCTCAAGCCCTACTTGGCTGGAGCCGAGTGCGCCTCCAGGACGGCAGAGCTCCAGCTCTGCTCAGAGGCCCGTTCTGGCAGAGTTGCTGGCGCGAGGCTGCTCTGCCCTGGGCGAGCCTTGCCCAGACTTGCCTGGCTGCTAGGCTTCCTGCCCAGGAAGGAGCAGGCTGCGCGTGGCTGGGAGACGCCACTGGCGCCTTCCTGGCCTCAGCTCCGCTCCTGCCTTGCCTTTGCACCTAGGCCCCAGGCGTCCTTGGGGAGGGCTTAGGGGCCGGTGGCTTGCACACTGCCAAGGGCTCCAGCAGGAAGAGCTCTGTGCGAGGGAAGGGAAGGGCCAGTGCAGGGCTCCTCCAGCGGTTGCTTGGCCGCCCAGGCTCAGCGCCGCACGGAGTGCACCAGGCTCCCAGGGCCCCTGGCTGGGGTCTGCAGCCCCGCACACCCGGAGGCTGACTCCCTGGGAGTCCAGCAGCTGCCTCACACACGTAGCTTCCCTAGCGCTCTCCTCCCCAGCAGAGACGTGTGCAGCTGGTTGTGGCCTGCCCCTGCGTGCCTGGGCTCCCGCCCACAGCCCCAGCTCAGGGCAAGCAGCCCCTGAGCCAAGACCTGCAGGAGGCGCAGAGCGCCCCCACCTGGAAGCCGAGTGAACAGCTGGCGGGGAGGCGAGCCTCCTCGAGGGAAGAAGAGGCAGCCCAGCCTCGTTTGGCTCAAGCCCTACTTGGCTGGAGCCGAGTGCGCCTCCAGGACGGCAGAGCTCCAGCTCTGCTCAGAGGCCCGTTCTGGCAGAGTTGCTGGCGCGAGGCTGCTCTGCCCTGGGCGAGCCTTGCCCAGACTTGCCTCGCTGCTAGGCTTCCTGCCCAGGAAGGAGCAGGCTGCGCGAGGCTGGGAGACGCCACTGGCGCCTTCCTGGCCTCAGCTCCGCTCCTGCCTTGCCTTTGCACCTAGGCCCCAGGCGTCCTTGGGGAGGGCTTAGGGGTCGGTGGCTTGCACACTGCCAAGGGCTCCAGCAGGAAGAGCTCTGTGCGAGGGAAGGGAAGGGCCAGTGCAGGGCTCCTCCAGCGGTTGCTTGGCCGCCCAGGCTCAGCGCCGCACGGAGTGCACCAGGCTCCCAGGGCCCCTGGCTGGGGTCTGCAGCCCCGCACACCCGGAGGCTGACTACCTGGGAGTCCAGCAGCTGCCTCACACGCGTAGCTTCCCTAGCGCTCTCCTCCCCAGCAGAGACGTGTGCAGCTGGTTGGGGCCTTCCCCTGCGTGCCTGGGCTCCCGCCCACAGCCCCAGCTCATGGCAAGCAGCCCCTGAACCAAGACCTGCAGGAGGCGCAGAGCGCCCCCACCTGGAAGCCGAGTGAACAGCTGGCGGGGAGGCGAGCCTCCTCGAGGGAAGAAGACGCAGCCCAGCCTCGTTTGGCTCAAGCCCTACTTGGCTGGAGCCGAGTGCGCCTCCAGGAAGGCAGAGCTCCAGCTCTGCTCAGAGGCCCGTTCTGGCAGAGTTGCTGGCGCGAGGCTGCTCTGCCCTGGGCGAGCCTTGCCCAGACTTGCCTCGCTGCTAGGCTTCCTGCCCAGGAAGGAGCAGGCTGCGCGAGGCTGGGAGACGCCACTGGCGCCTTCCTGGCCTCAGCTCCGCTCCTGCCTTGCCTTTGCACCTAGGCCCCAGGCGTCCTTGGGGAGGGCTTAGTGGCCGGTGGCTTGCAGAGTGCCAAGGGCTCCAGCAGGAAGAGCTCTGTGCGAGGGAAGGGAAGGGCCAGTGCAGGGCTCCTCCAGCGATTGCTTGGCCGCCCAGGCTCAGCGCCGCACGGAGTGCACCAGGCTCCCAGGGCCCGTGGCTGGGGTCTGCAGCCCCGCACACCCGGAGGCTGACTCCCTGGGCGCCCAGCAGCTGCCTCACACACGTAGCTTCCCTAGCGCTCTCCTCCCCAGCAGAGACGTGTGCAGCTGGTTGGGGCCTGCCCCTGCGTGCCTGGGTTCCTGTGCACAGCCCCAGCTCAGGGCAAGCAGCCCCTGAGCCAAGACCTGCAGGAGGCGCAGAGCGCCCCCACCTGGAAGCCGAGTGAACATCTGGCGGGGAGGCGAGCCTCCTCGAGGGAAGAAGAGGCAGCCCAGCCTCGTTTGGCTCAAGCCCTACTTGGCTGGAGCCGAGTGCGCCTCCAGGACGGCAGAGCTCCAGCTCTGCTCAGAGGCCCGATCTGGCAGAGTTGCTGGCGCGAGGCTGCTCTGCCCTGGGCGAGCCTTGCCCAGACTTGCCCCCCTGCTAGGCTTCCTGCCCAGGAAAGAGCAGGCTGCGCGAGGCTGGGAGACGCCACTGGCGCCTTCCTGGCCTCAGCTCCGCTCCTGCCTTGCCTTTGCACCTAGGCCCCAGGCGTCCTTGGGGAGGGCTTAGGGGCCAGTGGCTTGCACACTGCCAAGGGCTCCAGCAGGAAGAACTCTGTGCGAGGGAAGGGAAGGGCTAGTGCAGGGCTCCTCCAGCGGTTGCTTCGCCGCCCAGACTCAGCGCTGCACGGAGTGCACCAGGCTCCCAGTGCCCCTGGCTGTGGTCTGCAGCCCCGCACACCCGGAGGCTGACTCCCTGGGCGCCCAGCAGCTGCCTCACACACGTAGCTTCCCTAGCGCTCTCCTCCCCAGCAGAGACGTGTGCAGCTGGTTGGGGCCTGCCCCTGCGTGCCTGGGCTCCCACGCACAGCCCCAGCTCAGGGCAAGCAGCCCCTCAGCTAAGACCTGCAGGAGGCGCAGAGCGCCCCACCTGGAAGCCGAGTGAACAGCTGGAGGGGAGGCGAGCCTCCTCGAGGGAACAAGAGGCAGCACAGCCTCGTTTGGCTCAAGCCCTACTTGGCTGGAGCCGAGTGCGCCTCCAGGACGGCAGAGCTCCAGCTCTGCTCAGAGGCCCGTTCTGGCAGAGTTGCTGGCGCGAGGCTGCTCTGCCCTGGGCGAGCCTTGCCCAGACTTGCCTCGGTGCTAGGCTTCCTGCCCAGGAAGGAGCAGGCTGCGCGAGGCTGGGAGACGCCACTGGCGCCTTCCTGGCCTCAGCTCCGCTCCTGCCTTGCCTTTGCACCTAGGCCCCAGGCGTCCTTGGGGAGGGCTTAGGGGCCGGTGGCTTGCACAGTGCCAAGGGCTCCAGCAGGAAGAGCTCTGTGCGAGGGAAGGGAAGGGCCAGTGCAGGGCTCCTCCAGCGGTTGCTTGGCCGCCCAGGCTCAGCGCCGCTCGGAGTGCCCCAGGCTCCCAGGGCCCCTGGCTGCGGTCTGCAGCCCCGCACACCCGGAGGCTGACTCCCTGGGCGCCCAGCAGCTGCCTCACACACGTAGCTTCCCTAGCGCTCTCCTCCCCAGCAGAGACGTGTGCAGCTGGTTGGGGCCTGCCCCTGCGTGCCTGGGCTCCCGCGCACAGCCCCAGCTCAGGGCAAGCAGCCCTTGAGCCAAGACCTGCAGGAGGCGAAGAGCGCCCCCAACTGGAAGCCGAGTGAACAGCTGGCGGGGAGGCGAGCCTCCTCGAGGGAAGAAGAGGCAGCCCAGCCTCGTTTGGCTCAAGCCCTACTTGGCTGGAGCCGAGTGCGCCTCCAGGACGGCAGAGCTCTAGCTCTGCTCAGAGGCCCGATCTGGCAGAGTTGCTTGCGCGAGGCTGCTCTGCCCTGGGCGAGCCTTGCCCAGACTTGCCTCGCTGCTAGGCTTCCTGCCCAGGAAGGAGCAGGCTGCGCTCGGCTGGGAGACGCCACTGGCGCCTTCCTGGCCTCAGCTCCGCTCCTGCCTTGCCTTTGCACCTAGGCCCCAGGCGTCCTTGGGGAGGGCTTAGGGGCCGGTGGCTTGCACACTGCCAAGGGCTCCAGCAGGAAGAGCTCTGTGCGAGGGAAGGGAAGGGCCAGTGCAGGGCTCCTCCAGCGGTTGCTTGGCCGCCCAGGCTCAGCGCCGCTCGGAGTGCCCCAGGCTCCCAGGGCCCCTGGCTGGGGTCTGCAGCCCCGCACACCCGGAGGCTGACTCCCTGGGCGCCCAGCAGCTGCCTCACACACGTAGCTTCCCTAGCGCTCTCCTCCCCAGCAGAGACGTGTGCAGCTGGTTGGGGCCTTCCCCTGCGTGCCTGGGCTCCCGCGCACAGCCCCAGCTCAGGGCAAGCAGCCCCTGAGCTAAGACCTGCAGGAGGCGCAGAGCGCCCCCACCTGGAAGCCGAGTGAACAGCTGGAGGGGAGGCGAGCCTCCTCGAGGGAAGAAGAGGCAGCCCAGCCTCGTTTGGCTCAAGCCCTACTTGGCTGGAGCCGAGTGCGCCTCCAGGACGGCAGAGCTCCAGCTCTGCTCAGAGGCCCGTTCTGGCAGAGTTGCTGGCGCGAGGCTGCTCTGCCCTGGGCGAGCCTTGCCCAGACTTGCCTCGGTGCTAGGCTTCCTGCCCAGGAAGGAGCAGGCTGCGCGAGGCTGGGAGACGCCACTGGCGCCTTCCTGGCCTCAGCTCCGCTCCTGCCTTGCCTTTGCACCTAGGCCCCAGGCGTCCTTGGGGAGGGCTTAGGGGCCGGTGGCTTGCACAGTGCCAAGGGCTCCAGCAGGAAGAGCTCTGTGCGAGGGAAGGGAAGGGCCAGTGCAGGGCTCCTCCAGCGGTTGCTTGGCCGCCCAGGCTCAGCGCCGCTCGGAGTGCCCCAGGCTCCCAGGGCCCCTGGCTGCGGTCTGCAGCCCCGCACACCCGGAGGCTGACTCCCTGGGCGCCCAGCAGCTGCCTCACACACGTAGCTTCCCTAGCGCTCTCCTCCCCAGCAGAGACGTGTGCAGCTGGTTGGGGCCTGCCCCTGCGTGCCTGGGCTCCTGCGCACAGCCCCAGCTCAGGGCAAGCAGCCCCTGAGCCAAGACCTGCAGGAGGCGAAGAGCGCCCCCAACTGGAAGCCGAGTGAACAGCTGGCGGGGAGGCGAGCCTCCTGGAGGGAAGAAGAGGCAGCCCAGCCTCGTTTGGCTCAAGCCCTACTTGGCTGGAGCCGAGTGCGCCTCCAGGACGGCAGAGCTCTAGCTCTGCTCAGAGGCCCGATCTGGCAGAGTTGCTTGCGCGAGGCTGCTCTGCCCTGGGCGAGCCTTGCCCAGACTTGCCTCGCTGCTAGGCTTCCTGACCAGGAAGGAGCTGGCTGCGCGAGGCTGGGAGACGCCACTGGTGCCTTGCTGGCCTCAGCTCCGCTCCTGCCTTGCCTTTGCACCTAGGCCCCAGGCGTCCTTGCGGAGGGCTTAGGGGCCGGTGGCTTGCACACTGCCAAGGGCTCCAGCAGGAAGAGCTCTGTGCGAGGGAAGGGAAGGGCTAGTGCAGGGCTCCTCCAGCGGTTGCTTGTCCGCCCAGGCTCAGCTCGGTACGGAGTGCACCAGCCTCCCAGGGCCCCTGGCTGGGGTCTGCAGCCCTGCACACCCGGAGGCTGACTCCCAGGGCGCCCAGCAGCTGCCTCACACACGTAGCTTCCCTAGCGCTCTCCTCCCCAGCAGAGACGTGTGCAGCTGGTTGGGGCCTGCCCCTGCGTGCCTGGGCTCCCGCCCACAGCCCCAGCTCAGGGCAAGCAGCCCCTGAGTCAAGACCTGCAGGAGGCGCAGAGCGCCCCCACCTGGAAGCCGAGTGAACAGCTGGCGGGGAGGCGAGCCTCCTCGAGGGAAGAAGAGGCAGCACAGCCTCGTTTGGCTCAAGCCCTACTTGGCTGGGGCCGAGTGCGCCTCCAGGACGGCAGAGCTCCTGCTCTGCTCAGAGGCCCGATCTGGCAGAGTTGCTGGCGCGAGGCTGCTCTGCCCTGGGCGAACCTTGCCCAGACTTGCATCGCTGCTAGGCTTCCTGCCCAGGAAGGAGCAGGCTGCGAGAGGCTGGGAGACGCCTCTGGTGCCTTCCTGGCCTCAGCTCCTCTCCTGCCTTGCCTTTGCACCTAGGCCCCAGGCATCCTTGGGGAGGGCTTAGGGCCGGTGGCTTGCACACTGCCAAGGGCTCCAGCACGAAGAGCTCTGTGCGAGGGAAGGGAAGGGCTGGTGCACGGCTCCTCCAGCGGTTGCTTGGCCGCCCAGACTCAGCGCCGCACGGAGTTCACCAGGCTCCCAGGGCCCCTGGCTGGGGTCTGCAGCCCCGAACACCCGGAGGCTGACTCCCTGGGCGCCCAGCAGCTGCCTCACACACGTAGCTTCCCTAGCGCTCTCCTCCCCAGCAGAGACGTGTGCAGCTGGTTGGGGCCTGCCCCTGCGTGCCTGGGCTCCCGCGCACAGCCCCAGCTCAGGGCAAGCAGCCCCTGAGCCAAGACCTGCAGGAGGCGCAGAGCGACCCCACCTGGAAGCCGAGTGAACAGCTGGCGGGGAGGCGAGCCTCCTCGAGGGAAGAAGAGGCAGCCCAGCCTCGTTTGGCTCAAGCCCTACTTGGCTGGAGCCGAGTGCGCCTCCAGGACGGCAGAGCTCCAGCTCTGCTCAGAGGCCCGTTCTGGCAGAGTTGCTGGCGCGAGGCTGCTCTGCCCTGGGCGAGCCTTGCCCAGACTTGCCTCGCTGCTAGGCTTCCTGCCCAGGAAGGAGCAGGCTGCGCGAGGCTGGGAGACGCCACTGGCGCCTTCCTGGCCTCAGCTCCGCTCCTGCCTTGCCTTTGCACCTAGGCCCCAGGCGTCCTTGGGGAGGGCTTAGGGGCCGGTGGCTTGCACACTGCCAAGGGCTCCAGCAGGAAGAGCTCTGTGCGAGGGAAGGGAAGGGCCAGTGCAGGGCTCCTCCAGCGGTTGCTTGGCCGCCCAGGCTCAGCGCCGCTCGGAGTGCCCCAGGCTCCCAGGGCCCCTGGTTGGGGTCTGCAGCCCCGCACACCCGGAGGCTGACTGCCTGGGCGCCCAGCAGCTGCCTCACACACGTAGCTTCCCAAGCGCTTTCCTCCCCAGCAGAGACGTGTGCAGCTGTTTGGGGCCTGCCCCTGCGTGCCTGGGCTCCCGCGCACAGCCCCAGCTCAGGGCAAGCAGCCCCTGAGCTAAGACCTGCAGGAGGCGCAGAGCGCCCCCACCTGGAAGCCGAGTGAACAGCTGGAGGGGAGGCGAGCCTCCTCGAGGGAAGAAGAGGCAGCCCAGCCTCGTTTGGCTCAAGCCCTACTTGGCTGGAGCCGAGTGCGCCTCCAGGACGGCAGAGCTCCAGCTCTGCTCAGAGGCCCGTTCTGGCAGAGTTGCTGGCGCGAGGCTGCTCTGCCCTGGGCGAGCCTTGCCCAGACTTGCCTCGGTGCTAGGCTTCCTGCCCAGAAAGGAGCAGGCTGCGCGAGGCTGGGAGACGCCACTGGCGCCTTCCTGGCCTCAGCTCCGCTCCTGCCTTGCCTTTGCACCTAGGCCCCAGGCGTCCTTGGGGAGGGCTTAGGGGCCGGTGGCTTGCACAGTGCCAAGGGCTCCAGCAGGAAGAGCTCTGTGCGAGGGAAGGGAAGGGCCAGTGCAGGGCTCCTCCAGCGGTTGCTTGGCCGCCCAGGCTCAGCGCCGCTCGGAGTGCCCCAGGCTCCCAGGGCCCCTGGCTGCTGTCTGCAGCCCCGCACACCCGGAGGCTGACTCCCTGGGCGCCCAGCAGCTGCCTCACACACGTAGCTTCCCTAGCGCTCTCCTCCCCAGCAGAGACGTGTGCAGCTGGTTGGGGCCTGCCCCTGCGTGCCTGGGCTCCTGCGCACAGCCCCAGCTCAGGGCAAGCAGCCCCTGAGCCAAGACCTGCAGGAGGCGAAGAGCGCCCCCAACTGGAAGCCGAGTGAACAGCTGGCGGGGAGGCGAGCCTCCTCGAGGGAAGAAGAGGCAGCCCAGCCTCGTTTGGCTCAAGCCCTACTTGGCTGGAGCCGAGTGCGCCTCCAGGACGGCAGAGCTCTAGCTCTGCTCAGAGGCCCGATCTGGCAGAGTTGCTTGCGCGAGGCTGCTCTGCCCTGGGCGAGCCTTGCCCAGACTTGCCTCGCTGCTAGGCTTCTGACCAGGAAGGAGCTGGCTGCGCGAGGCTGGGAGACGCCACTGGTGCCTTGCTGGCCTCAGCTCCGCTCCTGCCTTGCCTTTGCACCTAGGCCCCAGGCGTCCTTGCGGAGGTCTTAGGGGCCAGTGGCTTGCACACTGCCAAGGGCTCCAGCAGGAAGAGCTCTGTGCGAGGGAAGGGAAGGGCTAGTGCAGGGCTCCTCCAGCGGTTGCTTGTCCGCCCAGGCTCAGCTCGGCACGGAGTGCACCAGCCTCCCAGGGCCCCTGGCTGGGGTCTGCAGCCCTGCACACCCGGAGGCTGACTCCCTGGGCGCCCAGCAGCTGCCTCACACACGTAGCTACCCTAGCGCTCTCCTCCCCAGCAGAGACGTGTGCAGCTGGTTGGGGCCTGCCCCTGCGTGCCTGGGCTCCCGCGCACAGCCCCAGCTCAGGGCAAGCAGCCCCTGAGTCAAGACCTGCAGGAGGCGCAGAGCGCCCCCACCTGGAAGCCGAGTGAACAGCTGGCGGGGAGGCGAGCCTCCTCGAGGGAAGAAGAGGCAGCACAGCCTCGTTTGGCTCAAGCCCTACTTGGCTGGAGCCGAGTGCGCCTCCAGGACGGCAGAGCTCCTGCTCTGCTCAGAGGCCCGATCTGGCAGAGTTGCTGTCGCGAGGCTGCTCTGCCCTGGGCGAGCCTTGCCGAGACTTGCCTCGCTGCTAGGCTTCCTGCCCAGGAAGGAGCAGGCTGCGCGAGGCTGGGAGACGCCACTGGCGCCTTCCTGGCCTCAGCTCCGCTCCTGCCTTGCCTTTGCACCTAGGCCCCAGGCGTCCTTGGGGAGGGCTTAGGGGCCGGTGGCTTGCACACTGCCAAGGGCTCCAGCAGGAAGAGCTCTGTGCGAGGGAAGGGAAGGGCCAGTGCAGGGCTCCTCCAGCGGTTGCTTGGCCGCCCAGGCTCAGCGCCGCTCGGAGTGCCCCAGGCTCCCAGGGCCCCTGGCTGGGGTCTGCAGCCCCGCACACCCGGAGGCTGACTGCCTGGGCGCCCAGCAGCTGCCTCACACACGTAGCTTCCCTAGCGCTCTCCTCCCCAGCAGAGACGTGTGCAGCTGGTTGGGGCCTGCCCCTGCGTGCCTGGGCTCCCGCGCACAGCCCCAGCTCAGGGCAAGCAGCCCCTGAGCCAAGACCTGCAGGAGGCGCAGAGCGCCCCCACCTGGAAGCCGAGTGAACAGCTGGAGGGGAGGCAAGCCTCCTCGAGGGAAGAAGAGGCAGCCCAGCCTCGTTTGGCTCAAGCCCTACTTGGCTGGAGCCGAGTGCGCCTCCAGGACGGCAGAGCTCCAGCTCTGCTCAGAGGCCCGTTCTGGCAGAGTTGCTGGCGCGAGGCTGCTCTGCCCTGGGCGAGCCTTGCCCAGACTTGCCTCGGTGCTAGGCTTCCTGCCCAGGAAGGAGCAGGCTGCGCGAGGCTGGGAGACGCCACTGGCGCCTTCCTGGCCTCAGCTCCGGTCCTGCCTTGCCTTTGCACCTAGGCCCCAGGCGTCCTTGGGGAGGGCTTAGGGTTCGGTGGCTTGCACAGTTCCAAGGGCTCCAGCAGGAAGAGCTCTGTGCGAGGGAAGGGAAGGGCCAGTGCAGGGCTCCTCCAGCGGTTGCTTGGCCGTCCAGGCTCAGCGCCGCACGGAGTGCACCAGGCTCCCAGGGCTCCTGGCTGGGGTCTGCAGCCCCGCACACCCGGAGGCTGACTCCCTGGGAGTCCAGCAGCTGCCTCACACACGTAGCTTCCCTAGCGCTCTCCTCCCCAGCAGAGACGTGTGCAGCTGGTTGGGGCCTGCCCCTGCGTGCCTGGGCTCCCGCGCACAGCCCCAGCTCAGGGCAAGCAGCCCCTGAGCCAAGACCTGCAGGAGGCGCAGAGCGCCCCCACCTGGAAGCCGAGTGAACAGCTGGCGGGGAGGCGAGCCTCCTGGAGGGAAGAAGAGGCAGCCCAGCCTCGTTTGGCTCAAGCCCTACTTGGCTGGAGCCGAGTGCGCCTCCAGGACGGCAGAGCTCCTGCTCTGCTCAGAGGCCCGTTCTGGCAGAGTTGCTGGCGCGAGGCTGCTCTGCCCTGGGCGAGCCTTGCCCAGACTTGCCTGGCTGCTAGGCTTCCTGCCCAGGAAGGAGCAGGCTGCGCGAGGCTGGGAGACGCCACTGGCGCCTTCCTGGCCTCAGCTCCGCTCCTGCCTTGCCTTTGCACCTAGGCCCCAGGCGTCCTTGGGGAGGGCTTAGGGGCCGGTGGCTTGCACACTGCCAAGGGCTCCAGCAGGAAGAGCTCTGTGCGAGGGAAGGGAAGGGCCAGTGCAGGGCTCCTCCAGCGGTTGCTTGGCCGCCCAGGCTCAGCGCCGCACGGAGTGCACCAGGCTCCCAGGGCCCGTGGCTGGGGTCTGCAGCCCCGCACACCCGGAGCCTGACTCCCTGGGAGTCCAGCAGCTGCCTCACACACGTAGCTTCCCTAGCGCTCTCCTCCCCAGCAGAGACGTGTGCAGCTGGTTGGGGCCTGCCCCTGCGTGCCTGGGCTCCCGCCCACAGCCCCAGCTCAGGGCAAGCAGCCCCTGAGCCAAGACCTGCAGGAGGCGCAGAGCGCCCCCACCTGGAAGCCGAGTGAAAAGCTGGCGGGGAGGCGAGCCTCCTCGAGGGAAGAAGAGGCAGCACAGCCTAGTTTGGCTCAAGCCCTACTTGGCTGGAGCCGAGTGCGCCTCCAGGACGGCAGAGCTCCAGCTCTGCTCAGAGGCCCGTTCTGGCAGAGTTGCTGGCGCGAGGCTGCTCTGCCCTGGGCGAGCCTTGCCCAGACTTGCCTCGCTGCTAGGCTTCCTGCCCAGGAAGGAGCAGGCTGCGCGAGGCTGGGAGACGCCACTGGCGCCTTCCTGGCCTCAGCTCCGCTCCTGCCTTGCCTTTGCACCTAGGCCCCAGGCGTCCTTGGGGAGGGCTTAGGGGTCGGTGGCTTGCACAGTGCCAAGGGCTCCAGCAGGAAGAGCTCTGTGCGAGGGAAGGGAAGGGCCAGTGCAGGGCTCCTCCAGCGGTTGCTTGGCCGCCCAGGCTCAGCGCCGCTCGGAGTGCACCAGGCTCCCAGGGCCCCTGGCTGGGGTCTGCAGCCCCGCACACCCGGAGGCTGACTCCCTGGGAGTCCAGCAGCTGCCTCACACACGTAGCTTCCCTAGCGCTCTCCTCCCCAGCAGAGACGTGTGCAGCTGGTTGGGGCCTGCCCCTGCGTGCCTGGGCTCCCGCCCACAGCCCCAGCTCAGGGCAAGCAGCCCCTGAGCCAAGACCTGCAGGAGGCGCAGAGCGCCCCCACCTGGAAGCCGAGTGAAAAGCTGGCGGGGAGGCGAGCCTCCTCAAGGGAAGAAGAGGCAGCCCAGCCTCGTTTGGCTCAAGCCCTACTTGGCTGGAGCCGAGTGCGCCTCCAGGACGGCAGAGCTCCAGCTCTGCTCAGAGGCCCGTTCTGGCAGAGTTGCTGGCGCGAGGCTGCTCTGCCCTGGGCGAGCCTTGCCCAGACTTGCCTCGCTGCTAGGCTTCCTGCCCAGGAAGGAGCAGGCTGCGCGAGGCTGGGAGACGCCACTGGCGCCTTCCTGGCCTCAGCTCCGCTCCTGCCTTGCCTTTGAACCTAGGCCCCAGGCGTCCGTGGGGAGGGCTTAGGGGCCGGTGGCTTGCAGAGTGCCAAGGGCTCCAGCAGGAAGAGCTCTGTGCGAGGGAAGGGAAGGGCCAGTGCAGGGCTCCTCCAGCGGTGGCTTGGCCGCCCAGACTCAGCGCCGCACGGAGTGCCCCAGGCTCCCTGGGCCCTGGCTGGGGTCTGCAGCCCCGCACACCCGGAGGCTGACTCCCTGGGCGCCCAGCAGCTGCCTCACACACGTAGCTTCCCTAGCGCTCTCCTCCCCAGCAGAGACGTGTGCAGCTGGTTGGGGCCTGCCCCTGCGTGCCTGGGCTCCTGCGCACAGCCCCAGTACAGGGCAAGCAGCCCCTGAGCCAAGACCTGCAAGAGGCGAAGAGCGCCCCCAATTGGAAGCCGTGTGAACAGCTGGCGGGGAGGCGAGCCTCCTCGAGGGAAGAAGAGGCAGCACAGCCTCTTTTGGCTCAAGCCCTACTTGGCTGGATCCGAGTGCGCCTCCAGGACGGCAGAGCTCCAGCTCTGCTCAGAGGCCCGTTCTGGAAGAGTTGCTGGCGCGAGGCTGCTCTGCCCTGGGCGATCCTTGCCCAGACTTGCCTCGCTGCTAGGCTTCCTGCCCAGGAAGGAGCAGGCTGCGCGAGGCTGGGAGACGCCACTGGCGCCTTCCTGGCCTCAGCTCCGCTCCTGCCTTGCCTTTGCACCTAGGCCCCAGGCGTCCTTGGGGAGGGCTTAGGGGTCGGTGGCTTGCACACTGCCAAGGGCTCCAGCAGGAAGAGCTCTGTGCGAGGGAAGGGAAGTGCCAGTGCAGGGCTCCTCCAGCGGTTGCTTGGCCGCCCAGGCTCAGCGCCGCTCGGAGTGCCCCAGGCTCCCAGGGCCCCTGGCTGGGGTCTGCAGCCCCGCACACCCGGAGGCTGACTGCCTGGGCGCCCAGCAGCTGCCTCACACACGTAGCTTCCCAAGCGCTTTCCTCCCCAGCAGAGACGTGTGCAGCTGGTTGGGGCCTGCCCCTGCGTGCCTGGGCTCCCGCGCACAGCCCCAGCTCAGGGCAAGCAGCCCCTGAGCTAAGACCTGCAGGAGGCGCAGAGCGCCCCCACCTGGAAGCCGAGTGAACAGCTGGAGGGGAGGCGAGCCTCCTCGAGGGAAGAAGAGGCAGCCCAGCCTCGTTTGGCTCAAGCCCTACTTGGCTGGAGCCGAGTGCGCCTCCAGGACGGCAGAGCTCCAGCTCTGCTCAGAGGCCCGTTCTGGCAGAGTTGCTGGCGCGAGGCTGCTCTGCCCTGGGCGAGCCTTGCCCAGACTTGCCTCGGTGCTAGGCTTCCTGCCCAGAAAGGAGCAGGCTGCGCAAGGCTGGGAGACGCCACTGGCGCCTTCCTGGCCTCAGCTCCGCTCCTGCCTTGCCTTTGCACCTAGGCCCCAGGCGTCCTTGGGGAGGGCTTAGGGGCCGGTGGCTTGCAAAGTGCCAAGGGCTCCAGCAGGAAGAGCTCTGTGCGAGGGAAGGGAAGGGCCAGTGCAGGGCTCCTCCAGCGGTTGCTTGGCCGCCCAGGCTCAGCGCCGCTCGGAGTGCCCCAGGCTCCCAGGGCCCCTGGCTGCGGTCTGCAGCCCCGCACACCCGGAGGCTGACTCCCTGGGCGCCCAGCAGCTGCCTCACACACGTAGCTTCCCTAGCGCTCTCCTCCCCAGCAGAGACGTGTGCAGCTGGTTGGGGCCTGCCCCTGCGTGCCTGGGCTCCTGCGCACAGCCCCAGCTCAGGGAAAGCAGCCCCTGAGCCAAGACCTGCAGGAGGCGAAGAGCGCCCCCAACTGGAAGCCGAGTGAACAGCTGGCGGGGAGCCGAGCCTCCTCGAGAGAAGAAGAGGCAGCCCAGCCTCGTTTGGCTCAAGCCCTACTTGGCTGGAGCCGAGTGCGCCTCCAGGACGGCAGAGCTCTATCTCTGCTCAGAGGCCCGATCTGGCAGAGTTGCTTGCGCGAGGCTGCTCTGCCCTGGGCGAGCCTTGCCCAGACTTGCCTCGCTGCTAGGCTTCTGACCAGGAAGGAGCTGGCTGCGCGAGGCTGGGAGACGCCACTGGTGCCTTGCTGGCCTCAGCTCCGCTCCTGCCTTGCCTTTGCACCTAGGCCCCAGGCGTCCTTGCGGAGGGCTTAGGGGCCAGTGGCTTGCACACTGCCAAGGGCTCCAGCAGGAAGAGCTCTGTGCGAGGGAAGGGAAGGGCTAGTGCAGGGCTCCTCCAGCGGTTGCTTGTCCGCCCAGGCTCAGCTCGGCACGGAGTGCACCAGCCTCCCAGGGCCCCTGGCTGGGGTCTGCAGCCCTGCACACCCGGAGGCTGACTCCCTGGGCGCCCAGCAGCTGCCTCACACACGTAGCTTCCCTAGCGCTCTCCTCCCCAGCAGAGACGTGTGCAGCTGGTTGGGGCCTGCCCCTGCGTGCCTGGGCTCCCGCCCACAGCCCCAGCTCAGGGCAAGCAGCCCCTGAGTCAAGACCTGCAGGAGGCGCAGAGCGCCCCCACCTGGAAGCCGAGTGAACAGCTGGCGGGGAGGCGAGCCTCCTCGAGGGAAGAAGAGGCAGCACAGCCTCGTTTGGCTCAAGCCCTACTTGGCTGGAGCCGAGTGCGCCTCCAGGACGGCAAAGCTCCTGCTCTGCTCAGAGGCCCGATCTGGCAGAGTTGCTGTCGCGAGGCTGCTCTGCCCTGGGCGAGCCTTGCCGAGACTTGCCTCGCTGCTAGGCTTCCTGCCCAGGAAGGAGCAGGCTGCGCGAGGCTGGGAGACGCCACTGGCGCCTTCCTGGCCTCAGCTCCGCTCCTGCCTTGCCTTTGCACCTAGGCCCCAGGCGTCCTTGGGGAGGGCTTAGGGGCCGGTGGCTTGCACACTGCCAAGGGCTCCAGCAGGAAGAGCTCTGTGCGAGGGAAGGGAAGGGCCAGTGCAGGGCTCCTCCAGCGGTTGCTTGGCCGCCCAAGCTCAGCGCCGCTCGGAGTGCCCCAGGCTCCCAGGGCCCCTGGCTGGGGTCTGCAGCCCCGCACACCCGGAGGCTGACTGCCTGGGCGCCCAGCAGCTGCCTCACACACGTAGCTTCCCTAGCGCTCTCCTCCCCAGCAGAGACGTGTGCAGCTGGTTGGGGCCTGCCCCTGCGTGCCTGGGCTCCCGCGCACAGCCCCAGCTCAGGGCAAGCAGCCCCTGAGCCAAGACCTGCAGGAGGCGCAGAGCGCCCCCACCTGGAAGCCGAGTGAACAGCTGGAGGGGAGGCAAGCCTCCTCGAGGGAAGAAGAGGCAGCCCAGCCTCGTTTGGCTCAAGCCCTACTTGGCTGGAGCCGAGTGCGCCTCCAGGACGGCAGAGCTCCAGCTCTGCTCAGAGGCCCGTTCTGGCAGAGTTGCTGGCGCGAGGCTGCTCTGCCCTGGGCGAGCCTTGCCCAGACTTGCCTCGGTGCTAATCTTCCTGCCCAGGAAGGAGCAGGCTGCGCGAGGCTGGGAGACGCCACTGGCGCCTTCCTGGCCTCAGCTCCGCTCCTGCCTTGCCTTTGCACCTAGGCCCCAGGCGTCCTTGGGGAGGGCTTAGGGTTCGGTGGCTTGCACAGTTCCAAGGGCTCCAGCAGGAAGAGCTCTGTGCGAGGGAAGGGAAGGGCCAGTGCAGGGCTCCTCCAGCGGTTGCTTGGCCGCCCAGGCTCAGCGCCGCACGGAGTGCACCAGGCTCCCAGGGCTCCTGGCTGGGGTCTGCAGCCCCGCACACCCGGAGGCTGACTCCCTGGGAGTCCAGCAGCTGCCTCACACACGTAGCTTCCCTAGCGCTCTCCTCCCCAGCAGAGACGTGTGCAGCTGGTTGGGGCCTGCCCCTGCGTGCCTGGGCTCCCGCGCACAGCCCCAGCTCAGGGCAAGCAGCCCCTGAGCCAAGACCTGCAGGAGGCGCAGAGCGCCCCCACCTGGAAGCCGAGTGAACAGCTGGCGGGGAGGCGAGCCTCCTGGAGGGAAGAAGAGGCAGCCCAGCCTCGTTTGGCTCAAGCCCTACTTGGCTGGAGCCGAGTGCGCCTCCAGGACGGCAGAGCTCCTGCTCTGCTCAGAGGCCCGTTCTGGCAGAGTTGCTGGCGCGAGGCTGCTCTGCCCTGGGCGAGCCTTGCCCAGACTTGCCTCGCTGCTAGGCTTCCTGCCCAGGAAGGAGCAGGCTGCGCGAGGCTGGGAGACGCCACTGGCGCCTTCCTGGCCTCAGCTCCGCTCCTGCCTTGCCTTTGCACCTAGGCCCCAGGCGTCCTTGGGGAGGGCTTAGGGGCCGGTGGCTTGCACACTGCCAAGGGCTCCAGCAGGAAGAGCTCTGTGCGAGGGAAGGGAAGGGCCAGTGCAGGGCTCCTCCAGCGGTTGCTTGGCCGCCCAGGCTCAGCGCCGCACGGAGTGCACCAGGCTCCCAGGGCCCGTGGCTGGGGTCTGCAGCCCCGCACACCCGGAGCCTGACTCCCTGGGAGTCCAGCAGCTGCCTCACACACGTAGCTTCCCTAGCGCTCTCCTCCCCAGCAGAGACGTGTGCAGCTGGTTGGGGCCTGCCCCTGCGTGCCTGGGCTCCCGCCCACAGCCCCAGCTCAGGGCAAGCAGCCCCTGAGCCAAGACCTGCAGGAGGCGCAGAGCGCCCCCACCTGGAAGCCGAGTGAACAGCTGGCGGGGAGGCGAGCCTCCTCGAGGGAAGAAGAGGCAGCACAGCCTAGTTTGGCTCAAGCCCTACTTGGCTGGAGCCGAGTGCGCCTCCAGGACGGCAGAGCTCCAGCTCTGCTCAGAGGCCCGTTCTGGCAGAGTTGCTGGCGCGAGGCTGCTCTGCCCTGGGCGAGCCTTGCCCAGACTTGCCTCGCTGCTAGGCTTCCTGCCCAGGAAGGAGCAGGCTGCGCGAGGCTGGGAGACGCCACTGGCGCCTTCCTGGCCTCAGCTCCGCTCCTGCCTTGCCTTTGCACCTAGGCCCCAGGCGTCCTTGGGGAGGGCTTAGGGGTCTGTGGCTTGCACAGTGCCAAGGGCTCCAGCAGGAAGAGCTCTGTGCGAGGGAAGGGAAGGGCCAGTGCAGGGCTCCTCCAGCGGTTGCTTGGCCGCCCAGGCTCAGCGCTGCACGGAGTGCACCAGGCTCCCAGGGCCCCTGGCTGGGGTCTGCAGCCCCGCACACCCGGAGGCTGACTCCCTGGGAGTCCAGCAGCTGCCTCACACACGTAGCTTCCCTAGCGCTCTCCTCCCCAGCAGAGACGTGTGCAGCTGGTTGGGGCCTGCCCCTGCGTGCCTGGGCTCCCGCCCACAGCCCCAGCTCAGGGCAAGCAGCCCCTGAGCCAAGACCTGCAGGAGGCGCAGAGCGCCCCCACCTGGAAGCCGAGTGAAAAGCTGGCGGGGAGGCGAGCCTCCTCAAGGGAAGAAGAGGCAGCCCAGCCTCGTTTGGCTCAAGCCCTACTTGGCTGGAGCCGAGTGCGCCTCCAGGACGGCAGAGCTCCAGCTCTGCTCAGAGGCCCGTTCTGGCAGAGTTGCTGGCGCGAGGCTGCTCTGCCCTGGGCGAGCCTTGCCCAGACTTGCCTCGCTGCTAGGCTTCCTGCCCAGGAAGGAGCAGGCTGCGCGAGGCTGGGAGACGCCACTGGCGCCTTCCTGGCCTCAGCTCCGCTCCTGCCTTGCCTTTGAACCTAGGCCCCAGGCGTCCTTGGGGAGGGCTTAGGGGCCGGTGGCTTGCAGAGTGCCAAGGGCTCCAGCAGGAAGAGCTCTGTGCGAGGGAAGGGAAGGGCCAGTGCAGGGCTCCTCCAGCGGTGGCTTGGCCGCCCAGACTCAGCGCCGCACGGAGTGCCCCAGGCTCCCTGGGCCCTGGCTGGGGTCTGCAGCCCCGCACACCCGGAGGCTGACTCCCTGGGCGCCCAGCAGCTGCCTCACACACGTAGCTTCCCTAGCGCTCTCCTCCCCAGCAGAGACGTGTGCAGCTGGTTGGGGCCTGCCCCTGCGTGCCTGGGCTCCTGCGCACAGCCCCAGTACAGGGCAAGCAGCCCCTGAGCCAAGACTTGCAAGAGGCGAAGAGCGCCCCCAACTGGAAGCCGTGTGAACAGCTGGCGGGGAGGCGAGCCTCCTCGAGGGAAGTAGAGGCAGCACAGCCTCTTTTGGCTCAAGCCCTACTTGGCTGGATCCGAGTGCGCCTCCAGGACGGCAGAGCTCCAGCTCTGCTCAGAGGCCCGTTCTGGAAGAGTTGCTGGCGCGAGGCTGCTCTGCCCTGGGCGATCCTTGCCCAGACTTGCCTCGCTGCTAGGCTTCCTGCCCAGGAAGGAGCAGGCTGCGCGAGGCTGGGAGACGCCACTGGCGCCTTCCTGGCCTCAGCTCCGCTCCTGCCTTGCCTTTGCACCTAGGCCCCAGGCGTCCTTGGGGAGGGCTTAGGGGTCGGTGGCTTGCACACTGCCAAGGGCTCCAGCAGGAAGAGCTCTGTGCGAGGGAAGGGAAGTGCCAGTGCAGGGCTCCTCCAGTGGTTGCTTGGCCGCCCAGGCTCAGCGCCGCACGGAGTGCACCAGGCTCCCAGGGCCCCTGGCTGGGGTCTGCAGCCCCGCACACCCGGAGACTGACTCCCTGGGAGTCCAGCAGCTGCCTCACACACGTAGCTTCCCTAGCGCTCTCCTCCCCAGCAGAGACGTGTGCAGCTGGATGGGGCCTGCCCCTGCGTGCCTGGGCTCCCGCGCACAGCCCCAGCTCAGGGCAAGCAGCCCCTGAGCCAAGACCTGCAGGAGGCGCAGAGCGCCCCCACCTGGAAGCCGAGTGAACAGCTGGCGGGGAGGCGAGCCTCCTCGAGGAAAGAAGAGGCAGCCCAGCCTCGTTTGGCTCAAGCCCTACTTGGCTGGAGCCGAGTGCGCCTCCAGGACGGCAGAGCTCAAGCTCTGCTCAGAGGCCCGTTCTGGCAGAGTTGCTGGCGCGAGGCTGCTCTGCCCTGGGCGAGCCTTGCCCAGACTTGCCTCGCTGCTAGGCTTCCTGCCCAGGAAGGAGCAGGCTGCGCGAGGCTGGGAGACGCCACTGGCGCCTTCCTGGCCTCAGCTCCGCTCCTGCCTTGCCTTTGCACCTAGGCCCCAGGCGTCCTTGGGGAGGGCTTAGGGGCCGGTGGCTTGCACACTGCCAAGGGCTCCAGCATGAAGAGCTCTGTGCGAGGGAAGGGAAGGGCCAGTGCAGGGCTCCTCCAGCGGTTGCTTGGCCGCCCAGGCTCAGCGCCGCTCGGAGTGCCCCAGGCTCCCAGGGCCCCTGGCTGGGGTCTGCAGCCCCGCACACCCGGAGGCTGACTCCCTGGGAGTCCAGCAGCTGCCTCACACACGTAGCTTCCCTAGCGCTCTCCTCCCCAGCAGAGACGTGTGCAGCTGGTTGGGGCCTGCCCCTGCGTGCCTGGGCTCCCGCGCACAGCCCCAGCTCAGGGCAAGCAGCCCCTGAGCCAAGACCTGCAGGAGGCGCAGAGCGCCCCCACCTGGAAGCCGAGTGAACAGCTGGCGGGGAGGCGAGCCTCCTCGAGGGAAGAAGAGGCAGCCCAGCCTCGTTTGGCTCAAGCCCTACTTGGCTGGAGCCGAGTGCGCCTCCAGGACGGCAGAGCTCCAGCTCTGCTCAGAGGCCCGTTCTGGCAGAGTTGCTGGCGCGAGGCTGCTCTGCCCTGGGCGAGCCTTGCCCAGACTTGCCTCGCTGCTAGGCTTCCTGCCCAGGAAGGAGCAGGCTGCGCGAGGCTGGGAGACGCCACTGGCGCCTTCCTGGCCTCAGCTCCGCTCCTGCCTTGCCTTTGCACCTAGGCCCCAGGCGTCCTTGGGGAGGGCTTAGGGGCCGGTGGCTTGCACACTGCCAAGGGCTCCAGCAGGAAGAGCTCTGTGCGAGGGAAGGGAAGGGCCAGTGCAGGTCTCCTCCAGCGGTTGCTTGGCCGCCCAGGCTCAGCGCCGCTCGGAGTGCCCCAGGCTCCCAGGGCCCCTGGCTGGGGTCTGCAGCCCCGCACACCCGGAGGCTGACTCCCTGGGCCCCCAGCAGCTGCCTCACACACGTAGCTTCCCTAGCGCTCTCCTCCCCAGCAGAGACGTGTGCAGCTGGTTGGGGCCTGCCCCTGCGTGCCTGGGCTCCCGCGCACAGCCCCAGCTCAGGGCAAGCAGCCACTGAGCCAAGACCTGCAGGAGGCGAAGAGCGCCCCCAACTGGAAGCCGAGTGAAGAGCTGGCGGGGAGGCGAGCCTCCTCGAGGGAAGAAGAGGCAGCCCAGCCTCGTTTGGCTCAAGCCCTACTTGGCTGGAGCCGAGTGCGCCTCCAGGACGGCAGAGCTCCAGCTCTGCTCAGAGGCCCGATCTGGCAGAGTTTCTGGCGCGAGGCTGCTCTGCCCTGGGCGAGCCTTGCCCAGACTTGCCTCGCTGCTAGGCTTCCTGCCCAGGAAGGAGCAGGCTGCGCGAGGCTGGGAGACGCCACTGGCGCCTTCGTGATCTCAGCTCCGCTCCTGCGTTGCCTTTGCACCTAAGCCCCAGGCGTCCTTGGGGAGGGCTTAGGGGCCGGTGGCTTCCACAGTGCCAAGGGCTCCAGCAGGAAGAGCTCTGTGCGAGGGAAGGGAAGGGCTAGTGCAGGGCTCCTCCAGCGGTTGCTTGGCCGCCCAGCCTCAGCTCGGAACGGAGTGCACCAGGCTCCCAGGGCCCCTGGCTGGGGTCTGCAGCCCCGCACACCCGGAGGCTGACTCCCTGGGCGCCCAGCAGCTGCCTCACACACGTAGCTTCCCTAGCGCTCTCCTCCCCAGCAGAGACGTGTGCAGCTGGTTGGGGCCTGCCCCTGCGTGCCTGGGCTCCACCCACAGCCCCAGCTCAGGGCAAGCAGCCCCTGAGCCAAGACCTGCAGGAGGCGCAGAGCGCCCCCACCTGGAAGCCGAGTGAACACCTGGCGGGAAGGCGAGCCTCCTCGAGGGAAGAAGAGGCAGCCCAGCCTCGTTTGGCTCAAGCCCTACTTGGCTGGAGCCGAGTGCGCCTCCAGGGCGCAGAGCTCCAGCTCTGCTCAGAGGCCCGATCTGGCAGAGTTGCTGGCGCGAGGCTGCTCTGCCCTGGGCGAGCCTTGCCCAGACTTGCCTCGCTGCTAGGCTTCCTGCCCAGGAAGGAGCAGGCTGCGCGAGTCTTGGAGACGCCACTGGCGCCTTCCTGGCCTCAGCTCCGCTCCTGCCTTGTCTTTACACCTAGGCCCCAGGCGTCCTAGTGGAGGGCTTAGGGGCCGGTGGCTTGCACACTGCCAAGGGCTCCAGCAGGAAGAGCTCTGTGCGAGGGAAGGGAAGGGCTAGTGCAGGTCTCCTCCAGCGGTTGCTTGGCCGCCCAGACTCAGCTCGGAACGGAGTGCACCAGGCTCCCAGGGCCCCTGGCTGGGGTCTGCAGCCCCGCACACCCGGAGGCTGACTCCCTGGGCGCCCAGCAGCTGCCTCACACACGTAGCTTCCCTAGAGCTCTCCTACCCAGCAGAGACGTGTGCAGCTGTTTGGGGCCTGCCCCTGCGTGCCTGGGCTCCCGCGCACAGCCCCAGCTCAGGGCAAGCAGCCACTGAGCCAAGACCTGCAGGAGGCGAAGAGCGCCCCCACCTGGAAGCCGAGTGAACAGCTGGCGGGGAGGCGAGCCTCCTCGAGGGAAGAAGAGGCAGCCCAGCCTCGTTTGGCTCAAGCCCTACTTGGCTGGAGCCGAGTGCGCCTCCAGGACGGCAGAGCTCCAGCTCTGCTCAGAGGCCCGATCTGGCTGAGTTTCTGGCGCGAGGCTGCTCTGCCCTGGGCGAGCCTTGCCCAGACTTGCCTCGCTGCTAGGCTTCCTGCCCAGGAAGGAGCAGGCTGCGCGAGGCTGGGAGACGCCACTGGTGCCTTCCTGGCCTCAGCTCCGCTCCTGCCTTGCCTTTGCACCTAGGCCCCAGGCGTCCTTGGGGAAGGCTTAGGGTTCGGTGGCTTGCACAGTGCCAAGGGCTCCAGCAGGAAGAGCTCTGTGCGAGGGAAGGGAAGGGCCAGTGCAGGGCTCCTCCAGCGGTTGCTTGGCCGCCCAGGCTCAGCGCCGCACGGAGTGCACCAGGCTCCCAGGGCTCCTGGCTGGGGTCTGCAGCCCCGCACACCCGGAGGCTGACTCCCTGGGAGTCCAGCAGCTGCCTCACACACGTAGCTTCCCTAGCGCTCTCCTCCCCAACAGAGACGTGTGCAGCTGGTTGGGGCCTGCCCCTGCGTGCCTGGGCTCCCGCGCACAGCCCCAGCTCAGGGCAAGCAGCCCCTGAGCCAAGACCTGCAGGAGGCGCAGAGCGCCCCCACCTGGAAGCCGAGTGAACAGCTGGCGGGGAGGCCAGCCTCCTCGAGGGAAGAAGAGGCAGCCCAGCCTCGTTTGGCTCAAGCCCTACTTGGCTGGAGCCGAGTGCGCCTCCAGGACGGCAGAGCTCCAGCTCTGCTCAGAGGCCCGATCTGTCAGAGTTTCTGGCGCGAGGCTGCTCTGCCCTGGGCGAGCCTTGCCCAGACTTGCCTCGCTGCTAGGCTTCCTGCCCAGGAAGGAGCAGGCTGCGCGAGGCCAGGAGACGCCACTGGTGCCTTCCTGGCCTCAGCTCCGCTCCTGCCTTGCCTTTGCACCTAGGCCCCAGGCGTCCTTGGGGAGGGCTTAGGGGCCGGTGGCTTGCACAGTGCCAAGGGCTCCAGCAGGAAGAGCTCTGTGCGAGGGAAGGGAAGGGCTAGTGCAGGGCTCCTCCAGCGGTTGCTTGGCCGCCCAGACTCAGCTCGGAACGGAGTGCACCAGGCTCCCAGGGCCCGTGGCTGGGGTCTGCAGCCCCGCACACCCGGAGGCTGACTCCCTGGGCGCCCAGCAGCTGCCTCACACACGTAGCTTCCCTAGCGCTCTCCTCCCCAGCAGAGACGTGTGCAGCTGGTTGGGGCCTGCCCCTGCGTGCCTGGGCTCCACCCACAGCCCCAGCTCAGGGCAAGCAGCCCCTGAGCCAAGACCTGCAGGAGGCGCAGAGCGTCCCCACCTGGAAGCCGAGTGAAAACCTGGCGGGAAGGCGAGCCTCCTCGAGGGAAGAAGAGGCAGCCCAGCCTCGTTTGGCTCAAGCCCTACTTGACTGGAGCCGAGTGCGCCTCCAGGGCGCAGAGCTCCAGCTCTGCTCAGAGGCCCGATCTGGCAGAGTTGCTGGCGCGAGGCTGCTCTGCCCTGGGCGAGCCTTGCCCAGACTTGCCTCGCTGCTAGGCTTCCTGCCCAGGAAGGAGCAGGCTGCGCGAGGCTGGGAGACGTCACTGGCGCCTTCCTGGCCTCAGCTCCGCTCCTGCCCTGCCTTTGCACCTAGGCCCCAGGCGTCCTTGGGGAGGGCTTAGGGGCCGGTGGCTTGCACACTGCCAAGGTCTCCAGCAGGAAGAGCTCTGTGCGAGGGAAGGGAAGGGCTAGTGCAGGGCTCCTCCAGCGGTTGCTTGGCCGCCCAGACTCAGCGCCGCACGGAGTGCACCAGGCTCCCAGGGCCCCTGGCTGGGGACTGCAGCCCCGCACACCCGGAGGCTGACTCCCTGGGCGCCCAGCAGCTGCCTCACACACATAGCTTCCCTAGCGCTCTCCTCCCCAGCAGAGACGTGTGCAGCTGTTTGGGGCCTGCTCCTGGGTGCCTGGGCTCCCGCGCACAGCCCCAGCTCAGGGCAAGCAGCCACTGAGCCAAGACCTGCAGGAGGCGAAGAGCGCCCCCAACTGGAAGCCGAGTGAAGAGCTGGCGGGGAGGCGAGCCTCCTCGAGGGAAGAAGAGGCAGCCCAGCCTCGTTTGGCTCAAGCCCTACTTGGCTGGAGCCGAGTGCGCCTCCAGGACGGCAGAGCTCCAGCTCTGCTCAGAGGCCCGATCTGGCAGAGTTTCTGGCGCGAGGCTGCTCTGCCCTGGGCGAGCCTTGCCCAGACTTGCCTCGCTGCTAGGCTTCCTGCCCAGGAAGGAGCAGGCTGCGCGAGGCTGGGAGACGCCACTGGTGCCTTCCTGGCCTCAGCTCCGCTCCTGCCTTGCCTTTGCACCTAGGCCCCAGGCGTCCTTGGGGAGGGCTTAGGGGCCGGTGGCTTGCACAGTGCCAAGGGCTCCAGCAGGAAGAGCTCTGTGCGAGGGAAGGGAAGGGCCAGTGCAGGGCTCCTCCAGCGGTTGCTTGGCCGCCCAGACTCAGCTCGGAACGGAGTGCACCAGGCTCCCAGGGCCCGTGGCTGGGGTCTGCAGCCCCGCACACCCGGAGGCTGACTCCCTGGGCGCCCAGCAGCTGCCTCACACACGTAGCTTCCCTAGCGCTCTCCTCCCCAGCAGAGACGTGTGCAGCTGGTTGGGGCCTGCCCCTGCGTGCCTGGGCTCCACCCACAGCCCCAGCTCAGGGCAAGCAGCCCCTGAGCCAAGACCTGCAGGAGGCGCAGATCGCCCCCACCTGGAAGCCGAGTGAACACCTGGCGGGAAGGCGAGCCTCCTCGAGGGAAGAAGAGGCAGCCCAGCCTCGTTTGGCTCAAGCCCTACTTGGCTGGAGCCGAGTGCGCCTCCAGGGCGCAGAGCTCCAGCTCTGCTCAGAGGCCCGATCTGGCAGAGTTGCTGGCGCGAGGCTGCTCTGCCCTGGGCGAGCCTTGCCCAGACTTGCCTCGCTGCTAGGCTTCCTGCCCAGGAAGGAGCAGGCTGCGCGAGGCTGGGAGACGCCACTGGCGCCTTCCTGGCCTCAGCTCCGCTCCTGCCTTGCCTTTGCACCTAGGCCCCAGGCGTCCTTGGGGAGGGCTTAGGGGCCGGTGGCTTGCACACTGCCAAGGTCTCCAGCAGGAAGAGCTCTGTGCGAGGGAAGGGAAAGGCTAGTGCAGGGCTCCTCCAGCGGTTGCTTGGCCGCCCAGACTCAGCGCCACACGGAGTTCACCAGGCTCCCAGGGCCCCTGGCTGGGGTCTGCAGCCCCGCACACCCGGAGGCTTACTCCCTGGGCGCCCAGCAGCTGCCTCACACACGTAGCTTCCCTAGCGCTCTCCTCCCCAGCAGAGACGTGTGCAGCTGGTTGGGGCCTGCCCCTGCGTGCCTGGGCTCCCGCCCACAGCCCCAGCTCAGGGCAAGCAGCCCCTGAGCCAAGACCTGCAGGAGGCGCAGAGCGACCCCACCTGGAAGCCGAGTGAACAGCTGGCGGGGAGGCGAGCCTCCTCGAGGGAAGAAGAGGCAGCCCAGCCTCGTTTGGCTCAAGCCCTACTTGGCTGGAGCCGAGTGCGCCTCCAGGACGGCAGAGCTCCTGCTCTGCTCAGAGGCCCGATCTGGCAGAGTTGCTGGCGCGAGGCTGCTCTGCCCTGGGCGAGCCTTGCCCAGACTTGCATCGCTGCTAGGCTTCCTGCCCAGGAAGGAGCAGGCTGTGCGAGGCTGGGAGACGCCACTGGTGCCTTCCTGGCCTCAGCTCCTCTCCTGCCTTGCCTTTGCACCTAGGCCCCAGGCATCCTTGGGGAGGGCTTAGGGGCCGGTGGCTTGCACACTGCCAAGGGCTCCAGCAGGAAGAGCTCTGTGCGAGGGAAGGGAAGGGCTAGTGCACGGCTCCTCCAGCGGTTGCTTGGCCGCCAAGACTCAGCGCCGCACGGAGTTCACCAGGCTCCCAGGGCCCCTGGCTGGGGTCTGCAGCCCCGAACACCCGGAGGCTGACTCCCTGGGCGCCCAGCAGCTGCCTCACACACATAGCTTCCCTAGCGCTCTCCTCCCCAGCAAAGACGTGTGCAGCTGGTTGGGGCCTGCCCCTGCGTGCCTGGGCTCCCGCGCACAGCCCCAGCTCAGGGCAAGCAGCCCCTGAGCCAAGACCTGCAGGAGGCGCAGAGCGACCCCACCTGGAAGCCGAGTGAACAGCTGGCGGGGAGGCGAGCCTCCTCGAGGGAAGAAGAGGCAGCCCAGCCTCGTTTGGCTCAAGCCCTACTTGGCTGGAGCCGAGTGCGCCTCCAGGACGGCAGAGCTCCAGCTCTGCTCAGAGGCCCGTTCTGGCAGAGTTGCTGGCGCGAGGCTGCTCTGCCCTGGGCGAGCCTTGCCCAGACTTGCCTCGCTGCTAGGCTTCCTGCCCAGGAAGGAGCAGGCTGCGCGAGGCTGGGAGACGCCACTGGCGCCTTCCTGGCCTCAGCTCCGCTCGTGCCTTGCCTTTGCACCTAGGCCCCAGGCGTCCTTGGGGAGGGCTTAGGGGCCGGTGGCTTGCACACTGCCAAGGGCTCCAGCAGGAAGAGCTCTGTGCGAGGGAAGGGAAGGGCCAGTGCAGGGCTCCTCCAGCGGTTGCTTGGCCGCCCAGGCTCAGCGCCGCTCGGAGTGCCCCAGGCTCCCAGGGCCCCTGGCTGGGGTCTGCAGCCCCGCACACCCGGAGGGTGACTGCCTGGGCGCCCAGCAGCTGCCTCACACACGTAGCTTCCCTAGCGCTCTCCTCCCCAGCAGAGACGTGTGCAGCTGGTTGGGGCCTGCCCCTGCGTGCCTGGGCTCCCGCGCACAGCCCCAGCTCAGGGCAAGCAGCCCCTGAGCCAAGACCTGCAGGAGGCGCAGAGCGCCCCCACCTGGAAGCCGAGTGAACAGCTGGCGGGGAGGCGAGCCTCCTCGAGGGAAGAAGAGGCAGCCCAGCCTCGTTTGGCTCAAGCCCTACTTGGCTGGAGCCGAGTGCGCCTCCAGGACGGCAGAGCTCTAGCTCTGCTCAGAGGCCCGATCTGGCAGAGTTGCTTGCGCAAGGCTGCTCTGCCCTGGGCGAGCCTTGCCCAGACTTGCCTCGCTGCTAGGCTTCCTGACCAGGAAGGAGCTGGCTGCGCGAGGCTGGGAGACGCCACTGGTGCCTTGCTGGCCTCAGGTCCGCTCCTGCCTTGCCTTTGCACCTAGGCCCCAGGCGTCCTTGGGGAGAGCTTAGGGGTCGGTGGCTTGCACAGTGCCAAGGGCTCCAGCAGGAAGAGCTCTGTGCGAGGGAAGGGAAGGGCCAGTGCAGGGCTCCTCCAGCGGTTGCTTGGCCGCCCAGGCTCAGCGCCGCACGGAGTGCACCAGGCTCCGAGGGCCCCTGGCTGGGGTCTGCAGCCCCGCACACCCGGAGGCTGACTCCCTGGGAGTCCAGCAGCTGCCTCACACACGTAGCTTCCCTAGCGCTCTCCTCCCCAGCAGAGACGTGTGCAGCTGGTTGGGGCCTGCCCCTGCGTGCCTGGGCTCCCGCCCACAGCCCCAGCTCAGGGCAAGCAGCCCCTGAGCCAAGACCTGCAGGAGGCGAAGAGCGCCCCCACCTGGAAGCCGAGTGAACAGCTGGCGGGGAGGCGAGCCTCCTCGAGGGAAGAAGAGGCAGCCCAGCCTCGTTTGGCTCAAGCCCTACTTGGCTGGAGCCGAGTGCGCCTCCAGGACGGCAGAGCTCCAGCTCTTCTCAGAGGCCCGTTCTGGCAGAGTTGCTGGCGCGAGGCTGCTCTGCCCTGGGCGAGCCTTGCCCAGACTTGCCTCGCTGCTAGGCTTCCTGCCCAGGAAGGAGCAGGCTGCGCGAGGCTGGGAGACGCCACTGGCGCCTTCCTGGCCTCAGCTCCGCTCCTGCCTTGCCTTTGCACCTAGGCCCCAGGCGTCCTTGGGGAGGGCTTAGGGGCCGGTGGCTTGCAGAGTGCCAAGGGCTCCAGCAGGAAGAGCTCTGTGCGAGGGAAGGGAAGGGCCAGTGCAGGGCTCCTCCAGCGGTGGCTTGGCCGCCCAGACTCAGCGCCGCACGGAGTGCCCCAGGCTCCCAGGGCCCTGGCTGGGGTCTGCAGCCCCGCACACCCGGAGGCTGACTCCCTAGGCGCCCAGCAGCTGCCTCACACACGTAGCTTCCCTAGCGCTCTCCTCCCCAGCAGAGACGTGTGCAGCTGGTTGGGGCCTGCCCCTGCGTGTCTGGGCTCCCGCGCACAGCCCCAGCTCAGGGCAAGCAGCCCCTGAGCCAAGACCTGCAGGAGGCGAAGAGCGCCCCCAACTGGAAGCCGAGTGAACAGCTGGCGGGGAGGCGAGCCTCCTCGAGGGAAGAAGAGGCAGCACAGCCTAGTTTGGCTCAAGCCCTACTTGGCTGGAGCCGAGTGCGCCTCCAGGACGGCAGAGCTCCAGCTCTGCTCAGAGGCCCGTTCTGGCAGAGTTGCTGGCGCGAGGCTGCTCTGCCCTGGGCGAGCCTTGCCCAGACTTGCCTCGCTGCTAGGCTTCCTGCCCAGGAAGGAGCAGGCTGCGCGAGGCTGGGAGACGCCACTGGCGCCTTCCTGGCCTCAGCTCCGCTCCTGCCTTGCCTTTGCACCTAGGCCCCAGGCGTCCTTGGGGAGGGCTTAGGGGTCGGTGGCTTGCACAGTGCCAAGGGCTCCAGCAGGAAGAGCTCTGTGCGAGGGAAGGGAAGGGCCAGTGCAGGGCTCCTCCAGCGGTTGCTTGGCCGCCCAGGCTCAGCGCCGCACGGAGTGCACCAGGCTCCCAGGGCCCCTGGCTGGGGTCTGCAGCCCCGCACACCCGGAGGCTGACTCCCTGGGAGTCCAGCAGCTGCCTCACACACGTAGCTTCCCTAGCGCTCTCCTCCCCAGCAGAGACGTGTGCAGCTGGTTGGGGCCTGCCCCTGCGTGCCTGGGCTCCCGCACACAGCCCCAGCTCAGGGCAAGCAGCCCCTGAGCCAAGACCTGCAGGAGGCGCAGAGCGCCCCCACCTGGAAGCCGAGTGAAAAGCTGGCGGGGAGGCGAGCCTCCTCAAGGGAAGAAGAGGCAGCCCAGCCTCGTTTGGCTCAAGCCCTACTTGGCTGGAGCCGAGTGCGCCTCCAGGACGGCAGAGCTCCAGCTCTGCTCAGAGGCCCGTTCTGGCAGAGTTGCTGGCGCGAGGCTGCTCTGCCCTGGGCGAGCCTTGCCCAGACTTGCCTCGCTGCTAGGCTTCCTGCCCAGGAAGGAGCAGGCTGCGCGAGGCTGGGAGACGCCACTGGCGCCTTCCTGGCCTCAGCTCCGCTCCTGCCTTGCCTTTGAACCTAGGCCCCAGGCGTCCTTGGGGAGGGCTTATGGGCTGGTGGCTTGCAGAGTGCCAAGGGCTCCAGCAGGAAGAGCTCTGTGCGAGGGAAGGGAAGGGCCAGTGCAGGGCTCCTCCAGCGGTGGCTTGGCCGCCCAGACTCAGCGCCGCACGGAGTGCCCCAGGCTCCCTGGGCCCTGGCTGGGGTCTGCAGCCCCGCACACCCGGAGGCTGACTCCCTGGGCGCCCAGCAGCTGCCTCACACACGTAGCTTCCCTAGCGCTCTCCTCCCCAGCAGAGACGTGTGCAGCTGGTTGGGGCCTGCCCCTGCGTGCCTGGGCTCCTGCGCACAGCCCCAGTACAGGGCAAGCAGCCCCTGAGCCAAGACCTGCAAGAGGCGAAGAGCGCCCCAACTGGAAGCCGTGTGAACAGCTGGCGGGGAGGCGAGCCTCCTCGAGGGAAGAAGAGGCAGCACAGCCTCTTTTGGCTAAAGCCCTACTTGGCTGGATCCGAGTGCGCCTCCAGGACGGCAGAGCTCCAGCTCTGCTCAGAGGCCCGTTCTGGAAGAGTTGCTGGCGCGAGGCTGCTCTGCCCTGGGCGATCCTTGCCCAGACTTGCCTCGCTGCTAGGCTTCCTGCCCAGGAAGGAGCAGGCTGCGCGAGGCTGGGAGACGCCACTGGCGCCTTCCTGGCCTCAGCTCCGCTCCTGCCTTGCCTTTGCACCTAGGCCCCAGGCGTCCTTGGGGAGGGCTTAGGGGTCGGTGGCTTGCACACTGCCAAGGGCTCCAGCAGGAAGAGCTCTGTGCGAGGGAAGGGAAGTGCCAGTGCAGGGCTCCTCCAGTGGTTGCTTGGCCGCCCAGGCTCAGCGCCGCACGGAGTGCACCAGGCTCCCAGGGCCCCTGGCTGGGGTCTGCAGCCCCGCACACCCGGAGACTGACTCCCTGGGAGTCCAGCAGCTGCCTCACACACGTAGCTTCCCTAGCGCTCTCCTCCCCAGCAGAGACGTGTGCAGCTGGTTGGGGCCTGCCCCTGCGTGCCTGGGCTCCCGCGCACAGCCCCAGCTCAGGGCAAGCAGCCCCTGAGCCAAGACCTGCAGGAGGCGCAGAGCGCCCCCACCTGGAAGCCGAGTGAACAGCTGGCGGGGAGGCGAGCCTCCTCGAGGAAAGAAGAGGCAGCCCAGCCTCGTTTGGCTCAAGCCCTACTTGGCTGGAGCCGAGTGCGCCTCCAGGACGGCAGAGCTCCAGCTCTGCTCAGAGGCCCGTTCTGGCAGAGTTGCTGGCGCGAGGCTGCTCTGCCCTGGGCGAGCCTTGCCCAGACTTGCCTCGCTGCTAGGCTTCCTGCCCAGGAAGGAGCAGGCTGCGCGAGGCTGGGAGACGCCACTGGCGCCTTCCTGGCCTCAGCTCCGCTCCTGCCTTGCCTTTGCACCTAGGCCCCAGGCGTCCTTGGGGAGGGCTTAGGGGCCGGTGGCTTGCACACTGCCAAGGGCTCCAGCATGAAGAGCTCTGTGCGAGGGAAGGGAAGGGCCAGTGCAGGGCTCCTCCAGCGGTTGCTTGGCCGCCCAGGCTCAGCGCCGCTCGGAGTGCCCCAGGCTCCCAGGGCCCCTGGCTGGGGTCTGCAGCCCCGCACACCCGGAGGCTGACTCCCTGGGAGTCCAGCAGCTGCCTCACACACGTAGCTTCCCTAGCGCTCTCCTCCCCAGCAGAGACGTGTGCAGCTGGTTGGGGCCTGCCCCTGCGTGCCTGGGCTCCCGCGCACAGCCCCAGCTCAGGGCAAGCAGCCCCTGAGCCAAGACCTGCAGGAGGCGCAGAGCGCCCCCACCTGGAAGCCGAGTGAACAGCTGGCGGGGAGGCGAGCCTCCTCGAGGGAAGAAGAGGCAGCCCAGCCTCGTTTGGCTCAAGCCCTACTTGGCTGGAGCCGAGTGCGCCTCCAGGACGGCAGAGCTCCAGCTCTGCTCAGAGGCCCGTTCTGGCAGAGTTGCTGGCGCGAGGCTGCTCTGCCCTGGGCGAGCCTTGCCCAGACTTGCCTCGCTGCTAGGCTTCCTGCCCAGGAAGGAGCAGGCTGCGCGAGGCTGGGAGACGCCACTGGCGCCTTCCTGGCCTCAGCTCCGCTCCTGCCTTGCCTTTGAACCTAGGCCGCAGGCGTCCTTGGGGAGGGCTTAGGGGCCGGTGGCTTGCACACTGCCAAGGGCTCCAGCAGGAAGAGCTCTGTGCGAGGGAAGGGAAGGGCCAGTGCAGGTCTCCTCCAGCGGTTGCTTGGCCGCCCAGGCTCAGCGCCGCTCGGAGTGCCCCAGGCTCCCAGGGCCCCTGGCTGGGGTCTGCAGCCCCGCACACCCGGAGGCTGACTCCCTGGGCCCCCAGCAGCTGCCTCACACACGTAGCTTCCCTAGCGCTCTCCTCCCCAGCAGAGACGTGTGCAGCTGGTTGGGGCCTGCCCCTGCGTGCCTGGGCTCCTGCGCACAGCCCCAGCTCAGGGCAAGCAGCCCCTGAGCCAAGACCTGCAGGAGGCGAAGAGCGCCCCCAACTGGAAGCCGAGTGAACAGCTGGCGGGGAGGCGAGCCTCCTCGAGGGAAGAAGAGGCAGCACAGCCTCGTTTGGCTCAAGCCCTACTTGGCTGGAGCCGAGTGCGCCTCCAGGACGGCAGAGCTCCAGCTCTGCTCAGAGGCCCGTTCTGGCAGAGTTGCTGGCGCGAGGCTGCTCTGCCCTGGGCGAGCCTTGCCCAGACTTGCCTCGCTGCTAGGCTTCCTGCCCAGGAAGGAGCAGGCTGCGCGAGGCTGGGAGATGCCACTGGCGCCTTCCTGGCCTCAGCTCCGCTCCTGCCTTGCCTTTGCACCTAGGCCCCAGGCGTCCTAAGGGAGGGCTTAGGGGCCGGTGGCTTGCACACTGCCAAGGGCTCCAGCAGGAAGAGCTCTGTGCGAGGGAAGGGAAGGGCCAGTGCAGGGCTCCTCCAGCGGTTGCTTGGCCGCCCAGGCTCAGCGCCGCACGGAGTGCACCAGGCTCCCTGGGCCCCTGGCTGGGGTCTGCAGCCCCGCACACCCGGAGGCTGACTCCCTGGGCGCCCAGCAGCTGCCTCACACACGTAGCTTCCCTAGCGCTCTCCTCCCCAGCAGAGACGTGTGCAGCTGGTTGGGGCCTGCCCCTGCGTGCCTGGGCTCCCGCCCACAGCCCCAGCTCAGGGCAAGCAGCCCCTGAGCCAAGACCTGCAGGAGGCGCAGAGCGCCCCCACCTGGAAGCCGAGTGAACAGCTGGCGGGGAGGCGAGCCTCCTCGAGGGAAGAAGAGGCAGCCCAGCCTCGTTTGGCTCAAGCCCTACTTGGCTGGAGCCGAGTGCGCCTCCAGGACGGCAGAGCTCCAGCTCTGCTCAGAGGCCCGTTCTGGCAGAGTTGCTGGCGCGAGGCTGCTCTGCCCTGGGCGAGCCTTGCCCAGACTTGCCTCGGTGCTAGGCTTCCTGCCCAGGAAGGAGCAGGCTGCGCGAGGCTGGGAGACGCCACTGGCGCCTTCCTGGCCTCAGCTCCGCACCTGCCTTGCCTTTGCACCTAGGCCCCAGGCTTCCTTGGGGAGGGCTTAGGGGCCGGTGGCTTGCACACTGCCAAGGGCTCCAGCAGGAAGAGCTCTGTGCGAGGGAAGGGAAGGGCCAGTGCAGGGCTCCTCCAGCGGTTGCTTGGCCGCCCAGGCTCAGCGCCGCACGGAGTGCACCAGGCTCCCAGGGCCCCTGGCTGGGGTCTGCAGCCCCGCACACCCGGAGGCTGACTCCCTGGGCGCCCAGCAGCTGCCTCACACACGTAGCTTTCCTAGCTCTGTCCTCCCCAGCAGAGACGTGTGCAGCTGGTTGGGGCCTGCCCCTGCGTGCCTGGGCTCCCGCGCACAGCCCCAGCTCAGGGCAAGCAGCCCCTGAGCCAAGACCTGCAGGAGGCGCAGAGCGCCCCCACCTGGAAGCCGAGTGAACAGCTGGCGGGGAGGCGAGCCTCCTCGAGGGAAGAAGAGGAAGCCCAGCCTCGTTTGGCTCAAGCCCTATTTGGCTGAAGCCGAGTGCGCCTCCAGGACGGCAGAGCTCCAGCTCTGCTCAGAGGCCCGATCTGGCAGAGTTCCTGGCGCGAGGCTGCTCTGCCCTGGGCGAGCCTTGCCCAGATTGCCTCGTTGCTAGGCTTCCTGCCCAGGAAGCAGCAGGCTGCGCGAGGCTTGGAGACGCCACTGGCGCCTTCCTGGCCTCAGCTCCGCTCCTGCCTTGTCTTTACACCTAGGCCCCAGGCGTCCTAGTGGAGGGCTTAGGGGCCGGTGGCTTGCACACTGCCAAGGGCTCCAGCAGGAAGAGCTCTGTGCGAGGGAAGGGAAGGGCTAGTGCAGGTCTCCTCCAGCGGTTGCTTGGCCGCCCAGACTCAGCTCGGAACGGAGTGCACCAGGCTCCCAGGGCCCCTGGCTGGGGTCTGCAGCCCCGCACACCCGGAGGCTGACTCCCTGGGCGCCCAGCAGCTGCCTCACACACGTAGCTTCCCTAGAGCTCTCCTACCCAGCAGAGACGTGTGCAGCTGGTTGGGGCCTGCCCCTGCGTGCCTGGGCTCCCGCGCACAGCCCCAGCTCAGGGCAAGCAGCCACTGAGCCAAGACCTGCAGGAGGCGAAGAGCGCCCCCAACTGGAAGCCGAGTGAAGAGCTGGCGGGGAGGCGAGCCTCCTCGAGGGAAGAAGAGGCAGCCCAGCCTCGTTTGGCTCAAGCCCTACTTGGCTGGAGCCGAGTGCGCCTCCAGGACGGCAGAGCTCCAGCTCTGCTCAGAGGCCCGATCTGGCAGAGTTTCTGGCGCGAGGCTGCTCTGCCCTGGGCGAGCCTTGCCCAGACTTGCCTCGCTGCTAGGCTTCCTGCCCAGGAAGGAGCAGGCTGCGCGAGGCTGGGAGACGCCACTGGCGCCTTCGTGATCTCAGCTCCGCTCCTGCGTTGCCTTTGCACCTAAGCCCCAGGCGTCCTTGGGGAGGGCTTAGGGGCCGGTGGCTTCCACAGTGCCAAGGGCTCCAGCAGGAAGAGCTCTGTGCGAGGGAAGGGAAGGGCTAGTGCAGGGCTCCTCCAGCGGTTGCTTGGCCGCCCAGCCTCAGCTCGGAACGGAGTGCACCAGGCTCCCAGGGCCCCTGGCTGGGGTCTGCAGCCCCGCACACCCGGAGGCTGACTCCCTGGGCGCCCAGCAGCTGCCTCACACACGTAGCTTCCCTAGCGCTCTCCTCCCCAGCAGAGACGTGTGCAGCTGGTTGGGGCCTGCCCCTGCGTGCCTGGGCTCCACCCACAGCCCCAGCTCAGGGCAAGCAGCCCCTGAGCCAAGACCTGCAGGAGGCGCAGAGCGCCCCCACCTGGAAGCCGAGTGAACACCTGGCGGGAAGGCGAGCCTCCTCGAGGGAAGAAGAGGCAGCCCAGCCTCGTTTGGCTCAAGCCCTACTTGGCTGGAGCCGAGTGCGCCTCCAGGGCGCAGAGCTCCAGCTCTGCTCAGAGGCCCGATCTGGCAGAGTTTCTGGCGCGAGGCTGCTCTGCCCTGGGCGAGCCTTGCCCAGACTTGCCTCGCTGCTAGGCTTCCTGCCCAGGAAGGAGCAGGCTGCGCGAGTCTTGGAGACGCCACTGGCGCCTTCCTGGCCTCAGCTCCGCTCCTGCCTTGTCTTTACACCTAGGCCCCAGGCGTACTAGTGGAGGGCTTAGGGGCCGGTGGCTTGCACACTGCCAAGGGCTCCAGCAGGAAGAGCTCTGTGCGAGGGAAGGGAAGGGCTAGTGCAGGTCTCCTCCAGCGGTTGCTTGGCCGCCCAGACTCAGCTCGGAACGGAGTGCACCAGGCTCCCAGGGCCCCTGGCTGGGGTCTGCAGCCCCGCACACCCGGAGGCTGACTCCCTGGGCGCCCAGCAGCTGCCTCACACACGTAGCTTCCCTAGAGCTCTCCTACCCAGCAGAGACGTGTGCAGCTGGTTGGGGCCTGCCCCTGCGTGCCTGGGCTCCCGCGCACAGCCCCAGCTCAGGGCAAGCAGCCACTGAGCCAAGACCTGCAGGAGGCGAAGAGCGCCCGCACCTGGAAGCCGAGTGAACAGCTGGCGGGGAGGCCAGCCTCCTCGAGGGAAGAAGAGGCAGCCCAGCCTCGTTTGGCTCAAGCCCTACTTGGCTGGAGCCGAGTGCGCCTCCAGGGCGCAGAGCTCCAGCTCTGCTCAGAGGCCCGATCTGGCAGAGTTGCTGGCGCGAGGCTGCTCTGCCCTGGGCGAGCCTTGCCCAGACTTGCCTCGCTGCTAGGCTTCCTGCCCAGGAAGGAGCAGGCTGCGTGAGGCTGGGAGACGCCACTGGCGCCTTCCTGGCCTCAGCTCCGCTCCTGCCTTGCCTTTGCACCTAGGCCCCAGGCGTCCTTGGGGAGGGCTTAGGGGCCGGTGGCTTGCACACTGCCAAGGTCTCCAGCAGGAAGAGCTCTGTGCGAGGGAAGGGAAGGGCTAGTGCAGGGCTCCTCCAGCGGTTGCTTGGCCGCCCAGACTCAGCGCCGCACGGAGTGCACCAGGCTCCCAGGGCCCCTGGCTGGGGTCTGCAGCCCCGCACACCCGGAGGCTGACTCCCTGGGCGCCCAGCAGCTGCCTCACACACGTAGCTTCCCTAGCGCTCTCCTCCCCAGCAGAGACGTGTGCAGCTGGTTGGGGCCTGCCCCTGCGTGCCTTGGCTCCGCGCACAGCCCCAGCTCAGGGCAAGCAGCCCCTGAGCCAAGACCTGCAGGAGGCGCAGAGCGTCCCCACCTGGAAGCCGAGTGAAAACCTGGCGGGAAGGCGAGCCTCCTCGAGGGAAGAAGAGGCAGCCCAGCCTCGTTTGGCTCAAGCCCTACTTGGCTGGAGCCGAGTGCGCCTCCAGGACGGCAGAGCTCCAGCTCTTCTCAGAGGCCCGTTCTGGCAGAGTTGCTGGCGCGAGGCTGCTCTGCCCTGGGCGAGCCTTGCCCAGACTTGCCTCGCTGCTAGGCTTCCTGCCCAGGAAGGAGCAGGCTGCGCGAGGCTGGGAGACGCCACTGGCGCCTTCCTGGCCTCAGCTCCGCTCCTGCCTTGCCTTTGCACCTAGGCCCCAGGCGTCCTTGGGGAGGGCTTAGGGGCCGGTGGCTTGCAGAGTGCCAAGGGCTCCAGCAGGAAGAGCTCTGTGCGAGGGAAGGGAAGGGCCAGTGCAGGGCTCCTCCAGCGGTGGCTTGGCCGCCCAGACTCAGCGCCGCACGGAGTGCCCCAGGCTCCCAGGGCCCTGGCTGGGGTCTGCAGCCCCGCACACCCGGAGGCTGACTCCCTAGGCGCCCAGCAGCTGCCTCACACACGTAGCTTCCCTAGCGCTCTCCTCCCCAGCAGAGACGTGTGCAGCTGGTTGGGGCCTGCCCCTGCGTGTCTGGGCTCCCGCGCACAGCCCCAGCTCAGGGCAAGCAGCCCCTGAGCCAAGACCTGCAGGAGGCGAAGAGCGCCCCCAACTGGAAGCCGAGTGAACAGCTGGCGGGGAGGCGAGCCTCCTCGAGGGAAGAAGAGGCAGCACAGCCTAGTTTGGCTCAAGCCCTACTTGGCTGGAGCCGAGTGCGCCTCCAGGACGGCAGAGCTCCAGCTCTGCTCAGAGGCCCGTTCTGGCAGAGTTGCTGGCGCGAGGCTGCTCTGCCCTGGGCGAGCCTTGCCCAGACTTGCCTCGCTGCTAGGCTTCCTGCCCAGGAAGGAGCAGGCTGCGCGAGGCTGGGAGACGCCACTGGCGCCTTCCTGGCCTCAGCTCCGCTCCTGCCTTGCCTTTGCACCTAAGCCCCAGGCGTCCTTGGGGAGGGCTTAGGGGCCGGTGGCTTCCACAGTGCCAAGGGCTCCAGCAGGAAGAGCTCTGTGCGAGGGAAGGGAAGGGCTAGTGCAGGGCTCCTCCAGCGGTTGCTTGGCCGCCCAGCCTCAGCTCGGAACGGAGTGCACCAGGCTCCCAGGGCCCCTGGCTGGGGTCTGCAGCCCCGCACACCCGGAGGCTGACTCCCTGGGCGCCCAGCAGCTGCCTCACACACGTAGCTTCCCTAGCGCTCTCCTCCCCAGCAGAGACGTGTGCAGCTGGTTGGGGCCTGCCCCTGCGTGCCTGGGCTCCACCCACAGCCCCAGCTCAGGGCAAGCAGCCCCTGAGCCAAGACCTGCAGGAGGCGCAGAGCGCCCCCACCTGGAAGCCGAGTGAACACCTGGCGGGAAGGCGAGCCTCCTCGAGGGAAGAAGAGGCAGCCCAGCCTCGTTTGGCTCAAGCCCTACTTGGCTGGAGCCGAGTGCGCCTCCAGGGCGCAGAGCTCCAGCTCTGCTCAGAGGCCCGATCTGGCAGAGTTTCTGGCGCGAGGCTGCTCTGCCCTGGGCGAGCCTTGCCCAGACTTGCCTCGCTGCTAGGCTTCCTGCCCAGGAAGGAGCAGGCTGCGCGAGTCTTGGAGACGCCACTGGCGCCTTCCTGGCCTCAGCTCCGCTCCTGCCTTGTCTTTACACCTAGGCCCCAGGCGTACTAGTGGAGGGCTTAGGGGCCGGTGGCTTGCACACTGCCAAGGGCTCCAGCAGGAAGAGCTCTGTGCGAGGGAAGGGAAGGGCTAGTGCAGGTCTCCTCCAGCGGTTGCTTGGCCGCCCAGACTCAGCTCGGAACGGAGTGCACCAGGCTCCCAGGGCCCCTGGCTGGGGTCTGCAGCCCCGCACACCCGGAGGCTGACTCCCTGGGCGCCCAGCAGCTGCCTCACACACGTAGCTTCCCTAGAGCTCTCCTACCCAGCAGAGACGTGTGCAGCTGGTTGGGGCCTGCCCCTGCGTGCCTGGGCTCCCGCGCACAGCCCCAGCTCAGGGCAAGCAGCCACTGAGCCAAGACCTGCAGGAGGCGAAGAGCGCCCGCACCTGGAAGCCGAGTGAACAGCTGGCGGGGAGGCCAGCCTCCTCGAGGGAAGAAGAGGCAGCCCAGCCTCGTTTGGCTCAAGCCCTACTTGGCTGGAGCCGAGTGCGCCTCCAGGGCGCAGAGCTCCAGCTCTGCTCAGAGGCCCGATCTGGCAGAGTTGCTGGCGCGAGGCTGCTCTGCCCTGGGCGAGCCTTGCCCAGACTTGCCTCGCTGCTAGGCTTCCTGCCCAGGAAGGAGCAGGCTGCGTGAGGCTGGGAGACGCCACTGGCGCCTTCCTGGCCTCAGCTCCGCTCCTGCCTTGCCTTTGCACCTAGGCCCCAGGCGTCCTTGGGGAGGGCTTAGGGGCCGGTGGCTTGCACACTGCCAAGGTCTCCAGCAGGAAGAGCTCTGTGCGAGGGAAGGGAAGGGCTAGTGCAGGGCTCCTCCAGCGGTTGCTTGGCCGCCCAGACTCAGCGCCGCACGGAGTGCACCAGGCTCCCAGGGCCCCTGGCTGGGGTCTGCAGCCCCGCACACCCGGAGGCTGACTCCCTGGGCGCCCAGCAGCTGCCTCACACACGTAGCTTCCCTAGCGCTCTCCTCCCCAGCAGAGACGTGTGCAGCTGGTTGGGGCCTGCCCCTGCGTGCCTTGGCTCCGCGCACAGCCCCAGCTCAGGGCAAGCAGCCCCTGAGCCAAGACCTGCAGGAGGCGCAGAGCGTCCCCACCTGGAAGCCGAGTGAAAACCTGGCGGGAAGGCGAGCCTCCTCGAGGGAAGAAGAGGCAGCCCAGCCTCGTTTGGCTCAAGCCCTACTTGGCTGGAGCCGAGTGCGCCTCCAGGACGGCAGAGCTCCAGCTCTTCTCAGAGGCCCGTTCTGGCAGAGTTGCTGGCGCGAGGCTGCTCTGCCCTGGGCGAGCCTTGCCCAGACTTGCCTCGCTGCTAGGCTTCCTGCCCAGGAAGGAGCAGGCTGCGCGAGGCTGGGAGACGCCACTGGCGCCTTCCTGGCCTCAGCTCCGCTCCTGCCTTGCCTTTGCACCTAGGCCCCAGGCGTCCTTGGGGAGGGCTTAGGGGCCGGTGGCTTGCAGAGTGCCAAGGGCTCCAGCAGGAAGAGCTCTGTGCGAGGGAAGGGAAGGGCCAGTGCAGGGCTCCTCCAGCGGTGGCTTGGCCGCCCAGACTCAGCGCCGCACGGAGTGCCCCAGGCTCCCAGGGCCCTGGCTGGGGTCTGCAGCCCCGCACACCCGGAGGCTGACTCCCTAGGCGCCCAGCAGCTGCCTCACACACGTAGCTTCCCTAGCGCTCTCCTCCCCAGCAGAGACGTGTGCAGCTGGTTGGGGCCTGCCCCTGCGTGTCTGGGCTCCCGCGCACAGCCCCAGCTCAGGGCAAGCAGCCCCTGAGCCAAGACCTGCAGGAGGCGAAGAGCGCCCCCAACTGGAAGCCGAGTGAACAGCTGGCGGGGAGGCGAGCCTCCTCGAGGGAAGAAGAGGCAGCACAGCCTAGTTTGGCTCAAGCCCTACTTGGCTGGAGCCGAGTGCGCCTCCAGGACGGCAGAGCTCCAGCTCTGCTCAGAGGCCCGTTCTGGCAGAGTTGCTGGCGCGAGGCTGCTCTGCCCTGGGCGAGCCTTGCCCAGACTTGCCTCGCTGCTAGGCTTCCTGCCCAGGAAGGAGCAGGCTGCGCGAGGCTGGGAGACGCCACTGGCGCCTTCCTGGCCTCAGCTCCGCTCCTGCCTTGCCTTTGCACCTAGGCCCCAGGCGTCCTTGGGGAGGGCTTAGGGGTCGGTGGCTTGCACAGTGCCAAGGGCTCCAGCAGGAAGAGCTCTGTGCGAGGGAAGGGAAGGGCCAGTGCAGGGCTCCTCCAGCGGTTGCTTGGCCGCCCAGGCTCAGCGCCGCACGGAGTGCACCAGGCTCCCAGGGCCCCTGGCTGGGGTCTGCAGCCCCGCACACCCGGAGGCTGACTCCCTGGGAGTCCAGCAGCTGCCTCACACACGTAGCTTCCCTAGCGCTCTCCTCCCCAGCAGAGACGTGTGCAGCTGGTTGGGGCCTGCCCCTGCGTGCCTGGGCTCCCGCCCACAGCCCCAGCTCAGGGCAAGCAGCCCCTGAGCCAAGACCTGCAGGAGGCGCAGAGCGCCCCCACCTGGAAGCCGAGTGAAAAGCTGGCGGGGAGGCGAGCCTCCTCAAGGGAAGAAGAGGCAGCCCAGCCTCGTTTGGCTCAAGCCCTACTTGGCTGGAGCCGAGTGCGCCTCCAGGACGGCAGAGCTCCAGCTCTGCTCAGAGGCCCGTTCTGGCAGAGTTGCTGGCGCGAGGCTGCTCTGCCCTGGGCGAGCCTTGCCCAGACTTGCCTCGCTGCTAGGCTTCCTGCCCAGGAAGGAGCAGGCTGCGCGAGGCTGGGAGACGCCACTGGCGCCTTCCTGGCCTCAGCTCCGCTCCTGCCTTGCCTTTGAACCTAGGCCCCAGGCGTCCTTGTGGAGGGCTTAGGGGCCGGTGGCTTGCAGAGTGCCAAGGGCTCCAGCAGGAAGAGCTCTGTGCGAGGGAAGGGAAGGGCCAGTGCAGGGCTCCTCCAGCGGTGGCTTGGCCGCCCAGACTCAGCGCCGCACGGAGTGCCCCAGGCTCCCTGGGCCCTGGCTGGGGTCTGCAGCCCCGCACACCCGGAGGCTGACTCCCTGGGCGCCCAGCAGCTGCCTCACACACGTAGCTTCCCTAGCGCTCTCCTCCCCAGCAGAGACGTGTGCAGCTGGTTGGGGCCTGCCCCTGCGTGCCTGGGCTCCTGCGCACAGCCCCAGTACAGGGCAAGCAGCCCCTGAGCCAAGACCTGCAAGAGGCGAAGAGCGCCCCCAACTGGAAGCCGTGTGAACAGCTGGCGGGGAGGCGAGCCTCCTCGAGGGAAGAAGAGGCAGCACAGCCTCTTTTGGCTCAAGCCCTACTTGGCTGGATCCGAGTGCGCCTCCAGGACGGCAGAGCTCCAGCTCTGCTCAGAGGCCCGTTCTGGAAGAGTTGCTGGCGCGAGGCTGCTCTGCCCTGGGCGATCCTTGCCCAGACTTGCCTCGCTGCTAGGCTTCCTGCCCAGGAAGGAGCAGGCTGCGCGAGGCTGGGAGACGCCACTGGCGCCTTCCTGGCCTCAGCTCCGCTCCTGCCTTGCCTTTGCACCTAGGCCCCAGGCGTCCTTGGGGAGGGCTTAGGGGTCGGTGGCTTGCACACTGCCAAGGGCTCCAGCAGGAAGAGCTCTGTGCGAGGGAAGGGAAGGGCCAGTGCAGGGCTCCTCCAGTGGTTGCTTGGCCGCCCAGGCTCAGCGCCGCACGGAGTGCACCAGGCTCCCAGGGCCCCTGGCTGGGGTCTGCAGCCCCGCACACCCGGAGACTGACTCCCTGGGAGTCCAGCAGCTGCCTCACACACGTAGCTTCCCTAGCGCTCTCCTCCCCAGCAGAGACGTGTGCAGCTGGTTGGGGCCTGCCCCTGCGTGCCTGGGCTCCCGCGCACAGCCCCAGCTCAGGGCAAGCAGCCCCTGAGCCAAGACCTGCAGGAGGCGCAGAGCGCCCCCACCTGGAAGCCGAGTGAACAGCTGGCGGGGAGGCGAGCCTCCTCGAGGAAAGAAGAGGCAGCCCAGCCTCGTTTGGCTCAAGCCCTACTTGGCTGGAGCCGAGTGCGCCTCCAGGACGGCAGAGCTCCAGCTCTGCTCAGAGGCCCGTTCTGGCAGAGTTGCTGGCGCGAGGCTGCTCTGCCCTGGGCGAGCCTTGCCCAGACTTGCCTCGCTGCTAGGCTTCCTGCCCAGGAAGGAGCAGGCTGCGCGAGGCTGGGAGACGCCACTGGCGCCTTCCTGGCCTCAGCACCGCTCCTGCCTTGCCTTTGCACCTAGGCCCCAGGCGTCCTTGGGGAGGGCTTAGGGGCCGGTGGCTTGCACACTGCCAAGGGCTCCAGCATGAAGAGCTCTGTGCGAGGGAAGGGAAGGGCCAGTGCAGGGCTCCTCCAGCGGTTGCTTGGCCGCCCAGGCTCAGCGCCGCTCGGAGTGCCCCAGGCTCCCAGGGCCCCTGGCTGGGGTCTGCAGCCCCGCACACCCGGAGGCTGACTCCCTGGGAGTCCAGCAGCTGCCTCACACACGTAGCTTCCCTAGCGCTCTCCTCCCCAGCAGAGACGTGTTCAGCTGGTTGGGGCCTGCCCCTGCGTGCCTGGGCTCCCGCGCACAGCCCCAGCTCAGGGCAAGCAGCCCCTGAGCCAAGACCTGCAGGAGGCGCAGAGCGCCCCCACCTGGAAGCCGAGTGAACAGCTGGCGGGGAGGCGAGCCTCCTCGAGGGAAGAAGAGGCAGCCCAGCCTCGTTTGGCTCAAGCCCTACTTGGCTGGAGCCGAGTGCGCCTCCAGGACGGCAGAGCTCCAGCTCTGCTCAGAGGCCCGTTCTGGCAGAGTTGCTGGCGCGAGGCTGCTCTGCCCTGGGCGAGCCTTGCCCAGACTTGCCTCGCTGCTAGGCTTCCTGCCCAGGAAGGAGCAGGCTGCGCGAGGCTGGGAGACGCCACTGGCGCCTTCCTGGCCTCAGCTCCGCTCCTGCCTTGCCTTTGCACCTAGGCCCCAGGCGTCCTTGGGGAGGGCTTAGGGGCCGGTGGCTTGCACACTGCCAAGGGCTCCAGCAGGAAGAGCTCTGTGCGAGGGAAGGGAAGGGCCAGTGCAGGTCTCCTCCAGCGGTTGCTTGGCCGCCCAGGCTCAGCGCCGCTCGGAGTGCCCCAGGCTCCCAGGGCCCCTGGCTGGGGTCTGCAGCCCCGCACACCCGGAGGCTGACTCCCTGGGCCCCCAGCAGCTGCCTCACACACGTAGCTTCCCTAGCGCTCTCCTCCCCAGCAGAGACGTGTGCAGCTGGTTGGGGCCTGCCCCTGCGTGCCTGGGCTCCTGCGCACAGCCCCAGCTCAGGGCCAGCAGCCCCTGAGCCAAGACCTGCAGGAGGCGAAGAGCGCCCCCAACTGGATGCCGAGTGAACAGCTGGCGGGGAGGCGAGCCTCCTCGAGGGAAGAAGAGGCAGCACAGCCTCGTTTGGCTCAAGCCCTACTTGGCTGAAGCCGAGTGCGCCTCCAGGACGGCAGAGCTCCAGCTCTGCTCAGAGGCCCGATCTGGCAGAGTTCCTGGCGCGAGGCTGCTCTGCCCTGGGCGAGCCTTGCCCAGATTGCCTCGTTGCTAGGCTTCCTGCCCAGGAAGCAGCAGGCTGCGCGAGGCTTGGAGACGCCACTGGCGCCTTCCTGGCCTCAGCTCCGCTCCTGCCTTGTCTTTACACCTAGGCCCCAGGCGTCCTATTGGAGGGCTTAGGGGCCGGTGGCTTGCACACTGCCAAGGGCTCCAGCAGGAAGAGCTCTCTGCGAGGGAAGGGAAGGGCTAGTGCAGGTCTCCTCCAGCGGTTGCTTGGCCGCCCAGACTCAGCTCGGAACGGAGTGCACCAGGCTCCCAGGGCCCCTGGCTGGGGTCTGCAGCCCCGCACACCCGGAGGCTGACTCCCTGGGCGCCCAGCAGCTGCCTCACACACGTAGCTTCCCTAGAGCTCTCCTACCCAGCAGAGACGTGTGCAGCTGGTTGGGGCCTGCCCCTGCGTGCCTGGGCTCCCGCGCACAGCCCCAGCTCAGGGCAAGCAGCCACTGAGCCAAGACCTGCAGGAGGCGAAGAGCGCCCCCAACTGGAAGCCGAGTGAACAGCTGGCGGGGAGGCGAGCCTCCTCGAGGGAAGAAGAGGCAGCCCAGCCTCGTTTGGCTCAAGCCCTACTTGGCTGGAGCCGAGTGCGCCTCCAGGACGGCAGAGCTCTAGCTCTGCTCAGAGGCCCGATCTGGCAGAGTTGCTTGCGCAAGGCTGCTCTGCCCTGGGCGAGCCTTGCCCAGACTTGCCTCGCTGCTAGGCTTCCTGACCAGGAAGGAGCTGGCTGCGCGAGGCTGGGAGACGCCACTGGTGCCTTGCTGGCCTCAGGTCCGCTCCTGCCTTGCCTTTGCACCTAGGCCCCAGGCGTCCTTGGGGAGGGCTTAGGGGTCGGTGGCTTGCACAGTGCCAAGGGCTCCAGCAGGAAGAGCTCTGTGCGAGGGAAGGGAAGGGCCAGTGCAGGGCTCCTCCAGCGGTTGCTTGGCCGCCCAGGCTCAGCGCCGCACGGAGTGCACCAGGCTCCCAGGGCCCCTGGCTGGGGTCTGCAGCCCCGCACACCCGGAGGCTGACTCCCTGGGAGTCCAGCAGCTGCCTCACACACGTAGCTTCCCTAGCGCTCTCCTCCCCAGCAGAGACGTGTGCAGCTGGTTGGGGCCTGCCCCTGCGTGCCTGGTCTCCCGCCCACAGCCCCAGCTCAGGGCAAGCAGCCCCTGAGCCAAGACCTGCAGGAGGCGAAGAGCGCCCCCACCTGGAAGCCGAGTGAACAGCTGGCGGGGAGGCGAGCCTCCTCGAGGGAAGAAGAGGCAGCCCAGCCTCGTTTGGCTCAAGCCCTACTTGGCTGGAGCCGAGTGCGCCTCCAGGACGGCAGAGCTCCAGCTCTTCTCAGAGGCCCGTTCTGGCAGAGTTGCTGGCGCGAGGCTGCTCTGCCCTGGGCGAGCCTTGCCCAGACTTGCCTCGCTGCTAGGCTTCCTGCCCAGGAAGGAGCAGGCTGCGCGAGGCTGGGAGACGCCACTGGCGCCTTCCTGGCCTCAGCTCCGCTCCTGCCTTGCCTTTGAACCTAGGCCCCAGGCGTCCTTGGGGAGGGCTTAGGGGCCGGTGGCTTGCAGAGTGCCAAGGGCTCCAGCAGGAAGAGCTCTGTGCGAGGGAAGGGAAGGGCCAGTGCAGGGCTCCTCCAGCGGTGGCTTGGCCGCCCAGACTCAGCGCCGCACGGAGTGCCCCAGGCTCCCAGGGCCCTGGCTGGGGTCTGCAGCCCCGCACACCCGGAGGCTGACTCCCTAGGCGCCCAGCAGCTGCCTCACACACGTAGCTTCCCTAGCGCTCTCCTCCCCAGCAGAGACGTGTGCAGCTGGTTGGGGCCTGCCCCTGCGTGCCTGGGCTCCTGCGCACAGCCCCAGTACAGGGCAAGCAGCCCCTGAGCCAAGACCTGCAAGAGGCGAAGAGCGCCCCCAACTGGAAGCCGAGTGAACAGCTGGCGGGGAGGCGAGCCTCCTCGAGGGAAGAAGAGGCAGCACAGCCTCTTTTGGCTCAAGCCCTACTTGGCTGGAGCCGAGTGCGCCTCCAGGACGGCAGAGCTCCAGCTCTGCTCAGAGGCCCGTTCTGGCAGAGTTGCTGGCGCGAGGCTGCTCTGCCCTGGGCGAGCCTTGCCCAGACTTGCCTCGCTGCTAGGCTTCCTGCCCAGGAAGGAGCAGGCTGCGCGAGGCTGGGAGACGCCACTGGCGCCTTCCTGGCCTCAGCTCCGCTCCTGCCTTGCCTTTGCACCTAGGCCCCAGGCGTCCTTGGGGAGGGCTTAGGGGTCGGTGGCTTGCACAGTGCCAAGGGCTCCAGCAGGAAGAGCTCTATGCGAGGGAAGGGAAGGGCCAGTGCAGGGCTCCTCCAGTGGTTGCTTGGCCGCCCAGGCTCAGCGCCGCACGGAGTGCACCAGGCTCCCAGGGCCCCTGGCTGGGGTCTGCAGCCCCGCACACCCGGAGGCTGACTCCCTGGGAGTCCAGCAGCTGCCTCACACACGTAGCTTCCCTAGCGCTCTCCTCCCCAGCAGAGACGTGTGCAGCTGGTTGGGGCCTGCCCCTGCGTGCCTGGGCTCCCGCGCACAGCCCCAGCTCAGGGCAAGCAGCCCCTGAGCCAAGACCTGCAGGAGGCGCAGAGCGCCCCCACCTGGAAGCCGAGTGAACAGCTGGCGGGGAGGCGAGCCTCCTCGAGGGAAGAAGAGGCAGCCCAGCCTCGTTTGGCTCAAGCCCTACTTGGCTGGAGCCGAGTGCGCCTCCAGGACGGCAGAGCTCCAGCTCTCCTCAGAGGCCCGTTCTGGCAGAGTTGCTGGCGCAAGGCTGCTCTGCCCTGGGCGAGCCTTGCCCAGACTTGCCTCGCTGCTAGGCTTCCTGCCCAGGAAGGAGCAGGCTGCGCGAGGCTGGGAGACGCCACTGGCGCCTTCCTGGCCTCAGCTCCGCTCCTGCCTTGCCTTTGCACCTAGGCCCCAGGCGTCCTTGGGGAGGGCTTAGGGGCCGGTGGCTTGCACACTGCCAAGGGCTCCAGCAGGAAGAGCTCTGTGCGAGGGAAGGGAAGGGCCAGTGCAGGGCTCCTCCAGCGGTTGCTTGGCCGCCCAGGCTCAGCGCCGCTCGGAGTGCCCCAGGCTCCCAGGGCCCCTGGCTGGGGTCTGCAGCCCCGCACACCCGGAGGCTGACTGCCTGGGCGCCCAGCAGCTGCCTCACACACGTAGCTTCCCTGGCGCTCTCCTCCCCAGCAGAGACGTGTGCAGCTGGTTGGGGCCTGCCCCTGCGTGCCTGGGCTCCCGCGCACAGCCCCAGCTCAGGGCAAGCAGCCCCTGAGCCAAGACCTGCAGGAGGCGCAGAGCGCCCCCACCTGGAAGCCGAGTGAACAGCTGGCGGGGAGGCGAGCCTCCTCGAGGGAAGAAGAGGCAGCCCAGCCTCGTTTGGCTCAAGCCCTACTTGGCTGGAGCCGAGTGCGCCTCCAGGAAGGCAGAGCTCCAGCTCTGCTCAGAGGCCCGTTCTGGCAGAGTTGCTGGCGCGAGGCTGCTCTGCCCTGGGCGAGCCTTGCCCAGACTTGCCTGGCTGCTAGGCTTACTGCCCAGGAAGGAGCAGGCTGCGCGAGGCTGGGAGACGCCACTGGCGCCTTCCTGGCCTCAGCTCCGCTCCTGCCTTGCCTTTGCACCTAGGCCCCAGGCGTCCTTGGGGAGGGCTTAGGGGCCGGTGGCTTGCACACTGCCAAGGGCTCCAGCAGGAAGAGCTCTGTGCGAGGGAAGGGAAGGGCCAGTGCAGGGCTCCTCCAGCGGTTGCTTGGCCGCCCAGGTTCAGCGCCGCTCGGATTCCCCAGGCTCCCAGGGCCCCTGGCTGGGGTCTGCAGCCCCGCACACCCGGAGGCTGACTGCCTGGGCGCCCAGCAGCTGCCTCACACACGTAGCTTCCCTAGCGCTCTCCTCCCCAGCAGAGACGTGTGCAGCTGGTTGGGGCCTGCCCCTGCGTGCCTGGGCTCCCGCGCACAGCCCCAGCTCAGGGCAAGCAGCCCCTGAGCCAAGACCTGCAGGAGACGCAGAGCGCCCCCACCTGGAAGCCGAGTGAACAGCTGGAGGGGAAGCGAGCCTCCTCGAGGGAAGAAGAGGCAGCCCAGCCTCGTTTGGTTCAAGCCCTACTTGGCTGGAGCCGAGTGCGCCTCCAGGACGGCAGAGCTCCAGCTCTGCTCAGAGGCCCGTTCTGGCAGAGTTGCTGGCGCGAGGCTGCTCTGCCCTGGGCGAGCCTTGCCCAGACTTGCCTCGCTGCTAGGCTTCCTGCCCAGGAAGGAGCAGGCTGCGCGAGGCTGGGAGACGCCACTGGCGCCTTCCTGGCCTCAGCTCCGCTCCTGCCTTGCCTTTGCACCTAGGCCCCAGGCGTCCTTGGGGAGGGCTTAGGGGTCGGTGGCTTGCACAGTGCCAAGGGCTCCAGCAGGAAGAGCTCTGTGCGAGGGAAGGGAAGGGCCAGTGCAGGGCTCCTCCAGCGGTTGCTTGGCCGCCCAGGCTCAGCGCCGCACGGAGTGCACCAGGCTCCCAGGGCCCCTGGCTGGGGTCTGCAGCCCCGCACACCCAGAGGCTGACTCCCTGGGAGTCCAGCAGCTGCCTCACACACGTAGCTTCCCTAGCGCTCTCCTCCCCAGCAGAGACGTGTGCAGCTGGTTGGGGCCTGCCCCTGCGTGCCTGGGCTCCCGCCCACAGCCCCAGCTCAGGGCAAGCAGCCCCTGAGCCAAGACCTGCAGGAGGCGCAGAGCGCCCCCACCTGGAAGCCGAGTGAACAGCTGGCGGGGAGGCGAGCCTCCTCGAGGGAAGAAGAGGCAGCCCAGCCTCGTTTGGCTCAAGCCCTACTTGGCTGGAGCCGAGTGCGCCTCCAGGACGGCAGAGCTCCAGCTCTTCTCAGAGGCCCGTTCTGGCAGAGTTGCTGGCGCGAGGCTGCTCTGCCCTGGGCGATCCTTGCCCAGACTTGCCTCGCTGCTAGGCTTCCTGCCCAGGAAGGAGCAGGCTGCGCGAGGCTGGGAGACGCCACTGGCGCCTTCCTGGCCTCAGCTCCGCTCCTGCCTTGCCTTTGCACCTAGGCCCCAGGCGTCCTTGGGGAGGGCTTAGGGGCCGGTGGCTTGCAGAGTGCCAAGGGCTCCAGCAGGAAGAGCTCTGTGCGAGGGAAGGGAAGGGCCAGTGCAGGGCTCCTCCAGCGGTGGCTTGGCCGCCCAGACTCAGCGCCGCACGGAGTGCCCCAGGCTCCCAGGGCCCTGGCTGCGGTCTGCAGCCCCGCACACCCGGAAGCTGACTCCCTAGGCGCCCAGCAGCTGCCTCACACACGTAGCTTCCCTAGCGCTCTCCTCCCCAGCAGAGACGTGTGCAGCTGGTTGGGGCCTGCCCCTGCGTGCCTGGGCTCCTGCGCACAGCCCCAGTACAGGGCAAGCAGCCCCTGAGGCAAGACCTGCAAGAGGCGAAGAGCGCCCCCAACTGGAAGCCGAGTGAACAGCTGGCGGGGAGGCGAGCCTCCTCGAGGGAAGAAGAGGCAGCACAGCCTCTTTTGGCTCAAGCCCTACTTGGCTGGAGCCGAGTGCGCCTCCAGGACGGCAGAGCTCCAGCTCTGCTCAGAGGCCCGTTCTGGCAGAGTTGCTGGCGCGAGGCTGCTCTGCCCTGGGCGAGCCTTGCCCAGACTTGCCTCGCTGCTAGGCTTCCTGCCCAGGAAGGAGCAGGCTGCGCGAGGCTGGGAGACGCCACTGGCGCCTTCCTGGCCTCAGCTCCGCTCCTGCCTTGCCTTTGCACCTAGGCCCCAGGCCTCCTTGGGGAGGGCTTAGGGGTCGGTGGCTTGCACAGTGCCAAGGGCTCCAGCAGGAAGAGCTCTGTGCGAGGGAAGGGAAGGGCCAGTGCAGGGCTCCTCCAGTGGTTGCTTGGCCGCCCAGGCTCAGCGCCGCACGGAGTGCACCAGGCTCCCAGGGCCCCTGGCTGGGGTCTGCAGCCCCGCACACCCGGAGGCTGACTCCCTGGGAGTCCAGCAGCTGCCTCACACACGTAGCTTTCCTAGCGCTCTCCTCCCCAGCAGAGACGTGTGCAGCTGGTTGGGGCCTGCCCCTGCGTGCCTGGGCTCCCGCGCACAGCCTCAGCTCAGGGCAAGCAGCCCCTGAGCCAAGACCTGCAGGAGGCGCAGAGCGCCCCCACCTGGAAGCCGAGTGAACAGCTGGCGGGGAGGCGAGCGTCCTCGAGGGAAGAAGAGGCAGCCCAGCCTCGTTTGGCTCAAGCCCTACTTGGCTGGAGCCGAGTGCGCCTCCAGGACGGCAGAGCTCCAGCTCTCCTCAGAGGCCCGTTCTGGCAGAGTTGCTGGCGCGAGGCTGCTCTGCCCTGGGCGAGCCTTGCCCAGACTTGCCTCGCTGCTAGGCTTCCTGCCCAGGAAGGAGCAGGCTGCGCTCGGCTGGGAGACGCCACTGGCGCCTTCCTGGCCTCAGCTCCGCTCCTGCCTTGCCTTTGCACCTAGGCCCCAGTCGTCCTTGGGGAGGGCTTAGGGGCCGGTGGCTTGCACACTGCCAAGGGCTCCAGCAGGAAGAGCTCTGTGCGAGGGAAGGGAAGGGCCAGTGCAGGGCTCCTCCAGCGGTTGCTTGGCCGCCCAGGCTCAGCGCCGCTCGGAGTGCCCCAGGCTCCCAGGGCCCCTGGCTGGGGTCTGCAGCCCCGCACACCCGGAGGCTGACTCCCTGGGCGCCCAGCAGCTGCCTCACACACGTAGCTTCCCTAGCGCTCTCCTCCCCAGCAGAGACGTGTGCAGCTGGTTGGGGCCTGCCCCTGCGTGTCTGGGCTCCTGCGCACAGCCCCAGCTCAGGGCAAGCAGCCCCTGAGCCAAGACCTGCAGGAGGCGAAGAGCGCCCCCAACTGGAAGCCGAGTGAACAGCTGGCGGGGAGGCGAGCCTCCTCGAGGGAAGAAGAGGCAGCACAGCCTCGTTTGGCTCAAGCCCTACTTGGCTGGAGCCGAGTGCGCCTCCAGGACGGCAGAGCTCCAGCTCTGCTCAGAGGCCCGTTCTGGCAGAGTTGCTGGCGCGAGGCTGCTCTGCCCTGGGCGAGACTTGCCCAGACTTGCCTCGCTGCTAGGCTTCCTGCCCAGGAAGGAGCAGGCTGCGCGAGGCTGGGAGACGCCACTGGCGCCTTCCTGGCCTCAGCTCCGCTCCTGCCTTGCCTTTGCACCTAGGCCGCAGGCGTCCTTGGGGAGGGCTTAGGGGCCGGTGGCTTGCACACTGCCAAGGGCTCCAGCAGGAAGAGCTCTGTGCGAGGGAAGGGAAGGGCCAGTGCAGGGCTCCTCCAGCGGTTGCTTGGCCGCCCAGGCTCAGCGCCGCACGGAGTGCACCAGGCTCCCAGGGCCCCTGGCTGGGGTCTGCAGCCCCGCACACCCGGAGGCTGACTCCCTGGGAGTCCAGCAGCTGCCTCACACACGTAGCTTCCCTAGCGCTCTCCTCCCCAGCAGAGACGTGTGCAGCTGGTTGGGGCCTGCCCCTGCGTGCCTGGGCTCCCGCCCACAGCCCCAGCTCAGGGCAAGCAGCCCCTGAGCCAAGACCTGCAGGAGGCGCAGAGCGCCCCCACCTGGAAGCCGAGTGAACAGCTGGCGGGGAGGCGAGCCTCCTCGAGGGAAGAAGAGGCAGCCCAGCCTCGTTTGGCTCAAGCCCTACTTGGCTGGAGCCGAGTGCGCCTCCAGGACGGCAGAGCTCCAGCTCTGCTCAGAGGCCCGTTCTGGCAGAGTTGCTGGCGCGAGGCTGCTCTGCCCTGGGCGAGCCTTGCCCAGACTTGCCTCGCTGCTAGGCTTCCTGCCCAGGAAGGAGCAGGCTGCGCGAGGCTGGGAGACGCCACTGGCGCCTTCCTGGCCTCAGCTCCGCTCCTGCCTTGCCTTTGCACCTAGGCCCCAGGCGTCCTTGGGGAGGGCTTAGGGGCCGGTGGCTTGCACACTGCCAAGGGCTCCAGCAGGAAGAGCTCTGTGCGAGGGAAGGGAAGGGCCAGTGCAGGGCTCCTCCAGCGGTTGCTTGGCCGCCCAGGCTCAGCGCCGCACGGAGTGCACCAGGCTCCGAGGGCCCCTGGCTGGGGTCTGCAGCCCCGCACACCCGGAGGCTGACTCCATGGGCGCCAGCAGCTGCCTCACACACAAAGCTTCCCTAGCGCTCTCCTCCCCAGCAGAGACGTGTGCAGCTGGTTGGGGCCTGCCCCTGCGTGCCTGGGCTCCTGCGCACAGCCCCAGTACAGGGCAAGCAGCCCCTGAGGCAAGACCTGCAAGAGGCGAAGAGCGCACCCAACTGGAAGCCGAGTGAACAACTGGCGGGGAGGCGAGCCTCCTCGAGGGAAGAAGAGGCAACACAGCCTCTTTTGGCTCAAGCCCTACTTGGCTGGAGCCGAGTGCGCCTCCAGGACGGCAGAGCTCCAGCTCTGCTCAGAGGCCCGTTCTGGCAGAGTTGCTGGCGCGAGGCTGCTCTGCCCTGGGCGAGCCTTGCCCAGACTTGCCTCGCTGCTAGGCTTCCTGCCCAGGAAGGAGCAGGCTGCGCGAGGCTGGGAGACGCCACTGGCGCCTTCCTGGCCTCAGCTCCGCTCCTGCCTTGCCTTTGCACCTAGGCCCCAGGCCTCCTTGGGGAGGGCTTAGGGGTCGGTGGCTTGCACAGTGCCAAGGGCTCCAGCAGGAAGAGCTCTGTGCGAGGGAAGGGAAGGGCCAGTGCAGGGCTCCTCCAGTGGTTGCTTGGCCGCCCAGGCTCAGCGCCGCACGGAGTGCACCAGGCTCCCAGGGCCCCTGGCTGGGGTCTGCAGCCCCGCACACCCGGAGGCTGACTCCCTGGGAGTCCAGCAGCTGCCTCACACACGTAGCTTCCCTAGCGCTCTCCTCCCCAGCAGAGACGTGTGCAGCTGGTTGGGGCCTGCCCCTGCGTGCCTGGGCTCCCGCGCACAGCCCCAGCTCAGGGCAAGCAGCCCCTGAGCCAAGACCTGCAGGAGGCGCAGAGCGCCCCCACCTGGAAGCCGAGTGAACAGCTGGCGGGGAGGCGAGCCTCCTCGAGGGAAGAAGAGGCAGCCCAGCCTCGTTTGGCTCAAGCCCTACTTGGCTGGAGCCGAGTGCGCCTCCAGGACGGCAGAGCTCCAGCTCTCCTCAGAGGCCCGTTCTGGCAGAGTTGCTGGCGCGAGGCTGCTCTGCCCTGGGCGAGCCTTGCCCAGACTTGCCTCGCTGCTAGGCTTCCTGCCCAGGAAGGAGCAGGCTGCGCTCGGCTGGGAGACGCCACTGGCGCCTTCCTGGCCTCAGCTCCGCTCCTGCCTTGCCTTTGCACCTAGGCCCCAGGCGTCCTTGGGGAGGGCTTAGGGGCCGGTGGCTTGCACAGTGCCAAGGGCTCCAGCAGGAAGAGCTCTGTGCGAGGGAAGGGAAGGGCCAGTGCAGGGCTCCTCCAGCGGTTGCTTGGCCGCCCAGGCTCAGCGCCGCTCGGAGTGCCCCAGGCTCCCAGGGCCCCTGGCTGGGGTCTGCAGCCCCGCACACCCGGAGGCTGACTCCCTGGGCGCCCAGCAGCTGCCTCACACACGTAGCTTCCCTAGCGCTCTCCTCCCCAGCAGAGACGTGTGCAGCTGGTTGGGGCCTGCCCCTGCGTGTCTGGGCTCCTGCGCACAGCCCCAGCTCAGGGCAAGCAGCCCCTGAGCCAAGACCTGCAGGAGGCGAAGAGCGCCCCCAACTGGAAGCCGAGTGAACAGCTGGCGGGGAGGCGAGCCTCCTCGAGGGAAGAAGAGGCAGCACAGCCTCGTTTGGCTCAAGCCCTACTTGGCTGGAGCCGAGTGCGCCTCCAGGACGGCAGAGCTCCAGCTCTGCTCAGAGGCCCGTTCTGGCAGAGTTGCTGGCGCGAGGCTGCTCTGCCCTGGGCGAGACTTGCCCAGACTTGCCTCGCTGCTAGGCTTCCTGCCCAGGAAGGAGCAGGCTGCGCGAGGCTGGGAGACGCCACTGGCGCCTTCCTGGCCTCAGCTCCGCTCCTGCCTTGCCTTTGCACCTAGGCCGCAGGCGTCCTTGGGGAGGGCTTAGGGGCCGGTGGCTTGCACACTGCCAAGGGCTCCAGCAGGAAGAGCTCTGTGCGAGGGAAGGGAAGGGCCAGTGCAGGGCTCCTCCAGCGGTTGCTTGGCCGCCCAGGCTCAGCGCCGCACGGAGTGCACCAGGCTCCCAGGGCCCCTGGCTGGGGTCTGCAGCCCCGCACACCCGGAGGCTGACTCCCTGGGAGTCCAGCAGCTGCCTCACACACGTAGCTTCCCTAGCGCTCTCCTCCCCAGCAGAGACGTGTGCAGCTGGTTGGGGCCTGCCCCTGCGTGCCTGGGCTCCCGCCCACAGCCCCAGCTCAGGGCAAGCAGCCCCTGAGCCAAGACCTGCAGGAGGCGCAGAGCGCCCCCACCTGGAAGCCGAGTGAACAGCTGGCGGGGAGGCGAGCCTCCTCGAGGGAAGAAGAGGCAGCCCAGCCCCGTTTGGCTCAAGCCCTACTTGGCTGGAGCCGAGTGCGCCTCCAGGACGGCAGAGCTCCAGCTCTGCTCAGAGGCCCGTTCTGGCAGAGTTGCTGGCGCGAGGCTGCTCTGCCCTGGGCGAGCCTTGCCCAGACTTGCCTCGCTGCTAGGCTTCCTGCCCAGGAAGGAGCAGGCTGCGCGAGGCTGGGAGACGCCCCTGGCGCCTTCCTGGCCTCAGCTCCGCTCCTGCCTTGCCTTTGCACCTAGGCCCCAGGCGTCCTTGGGGAGGGCTTAGGGGCCGGTGGCTTGCACACTGCCAAGGGCTCCAGCAGGAAGAGCTCTGTGCGAGGGAAGGGAAGGGCCAGTGCAGGGCTCCTCCAGCGGTTGCTTGGCCGCCCAGGCTCAGCGCCGCACGGAGTGCACCAGGCTCCCAGGGCCCCTGGCTGGGGTCTGCAGCCCCGCACACCCGGAGGCTGACTCCATGGGCGCCAGCAGCTGCCTCACACACGTAGCTTCCCTAGCGCTCTCCTCCCCAGCAGAGACGTGTGCAGCTGGTTGGGGCCTGCCCCTGCGTGCCTGGGCTCCTGCGCACAGCCCCAGTACAGGGCAAGCAGCCCCTGAGGCAAGACCTGCAAGAGGCGAAGAGCGCCCCCAACTGGAAGCCGAGTGAACAGCTGGCGGGGAGGCGAGCCTCCTCGAGGGAAGAAGAGGCAGCACAGCCTCTTTTGGCTCAAGCCCTACTTGGCTGGAGCCGAGTGCGCCTCCAGGACGGCAGAGCTCCAGCTCTGCTCAGAGGCCCGTTCTGGCAGAGTTGCTGGCGCGAGGCTGCTCTGCCCTGGGCGAGCCTTGCCCAGACTTGCCTCGCTGCTAGGCTTCCTGCCCAGGAAGGAGCAGGCTGCGCGAGGCTGGGAGACGCCACTGGCGCCTTCCTGGCCTCAGCTCCGCTCCTGCCTTGCCTTTGCAGCTAGGCCCCAGGCGTCCTTGGGGAGGGCTTAGGGGCCGGTGGCTTGCACAGTGCCAAGGGCTCCAGCAGGAAGAGCTCTGTGCGAGGGAAGGGAAGGGCCAGTGCAGGGCTCCTCCAGCGGTTGCTTGGCCGCCCAGGCTCAGCGCCGCTCGGAGTGCCCCAGGCTCCCAGGGCCCCTGGCTGGGGTCTGCAGCCCCGCACACCCGGAGCCTGACTCCCTGGGCGCCCAGCAGCTGCCTCACACACGTAGCTTCCCTAGCGCTCTCCTCCCCAGCAGAGACGTGTGCAGCTGGTTGGGGCCTGCCCCTGCGTGTCTGGGCTCCTGCGCACAGCCCCAGCTCAGGGCAAGCAGCCCCTGAGCCAAGACCTGCAGGAGGCGAAGAGCGCCCCCAACTGGAAGCCGAGTGAACAGCTGGCGGGGAGGCGAGCCTCCTCGAGGGAAGAAGAGGCAGCACAGCCTCGTTTGGCTCAAGCCCTACTTGGCTGGAGCCGAGTGCGTCTCCAGGACGGCAGAGCTCCAGCTCTGCTCAGAGGCCCGTTCTGGCAGAGTTGCTGGCGCGAGGCTGCTCTGCCCTGGGCGAGACTTGCCCAGACTTGCCTCGCTGCTAGGCTTCCTGCCCAGGAAGGAGCAGGCTGCGCGAGGCTGGGAGACGCCACTGGCGCCTTCCTGGCCTCAGCTCCGCTCCTGCCTTGCCTTTGCACCTAGGCCCCAGGCTTCCTTGGGGAGGGCTTAGGGGTCGGTGGCTTGCACAGTGCCAAGGGCTCCAGCAGGAAGAGCTCTGTGCGAGGGAAGGGAAGGGCCAGTGCAGGGCTCCTCCAGCGGTTGCTTGGCCGCCCAGGCTCAGCGCCGCACGGAGTGCACCAGGCTCCCAGGGCCCCTGGCTGGGGTCTGCAGCCCCGCACACCCGGAGGCTGACTCCCTGGGAGTCCAGCAGCTGCCTCACACACGTAGCTTCCCTAGCGCTCTCCTCCCCAGCAGAGACGTGTGCAGCTGGTTGGGGCCTGCCCCTGCGTGCCTGGGCTCCCGCCCACAGCCCCAGCTCAGGGCAAGCAGCCCCTGAGCCAAGACCTGCAGGAGGCGCAGAGCGCCCCCACCTGGAAGCCGAGTGAACAGCTGGCGGGGAGGCGAGCCTCCTCGAGGGAAGAAGAGGCAGCCCAGCCTCGTTTGGCTCAAGCCCTACTTGGCTGGAGCCGAGTGCGCCTCCAGGACGGCAGAGCTCCAGCTCTGCTCAGAGGCCCGTTCTGGCAGAGTTGCTGGCGCGAGGCTGCTCTGCCCTGGGCGAGCCTTGCCCAGACTTGCCTCGCTGCTAGGCTTCCTGCCCAGGAAGGAGCAGGCTGCGCGAGGCTGGGAGACGCCACTGGCGCCTTCCTGGCCTCAGCTCCGCTCCTGCCTTGCCTTAGCACCTAGGCCCCAGGCGTCCTTGGGGAGGGCTTAGGGGTCGGTGGCTTGCACAGTGCCAAGGGCTCCAGCAGGAAGAGCTCTGTGCGAGGGAAGGGAAGGGCCAGTGCAGGGCTCCTCCAGTGGTTGCTTGGCCGCCCAGGCTCAGCGCCGCACGGAGTGCACCAGGCTCCCAGGGCCCCTGGCTGGGGTCTGCAGCCCCGCACACCCAGAGGCTGACTCCCTGGGAGTCCAGCAGCTGCCTCACACACGTAGCTTCCCTAGCGCTCTCCTCCCCAGCAGAGACGTGTGCAGCTGGTTGGGGCCTGCCCCTGCGTGCCTGGGCTCCCGCGCACAGCCTCAGCTCAGGGCAAGCAGCCCCTGAGCCAAGACCGGCAGGAGGCGCAGAGCGCCCCCACCTGGAAGCCGAGTGAACAGCTGGCGGGGAGGCGAGCGTCCTCGAGGGAAGAAGAGGCAGCCCAGCCTCGTTTGGCTCAAGCCCTACTTGGCTGGAGCCGAGTTCGCCTCCAGGACGGCAGAGCTCCAGCTCTCCTCAGAGGCCCGTTCTGGCAGAGTTGCTGGCGCGAGGCTGCTCTGCCCTGGGCGAGCCTTGCCCAGACTTGCCTCGCTGCTAGGCTTCCTGCCCAGGAAGGAGCAGGCTGCGCTCGGCTGGGAGACGCCACTGGCGCCTTCCTGGCCTCAGCTCCGCTCCTGCCTTGCCTTTGCACCTAGGCCCCAGTCTTCCTTGGGGAGGGCTTAGGGGCCGGTGGCTTGCACACTGCCAAGGGCTCCAGCAGGAAGAGCTCTGTGCGAGGGAAGGGAAGGGCCAGTGCAGGGCTCCTCCAGCGGTTGCTTGGCCGCCCAGGCTCAGCGCCGCTCGGAGTGCCCCAGGCTCCCAGGGCCCCTGGCTGGGGTCTGCAGCCCCGCACACCCGGAGGCTGACTCCCTGGGCGCCCAGCAGCTGCCTCACACACGTAGCTTCCCTAGCGCTCTCCTCCCCAGCAGAGACGTGTACAGCTGGTTGGGGCCTGCCCCTGCGTGTCTGGGCTCCTGCGCACAGCCCCAGCTCAGGGCAAGCAGCCCCTGAGCCAAGACCTGCAGGAGGCGAAGAGCGCCCCCAACTGGAAGCCGAGTGAACAGCTGGCGGGGAGGCGAGCCTCCTCGAGGGAAGAAGAGGCAGCACAGCCTCGTTTGGCTCAAGCCCTACTTGGCTGGAGCCGAGTGCGCCTCCAGGACGGCAGAGCTCCACCTCTGCTCAGAGGCCCGTTCTGGCAGAGTTGCTGGCGCGAGGCTGCTCTGCCCTGGGCGAGACTTGCCCAGACTTGCCTCGCTGCTAGGCTTCCTGCCCAGGAAGGAGCAGGCTGCGCGAGGCTGGGAGACGCCACTGGCGCCTTCCTGGCCTCAGCTCCGCTCCTGCCTTGCCTTTGCACCTAGGCCGCAGGCGTCCTTGGGGAGGGCTTAGGGGCCGGTGGCTTGCACACTGCCAAGGGCTCCAGCAGGAAGAGCTCTGTGCGAGGGAAGGGAAGGGCCAGTGCAGGGCTCCTCCAGCGGTTGCTTGGCCGCCCAGGCTCAGCGCCGCACGGAGTGCACCAGGCTCCGAGGGCCCCTGGCTGGGGTCTGCAGCCCCGCACACCCGGAGGCTGACTCCCTGGGAGTCCAGCAGCTGCCTCACACACGTAGCTTCCCTAGCGCTCTCCTCCCCAGCAGAGACGTGTGCAGCTGGTTGGGGCCTGCCCCTGCGTGCCTGGGCTCCCGCCCACAGCCCCAGCTCAGGGCAAGCAGCCCCTGAGCCAAGACCTGCAGGAGGCGCAGAGCGCCCCCACCTGGAAGCCGAGTGAACAGCTGGCGGGGAGGCGAGCCTCCTCGAGGGAAGAAGAGGCAGCCCAGCCTCGTTTGGCTCAAGCCCTACTTGGCTGGAGCTGAGTGCGCCTCCAGGACGGCAGAGCTCCAGCTCTGCTCAGAGGCCCGTTCTGGCAGAGTTGCTGGCGCGAGGCTGCTCTGCCCTGGGCGAGCCTTGCCCAGACTTGCCTGGCTGCTAGGCTTCCTGCCCAGGAAGGAGCAGGCTGCGCGAGGCTGGGAGACGCCCCTGGCGCCTTCCTGGCCTCAGCTCCGCTCCTGCCTTGCCTTTGCACCTAGGCCCCAGGCGTCCTTGGGGAGGGCTTAGGGGCCGGTGGCTTGCACACTGCCAAGGGCTCCAGCAGGAAGAGCTCTGTGCGAGGGAAAGGAAGGGCCAGTGCAGGGCTCCTCCAGTGGTTGCTTGGCCGCCCAGGCTCAGCGCCGCACGGAGTGCACCAGGCTCCCAGGGCCCCTGGCTGGGGTCTGCAGCCCCGCACACCCGGAGGCTGACTCCCTGGGAGTCCAGCAGCTGCCTCACACACGTAGCTTCCCTAGCGCTCTCCTCCCCAGCAGAGACGTGTGCAGCTAGTTGGGGCCTGCCCCTGCGTGCCTGGGCTCCCGCCCACAGCCCCAGCTCAGGGCAAGCAGCCCCTGAGCCAAGACCTGCAGGAGGCGCAGAGCGCCCCCACCTGGAAGCAGAGTGAACACCTGGGGGGAGGCGAGCCTCCTCGAGGGAAGAAGAGGCAGCCCAGCCTCGTTTGGCTCAAGCCCTACTTGGCTGGAGCCGAGTGCGCCTCCAGGACGGCAGAGCTCTAGCTCTGCTCAGAGGCCCGATCTGGCAGAGTTGCTGGCGCGAGGCTGCTCTGCCTTGGGCGAGCCTTGCCCAGACTTGCCTCGCTGCTAGGCTTCCTGCCCAGGAAGGAGCAGGCTGCGCTCGGCTGGGAGACGCCACTGGCGCCTTCCTGGCCTCAGCTCCGCTCCTGCCTTGCCTTTGCACCTAGGCCCCAGGCGTCCTTGGGGAGGGCTTAGGGTTCGGTGGCTTGCACAGTGCCAAGGGCTCCAGCAGGAAGAGCTCTGTGCAAGGGAAGGGAAGGGCCAGTGCAGGGCTCCTCCAGCGGTTGCTTGGCCGCCCAGGCTCAGCGCCGCACGGAGTGCACCAGGCTCCCAGGGCTCCTGGCTGGGGTCTGCAGCCCCGCACACCCGGAGGCTGACTCCCTGGGAGTCCAGCAGCTGCCTCACACACGTAGCTTCCCTAGCGCTCTCCTCCCCAGCAGAGACGTGTGCAGCTGGTTGGGGCCTGCCCCTGCGTGCCTGGGCTCCCGCCCACAGCCCCAGCTCAGGGCAAGCAGCCCCTGAGCCAAGACCTGCAGGAGGCGCAGAGCGCCCCCACCTGGAAGCCGAGTGAACAGCTGGCGCGGAGGCGAGCCTCCTCGAGGGAAGAAGAGGCAGCCCAGCCTCGTTTGGCTCAAGCCCTACTTGGCTGGAGCCGAGTGCGCCTCCAGGACGGCAGAGCTCCAGCTCTGCTCAGAGGCCCGTTCTGGCAGAGTTGCTGGCGCGAGGCTGCTCTGCCCTGGCGAGCCTTGCCCAGACTTGCCTCGCTGCCAGGCTTCCTGCCCAGGAAGGAGCAGGCTGCGCGAGGCTGGGAGACGCCACTGGCGCCTTCCTGGCCTCAGCTCCGCTCCTGCCTTGCCTTTGCACCTAGGCCCCAGGCGTCCTTGGGGAGGGCTTAGGGGCCGGTGGCTTGCACACTGCCAAGGGCTCCAGCAGGAAGAGCTCTGTGCGAGGGAAGGGAAGGGCCAGTGCAGGGCTCCTCCAGCGGTTGCTTGGCCGCCCAGGCTCAGCGCCGCACGGAGTGCACCAGGCTCCCAGGGCCCCTGGCTGGGGTCTGCAGCCCCGCACACCCGGAGGCTGACTCCCTGGGAGTCCAGCAGCTGCCTCACACACGTAGCTTCCCTAGCGCTCTCCTCCCCAGCAGAGACGTGTGCAGCTGGTTGGGGCCTGCCCCTGCGTGCCTGGGCTCCCGCCCACAGCCCCAGCTCAGGGCAAGCAGCCCCTGAGCCAAGACCTGCAGGAGGCGCAGAGCGCCCCCACCTGGAAGCCGAGTGAACAGCTGGCGGGGAGGCGAGCCTCCTCGAGGGAAGAAGAGGCAGCCCAGCCTCGTTTGGCTCAAGCCCTACTTGGCTGGAGCCGAGTGCGCCTCCAGGACGGCAGAGCTCCAGCTCTGCTCAGAGGCCCGTTCTGGCAGAGTTGCTGGCGCGAGGCTGCTCTGCCCTGGGCGAGCCTTGCCCAGACTTGCCTCGCTGCTAGGCTTCCTGCCCAGGAAGGAGCAGGCTGCGCGAGGCTGGGAGACGCCCCTGGCGCCTTCCTGGCCTCAGCTCCGCTCCTGCCTTGCCTTTGCACCTAGGCCCCAGGCGTCCTTGGGGAGGGCTTAGGGGCCGGTGGCTTGCACACTGCCAAGGGCTCCAGCAGGAAGAGCTCTGTGCGAGGGAAGGGAAGGGCCAGTGCAGGGCTCCTCCAGCGGTTGCTTGGCCGCCCAGGCTCAGCGCCGCACGGAGTGCACCAGGCTCCCAGGGCCCCTGGCTGGGGTCTGCAGCCCCGCACACCCGGAGGCTGACTCCATGGGCGCCAGCAGCTGCCTCACACACGTAGCTTCCCTAGCGCTCTCCTCCCCAGCAGAGACGTGTGCAGCTGGTTGGGGCCTGCCCCTGCGTGCCTGGGCTCCCGCCCACAGCCCCAGCTCAGGGCAAGCAGCCCTGAGCCAAGACCTGCAGGAGGCGCAGGGCGCCCCCACCTGGAAGCCGAGTGAACAGCTGGCGGGGAGGCGAGCCTCCTCGAGGGAAGAAGAGGCAGCCCAGCCTCGTTTGGCTCAAGCCCTACTTGGCTGGAGCCGAGTGCGCCTCCAGGACGGCAGAGCTCCAGCTCTGCTCAGAGGCCCGTTCTGGCAGAGTTGCTGGCGCGAGGCTGCACTGCCCTGGGCGAGCCTTGCCCAGACTTGCCTCGCTGCTAGGCTTCCTGCCCAGGAAGGAGCAGGCTGCGCGAGGCTGGGAGACGCCACTGTCGCCTTCCTGGCCTAAGCTCCGCTCCTGCCTTGCCTTTGCACCTAGGCCCCAGGCGTCCTTGGGGAGGGCTTAGGGGCCGGTGGCTTGCACAGTGCCAAGGGCTCCAGCAGGAAGAGCTCTGTGCGAGGGAAGGGAAGGGCCAGTGCAGGGCTCCTCCAGTGGTTGCTTCGCCGCCCAGGCTCAGCGCCGCACGGAGTGCACCAGGCTCCCAGGGCCCCTGGCTGGGGTCTGCAGCCCCGCACACCCGGAGGCTGACTCCCTGGGAGTCCAGCAGCTGCCTCACACACGTAGCTTCCCTAGCGCTCTCCTCCCCAGCAGAGACGTGTGCAGCTAGTTGGGGCCTGCCCCTGCGTGCCTGGGCTCCCGCCCACAGCCCCAGCTCAGGGCAAGCAGCCCCTGAGCCAAGACCTGCAGGAGGCGCAGAGCGCCCCCACCTGGAAGCCGAGTGAACAGCTGGCGCGGAGGCGAGCCTCCTCGAGGGAAGAAGAGGCAGCCCAGCCTCGTTTGGCTCAAGCCCTACTTGGCTGGAGCCGAGTGCGCCTCCAGGACGGCAGAGCTCCAGCTCTGCTCAGAGGCCCGATCTGGCAGAGTTGCTGGCGCGAGGCTGCTCTGCCTTGGGCGAGCCTTGCCCAGACTTGCCTCGCTGCTAGGCTTCCTGCCCAGGAAGGAGCAGGCTGCGCTCGGCTGGGAGACGCCACTGGCGCCTTCCTGGCCTCAGCTCCGCTCCTGCCTTGCCTTTGCAACTAGGCCCCAGGCGTCCTTGGGGAGGGCTTAGGGTTCGGTGGCTTGCACAGTGCCAAGGGCTCCAGCAGGAAGAGCTCTGTGCGAGGGAAGGGAAGGGCCAGTGCAGGGCTCCTCCAGCGGTTGCTTGGCCGCCCAGGCTCAGCGCCGCACGGAGTGCACCAGGCTCCCAGGGCTCCTGGCTGGGGTCTGCAGCCCCGCACACCCGGAGGCTGACTCCCTGGGAGTCCAGCAGCTGCCTCACACACGTAGCTTCCCTAGCGCTCTCCTCCCCAGCAGAGACGTGTGCAGCTGGTTGGGGCCTGCCCCTGCGTGCCTGGGCTCCCGCCCACAGCCCCAGCTCAGGGCAAGCAGCCCCTGAGCCAAGACCTGCAGGAGGCGCAGAGCGCCCCCACCTGGAAGCCGAGTGAACAGCTGGCGCGGAGGCGAGCCTCCTCGAGGGAAGAAGAGGCAGCCCAGCCTCGTTTGGCTCAAGCCCTACTTGGCTGGAGCCGAGTGCGCCTCCAGGACGGCAGAGCTCCAACTCTGCTCAGAGGCCCGTTCTGGCAGAGTTGCTGGCGCGAGGCTGCTCTGCCCTGGGCGAGCCTTGCCCAGACTTGCCTCGCTGCTAGGCTTCCTGCCCAGGAAGGAGCAGGCTGCGCGAGGCTGGGAGACGCCACTGGCGCCTTCCTGGCCTCAGCTCCGCTCCTGCCTTGCCTTTGCACCTAGGCCGCAGGCGTCCTTGGGGAGGGCTTAGGGGCCGGTGGCTTGCACACTGACAAGGGCTCCAGCAGGAAGAGCTCTGTGCGAGGGAAGGGAAGGGCCAGTGCAGGGCTCCTCCAGCGGTTGCTTGGCCGCCCAGGCTCAGCGCCTCACGGAGTGCACCAGGCTCCCAGGGCCCCTGGCTGGGGTCTGCAGCCCCGCACACCCGGAGGCTGACTCCCTGGGAGTCCAGCAGCTGCCTCACACACGTAGCTTCCCTAGCGCTCTCCTCCCCAGCAGAGACGTGTGCAGCTGGTTGGGGCCTGCCCCTGCGTGCCTGGGCTCCCGCCCACAGCCCCAGCTCAGGGCAAGCAGCCCCTGAGCCAAGACCTGCAGGAGGCGCAGAGCGCCCCCACCTGGAAGCCGAGTGAACAGCTGGCGGGGAGGCGAGCCTCCTCGAGGGAAGAAGAGGCAGCCCAGCCTCGTTTGGCTCAAGCCCTACTTGGCTGCAGCCGAGTGCGCCTCCAGGACGGCAGAGCTCCAGCTCTGCTCAGAGGCCCGTTCTGGCAGAGTTGCTGGCGCGAGGCTGCTCTGCCCTGGGCGAGCCTTGCCCAGACTTGCCTCGCTGCTAGGCTTCCTGCCCAGGAAGGAGCAGGCTGCGCGAGGCTGGGAGACGCCCCTGGCGCCTTCCTGGCCTCAGCTCCGCTCCTGCCTTGCCTTTGCACCTAGGCCCCAGGCGTCCTTGGGGAGGGCTTAGGGGCCGGTGGCTTGCACACTGCCAAGGGCTCCAGCAGGAAGAGCTCTGTGCGAGGGAAGGGAAGGGCCAGTGCAGGGCTCCTCCAGCGGTTGCTTGGCCGCCCAGGCTCAGCGCCGCACGGAGTGCACCAGGCTCCGAGGGCCCCTGGCTGGGGTCTGCAGCCCCGCACACCCGGAGGCTGACTCCATGGGCGCCAGCAGCTGCCTCACACACGTAGCTTCCCTAGCGCTCTCCTCCCCAGCAGAGACGTGTGCAGCTGGTTGGGGCCTGCCCCTGCGTGCCTGGGCTCCTGCGCACAGCCCCAGTACAGGGCAAGCAGCCCCTGAGGCAAGACCTGCAAGAGGCGAAGAGCGCCCCCAACTGGAAGCCGAGTGAACAGCTGGCGGGGAGGCGAGCCTCCTCGAGGGAAGAAGAGGCAGCACAGCCTCTTTTGGCTCAAGCCCTACTTGGCTGGAGCCGAGTGCGCCTCCAGGACGGCAGAGCTCCAGCTCTGCTCAGAGGCCCGTTCTGGCAGAGTTGCTGGCGCGAGGCTGCTCTGCCCTGGGCGAGCCTTGCCCAGACTTGCCTCGCTGCTAGGCTTCCTGCCCAGGAAGGAGCAGGCTGCGCGAGGCTGGGAGACGCCACTGGCGCCTTCCTGGCCTCAGCTCCGCTCCTGCCTTGCCTTTGCACCTAGGCCCCAGGCCTCCTTGGGGAGGGCTTAGGGGTCGGTGGCTTGCACAGTGCCAAGGGCTCCAGCAGGAAGAGCTCTGTGCGAGAGAAGGGAAAGGCCAGTGCAGGGCTCCTCCAGTGGTTGCTTGGCCGCCCAGGCTCAGCGCCGCACGGAGTGCACCAGGCTCCCAGGGCCCCTGGCTGGGGTCTGCAGCCCCGCACACCCGGAGGCTGACTCCCTGGGAGTCCAGCAGCTGCCTCACACACGTAGCTTCCCTAGCGCTCTCCTCCCCAGCAGAGACGTGTGCAGCTGGTTGGGGCCTGCCCCTGCGTGCCTGGGCTCCCGCGCACAGCCCCAGCTCAGGGCAAGCAGCCCCTGAGCCAAGACCTGCAGGAGGCGCAGAGCGCCCCCACCTGGAAGCCGAGTGAACAGCTGGCGGGGAGGCGAGCCTCCTCGAGGGAAGAAGAGGCAGCCCAGCCTCGTTTGGCTCAAGCCCTACTTGGCTGGAGCCGAGTGCGCCTCCAGGACGGCAGAGCTCCAGCTCTCCTCAGAGGCCCGTTCTGGCAGAGTTGCTGGCGCGAGGCTGCTCTGCCCTGGGCGAGCCTTGCCCAGACTTGCCTCGCTGCTAGGCTTCCTGCCCAGGAAGGAGCAGGCTGCGCTCGGCTGGGAGACGCCACTGGCGCCTTCCTGGCCTCAGCTCCGCTCCTGCCTTGCCTTTGCACCTAGGCCCCAGGCGTCCTTGGGGAGGGCTTAGGGGCCGGTGGCTTGCACAGTGCCAAGGGCTCCAGCAGGAAGAGCTCTGTGCGAGGGAAGGGAAGGGCCAGTGCAGGGCTCCTCCAGCGGTTGCTTGGCCGCCCAGGCTCAGCGCCGCTCGGAGTGCCCCAGGCTCCCAGGGCCCCTGGCTGGGGTCTGCAGCCCCGCACACCCGGAGGCTGACTCCCTGGGCGCCCAGCAGCTGCCTCACACACGTAGCTTCCCTAGCGCTCTCCTCCCCAGCAGAGACGTGTGCAGCTGGTTGGGGCCTGCCCCTGCGTGTCTGGGCTCCTGCGCACAGCCCCAGCTCAGGGCAAGCAGCCCCTGAGCCAAGACCTGCAGGAGGCGAAGAGAGCCCCCAACTGGAAGCCGAGTGAACAGCTGGCGGGGAGGCGAGCCTCCTCGAGGGAAGAAGAGGCAGCACAGCCTCGTTTGGCTCAAGCCCTACTTGGCTGGAGCCGAGTGCGCCTCCAGGACGGCAGAGCTCCAGCTCTGCTCAGAGGCCCGTTCTGGCAGAGTTGCTGGCGCGAGGCTGCTCTGCCCTGGGCGAGACTTGCCCAGACTTGCCTCGCTGCTAGGCTTCCTGCCCAGGAAGGAGCAGGCTGCGCGAGGCTGGGAGACGCCACTGGCGCCTTCCTGGCCTCAGCTCCGCTCCTGCCTTGCCTTTGCACCTAGGCCCCAGGCTTCCTTGGGGAGGGCTTAGGGGTCGGTGGCTTGCACAGTGCCAAGGGCTCCAGCAGGAAGAGCTCTGTGCGAGGGAAGGGAAGGGCCAGTGCAGGGCTCCTCCAGCGGTTGCTTGGCCGCCCAGGCTCAGCGCCGCACGGAGTGCACCAGGCTCCCAGGGCCCCTGGCTGGGGTCTGCAGCCCCGCACACCCGGAGGCTGACTCCCTGGGAGTCCAGCAGCTGCCTCACACACGTAGCTTCCCTAGCGCTCTCCTCCCCAGCAGAGACGTGTGCAGCTGGTTGGGGCCTGCCCCTGCGTGCCTGGGCTCCCGCCCACAGCCCCAGCTCAGGGCAAGCAGCCCCTGAGCCAAGACCTGCAGGAGGCGCAGAGCGCCCCCACCTGGAAGCCGAGTGAACAGCTGGCGGGGAGGCGAGCCTCCTCGAGGGAAGAAGAGGCAGCCCAGCCTCGTTTGGCTCAAGCCCTACTTGGCTGGACCCGAGTGCGCCTCCAGGACGGCAGAGCTCCAGCTCTGCTCAGAGGCCCGTTCTGGCAGAGTTGCTGGCGCGAGGCTGCTCTGCCCTGGGCGAGCCTTGCCCAGACTTGCCTCGCTGCTAGGCTTCCTGCCCAGGAAGGAGCAGGCTGCGCGAGGCTGGGAGACGCCACTGGCGCCTTCCTGGCCTCAGCTCCGCTCCTGCCTTGCCTTTGCACCTAGGCCCCAGTCGTCCTTGGGGAGGGCTTAGGGGCCGGTGGCTTGCACACTGCCAAGGGCTCCAGCAGGAAGAGCTCTGTGCGAGGGAAAGGAAGGGCCAGTGCAGGGCTCCTCCAGCGGTTGCTTGGCCGCCCAGGCTCAGCGCCGCTCGGAGTGCCCCAGGCTCCCAGGGCCCCTGGCTGGGGTCTGCAGCCCCGCACACCCGGAGGCTGACTCCCTGGGCGCCCAGCAGCTGCCTCACACACGTAGCTTCCCTAGCGCTCTCCTCCCCAGCAGAGACGTGTGCAGCTGGTTGGGGCCTGCCCCTGCGTGCCTGGGCTCCTGCGCACAGCCCCAGCTCAGGGCAAGCAGCCCCTGAGCCAAGACCTGCAGGAGGCGAATAGCGCCCCCAACTGGAAGCCGAGTGAACAGCTGGCGGGGAGGCGAGCCTCCTCGAGGGAAGAAGAGGCAGCACAGCCTCGTTTGGCTCAAGCCCTACTTGGCTGGAGCCGAGTGCGCCTCCAGGACGGCAGAGCTCCAGCTCTGCTCAGAGGCCCGTTCTGGCAGAGTTGCTGGCGCGAGGCTGCTCTGCCCTGGGCGAGACTTGCCCAGACTTGCCTCGCTGCTAGGCTTCCTGCCCAGGAAGGAGCAGGCTGCGCGAGGCTGGGAGACGCCACTGGCGCCTTCCTGGCCTCAGCTCCGCTCCTGCCTTGCCTTTGCACCTAGGCCCCAGGCGTCCTTGGGGAGGGCTTAGGGGCCGGTGGCTTGCACACTGCCAAGGGCTCCAGCAGGAAGAGCTCTGTGCGAGGGAAGGGAAGGGCCAGTGCAGGGCTCCTCCAGCGGTTGCTTGGCCGCCCAGGCTCAGCGCCGCACGGAGTGCACCAGGCTCCCAGGGCCCCTGGCTGGGGTCTGCAGCCCCGCACACCCGGAGGCTGACTCCCTGGGAGTCCAGCAGCTGCCTCACACACGTAGCTTCCCTAGCGCTCTCCTCCCCAGCAGAGACGTGTGCAGCTGGTTGGGGCCTGCCCCTGCGTGCCTGGGCTCCCGCCCACAGCCCCAGCTCAGGGCAAGCAGCCCCTGAGCCAAGACCTGCAGGAGGCGCAGAGCGCCCCCACCTGGAAGCCGAGTGAACAGCTGGCGGGGAGGCGAGCCTCCTCGAGGGAAGAAGAGGCAGCCCAGCCTCGTTTGGCTCAAGCCCTACTTGGCTGGAGCCGAGTGCGCCTCCAGGACGGCAGAGCTCCAGCTCTGCTCAGAGGCCCGTTCTGGCAGAGTTGCTGGCGCGAGGCTGCTCTGCCCTGGGCGAGCCTTGCCCAGACTTGCCTCGCTGCTAGGCTTCCTGCCCAGGAAGGAGCAGGCTGCGCGAGGCTGGGAGACGCCCCTGGCGCCTTCCTGGCCTCAGCTCCGCTCCTGCCTTGCCTTTGCACCTAGGCCCCAGGCGTCCTTGGGGAGGGCTTAGGGGCCGGTGGCTTGCACACTGCCAAGGGCTCCAGCAGGAAGAGCTCTGTGCGAGGGAAGGGAAGGGCCAGTGCAGGGCTCCTCCAGCGGTTGCTTGGCCGCCCAGGCTCAGCGCCGCACGGAGTGCACCAGGCTCCGAGGGCCCCTGGCTGGGGTCTGCAGCCCCGCACACCCGGAGGCTGACTCCATGGGCGCCAGCAGCTGCCTCACACACGTAGCTTCCCTAGCGCTCTCCTCCCCAGCAGAGACGTGTGCAGCTGGTTGGGGCCTGCCCCTGCGTGCCTGGGCTCCCGCCCACAGCCCCAGCTCAGGGCAAGCAGCCCCTGAGCCAAGACCTGCAGGAGGCGCAGGGCGCCCCCACCTGGAAGCTGAGTGAACAGCTGGCGGGGAGGCGAGCCTCCTCGAGGGAAGAAGAGGCAGCCCAGCCTCGTTTGGCTCAAGCCCTACTTGGCTGGAGCCGAGTGCGCCTCCAGGACGGCAGAGCTCCAGCTCTGCTCAGAGGCCCGTTCTGGCAGAGTTGCTGGCGCGAGGCTGCTCTGCCCTGGGCGAGCCTTGCCCAGACTTGCCTCGCTGCTAGGCTTCCTGCCCAGGAAGGAGCAGGCTGCGCGAGGCTGGGAGACGCCACTGGCGCCTTCCTGGCCTCAGCTCCGCTCCTGCCTTGCCTTTGCACCTAGGCCCCAGGCGTCCTTGGGGAGGGCTTAGGGGCCGGTGGCTTGCACAGTGCCAAGGGCTCCAGCAGGAAGAGCTCTGTGCGAGGGAAGGGAAGGGCCAGTGCAGGGCTCCTCCAGTGGTTGCTTGGCCGCCCAGGCTCAGCGCCACACGGAGTGCACCAGGCTCCCAGGGCCCCTGGCTGGGGTCTGCAGCCCCGCACACCCGGAGGCTGACTCCCTGGGAGTCCAGCAGCTGCCTCACACACGTAGCTTCCCTAGCGCTCTCCTCCCCAGCAGAGACGTGTGCAGCTAGTTGGGGCCTGCCCCTGCGTGCCTGGGCTCCCGCCCACAGCCCCAGCTCAGGGCAAGCAGCCCCTGAGCCAAGACCTGCAGGAGGCGCAGAGCGCCCCCACCTGGAAGCCGAGTGAACACCTGGGGGGGAGGCGAGCCTCCTCGAGGGAAGAAGAGGCAGCCCAGCCTCGTTTGGCTCAAGCCCTACTTGGCTGGAGCCGAGTGCGCCTCCAGGACGGCAGAGCTCCAGCTCTGCTCAGAGGCCCGATCTGGCAGAGTTGCTGGCGCGAGGCTGCTCTGCCTTGGGCGAGCCTTGCCCAGACTTGCCTCGCTGCTAGGCTTCCTGCCCAGGAAGGAGCAGGCTGCGCTCGGCTGGGAGACGCCACTGGCGCCTTCCTGGCCTCAGCTCCGCTCCTGCCTTGCCTTTGCACCTAGGCCCCAGGCGTCCTTGGGGAGGGCTTAGGGTTCGGTGGCTTGCACAGTGCCAAGGGCTCCAGCAGGAAGAGCTCTGTGCGAGGGAAGGGAAGGGCCAGTGCAGGGCTCCTCCAGCGGTTGCTTGGCCGCCCAGGCTCAGCGCCGCACGGAGTGCACCAGGCTCCCAGGGCTCCTGGCTGGGGTCTGCAGCCCCGCACACCCGGAGGCTGACTCCCTGGGAGTCCAGCAGCTGCCTCACACACGTAGCTTCCCTAGCGCTCTCCTCCCCAGCAGAGACGTGTGCAGCTGGTTGGGGCCTGCCCCTGCGTGCCTGGGCTCCCGCCCACAGCCCCAGCTCAGGGCAAGCAGCCCCTGAGCCAAGACCTGCAGGAGGCGCAGAGCGCCCCCACCTGGAAGCCGAGTGAACAGCTGGCGCGGAGGCGAGCCTCCTCGAGGGAAGAAGAGGCAGCCCAGCCTCGTTTGGCTCAAGCCCTACTTGGCTGGAGCCGAGTGCGCCTCCAGGACGGCAGAGCTCCAGCTCTGCTCAGAGGCCCGTTCTGGCAGAGTTGCTGGCGCGAGGCTGCTCTGCCCTGGGCGAGCCTTGCCCAGACTTGCCTCGCTGCTAGGCTTCCTGCCCAGGAAGGAGCAGGCTGCGCGAGGCTGGGAGACGCCACTGGCGCCTTCCTGGCCTCAGCTCCGCTCCTGCCTTGCCTTTGCACCTAGGCCCCAGGCGTCCTTGGGGAGGGCTTAGGGGCCGGTGGCTTGCACACTGCCAAGGGCTCCAGCAGGAAGAGCTCTGTGCGAGGGAAGGGAAGGGCCAGTGCAGGGCTCCTCCAGCGGTTGCTTGGCCGCCCAGGCTCAGCGCCGCACGGAGTGCACCAGGCTCCCAGGGCCCCTGGCTGGGGTCTGCAGCCCCGCACACCCGGAGGCTGACTCCCTGGGAGTCCAGCAGCTGCCTCACACACGTAGCTTCCCTAACGCTCTCCTCCCCAGCAGAGACGTGTGCAGCTGGTTGGGGCCTGCCCCTGCGTGCCTGGGCTCCCGCCCACAGCCCCAGCTCAGGGCAAGCAGCCCCTGAGCCAAGACCTGCAGGAGGCGCAGAGCGCCCCCACCTGGAAGCCGAGTGAACAGCTGGCGGGGAGGCGAGCCTCCTCGAGGGAAGAAGAGGCAGCCCAGCCTCGTTTGGCTCAAGCCCTACTTGGCTGGAGCCGAGTGCGCCTCCAGGACGGCAGAGCTCCAGCTCTGCTCAGAGGCCCGTTCTGGCAGAGTTGCTGGCGCGAGGCTGCTCTGCCCTGGGCGAGCCTTGCCCAGACTTGCCTCGCTGCTAGGCTTCCTGCCCAGGAAGGAGCAGGCTGCGCGAGGCTGGGAGACGCCCCTGGCGCCTTCCTGGCCTCAGCTCCGCTCCTGCCTTGCCTTTGCACCTAGGCCCCAGGCGTCCTTGGGGAGGGCTTAGGGGCCGGTGGCTTGCACACTGCCAAGGGCTCCAGCAGGAAGAGCTCTGTGCGAGGGAAGGGAAGGGCCAGTGCAGGGCTCCTCCAGTGGTTGCTTGGCCGCCCAGGCTCAGCGCCGCACGGAGTGCACCAGGCTCCCAGGGCCCCTGGCTGGGGTCTGCAGCCCCGCACACCCGGAGGCTGACTCCATGGGCGCCAGCAGCTGCCTCACACACGTAGCTTCCCTAGCGCTCTCCTCCCCAGCAGAGACGTGTGCAGCTGGTTGGGGCCTGCCCCTGCGTGCCTGGGCTCCCGCCCACAGCCCCAGCTCAGGGCAAGCAGCCCTGAGCCAAGACCTGCAGGAGGCGCAGGGCGCCCCCACCTGGAAGCTGAGTGAACAGCTGGCGGGGAGGCGAGCCTCCTCGAGGGAAGAAGAGGCAGCCCAGCCTCGTTTGGCTCAAGCCCTACTTGGCTGGAGCCGAGTGCGCCTCCAGGACGGCAGAGCTCCAGCTCTGCTCAGAGGCCCGTTCTGGCAGAGTTGCTGGCGCGAGGCTGCTCTGCCCTGGGCGAGCCTTGCCCAGACTTGCCTCGCTGCTTGGCTTCCTGCCCAGGAAGGAGCAGGCTGCGCGAGGCTGGGAGACGCCACTGGCGCCTTCCTGGCCTCAGCTCCGCTCCTGCCTTGCCTTTGCACCTAGGCCCCAGGCGTCCTTGGGGAGGGCTTAGGGGCCGGTGGCTTGCACAGTGCCAAGGGCTCCAGCAGGAAGAGCTCTGTGCGAGGGAAGGGAAGGGCCAGTGCAGGGCTCCTCCAGTGGTTGCTTCGCCGCCCAGGCTCAGCGCCGCACGGAGTGCACCAGGCTCCCAGGGCCCCTGGCTGGGGTCTGCAGCCCCGCACACCCGGAGGCTGACTCCCTGGGAGTCCAGCAGCTGCCTCACACACGTAGCTTCCCTAGCGCTCTCCTCCCCAGCAGAGACGTGTGCAGCTAGTTGGGGCCTGCCCCTGCGTGCCTGGGCTCCCGCCCACAGCCCCAGCTCAGGGCAAGCAGCCCCTGAGCCAAGACCTGCAGGAGGCGCAGAGCGCCCCCACCTGGAAGCCGAGTGAACAGCTGGGGGGGAGGCGAGCCTCCTCGAGGGAAGAAGAGGCAGCCCAGCCTCGTTTGGCTCAAGCCCTACTTGGCTGGAGCCGAGTGCGCCTCCAGGACGGCAGAGCTCCAGCTCTGCTCAGAGGCCCGATCTGGCAGAGTTGCTGGCGCGAGGCTGCTCTGCCTTGGGCGAGCCTTGCCCAGACTTGCCTCGCTGCTAGGCTTCCTGCCCAGGAAGGAGCAGGCTGCGCTCGGCTGGGAGACGCCACTGGCGCCTTCCTGGCCTCAGCTCCGCTCCTGCCTTGCCTTTGCAACTAGGCCCCAGGCGTCCTTGGGGAGGGCTTAGGGTTCGGTGGCTTGCACAGTGCCAAGGGCTCCAGCAGGAAGAGCTCTGTGCAAGGGAAGGGAAGGGCCAGTGCAGGGCTCCTCCAGCGGTTGCTTGGCCGCCCAGGCTCAGCGCCGCACGGAGTGCACCAGGCTCCCAGGGCTCCTGGCTGGGGTCTGCAGCCCCGCACACCCGGAGGCTGACTCCCTGGGAGTCCAGCAGCTGCCTCACACACGTAGCTTCCCTAGCGCTCTCCTCCCCAGCAGAGACGTGTGCAGCTGGTTGGGGCCTGCCCCTGCGTGCCTGGGCTCCCGCCCACAGCCCCAGCTCAGGGCAAGCAGCCCCTGAGCCAAGACCTGCAGGAGGCGCAGAGCGCCCCCACCTGGAAGCCGAGTGAACAGCTGGCGCGGAGGCGAGCCTCCTCGAGGGAAGAAGAGGCAGCCCAGCCTCGTTTGGCTCAAGCCCTACTTGGCTGGAGCCGAGTGCGCCTCCAGGACGGCAGAGCTCCAACTCTGCTCAGAGGCCCGTTCTGGCAGAGTTGCTGGCGCGAGGCTGCTCTGCCCTGGGCGAGCCTTGCCCAGACTTGCCTCGCTGCTAGGCTTCCTGCCCAGGAAGGAGCAGGCTGCGGGAGGCTGGGAGACGCCACTGGCGCCTTCCTGGCCTCAGCTCCGCTCCTGCCTTGCCTTTGCACCTAGGCCCCAGGCGTCCTTGGGGAGGGCTTAGGGGCCGGTGGCTTGCACACTGCCAAGGGCTCCAGCAGGAAGAGCTCTGTGCGAGGGAAGGGAAGGGCCAGTGCAGGGCTCCTCCAGCGGTTGCTTGGCCGCCCAGGCTCAGCGCCGCACGGAGTGCACCAGGCTCCCAGGGCCCCTGGCTGGGGTCTGCAGCCCCGCACACCCGGAGGCTGACTCCCTGGGAGTCCAGCAGCTGCCTCACACACGTAGCTTCCCTAGCGCTCTCCTCCCCAGCAGAGACGTGTGCAGCTGGTTGGGGCCTGCCCCTGCGTGCCTGGGCTCCCGCCCACAGCCCCAGCTCAGGGCAAGCAGCCCCTGAGCCAAGACCTGCAGGAGGCGCAGAGCGCCCCCACCTGGAAGCCGAGTGAACAGCTGGCGGGGAGGCGAGCCTCCTGGAGGGAAGAAGAGGCAGCCCAGCCTCGTTTGGCTCAAGCCCTACTAGGCTGGAGCCGAGTGCGCCTCCAGGACGGCAGAGCTCCAGCTCTGCTCAGAGGCCCGTTCTGGCAGAGTTGCTGGGGCGAGGCTGCTCTGCCCTGGGCGAGCCTTGCCCAGACTTGCCTCGCTGCTAGGCTTCCTGCCCAGGAAGGAGCAGGCTGCGCTAGGCTGGGAGACGCCACTGGCGCCTTCCTGGCCTCAGCTCCGCTCCTGCCTTGCCTTTGCACCTAGGCCCCAGGCGTCCTTGGGGAGGGCTTAGGGGCCGGTGGCTTGCACACTGCCAAGGGCTCCAGCAGGAAGAGCTCTGTGCGAGGGAAGGGAAGGGCCAGTGCAGGGCTCCTCCAGCGGTTGCTTGGCCGCCCAGGCTCAGCGCCGCACGGAGTGCACCAGGCTCCCAGGGCCCCTGGCTGGGGTCTGCAGCCCCGCACACCCGGAGGCTGACTCCCTGGGCGCCCAGCAGCTGCCTCACACACGTAGCTTAACTAGCGCTCTCCTCCCCAGCAGAGACGTGTGCAGCTGGTTGGGGCCTGCCCCGGCGTGCCTGGGCTCCCGCCCACAGCCCCAGCTCAGGGCAAGCAGCCCCTGAGCCAAGACCTGCAGGAGGCGCAGAGCGCCCCCACCTGGAAGCCGAGTGAACAGCTGGCGGGGAGGCGAGCCTCCTCGAGGGAAGAAGAGGCAGCCCAGCCTCGTTTGGCTCAAGCCCTACTTGGCTGGAGCCGAGTGCGCCTCCAGGACGGCAGAGCTCCAGCTCTGCTCAGAGGCCCGTTCTGGCAGAGTTGCTGGCGCGAGGCTGCTCTGCCCTGGGCGAGCCTTGCCCAGACTTGCCTCGCTGCTAGGCTTCCTGCCCAGGAAGGAGCAGGCTGCGCGAGGCTGGGAGACGCCACTGGCGCCTTCCTGGCCTCAGCTCCGCTCCTGCCTTGCCTTTGCACCTAGGCCCCAGGCGTCCTTGGGGAGGGCTTAGGGGCCGGTGGCTTGCACAGTGCCAAGGGCTCCAGCAGGAAAAGCTCTGTGCGAGGGAAGGGAAGGGCCAGTGCAGGGCTCCTCCAGCGGTTGCTTGGCCGCCCAGGCTCAGCGCCGCTCGGAGTGCCCCAGGCTCCCAGGGCCCCTGGCTGGGGTCTGCAGCCCCGCACACCCGGAGGCTGACTCCCTGGGCGCCCAGCAGCTGACTCACACACGTAGCTTCCCTAGCGCTCTCCTCCCCAGCAGAGACGTGTGCAGCTGGTTGGGGCCTGCCCTGCGTGTCTGGGCTCCTGCGCACAGCCCCAGCTCAGGGCAAGCAGCCCCTGAGCCAAGACCTGCAGGAGGCGAAGAGCGCCCCCAACTGGAAGCCGAGTGAACAGCTGGCGGGGAGGCGAGCCTCCTCGAGGGAAGAAGAGGCAGCACAGCCTCGTTTGGCTCAAGCCCTACTTGGCTGGAGCCGAGTGCGCCTCCAGGACGGCAGAGCTCCAGCTCTGCTCAGAGGCCCGTTCTGGCAGAGTTGCTGGCGCGAGGCTGCTCTGCCCTGGGCGAGCCTTGCCCAGACTTGCCTCGCTGCTAGGCTTCCTGCCCAGGAAGGAGCAGGCTGCGCGAGGCTGGGAGACGCCACTGGCGCCTTCCTGGCCTCAGCTCCGCTCCTGCCTTGCCTTTGCACCTAGGCCCCAGGCGTCCTTGGGGAGGGCTTAGGGGTCGGTGGCTTGCACAGTGCCAAGGGCTCCAGCAGGAAGAGCTCTGTGCGAGGGAAGGGAAGGGCCAGTGCAGGGCTCCTCCAGCGGTTGCTTGGCCGCCCAGGCTCAGCGCCGCACGGAGTGCACCAGGCTCCCAGGGCCCCTGGCTGGGGTCTGCAGCCCCGCACACCCGGAGGCTGACTACCTGGGAGTCCAGCAGCTGCCTCACACACGTAGCTTCCATAGCGCTCTCCTCCCCAGCAGAGACGTGTGCAGCTGGTTGGGGCCTTCCCCTGCGTGCCTGGGCTCCCGCGCACAGCCCCAGCTCAGGGCAAGCAGCCCCTGAGCCAAGACCTGCAGGAGGCGCAGAGCGCCCCCACCTGGAAGCCGAGTGAACAGCTGGCGGGGAGGCGAGCCTCCTCGAGGGAAGAAGAGGCAGCCCAGCCTCGTTTGGCTCAAGCCCTACTTGGCTGGAGCCGAGTGCGCCTCCAGGAAGGCAGAGCTCCAGCTCTGCTCAGAGGCCCGTTCTGGCAGAGTTGCTGGCGCGAGGCTGCTCTGCCCTGGGCGAGCCTTGCCCAGACTTGCCTCGCTGCTAGGCTTCCTGCCCAGGAAGGAGCAGGCTGCTTGAGGCTGGGAGACGCCACTGGCGCCTTCCTGGCCTCAGCTCCGCTCCTGCCTTGCCTTTGCACCTAGGCCCCAGGCGTCCTTGGGGAGGGCTTAGGGGCCGGTGGCTTGCACACTGCCAAGGGCTCCAGCAGGAAGAGCTCTGTGCGAGGGAAGGGAAGGGCCAGTGCAGGGCTCCTCCAGCGGTTGCTTGGCCGCCCAGGCTCAGCGCCGCACGGAGTGCACCAGGCTCCCAGGGCCCGTGGCTGGGGTCTGCAGCCCCGCACACCCGGAGGCTGACTCCCTGGGAGTCCAGCAGCTGCCTCACACACGTAGCTTCCCTAGCGCTCTCCTCCCCAGCAGAGACGTGTGCAGCTGGTTGGGGCCTGCCCCTGCGTGCCTGGGCTCCCGCCCACAGCCCCAGCTCAGGGCAAGCAGCCCCTGAGCCAAGACCTGCAGGAGGCGCAGAGCGCCCCCACCTGGAAGCCGAGTGAACAGCTGGCGGGGAGGCGAGCCTCCTCGAGGGAAGAAGAGGCAGCCCAGCCTCGTTTGGCTCAAGCCCTACTTGGCTGGAGCCGAGTGCGCCTCCAGGACGGCAGAGCTCCAGCTCTGCTCAGAGGCCCGTTCTGGCAGAGTTGCTGGCGCGAGGCTGCTCTGCCCTGGGCGAGCCTTGCCCAGACTTGCCTGGCTGCTAGGCTTCCTGCCCAGGAAGGAGCAGGCTGCGCTCGGCTGGGAGACGCCACTGGAGCCTTCCTGGCCTCAGCTCCGCTCCTGCCTTGCCTTTGCACCTAGGCCCCAGGCGTCCTTGGGGAGGGCTTAGGGGCCGGTGGCTTGCACACTGCCAAGGGCTCCAGCAGGAAGAGCTCTGTGCGAGGGAAGGGAAGGGCCAGTGCAGGGCTCCTCCAGCGGTTGCTTGGCCGCCCAGGCTCAGCGCCGCACGGAGTGCACCAGGCTCCCAGGGCCCGTGGCTGGGGTCTGCAGCCCCGCACACCCGGAGGCTGACTCCCTGGGAGTCCAGCAGCTGCCTCACACACGTAGCTTCCCTAGCGCTCTCCTCCCCAGCAGAGACGTGTGCAGCTGGTTGGGGCCTGCCCCTGCGTGCCTGGGCTCCCGCCCACAGACCCAGCTCAGGGCAAGCAGCCCCTGAGCCAAGACCTGCAGGAGGCGCAGAGCGCCCCCACCTGGAAGCCGAGTGAACAGCTGGCGCGGAGGCGAGCCTCCTCGAGGGAAGAAGAGGCAGCCCAGCCTCGTTTGGCTCAAGCCCTACTTGGCTGGAGCCGAGTGCGCCTCCAGGACGGCAGAGCTCCAGCTCTGCTCAGAGGCCCGATCTGGCAGAGTTGCTGGCGCGAGGCTGCTCTGCCTTGGGCGAGCCTTGCCCAGACTTGCCTCGCTGCTAGGCTTCCTGCCCAGGAAGGAGCAGGCTGCGCTCGGCTGGGAGACGCCACTGGCGCCTTCCTGGCCTCAGCTCCGCTCCTGCCTTGCCTTTGCAACTAGGCCCCAGGCGTCCTTGGGGAGGGCTTAGGGTTCGGTGGCTTGCACAGTGCCAAGGGCTCCAGCAGGAAGAGCTCTGTGCAAGGGAAGGGAAGGGCCAGTGCAGGGCTCCTCCAGCGGTTGCTTGGCCGCCCAGGCTCAGCGCCGCACGGAGTGCACCAGGCTCCCAGGGCTCCTGGCTGGGGTCTGCAGCCCCGCACACCCGGAGGCTGACTCCCTGGGAGTCCAGCAGCTGCCTCACACACGTAGCTTCCCTAGCGCTCTCCTCCCCAGCAGAGACGTGTGCAGCTGGTTGGGGCCTGCCCCTGCGTGCCTGGGCTCCCGCCCACAGCCCCAGCTCAGGGCAAGCAGCCCCTGAGCCAAGACCTGCAGGAGGCGCAGAGCGCCCCCACCTGGAAGCCGAGTGAACAGCTGGCGCGGAGGCGAGCATCCTCGAGGGAAGAAGAGGCAGCCCAGCCTCGTTTGGCTCAAGCCCTACTTGGCTGGAGCCGAGTGCGCCTCCAGGACGGCAGAGCTCCAACTCTGCTCAGAGGCCCGTTCTGGCAGAGTTGCTGGCGCGAGGCTGCTCTGCCCTGGGCGAGCCTTGCCCAGACTTGCCTCGCTGCTAGGCTTCCTGCCCAGGAAGGAGCAGGCTGCGGGAGGCTGGGAGACGCCACTGGCGCCTTCCTGGCCTCAGCTCCGCTCCTGCCTTGCCTTTGCACCTAGGCCCCAGGCGTCCTTGGGGAGGGCTTAGGGGCCGGTGGCTTGCACACTGCCAAGGGCTCCAGCAGGAAGAGCTCTGTGCGAGGGAAGGGAAGGGCCAGTGCAGGGCTCCTCCAGCGGTTGCTTGGCCGCCCAGGCTCAGCGCCGCACGGAGTGCACCAGGCTCCCAGGGCCCCTGGCTGGGGTCTGCAGCCCCGCACACCCGGAGGCTGACTCCCTGGGAGTCCAGCAGCTGCCTCACACACGTAGCTTCCCTAGCGCTCTCCTCCCCAGCAGAGACGTGTGCAGCTGGTTGGGGCCTGCCCCTGCGTGCCTGGGCTCCCGCCCACAGCCCCAGCTCAGGGCAAGCAGCCCCTGAGCCAAGACCTGCAGGAGGCGCAGAGCGCCCCCACCTGGAAGCCGAGTGAACAGCTGGCGGGGAGGCGAGCCTCCTCGAGGGAAGAAGAGGCAGCCCAGCCTCGTTTGGCTCAAGCCCTACTAGGCTGGAGCCGAGTGCGCCTCCAGGACGGCAGAGCTCCAGCTCTGCTCAGAGGCCCGTTCTGGCAGAGTTGCTGGCGCGAGGCTGCTCTGCCCTGGGCGAGCCTTGCCCAGACTTGCCTCGCTGCTAGGCTTCCTGCCCAGGAAGGAGCAGGCTGCGCTAGGCTGGGAGACGCCACTGGCGCCTTCCTGGCCTCAGCTCCGCTCCTGCCTTGCCTTTGCACCTAGGCCCCAGGCGTCCTTGGGGAGGGCTTAGGGGCCGGTGGCTTGCACACTGCCAAGGGCTCCAGCAGGAAGAGCTCTGTGCGAGGGAAGGGAAGGGCCAGTGCAGGGCTCCTCCAGCGGTTGCTTGGCCGCCCAGGCTCAGCGCCGCACGGAGTGCACCAGGCTCCCAGGGCCCCTGGCTGGGGTCTGCAGCCCCGCACACCCGGAGGCTGACTCCCTGGGAGTCCAGCAGCTGCCTCACACACGTAGCTTAACTAGCGCTCTCCTCCCCAGCAGAGACGTGTGCAGCTGGTTGGGGCCTGCCCCTGCGTGCCTGGGCTCCCGCCCACAGCCCCAGCTCAGGGCAAGCAGCCCCTGAGCCAAGACCTGCAGGAGGCGCAGAGCGCCCCCACCTGGAAGCCGAGTGAACAGCTGGCGGGGAGGCGAGCCTCCTCGAGGGAAGAAGAGGCAGCCCAGCCTCGTTTGGCTCAAGCCCTACTTGGCTGGAGCCGAGTGCGCCTCCAGGACGGCAGAGCTCCAGCTCTGCTCAGAGGCCCGTTCTGGCAGAGTTGCTGGCGCGAGGCTGCTCTGCCCTGGGCGAGCCTTGCCCAGACTTGCCTCGCTGCTAGGCTTCCTGCCCAGGAAGGAGCAGGCTGCGCGAGGCTGGGAGACGCCACTGGCGCCTTCCTGGCCTCAGCTCCGCTCCTGCCTTGCCTTTGCACCTAGGCCCCAGGCGTCCTTGGGGAGGGCTTAGGGGCCGGTGGCTTGCACAGTGCCAAGGGCTCCAGCAGGAAAAGCTCTGTGCGAGGGAAGGGAAGGGCCAGTGCAGGGCTCCTCCAGCGGTTGCTTGGCCGCCCAGGCTCAGCGCCGCTCGGAGTGCCCCAGGCTCCCAGGGCCCCTGGCTGGGGTCTGCAGCCCCGCACACCCGGAGGCTGACTCCCTGGGCGCCCAGCAGCTGACTCACACACGTAGCTTCCCTAGCGCTCTCCTCCCCAGCAGAGACGTGTGCAGCTGGTTGGGGCCTGCCCTGCGTGTCTGGGCTCCTGCGCACAGCCCCAGCTCAGGGCAAGCAGCCCCTGAGCCAAGACCTGCAGGAGGCGAAGAGCGCCCCCAACTGGAAGCCGAGTGAACAGCTGGCGGGGAGGCGAGCCTCCTCGAGGGAAGAAGAGGCAGCACAGCCTCGTTTGGCTCAAGCCCTACTTGGCTGGAGCCGAGTGCGCCTCCAGGACGGCAGAGCTCCAGCTCTGCTCAGAGGCCCGTTCTGGCAGAGTTGCTGGCGCGAGGCTGCTCTGCCCTGGGCGAGCCTTGCCCAGACTTGCCTCGCTGCTAGGCTTCCTGCCCAGGAAGGAGCAGGCTGCGCGAGGCTGGGAGACGCCACTGGCGCCTTCCTGGCCTCAGCTCCGCTCCTGCCTTGCCTTTGCACCTAGGCCCCAGGCGTCCTTGGGGAGGGCTTAGGGGTCGGTGGCTTGCACAGTGCCAAGGGCTCCAGCAGGAAGAGCTCTGTGCGAGGGAAGGGAAGGGCCAGTGCAGGGCTCCTCCAGCGGTTGCTTGGCCGCCCAGGCTCAGCGCCGCACGGAGTGCACCAGGCTCCCAGGGCCCCTGGCTGGGGTCTGCAGCCCCGCACACCCGGAGGCTGACTACCTGGGAGTCCAGCAGCTGCCTCACACACGTAGCTTCCATAGCGCTCTCCTCCCCAGCAGAGACGTGTGCAGCTGGTTGGGGCCTTCCCCTGCGTGCCTGGGCTCCCGCGCACAGCCCCAGCTCAGGGCAAGCAGCCCCTGAGCCAAGACCTGCAGGAGGCGCAGAGCGCCCCCACCTGGAAGCCGAGTGAACAGCTGGCGGGGAGGCGAGCCTCCTCGAGGGAAGAAGAGGCAGCCCAGCCTCGTTTGGCTCAAGCCCTACTTGGCTGGAGCCGAGTGCGCCTCCAGGAAGGCAGAGCTCCAGCTCTGCTCAGAGGCCCGTTCTGGCAGAGTTGCTGGCGCGAGGCTGCTCTGCCCTGGGCGAGCCTTGCCCAGACTTGCCTCGCTGCTAGGCTTCCTGCCCAGGAAGGAGCAGGCTGCTTGAGGCTGGGAGACGCCACTGGCGCCTTCCTGGCCTCAGCTCCGCTCCTGCCTTGCCTTTGCACCTAGGCCCCAGGCGTCCTTGGGGAGGGCTTAGGGGCCGGTGGCTTGCACACTGCCAAGGGCTCCAGCAGGAAGAGCTCTGTGCGAGGGAAGGGAAGGGCCAGTGCAGGGCTCCTCCAGCGGTTGCTTGGCCGCCCAGGCTCAGCGCCGCACGGAGTGCACCAGGCTCCCAGGGCCCGTGGCTGGGGTCTGCAGCCCCGCACACCCGGAGGCTGACTCCCTGGGAGTCCAGCAGCTGCCTCACACACGTAGCTTCCCTAGCGCTCTCCTCCCCAGCAGAGACGTGTGCAGCTGGTTGGGGCCTGCCCCTGCGTGCCTGGGCTCCCGCCCACAGCCCCAGCTCAGGGCAAGCAGCCCCTGAGCCAAGACCTGCAGGAGGCGCAGAGCGCCCCCACCTGGAAGCCGAGTGAACAGCTGGCGGGGAGGCGAGCCTCCTCGAGGGAAGAAGAGGCAGCCCAGCCTCGTTTGGCTCAAGCCCTACTTGGCTGGAGCCGAGTGCGCCTCCAGGACGGCAGAGCTCCAGCTCTGCTCAGAGGCCCGTTCTGGCAGAGTTGCTGGCGCGAGGCTGCTCTGCCCTGGGCGAGCCTTGCCCAGACTTGCCTGGCTGCTAGGCTTCCTGCCCAGGAAGGAGCAGGCTGCGCTCGGCTGGGAGACGCCACTGGAGCCTTCCTGGCCTCAGCTCCGCTCCTGCCTTGCCTTTGCACCTAGGCCCCAGGCGTCCTTGGGGAGGGCTTAGGGGCCGGTGGCTTGCACACTGCCAAGGGCTCCAGCAGGAAGAGCTCTGTGCGAGGGAAGGGAAGGGCCAGTGCAGGGCTCCTCCAGCGGTTGCTTGGCCGCCCAGGCTCAGCGCCGCACGGAGTGCACCAGGCTCCCAGGGCCCGTGGCTGGGGTCTGCAGCCCCGCACACCCGGAGGCTGACTCCCTGGGAGTCCAGCAGCTGCCTCACACACGTAGCTTCCCTAGCGCTCTCCTCCCCAGCAGAGACGTGTGCAGCTGGTTGGGGCCTGCCCCTGCGTGCCTGGGCTCCCGCCCACAGCCCCAGCTCAGGGCAAGCAGCCCCTGAGCCAAGACCTGCAGGAGGCGCAGAGCGCCCCCACCTGGAAGCCGAGTGAACAGCTGGCGCGGAGGCGAGCCTCCTCGAGGGAAGAAGAGGCAGCCCAGCCTCGTTTGGCTCAAGCCCTACTTGGCTGGAGCCGAGTGCGCCTCCAGGACGGCAGAGCTCCAGCTCTGCTCAGAGGCCCGTTCTGGCAGAGTTGCTGGCGCGAGGCTGCTCTGCCCTGGGCGATCCTTGCCCAGACTTGCCTCGCTGCTAGGCTTCCTGCCCAGGAAGGAGCAGGCTGCGCGAGGCTGGGAGACGCCACTGGCGCCTTCCTGGCCTCAGCTCCGCTCCTGCCTTGCCTTTGCACCTAGGCCCCAGGCGTCCTTGGGGAGGGCTTAGGGGCCGGTGGCTTGCACACTGCCAAGGGCTCCAGCAGGAAGAGCTCTGTGCGAGGGAAGGGAAGGGCCAGTGCAGGGCTCCTCCAGCGGTTGCTTGGCCCCCCAGGCTCAGCGCCGCACGGAGTGCACCAGGCTCCCAGGGCCCCTGGCTGGGGTCTGCAGCCCCGCACACCCGGAGGCTGACTCCCTGGGCGCCCAGCAGCTGCCTCACACACGTAGCTTCCCTAGCGCTCTCCTCCCCAGCAGAGACGTGTGCAGCTGGTTGGGGCCTGCCCCTGCCTGCCTGGGCTCCCGCCCACAGCCCCAGCTCAGGGCAAGCAGCCCCTGAGCCAAGACCTGCAGGAGGCGCAGAGCGCCCCCACCTGGAAGCCGAGTGAACAGCTGGCGGGGAGGCGAGCCTCCTCGAGGGAAGAAGAGGCAGCCCAGCCTCGTTTGGCTCAAGCCCTACTTGGCTGGAGCCGAGTGCGCCTCCAGGACGGCAGAGCTCCAGCTCTGCTCAGAGGCCCGTTCTGGCAGAGTTGCTGGCGCGAGGCTGCTCTGCCCTGGGCGAGCCTTGCCCAGACTTGCCTCGCTGCTAGGCTTCCTGCCCAGGAAGGAGCAGGCTGCGCGAGGCTGGGAGACGCCACTGGCGCCTTCCTGGCCTCAGCTCCGCTCCTGCCTTGCCTTTGCACCTAGGCCCCAGGCGTCCTTGGGGAGGGCTTAGGGGCCGGTGGCTTGCACACTGCCAAGGGCTCCAGCAGGAAGAGCTCTGTGCGAGGGAAGGGAAGGGCCAGTGCAGGGCTCCTCCAGCGGTTGCTTGGCCGCCCAGGCTCAGCGCCGCACTGAGTGCACCAGGCTCCCAGGGCCCCTGGCTGGGGTCTGCAGCCCCGCACACCCGGATGCTGACTCCCTGGGCGCCCAGCAGCTGCCTCACACACGTAGCTTTCCTAGCGCTCTCCTCCCCAGCAGAGACGTGTGCAGCTGGTTGGGGCCTGGCCCTGCGTGCCTGGGCTCCCGCGCACAGCCCCAGCTCAGGGCAAGCAGCCCCTGAGCCAAGAACTGCAGGAGGCGCAGAGCGCCCCCACCTGGAAGCCGAGTGAACAGCTGGCGCGGAGGCGAGCCTCCTCGAGGGAAGAAGAGGCAGCCCAGCCTCGTTTGGCTCAAGCCCTACTTGGCTGGAGCCGAGTGCGCCTCCAGGACGGCAGAGCTCCAGCTCTGCTCAGAGGCCCGTTCTGGCAGAGTTGCTGGCGCGAGGCTGCTCTGCCCTGGGCGAGCCTTGCCCAGACTTGCCTCGCTGCTAGGCTTCCTGCCCAGGAAGGAGCAGGCTGCGCGAGGCTGGGAGACGCCACTGGCGCCTTCCTGGCCTCAGCTCCGCTCCTGCCTTGCCTTTGCACCTAGGCCCCAGGCGTCCTTGGGGAGGGCTTAGGGGCCGGTGGCTTGCACACTGCCAAGGGCTCCAGCAGGAAGAGCTCTGTGCGAGGGAAGGGAAGGGCCAGTGCAGGGCTCCTCCAGCGGTTGCTTGGCCGCCCAGGCTCAGCGCCGCACGGAGTGCACCAGGCTCCGAGGGCCCCTGGCTGGGGTCTGCAGCCCCGCACACCCGGAGGCTGACTCCATGGGCGCCAGCAGCTGCCTCACACACGTAGCTTCCCTAGCGCTCTCCTCCCCAGCAGAGACGTGTGCAGCTGGTTGGGGCCTGCCCCTGCGTGCCTGGGCTCCCGCCCACAGCCCCAGCTCAGGGCAAGCAGCCCCTGAGCCAAGACCTGCAGGAGGCGCAGGGCGCCCCCACCTGGAAGCTGAGTGAACAGCTGGCGGGGAGGCGAGCCTCCTCGAGGGAAGAAGAGGCAGCCCAGCCTCGTTTGGCTCAAGCCCTACTTGGCTGGAGCCGAGTGCGCCTCCAGGACGGCAGAGCTCCAGCTCTGCTCAGAGGCCCGTTCTGGCAGAGTTGCTGGCGCGAGGCTGCTCTGCCCTGGGCGAGCCTTGCCCAGACTTGCCTCGCTGCTAGGCTTCCTGCCCAGGAAGGAGCAGGCTGCGCGAGGCTGGGAGACGCCACTGGCGCCTTCCTGGCCTCAGCTCCGCTCCTGCCTTGCCTTTGCACCTAGGCCCCAGGCGTCCTTGGGGAGGGCTTAGGGGCCGGTGGCTTGCACACTGCCAAGGGCTCCAGCAGGAAGAGCTCTGTGCGAGGGAAGGGAAGGGCCAGTGCAGGGCTGCTCCAGTGGTTGCTTGGCCGCCCAGGCTCAGCGCCGCACGGAGTGCACCAGGCTCCCAGGGCCCCTGGCTGGGGTCTGCAGCCCCGCACACCCGGAGGCTGACTCCCTGGGAGTCCAGCAGCTGCCTCACACACGTAGCTTCCCTAGCGCTCTCCTCCCCAGCAGAGACGTGTGCAGCTAGTTGGGGCCTGCCCCTGCGTGCCTGGGCTCCCGCCCACAGCCCCAGCTCAGGGCAAGCAGCCCCTGAGCCAAGACCTGCAGGAGGCGCAGAGCGCCCCCACCTGGAAGCCGAGTGAACACCTGGGGGGGAGGCGAGCCTCCTCGAGGGAAGAAGAGGCAGCCCAGCCTCGTTTGGCTCAAGCCCTACTTGGCTGGAGCCGAGTGCGCCTCCAGGACGGCAGAGCTCCAGCTCTGCTCAGAGGCCCGATCTGGCAGAGTTGCTGGCGCGAGGCTGCTCTGCCTTGGGCGAGCCTTGCCCAGACTTGCCTCGCTGCTAGGCTTCCTGCCCAGGAAGGAGCAGGCTGCGCTCGGCTGGGAGACGCCACTGGCGCCTTCCTGGCCTCAGCTCCGCTCCTGCCTTGCCTTTGCACCTAGGCCCCAGGCGTCCTTGGGGAGGGCTTAGGGTTCGGTGGCTTGCACAGTGCCAAGGGCTCCAGCAGGAAGAGCTCTGTGCGAGGGAAGGGAAGGGCCAGTGCAGGGCTCCTCCAGCGGTTGCTTGGCCGCCCAGGCTCAGCGCCGCACGGAGTGCACCAGGCTCCCAGGGCTCCTGGCTGGGGTCTGCAGCCCCGCACACCCGGAGGCTGACTCCCTGGGAGTCCAGCAGCTGCCTCACACACGTAGCTTCCCTAGCGCTCTCCTCCCCAGCAGAGACGTGTGCAGCTGGTTGGGGCCTGCCCCTGCGTGCCTGGGCTCCCGCCCACAGCCCCAGCTCAGGGCAAGCAGCCCCTGAGCCAAGACCTGCAGGAGGCGCAGAGCGCCCCCACCTGGAAGCCGAGTGAACAGCTGGCGCGGAGGCGAGCCTCCTCGAGGGAAGAAGAGGCAGCCCAGCCTCGTTTGGCTCAAGCCCTACTTGGCTGGAGCCGAGTGCGCCTCCAGGACGGCAGAGCTCCAGCTCTGCTCAGAGGCCCGTTCTGGCAGAGTTGCTGGCGCGAGGCTGCTCTGCCCTGGGCGAGCCTTGCCCAGACTTGCCTCGCTGCTAGGCTTCCTGCCCAGGAAGGAGCAGGCAGCGCGAGGCTGGGAGACGCCACTGGCGCCTTCCTGGCCTCAGCTCCGCTCCTGCCTTGCCTTTGCACCTAGGCCCCAGGCGTCCTTGGGGAGGGCTTAGGGGCCGGTGGCTTGCACACTGCCAAGGGCTCCAGCAGGAAGAGCTCTGTGCGAGGGAAGGGAAGGGCCAGTGCAGGGCTCCTCCAGCGGTTGCTTGGCCGCCCAGGCTCAGCGCCGCACGGAGTGCACCAGGCTCCCAGGGCCCCTGGCTGGGGTCTGCAGCCCCGCACACCCGGAGGCTGACTCCCTGGGAGTCCAGCAGCTGCCTCACACACGTAGCTTCCCTAGCGCTCTCCTCCCCAGCAGAGACGTGTGCAGCTGGTTGGGGCCTGCCCCTGCGTGCCTGGGCTCCCGCCCACAGCCCCAGCTCAGGGCAAGCAGCCCCTGAGCCAAGACCTGCAGGAGGCGCAGAGCGCCCCCACCTGGAAGCCGAGTGAACAGCTGGCGGGGAGGCGAGCCTCCTCGAGGGAAGAAGAGGCAGCCCAGCCTCGTTTGGCTCAAGCCCTACTTGGCTGGAGCCGAGTGCGCCTCCAGGACGGCAGAGCTCCAGCTCTGCTCAGAGGCCCGTTCTGGCAGAGTTGCTGGCGCGAGGCTGCTCTGCCCTGGGCGAGCCTTGCCCAGACTTGCCTCGCTGCTAGGCTTCCTGCCCAGGAAGGAGCAGGCTGCGCGAGGCTGGGAGACGCCCCTGGCGCCTTCCTGGCCTCAGCTCCGCTCCTGCCTTGCCTTTGCACCTAGGCCCCAGGCGTCCTTGGGGAGGGCTTAGGGGCCGGTGGCTTGCACACTGCCAAGGGCTCCAGCAGGAAGAGCTCTGTGCGAGGGAAGGGAAGGGCCAGTGCAGGGCTCCTCCAGTGGTTGCTTGGCCGCCCAGGCTCAGCGCCGCACGGAGTGCACCAGGCTCCCAGGGCCCCTGGCTGGGGTCTGCAGCCCCGCACACCCGGAGGCTGACTCCATGGGCGCCAGCAGCTGCCTCACACACGTAGCTTCCCTAGCGCTCTCCTCCCCAGCAGAGACGTGTGCAGCTGTTTGGGGCCTGCCCCTGCGTGCCTGGGCTCCCGCCCACAGCCCCAGCTCAGGGCAAGCAGCCCTGAGCCAAGACCTGCAGGAGGCGCAGGGCGCCCCCACCTGGAAGCTGAGTGAACAGCTGGCGGGGAGGCGAGCCTCCTCGAGGGAAGAAGAGGCAGCCCAGCCTCGTTTGGCTCAAGCCCTACTTGGCTGGAGCCGAGTGCGCCTCCAGGACGGCAGAGCTCCAGCTCTGCTCAGAGGCCCATTCTGGCAGAGTTGCTGGCGCGAGGCTGCTCTGCCCTGGGCGAGCCTTGCCCAGACTTGCCTCGCTGCTAGGCTTCCTGCCCAGGAAGGAGCAGGCTGCGCGAGGCTGGGAGACGCCACTGGCGCCTTCCTGGCCTCAGCTCCGCTCCTGCCTTGCCTTTGCACCTAGGCCCCAGGCGTCCTTGGGGAGGGCTTAGGGGCCGGTGACTTGCACAGTGCCAAGGGCTCCAGCAGGAAGAGCTCTGTGCGAGGGAAGGGAAGGGCCAGTGCAGGGCTCCTCCAGTGGTTGCTTCGCCGCCCAGGCTCAGCGCCGCACGGAGTGCACCAGGCTCCCAGGGCCCCTGGCTGGGGTCTGCAGCCCCGCACACCCGGAGGCTGACTCCCTGGGAGTCCAGCAGCTGCCTCACACACGTAGCTTCCCTAGCGCTCTCCTCCCCAGCAGAGACGTGTGCAGCTAGTTGGGGCCTGCCCCTGCGTGCCTGGGCTCCCGCCCACAGCCCCAGCTCAGGGCAAGCAGCCCCTGAGCCAAGACCTGCAGGAGGCGCAGAGCGCCCCCACCTGGAAGCCGAGTGAACAGCTGGCGCGGAGGCGAGCCTCCTCGAGGGAAGAAGAGGCAGCCCAGCCTCGTTTGGCTCAAGCCCTACTTGGCTGGAGCCGAGTGCGCCTCCAGGATGGCAGAGCTCCAACTCTGCTCAGAGGCCCGTTCTGGCAGAGTTGCTGGCGCGAGGCTGCTCTGCCCTGGGCGAGCCTTGCCCAGACTTGCCTCGCTGCTAGGCTTCCTGCCCAGGAAGGAGCAGGCTGCGCGAGGCTGGGAGACGCCACTGGCGCCTTCCTGGCCTCAGCTCCGCTCCTGCCTTGCCTTTGCACCTAGGCCCCAGGCGTCCTTGGGGAGGGCTTAGGGGCCGGTGGCTTGCACACTGCCAAGGGCTCCAGCAGGAAGAGCTCTGTGCGAGGGAAGGGAAGGGCCAGTGCAGGGCTCCTCCAGCGGTTGCTTGGCCGCCCAGGCTCAGCGCCGCACGGAGTGCACCAGGCTCCCAGGGCCCCTGGCTGGGGTCTGCAGCCCCGCACACCCGGAGGCTGACTCCCTGGGAGTCCAGCAGCTGCCTCACACACGTAGCTTCCCTAGCGCTCTCCTCCCCAGCAGAGACGTGTGCAGCTGGTTGGGGCCTGCCCCTGCGTGCCTGGGCTCCCGCCCACAGCCCCAGCTCAGGGCAAGCAGCCCCTGAGCCAAGACCTGCAGGAGGCGCAGAGCGCCCCCACCTGGAAGCCGAGTGAACAGCTGGCGGGGAGGCGAGCCTCCTCGAGGGAAGAAGAGGCAGCCCAGCCTCGTTTGGCTCAAGCCCTACTTGGCTGGAGCCGAGTGCGCCTCCAGGACGGCAGAGCTCCAGCTCTGCTCAGAGGCCCGTTCTGGCAGAGTTGCTGGCGCGAGGCTGCTCTGCCCTGGGCGAGCCTTGCCCAGACTTGCCTCGCTGCTAGGCTTCCTGCCCAGGAAGGAGCAGGCTGCGCGAGGCTGGGAGACGCCACTGGCGCCTTCCTGGCCTCAGCTCCGCTCCTGCCTTGCCTTTGCACCTAGGCCCCAGGCGTCCTTGGGGAGGGCTTAGGGGCCGGTGGCTTGCACAGTGCCAAGGGCTCCAGCAGGAAAAGCTCTGTGCGAGGGAAGGGAAGGGCCAGTGCAGGGCTCCTCCAGCGGTTGCTTGGCCGCCCAGGCTCAGCGCCGCTCGGAGTGCCCCAGGCTCCCAGGGCCCCTGGCTGGGGTCTGCAGCCCCGCACACCCGGAGGCTGACTCCCTGGGCGCCCAGCAGCTGACTCACACACGTAGCTTCCCTAGCGCTCTCCTCCCCAGCAGAGACGTGTGCAGCTGGTTGGGGCCTGCCCTGCGTGTCTGGGCTCCTGCGCACAGCCCCAGCTCAGGGCAAGCAGCCCCTGAGCCAAGACCTGCAGGAGGCGAAGAGCGCCCCCAACTGGAAGCCGAGTGAACAGCTGGCGGGGAGGCGAGCCTCCTCGAGGGAAGAAGAGGCAGCACAGCCTCGTTTGGCTCAAGCCCTACTTGGCTGGAGCCGAGTGCGCCTCCAGGACGGCAGAGCTCCAGCTCTGCTCAGAGGCCCGTTCTGGCAGAGTTGCTGGCGCGAGGCTGCTCTGCCCTGGGCGAGCCTTGCCCAGACTTGCCTCGCTGCTAGGCTTCCTGCCCAGGAAGGAGCAGGCTGCGCGAGGCTGGGAGACGCCACTGGCGCCTTCCTGGCCTCAGCTCCGCTCCTGCCTTGCCTTTGCACCTAGGCCCCAGGCGTCCTTGGGGAGGGCTTAGGGGTCGGTGGCTTGCACAGTGCCAAGGGCTCCAGCAGGAAGAGCTCTGTGCGAGGGAAGGGAAGGGCCAGTGCAGGGCTCCTCCAGCGGTTGCTTGGCCGCCCAGGCTCAGCGCCGCACGGAGTGCACCAGGCTCCCAGGGCCCCTGGCTGGGGTCTGCAGCCCCGCACACCCGGAGGCTGACTACCTGGGAGTCCAGCAGCTGCCTCACACACGTAGCTTCCATAGCGCTCTCCTCCCCAGCAGAGACGTGTGCAGCTGGTTGGGGCCTTCCCCTGCGTGCCTGGGCTCCCGCCCACAGCCCCAGCTCAGGGCAAGCAGCCCCTGAGCCAAGACCTGCAGGAGGCGCAGAGCGCCCCCACCTGGAAGCCGAGTGAACAGCTGGCGGGGAGGCGAGCCTCCTCGAGGGAAGAAGAGGCAGCCCAGCCTCGTTTGGCTCAAGCCCTACTTGGCTGGAGCCGAGTGCGCCTCCAGGAAGGCAGAGCTCCAGCTCTGCTCAGAGGCCCGTTCTGGCAGAGTTGCTGGCGCGAGGCTGCTCTGCCCTGGGCGAGCCTTGCCCAGACTTGCCTCGCTGCTAGGCTTCCTGCCCAGGAAGGAGCAGGCTGCTTGAGGCTGGGAGACGCCACTGGCGCCTTCCTGGCCTCAGCTCCGCTCCTGCCTTGCCTTTGCACCTAGGCCCCAGGCGTCCTTGGGGAGGGCTTAGGGGCCGGTGGCTTGCACACTGCCAAGGGCTCCAGCAGGAAGAGCTCTGTGCGAGGGAAGGGAAGGGCCAGTGCAGGGCTCCTCCAGCGGTTGCTTGGCCGCCCAGGCTCAGCGCCGCACGGAGTGCACCAGGCTCCCAGGGCCCGTGGCTGGGGTCTGCAGCCCCGCACACCCGGAGGCTGACTCCCTGGGAGTCCAGCAGCTGCCTCACACACGTAGCTTCCCTAGCGCTCTCCTCCCCAGCAGAGACGTGTGCAGCTGGTTGGGGCCTGCCCCTGCGTGCCTGGGCTCCCGCCCACAGCCCCAGCTCAGGGCAAGCAGCCCCTGAGCCAAGACCTGCAGGAGGCGCAGAGCGCCCCCACCTGGAAGCCGAGTGAACAGCTGGCGGGGAGGCGAGCCTCCTCGAGGGAAGAAGAGGCAGCCCAGCCTCGTTTGGCTCAAGCCCTACTTGGCTGGAGCCGAGTGCGCCTCCAGGACGGCAGAGCTCCAGCTCTGCTCAGAGGCCCGTTCTGGCAGAGTTGCTGGCGCGAGGCTGCTCTGCCCTGGGCGAGCCTTGCCCAGACTTGCCTGGCTGCTAGGCTTCCTGCCCAGGAAGGAGCAGGCTGCGCTCGGCTGGGAGACGCCACTGGAGCCTTCCTGGCCTCAGCTCCGCTCCTGCCTTGCCTTTGCACCTAGGCCCCAGGCGTCCTTGGGGAGGGCTTAGGGGCCGGTGGCTTGCACACTGCCAAGGGCTCCAGCAGGAAGAGCTCTGTGCGAGGGAAGGGAAGGGCCAGTGCAGGGCTCCTCCAGCGGTTGCTTGGCCGCCCAGGCTCAGCGCCGCACGGAGTGCACCAGGCTCCCAGGGCCCGTGGCTGGGGTCTGCAGCCCCGCACACCCGGAGGCTGACTCCCTGGGAGTCCAGCAGCTGCCTCACACACGTAGCTTCCCTAGCGCTCTCCTCCCCAGCAGAGACGTGTGCAGCTGGTTGGGGCCTGCCCCTGCGTGCCTGGGCTCCCGCCCACAGCCCCAGCTCAGGGCAAGCAGCCCCTGAGCCAAGACCTGCAGGAGGCGCAGAGCGCCCCCACCTGGAAGCCGAGTGAACAGCTGGCGCGGAGGCGAGCCTCCTCGAGGGAAGAAGAGGCAGCCCAGCCTCGTTTGGCTCAAGCCCTACTTGGCTGGAGCCGAGTGCGCCTCCAGGACGGCAGAGCTCCAGCTCTGCTCAGAGGCCCGTTCTGGCAGAGTTGCTGGCGCGAGGCTGCTCTGCCCTGGGCGATCCTTGCCCAGACTTGCCTCGCTGCTAGGCTTCCTGCCCAGGAAGGAGCAGGCTGCGCGAGGCTGGGAGACGCCACTGGCGCCTTCCTGGCCTCAGCTCCGCTCCTGCCTTGCCTTTGCACCTAGGCCCCAGGCGTCCTTGGGGAGGGCTTAGGGGCCGGTGGCTTGCACACTGCCAAGGGCTCCAGCAGGAAGAGCTCTGTGCGAGGGAAGGGAAGGGCCAGTGCAGGGCTCCTCCAGCGGTTGCTTGGCCCCCCAGGCTCAGCGCCGCACGGAGTGCACCAGGCTCCCAGGGCCCCTGGCTGGGGTCTGCAGCCCCGCACACCCGGAGGCTGACTCCCTGGGCGCCCAGCAGCTGCCTCACACACGTAGCTTCCCTAGCGCTCTCCTCCCCAGCAGAGACGTGTGCAGCTGGTTGGGGCCTGCCCCTGCCTGCCTGGGCTCCCGCCCACAGCCCCAGCTCAGGGCAAGCAGCCCCTGAGCCAAGACCTGCAGGAGGCGCAGAGCGCCCCCACCTGGAAGCCGAGTGAACAGCTGGCGGGGAGGCGAGCCTCCTCGAGGGAAGAAGAGGCAGCCCAGCCTCGTTTGGCTCAAGCCCTACTTGGCTGGAGCCGAGTGCGCCTCCAGGACGGCAGAGCTCCAGCTCTGCTCAGAGGCCCATTCTGGCAGAGTTGCTGGCGCGAGGCTGCTCTGCCCTGGGCGAGCCTTGCCCAGACTTGCCTCGCTGCTAGGCTTCCTGCCCAGGAAGGAGCAGGCTGCGCGAGGCTGGGAGACGCCACTGGCGCCTTCCTGGCCTCAGCTCCGCTCCTGCCTTGCCTTTGCACCTAGGCCCCAGGCGTCCTTGGGGAGGGCTTAGGGGCCGGTGACTTGCACAGTGCCAAGGGCTCCAGCAGGAAGAGCTCTGTGCGAGGGAAGGGAAGGGCCAGTGCAGGGCTCCTCCAGTGGTTGCTTCGCCGCCCAGGCTCAGCGCCGCACGGAGTGCACCAGGCTCCCAGGGCCCCTGGCTGGGGTCTGCAGCCCCGCACACCCGGAGGCTGACTCCCTGGGAGTCCAGCAGCTGCCTCACACACGTAGCTTCCCTAGCGCTCTCCTCCCCAGCAGAGACGTGTGCAGCTAGTTGGGGCCTGCCCCTGCGTGCCTGGGCTCCCGCCCACAGCCCCAGCTCAGGGCAAGCAGCCCCTGAGCCAAGACCTGCAGGAGGCGCAGAGCGCCCCCACCTGGAAGCCGAGTGAACAGCTGGCGCGGAGGCGAGCCTCCTCGAGGGAAGAAGAGGCAGCCCAGCCTCGTTTGGCTCAAGCCCTACTTGGCTGGAGCCGAGTGCGCCTCCAGGATGGCAGAGCTCCAACTCTGCTCAGAGGCCCGTTCTGGCAGAGTTGCTGGCGCGAGGCTGCTCTGCCCTGGGCGAGCCTTGCCCAGACTTGCCTCGCTGCTAGGCTTCCTGCCCAGGAAGGAGCAGGCTGCGCGAGGCTGGGAGACGCCACTGGCGCCTTCCTGGCCTCAGCTCCGCTCCTGCCTTGCCTTTGCACCTAGGCCCCAGGCGTCCTTGGGGAGGGCTTAGGGGCCGGTGGCTTGCACACTGCCAAGGGCTCCAGCAGGAAGAGCTCTGTGCGAGGGAAGGGAAGGGCCAGTGCAGGGCTCCTCCAGCGGTTGCTTGGCCGCCCAGGCTCAGCGCCGCACGGAGTGCACCAGGCTCCCAGGGCCCCTGGCTGGGGTCTGCAGCCCCGCACACCCGGAGGCTGACTCCCTGGGAGTCCAGCAGCTGCCTCACACACGTAGCTTCCCTAGCGCTCTCCTCCCCAGCAGAGACGTGTGCAGCTGGTTGGGGCCTGCCCCTGCGTGCCTGGGCTCCCGCCCACAGCCCCAGCTCAGGGCAAGCAGCCCCTGAGCCAAGACCTGCAGGAGGCGCAGAGCGCCCCCACCTGGAAGCCGAGTGAACAGCTGGCGGGGAGGCGAGCCTCCTCGAGGGAAGAAGAGGCAGCCCAGCCTCGTTTGGCTCAAGCCCTACTTGGCTGGAGCCGAGTGCGCCTCCAGGACGGCAGAGCTCCAGCTCTGCTCAGAGGCCCGTTCTGGCAGAGTTGCTGGCGCGAGGCTGCTCTGCCCTGGGCGAGCCTTGCCCAGACTTGCCTCGCTGCTAGGCTTCCTGCCCAGGAAGGAGCAGGCTGCGCGAGGCTGGGAGACGCCACTGGCGCCTTCCTGGCCTCAGCTCCGCTCCTGCCTTGCCTTTGCACCTAGGCCCCAGGCGTCCTTGGGGAGGGCTTAGGGGCCGGTGGCTTGCACAGTGCCAAGGGCTCCAGCAGGAAAAGCTCTGTGCGAGGGAAGGGAAGGGCCAGTGCAGGGCTCCTCCAGCGGTTGCTTGGCCGCCCAGGCTCAGCGCCGCTCGGAGTGCCCCAGGCTCCCAGGGCCCCTGGCTGGGGTCTGCAGCCCCGCACACCCGGAGGCTGACTCCCTGGGCGCCCAGCAGCTGACTCACACACGTAGCTTCCCTAGCGCTCTCCTCCCCAGCAGAGACGTGTGCAGCTGGTGGGGGCCTGCCCTGCGTGTCTGGGCTCCTGCGCACAGCCCCAGCTCAGGGCAAGCAGCCCCTGAGCCAAGACCTGCAGGAGGCGAAGAGCGCCCCCAACTGGAAGCCGAGTGAACAGCTGGCGGGGAGGCGAGCCTCCTCGAGGGAAGAAGAGGCAGCACAGCCTCGTTTGGCTCAAGCCCTACTTGGCTGGAGCCGAGTGCGCCTCCAGGACGGCAGAGCTCCAGCTCTGCTCAGAGGCCCGTTCTGGCAGAGTTGCTGGCGCGAGGCTGCTCTGCCCTGGGCGAGCCTTGCCCAGACTTGCCTCGCTGCTAGGCTTCCTGCCCAGGAAGGAGCAGGCTGCGCGAGGCTGGGAGACGCCACTGGCGCCTTCCTGGCCTCAGCTCCGCTCCTGCCTTGCCTTTGCACCTAGGCCCCAGGCGTCCTTGGGGAGGGCTTAGGGGTCGGTGGCTTGCACAGTGCCAAGGGCTCCAGCAGGAAGAGCTCTGTGCGAGGGAAGGGAAGGGCCAGTGCAGGGCTCCTCCAGCGGTTGCTTGGCCGCCCAGGCTCAGCGCCGCACGGAGTGCACCAGGCTCCCAGGGCCCCTGGCTGGGGTCTGCAGCCCCGCACACCCGGAGGCTGACTACCTGGGAGTCCAGCAGCTGCCTCACACACGTAGCTTCCATAGCGCTCTCCTCCCCAGCAGAGACGTGTGCAGCTGGTTGGGGCCTTCCCCTGCGTGCCTGGGCTCCCGCGCACAGCCCCAGCTCAGGGCAAGCAGCCCCTGAGCCAAGACCTGCAGGAGGCGCAGAGCGCCCCCACCTGGAAGCCGAGTGAACAGCTGGCGGGGAGGCGAGCCTCCTCGAGGGAAGAAGAGGCAGCCCAGCCTCGTTTGGCTCAAGCCCTACTTGGCTGGAGCCGAGTGCGCCTCCAGGAAGGCAGAGCTCCAGCTCTGCTCAGAGGCCCGTTCTGGCAGAGTTGCTGGCGCGAGGCTGCTCTGCCCTGGGCGAGCCTTGCCCAGACTTGCCTCGCTGCTAGGCTTCCTGCCCAGGAAGGAGCAGGCTGCTTGAGGCTGGGAGACGCCACTGGCGCCTTCCTGGCCTCAGCTCCGCTCCTGCCTTGCCTTTGCACCTAGGCCCCAGGCGTCCTTGGGGAGGGCTTAGGGGCCGGTGGCTTGCACACTGCCAAGGGCTCCAGCAGGAAGAGCTCTGTGCGAGGGAAGGGAAGGGCCAGTGCAGGGCTCCTCCAGCGGTTGCTTGGCCGCCCAGGCTCAGCGCCGCACGGAGTGCACCAGGCTCCCAGGGCCCGTGGCTGGGGTCTGCAGCCCCGCACACCCGGAGGCTGACTCCCTGGGAGTCCAGCAGCTGCCTCACACACGTAGCTTCCCTAGCGCTCTCCTCCCCAGCAGAGACGTGTGCAGCTGGTTGGGGCCTGCCCCTGCGTGCCTGGGCTCCCGCCCACAGCCCCAGCTCAGGGCAAGCAGCCCCTGAGCCAAGACCTGCAGGAGGCGCAGAGCGCCCCCACCTGGAAGCCGAGTGAACAGCTGGCGGGGAGGCGAGCCTCCTCGAGGGAAGAAGAGGCAGCCCAGCCTCGTTTGGCTCAAGCCCTACTTGGCTGGAGCCGAGTGCGCCTCCAGGACGGCAGAGCTCCAGCTCTGCTCAGAGGCCCGTTCTGGCAGAGTTGCTGGCGCGAGGCTGCTCTGCCCTGGGCGAGCCTTGCCCAGACTTGCCTGGCTGCTAGGCTTCCTGCCCAGGAAGGAGCAGGCTGCGCTCGGCTGGGAGACGCCACTGGAGCCTTCCTGGCCTCAGCTCCGCTCCTGCCTTGCCTTTGCACCTAGGCCCCAGGCGTCCTTGGGGAGGGCTTAGGGGCCGGTGGCTTGCACACTGCCAAGGGCTCCAGCAGGAAGAGCTCTGTGCGAGGGAAGGGAAGGGCCAGTGCAGGGCTCCTCCAGCGGTTGCTTGGCCGCCCAGGCTCAGCGCCGCACGGAGTGCACCAGGCTCCCAGGGCCCGTGGCTGGGGTCTGCAGCCCCGCACACCCGGAGGCTGACTCCCTGGGAGTCCAGCAGCTGCCTCACACACGTAGCTTCCCTAGCGCTCTCCTCCCCAGCAGAGACGTGTGCAGCTGGTTGGGGCCTGCCCCTGCGTGCCTGGGCTCCCGCCCACAGCCCCAGCTCAGGGCAAGCAGCCCCTGAGCCAAGACCTGCAGGAGGCGCAGAGCGCCCCCACCTGGAAGCCGAGTGAACAGCTGGCGCGGAGGCGAGCCTCCTCGAGGGAAGAAGAGGCAGCCCAGCCTCGTTTGGCTCAAGCCCTACTTGGCTGGAGCCGAGTGCGCCTCCAGGACGGCAGAGCTCCAGCTCTGCTCAGAGGCCCGTTCTGGCAGAGTTGCTGGCGCGAGGCTGCTCTGCCCTGGGCGATCCTTGCCCAGACTTGCCTCGCTGCTAGGCTTCCTGCCCAGGAAGGAGCAGGCTGCGCGAGGCTGGGAGACGCCACTGGCGCCTTCCTGGCCTCAGCTCCGCTCCTGCCTTGCCTTTGCACCTAGGCCCCAGGCGTCCTTGGGGAGGGCTTAGGGGCCGGTGGCTTGCACACTGCCAAGGGCTCCAGCAGGAAGAGCTCTGTGCGAGGGAAGGGAAGGGCCAGTGCAGGGCTCCTCCAGCGGTTGCTTGGCCCCCCAGGCTCAGCGCCGCACGGAGTGCACCAGGCTCCCAGGGCCCCTGGCTGGGGTCTGCAGCCCCGCACACCCGGAGGCTGACTCCCTGGGCGCCCAGCAGCTGCCTCACACACGTAGCTTCCCTAGCGCTCTCCTCCCCAGCAGAGACGTGTGCAGCTGGTTGGGGCCTGCCCCTGCCTGCCTGGGCTCCCGCCCACAGCCCCAGCTCAGGGCAAGCAGCCCCTGAGCCAAGACCTGCAGGAGGCGCAGAGCGCCCCCACCTGGAAGCCGAGTGAACAGCTGGCGGGGAGGCGAGCCTCCTCGAGGGAAGAAGAGGCAGCCCAGCCTCGTTTGGCTCAAGCCCTACTTGGCTGGAGCCGAGTGCGCCTCCAGGACGGCAGAGCTCCAGCTCTGCTCAGAGGCCCGTTCTGGCAGAGTTGCTGGCGCGAGGCTGCTCTGCCCTGGGCGAGCCTTGCCCAGACTTGCCTCGCTGCTAGGCTTCCTGCCCAGGAAGGAGCAGGCTGCGCGAGGCTGGGAGACGCCACTGGCGCCTTCCTGGCCTCAGCTCCGCTCCTGCCTTGCCTTTGCACCTAGGCCCCAGGCGTCCTTGGGGAGGGCTTAGGGGCCGGTGGCTTGCACACTGCCAAGGGCTCCAGCAGGAAGAGCTCTGTGCGAGGGAAGGGAAGGGCCAGTGCAGGGCTCCTCCAGCGGTTGCTTGGCCGCCCAGGCTCAGCGCCGCACTGAGTGCACCAGGCTCCCAGGGCCCCTGGCTGGGGTCTGCAGCCCCGCACACCCGGATGCTGACTCCCTGGGCGCCCAGCAGCTGCCTCACACACGTAGCTTTCCTAGCGCTCTCCTCCCCAGCAGAGACGTGTGCAGCTGGTTGGGGCCTGGCCCTGCGTGCCTGGGCTCCCGCGCACAGCCCCAGCTCAGGGCAAGCAGCCCCTGAGCCAAGAACTGCAGGAGGCGCAGAGCGCCCCCACCTGGAAGCCGAGTGAACAGCTGGCGCGGAGGCGAGCCTCCTCGAGGGAAGAAGAGGCAGCCCAGCCTCGTTTGGCTCAAGCCCTACTTGGCTGGAGCCGAGTGCGCCTCCAGGACGGCAGAGCTCCAGCTCTGCTCAGAGGCCCGTTCTGGCAGAGTTGCTGGCGCGAGGCTGCTCTGCCCTGGGCGAGCCTTGCCCAGACTTGCCTCGCTGCTAGGCTTCCTGCCCAGGAAGGAGCAGGCTGCGCGAGGCTGGGAGACGCCACTGGCGCCTTCCTGGCCTCAGCTCCGCTCCTGCCTTGCCTTTGCACCTAGGCCCCAGGCGTCCTTGGGGAGGGCTTAGGGGCCGGTGGCTTGCACACTGCCAAGGGCTCCAGCAGGAAGAGCTCTGTGCGAGGGAAGGGAAGGGCCAGTGCAGGGCTCCTCCAGCGGTTGCTTGGCCGCCCAGGCTCAGCGCCGCACGGAGTTCACCAGGCTCCGAGGGCCCCTGGCTGGGGTCTGCAGCCCCGCACACCCGGAGGCTGACTCCATGGGCGCCAGCAGCTGCCTCACACACGTAGCTTCCCTAGCGCTCTCCTCCCCAGCAGAGACGTGTGCAGCTGGTTGGGGCCTGCCCCTGCGTGCCTGGGCTCCCGCCCACAGCCCCAGCTCAGGGCAAGCAGCCCCTGAGCCAAGACCTGCAGGAGGCGCAGGGCGCCCCCACCTGGAAGCTGAGTGAACAGCTGGCGGGGAGGCGAGCCTCCTCGAGGGAAGAAGAGGCAGCCCAGCCTCGTTTGGCTCAAGCCCTACTTGGCTGGAGCCGAGTGCGCCTCCAGGACGGCAGAGCTCCAGCTCTGCTCAGAGGCCCGTTCTGGCAGAGTTGCTGGCGCGAGGCTGCTCTGCCCTGGGCGAGCCTTGCCCAGACTTGCCTCGCTGCTAGGCTTCCTGCCCAGGAAGGAGCAGGCTGCGCGAGGCTGGGAGACGCCACTGGCGCCTTCCTGGCCTCAGCTCCGCTCCTGCCTTGCCTTTGCACCTAGGCCCCAGGCGTCCTTGGGGAGGGCTTAGGGGCCGGTGGCTTGCACACTGCCAAGGGCTCCAGCAGGAAGAGCTCTGTGCGAGGGAAGGGAAGGGCCAGTGCAGGGCTGCTCCAGTGGTTGCTTGGCCGCCCAGGCTCAGCGCCGCACGGAGTGCACCAGGCTCCCAGGGCCCCTGGCTGGGGTCTGCAGCCCCGCACACCCGGAGGCTGACTCCCTGGGAGTCCAGCAGCTGCCTCACACACGTAGCTTCCCTAGCGCTCTCCTCCCCAGCAGAGACGTGTGCAGCTAGTTGGGGCCTGCCCCTGCGTGCCTGGGCTCCCGCCCACAGCCCCAGCTCAGGGCAAGCAGCCCCTGAGCCAAGACCTGCAGGAGGCGAAGAGCGCCCCCACCTGGAAGCCGAGTGAACACCTGGGGGGGAGGCGAGCCTCCTCGAGGGAAGAAGAGGCAGCCCAGCCTCGTTTGGCTCAAGCCCTACTTGGCTGGAGCCGAGTGCGCCTCCAGGACGGCAGAGCTCCAGCTCTGCTCAGAGGCCCGATCTGGCAGAGTTGCTGGCGCGAGGCTGCTCTGCCTTGGGCGAGCCTTGCCCAGACTTGCCTCGCTGCTAGGCTTCCTGCCCAGGAAGGAGCAGGCTGCGCTCGGCTGGGAGACGCCACTGGCGCCTTCCTGGCCTCAGCTCCGCTCCTGCCTTGCCTTTGCACCTAGGCCCCAGGCGTCCTTGGGGAGGGCTTAGGGTTCGGTGGCTTGCACAGTGCCAAGGGCTCCAGCAGGAAGAGCTCTGTGCGAGGGAAGGGAAGGGCCAGTGCAGGGCTCCTCCAGCGGTTGCTTGGCCGCCCAGGCTCAGCGCCGCACGGAGTGCACCAGGCTCCCAGGGCTCCTGGCTGGGGTCTGCAGCCCCGCACACCCGGAGGCTGACTCCCTGGGAGTCCAGCAGCTGCCTCACACACGTAGCTTCCCTAGCGCTCTCCTCCCCAGCAGAGACGTGTGCAGCTGGTTGGGGCCTGCCCCTGCGTGCCTGGGCTCCCGCCCACAGCCCCAGCTCAGGGCAAGCAGCCCCTGAGCCAAGACCTGCAGGAGGCGCAGAGCGCCCCCACCTGGAAGCCGAGTGAACAGCTGGCGCGGAGGCGAGCCTCCTCGAGGGAAGAAGAGGCAGCCCAGCCTCGTTTGGCTCAAGCCCTACTTGGCTGGAGCCGAGTGCGCCTCCAGGACGGCAGAGCTCCAGCTCTGCTCAGAGGCCCGTTCTGGCAGAGTTGCTGGCGCGAGGCTGCTCTGCCCTGGGCGAGCCTTGCCCAGACTTGCCTCGCTGCTAGGCTTCCTGCCCAGGAAGGAGCAGGCAGCGCGAGGCTGGGAGACGCCACTGGCGCCTTCCTGGCCTCAGCTCCGCTCCTGCCTTGCCTTTGCACCTAGGCCCCAGGCGTCCTTGGGGAGGGCTTAGGGGCCGGTGGCTTGCACACTGCCAAGGGCTCCAGCAGGAAGAGCTCTGTGCGAGGGAAGGGAAGGGCCAGTGCAGGGCTCCTCCAGCGGTTGCTTGGCCGCCCAGGCTCAGCGCCGCACGGAGTGCACCAGGCTCCCAGGGCCCCTGGCTGGGGTCTGCAGCCCCGCACACCCGGAGGCTGACTCCCTGGGAGTCCAGCAGCTGCCTCACACACGTAGCTTCCCTAGCGCTCTCCTCCCCAGCAGAGACGTGTGCAGCTGGTTGGGGCCTGCCCCTGCGTGCCTGGGCTCCCGCCCACAGCCCCAGCTCAGGGCAAGCAGCCCCTGAGCCAAGACCTGCAGGAGGCGCAGAGCGCCCCCACCTGGAAGCCGAGTGAACAGCTGGCGGGGAGGCGAGCCTCCTCGAGGGAAGAAGAGGCAGCCCAGCCTCGTTTGGCTCAAGCCCTACTTGGCTGGAGCCGAGTGCGCCTCCAGGACGGCAGAGCTCCAGCTCTGCTCAGAGGCCCGTTCTGGCAGAGTTGCTGGCGCGAGGCTGCTCTGCCCTGGGCGAGCCTTGCCCAGACTTGCCTCGCTGCTAGGCTTCCTGCCCAGGAAGGAGCAGGCTGCGCGAGGCTGGGAGACGCCCCTGGCGCCTTCCTGGCCTCAGCTCCGCTCCTGCCTTGCCTTTGCACCTAGGCCCCAGGCGTCCTTGGGGAGGGCTTAGGGGCCGGTGGCTTGCACACTGCCAAGGGCTCCAGCAGGAAGAGCTCTGTGCGAGGGAAGGGAAGGGCCAGTGCAGGGCTCCTCCAGTGGTTGCTTGGCCGCCCAGGCTCAGCGCCGCACGGAGTGCACCAGGCTCCCAGGGCCCCTGGCTGGGGTCTGCAGCCCCGCACACCCGGAGGCTGACTCCATGGGCGCCAGCAGCTGCCTCACACACGTAGCTTCCCTAGCGCTCTCCTCCCCAGCAGAGACGTGTGCAGCTGTTTGGGGCCTGCCCCTGCGTGCCTGGGCTCCCGCCCACAGCCCCAGCTCAGGGCAAGCAGCCCTGAGCCAAGACCTGCAGGAGGCGCAGGGCGCCCCCACCTGGAAGCTGAGTGAACAGCTGGCGGGGAGGCGAGCCTCCTCGAGGGAAGAAGAGGCAGCCCAGCCTCGTTTGGCTCAAGCCCTACTTGGCTGGAGCCGAGTGCGCCTCCAGGACGGCAGAGCTCCAGCTCTGCTCAGAGGCCCATTCTGGCAGAGTTGCTGGCGCGAGGCTGCTCTGCCCTGGGCGAGCCTTGCCCAGACTTGCCTCGCTGCTAGGCTTCCTGCCCAGGAAGGAGCAGGCTGCGCGAGGCTGGGAGACGCCACTGGCGCCTTCCTGGCCTCAGCTCCGCTCCTGCCTTGCCTTTGCACCTAGGCCCCAGGCGTCCTTGGGGAGGGCTTAGGGGCCGGTGACTTGCACAGTGCCAAGGGCTCCAGCAGGAAGAGCTCTGTGCGAGGGAAGGGAAGGGCCAGTGCAGGGCTCCTCCAGTGGTTGCTTCGCCGCCCAGGCTCAGCGCCGCACGGAGTGCACCAGGCTCCCAGGGCCCCTGGCTGGGGTCTGCAGCCCCGCACACCCGGAGGCTGACTCCCTGGGAGTCCAGCAGCTGCCTCACACACGTAGCTTCCCTAGCGCTCTCCTCCCCAGCAGAGACGTGTGCAGCTAGTTGGGGCCTGCCCCTGCGTGCCTGGGCTCCCGCCCACAGCCCCAGCTCAGGGCAAGCAGCCCCTGAGCCAAGACCTGCAGGAGGCGCAGAGCGCCCCCACCTGGAAGCCGAGTGAACAGCTGGGGGGGAGGCGAGCCTCCTCGAGGGAAGAAGAGGCAGCCCAGCCTCGTTTGGCTCAAGCCCTACTTGGCTGGAGCCGAGTGCGCCTCCAGGACGGCAGAGCCTCAGCTCTGCTCAGAGGCCCGATCTGGCAGAGTTGCTGGCGCGAGGCTGCTCTGCCTTGGGCGAGCCTTGCCCAGACTTGCCTCGCTGCTAGGCTTCCTGCCCAGGAAGGAGCAGGCTGCGCTCGGCTGGGAGACGCCACTGGCGCCTTCCTGGCCTCAGCTCCGCTCCTGCCTTGCCTTTGCAACTAGGCCCCAGGCGTCCTTGGGGAGGGCTTAGGGTTCGGTGGCTTGCACAGTGCCAAGGGCTCCAGCAGGAAGAGCTCTGTGCAAGGGAAGGGAAGGGCCAGTGCAGGGCTCCTCCAGCGGTTGCTTGGCCGCCCAGGCTCAGCGCCGCACGGAGTGCACCAGGCTCCCAGGGCTCCTGGCTGGGGTCTGCAGCCCCGCACACCCGGAGGCTGACTCCCTGGGAGTCCAGCAGCTGCCTCACACACGTAGCTTCCCTAGCGCTCTCCTCCCCAGCAGAGACGTGTGCAGCTGGTTGGGGCCTGCCCCTGCGTGCCTGGGCTCCCGCCCACAGCCCCAGCTCAGGGCAAGCAGCCCCTGAGCCAAGACCTGCAGGAGGCGCAGAGCGCCCCCACCTGGAAGCCGAGTGAACAGCTGGCGCGGAGGCGAGCCTCCTCGAGGGAAGAAGAGGCAGCCCAGCCTCGTTTGGCTCAAGCCCTACTTGGCTGGAGCCGAGTGCGCCTCCAGGATGGCAGAGCTCCAACTCTGCTCAGAGGCCCGTTCTGGCAGAGTTGCTGGCGCGAGGCTGCTCTGCCCTGGGCGAGCCTTGCCCAGACTTGCCTCGCTGCTAGGCTTCCTGCCCAGGAAGGAGCAGGCTGCGCGAGGCTGGGAGACGCCACTGGCGCCTTCCTGGCCTCAGCTCCGCTCCTGCCTTGCCTTTGCACCTAGGCCCCAGGCGTCCTTGGGGAGGGCTTAGGGGCCGGTGGCTTGCACACTGCCAAGGGCTCCAGCAGGAAGAGCTCTGTGCGAGGGAAGGGAAGGGCCAGTGCAGGGCTCCTCCAGCGGTTGCTTGGCCGCCCAGGCTCAGCGCCGCACTGAGTGCACCAGGCTCCCAGGGCCCCTGGCTGGGGTCTGCAGCCCCGCACACCCGGAGGCTGACTCCCTGGGAGTCCAGCAGCTGCCTCACACACGTAGCTTCCCTAGCGCTCTCCTCCCCAGCAGAGACGTGTGCAGCTGGTTGGGGCCTGCCCCTGCGTGCCTGGGCTCCCGCCCACAGCCCCAGCTCAGGGCAAGCAGCCCCTGAGCCAAGACCTGCAGGAGGCGCAGAGCGCCCCCACCTGGAAGCCGAGTGAACAGCTGGCGGGGAGGCGAGCCTCCTCGAGGGAAGAAGAGGCAGCCCAGCCTCGTTTGGCTCAAGCCCTACTTGGCTGGAGCCGAGTGCGCCTCCAGGACGGCAGAGCTCCAGCTCTGCTCAGAGGCCCGTTCTGGCAGAGTTGCTGGCGCGAGGCTGCTCTGCCCTGGGCGAGCCTTGCCCAGACTTGCCTCGCTGCTAGGCTTCCTGCCCAGGAAGGAGCAGGCTGCGCGAGGCTGGGAGACGCCACTGGCGCCTTCCTGGCCTCAGCTCCGCTCCTGCCTTGCCTTTGCACCTAGGCCCCAGGCGTCCTTGGGGAGGGCTTAGGGGCCGGTGGCTTGCACAGTGCCAAGGGCTCCAGCAGGAAAAGCTCTGTGCGAGGGAAGGGAAGGGCCAGTGCAGGGCTCCTCCAGCGGTTGCTTGGCCGCCCAGGCTCAGCGCCGCTCGGAGTGCCCCAGGCTCCCAGGGCCCCTGGCTGGGGTCTGCAGCCCCGCACACCCGGAGGCTGACTCCCTGGGCGCCCAGCAGCTGACTCACACACGTAGCTTCCCTAGCGCTCTCCTCCCCAGCAGAGACGTGTGCAGCTGGTTGGGGCCTGCCCTGCGTGTCTGGGCTCCTGCGCACAGCCCCAGCTCAGGGCAAGCAGCCCCTGAGCCAAGACCTGCAGGAGGCGAAGAGCGCCCCCAACTGGAAGCCGAGTGAACAGCTGGCGGGGAGGCGAGCCTCCTCGAGGGAAGAAGAGGCAGCACAGCCTCGTTTGGCTCAAGCCCTACTTGGCTGGAGCCGAGTGCGCCTCCAGGACGGCAGAGCTCCAGCTCTGCTCAGAGGCCCGTTCTGGCAGAGTTGCTGGCGCGAGGCTGCTCTGCCCTGGGCGAGCCTTGCCCAGACTTGCCTCGCTGCTAGGCTTCCTGCCCAGGAAGGAGCAGGCTGCGCGAGGCTGGGAGACGCCACTGGCGCCTTCCTGGCCTCAGCTCCGCTCCTGCCTTGCCTTTGCACCTAGGCCCCAGGCGTCCTTGGGGAGGGCTTAGGGGTCGGTGGCTTGCACAGTGCCAAGGGCTCCAGCAGGAAGAGCTCTGTGCGAGGGAAGGGAAGGGCCAGTGCAGGGCTCCTCCAGCGGTTGCTTGGCCGCCCAGGCTCAGCGCCGCACGGAGTGCACCAGGCTCCCAGGGCCCCTGGCTGGGGTCTGCAGCCCCGCACACCCGGAGGCTGACTACCTGGGAGTCCAGCAGCTGCCTCACACACGTAGCTTCCATAGCGCTCTCCTCCCCAGCAGAGACGTGTGCAGCTGGTTGGGGCCTTCCCCTGCGTGCCTGGGCTCCCGCGCACAGCCCCAGCTCAGGGCAAGCAGCCCCTGAGCCAAGACCTGCAGGAGGCGCAGAGCGCCCCCACCTGGAAGCCGAGTGAACAGCTGGCGGGGAGGCGAGCCTCCTCGAGGGAAGAAGAGGCAGCCCAGCCTCGTTTGGCTCAAGCCCTACTTGGCTGGAGCCGAGTGCGCCTCCAGGAAGGCAGAGCTCCAGCTCTGCTCAGAGGCCCGTTCTGGCAGAGTTGCTGGCGCGAGGCTGCTCTGCCCTGGGCGAGCCTTGCCCAGACTTGCCTCGCTGCTAGGCTTCCTGCCCAGGAAGGAGCAGGCTGCGCGAGGCTGGGAGACGCCACTGGCGCCTTCCTGGCCTCAGCTCCGCTCCTGCCTTGCCTTTGCACCTAGGCCCCAGGCGTCCTTGGGGAGGGCTTAGGGGCCGGTGGCTTGCACACTGCCAAGGGCTCCAGCAGGAAGAGCTCTGTGCGAGGGAAGGGAAGGGCCAGTGCAGGGCTCCTCCAGCGGTTGCTTGGCCGCCCAGGCTCAGCGCCGCACGGAGTGCACCAGGCTCCCAGGGCCCGTGGCTGGGGTCTGCAGCCCCGCACACCCGGAGGCTGACTCCCTGGGAGTCCAGCAGCTGCCTCACACACGTAGCTTCCCTAGCGCTCTCCTCCCCAGCAGAGACGTGTGCAGCTGGTTGGGGCCTGCCCCTGCGTGCCTGGGCTCCCGCCCACAGCCCCAGCTCAGGGCAAGCAGCCCCTGAGCCAAGACCTGCAGGAGGCGCAGAGCGCCCCCACCTGGAAGCCGAGTGAACAGCTGGCGGGGAGGCGAGCCTCCTCGAGGGAAGAAGAGGCAGCCCAGCCTCGTTTGGCTCAAGCCCTACTTGGCTGGAGCCGAGTGCGCCTCCAGGACGGCAGAGCTCCAGCTCTGCTCAGAGGCCCGTTCTGGCAGAGTTGCTGGCGCGAGGCTGCTCTGCCCTGGGCGAGCCTTGCCCAGACTTGCCTGGCTGCTAGGCTTCCTGCCCAGGAAGGAGCAGGCTGCGCGAGGCTGGGAGACGCCACTGGAGCCTTCCTGGCCTCAGCTCCGCTCCTGCCTTGCCTTTGCACCTAGGCCCCAGGCGTCCTTGGGGAGGGCTTAGGGGCCGGTGGCTTGCACACTGCCAAGGGCTCCAGCAGGAAGAGCTCTGTGCGAGGGAAGGGAAGGGCCAGTGCAGGGCTCCTCCAGCGGTTGCTTGGCCCCCCAGGCTCAGCGCCGCACGGAGTGCACCAGGCTCCCAGGGCCCCTGGCTGGGGTCTGCAGCCCCGCACACCCGGAGGCTGACTCCCTGGGCGCCCAGCAGCTGCCTCACACACGTAGCTTCCCTAGCGCTCTCCTCCCCAGCAGAGACGTGTGCAGCTGGTTGGGGCCTGCCCCTGCCTGCCTGGGCTCCCGCCCACAGCCCCAGCTCAGGGCAAGCAGCCCCTGAGCCAAGACCTGCAGGAGGCGCAGAGCGCCCCCACCTGGAAGCCGAGTGAACAGCTGGCGGGGAGGCGAGCCTCCTCGAGGGAAGAAGAGGCAGCCCAGCCTCGTTTGGCTTAAGCCCTACTTGGCTGGAGCCGAGTGCGCCTCCAGGACGGCAGAGCTCCAGCTCTGCTCAGAGGCCCGTTCTGGCAGAGTTGCTGGCGCGAGGCTGCTCTGCCCTGGGCGAGCCTTGCCCAGACTTGCCTCGCTGCTAGGCTTCCTGCCCAGGAAGGAGCAGGCTGCGCGAGGCTGGGAGACGCCACTGGCGCCTTCCTGGCCTCAGCTCCGCTCCTGCCTTGCCTTTGCACCTAGGCCCCAGGCGTCCTTGGGGAGGGCTTAGGGGCCGGTGGCTTGCACACTGCCAAGGGCTCCAGCAGGAAGAGCTCTGTGCGAGGGAAGGGAAGGGCCAGTGCAGGGCTCCTCCAGCGGTTGCTTGGCCGCCCAGGCTCAGCGCCGCACTGAGTGCACCAGGCTCCCAGGGCCCCTGGCTGGGGTCTGCAGCCCCGCACACCCGGATGCTGACTCCCTGGGCGCCCAGCAGCTGCCTCACACACGTAGCTTTCCTAGCGCTCTCCTCCCCAGCAGAGACGTGTGCAGCTGGTTGGGGCCTGGCCCTGCGTGCCTGGGCTCCCGCGCACAGCCCCAGCTCAGGGCAAGCAGCCCCTGAGCCAAGACCTGCAGGAGGCGCAGAGCGCCCCCACCTGGAAGCCGAGTGAACAGCTGGCGCGGAGGCGAGCCTCCTCGAGGGAAGAAGAGGCAGCCCAGCCTCGTTTGGCTCAAGCCCTACTTGGCTGGAGCCGAGTGCGCCTCCAGGACGGCAGAGCTCCAGCTCTGCTCAGAGGCCCGTTCTGGCAGAGTTGCTGGCGCGAGGCTGCTCTGCCCTGGGCGAGCCTTGCCCAGACTTGCCTGGCTGCTAGGCTTCCTGCCCAGGAAGGAGCAGGCTGCGCGAGGCTGGGAGACGCCACTGGCGCCTTCCTGGCCTCAGCTCCGCTCCTGCCTTGCCTTTGCACCTAGGCCCCAGGCGTCCTTGGGGAGGGCTTAGGGGCCGGTGGCTTGCACACTGCCAAGGGCTCCAGCAGGAAGAGCTCTGTGCGAGGGAAGGGAAGGGCCAGTGCAGGGCTCCTCCAGCGGTTGCTTGGCCGCCCAGGCTCAGCGCCGCACGGAGTGCACCAGGCTCCCAGGGCCCCTGGCTGGGGTCTGCAGCCCCGCACACCCGGAGGCTGACTCCCTGGGAGTCCAGCAGCTGCCTCACACACGTAGCTTCCCTAGCGCTCTCCTCCCCAGCAGAGACGTGTGCAGCTGGTTGGGGCCTGCCCCTGCGTGCCTGGGCTCCCGCCCACAGCCCCAGCTCAGGGCAAGCAGCCCTTGAGCCAAGACCTGCAGGAGGAGCAGAGCGCCCCCACCTGGAAGCCGAGTGAACACCTGGCGGGGAGGCGAGCCTCCTCGAGGGAAGAAGAGGCAGCCCAGCCTCGTTTGGCTCAAGCCCTACTTGGCTGGAGCCGAGTGCGCCTCCAGGACGGCAGAGCTCCAGCTCTGCTCAGAGGCCCGTTCTGGCAGAGTTGCTGGCGCGAGGCTGCTCTGCCCTGGGCGAGCCTTGCCCAGACTTGCCTCGCTGCTAGGCTTCCTGCCCAGGAAGGAGCAGGCTGCGCGAGGCTGGGAGACGCCACTGGCGCCTTCCTGGCCTCAGCTCCTCTCCTGCCTTGCCTTTGCACCTAGGCCCCAGGCGTCCTTGGGGAGGGCTTAGGGGCCGGTGGCTTGCAGAGTCCCAAGGGCTCCAGCAGGAAGAGCTCTGTGCGAGGGAAGGGAAGGGCCAGTGCAGGGCTCCTCCAGCGGTTGCTTGGCCGCCCAGGCTCAGCGCCGCACGGAGTGCACCAGGCTCCCAGGGCCCCTGGCTGGGGTCTGCAGCCCCGCACACCCGGAGGCTGACTCCCTGGGCGCCCAGCAGCTGCCTCACACACGTAGCTTCCCTAGCGCTCTCCTCCCCAGCAGAGACGTGTGCAGCTGGTTGGGGCCTGCCCCTGCGTGCCTGGGCTCCCGCGCACAGCCCCAGCTCAGGGCAAGCAGCCCCTGAGCCAAGACCTGCAGGAGGCGAAGAGCGCCCCCACCTGGAAGCCGAGTGAACATCTGGCGGGGAGGCGAGCCTCCTCCAGGGAAGAAGAGGCAGCCCAGCCTCGTTTGGCTCAAGCCCTACTTGCCTGGAGCCGAGTGCGCCTCCAGGACGGCAGAGCTCCAGCTCTGCTCAGAGGCCCGTTCTGGCAGAGTTGCTGGCGCGAGGCTGCTCTGCCCTGGGCGAGCCTTGCCCAGACTTGCCTCGCTGCTAGGCTTCCTGCCCAGGAAGGAGCAGGCTGCGCGAGGCTGGGAGACGCCCCTGGCGCCTTCCTGGCCTCAGCTCCGCTCCTGCCTAGCCTTTGCACCTAGGCCCCAGGCGTCCTTGGGGAGGGCTTAGGGGCCGGTGGCTTGCAGAGTGCCAAGGGCTCCAGCAGGAAGAGCTCTGTGCGAGGGAAGGGAAGGGCCAGTGCAGGGCTCCTCCAGCGGTTGCTTGGCCGCCCAGACTCAGCCCCGCACGGAGTGCCCCAGGCTCCCAGGGCCCTGGCTGGGGTCTGCAGCCCCGCACACCCGGAGGCTGACTCCCTGGGCGCCCAGCAGCTGCCTCACACACGTAGCTTTCCTAGCGCTCTCCTCCCCAGCAGAGACGTGTGCAGCTGGTTGGGGCCTGCCCCTGCGTGCCTGGGCTCCCGCGCACAGCCCCAGCTCAGGGCAAGCAGCCCCTGAGCCAAGACCTGCAGGAGGCGCAGAGCGCCCCCACCTGGAAGCCGAGTGAACAGCTGGCGCGGAGGCGAGCCTCCTCGAGGGAAGAAGAGGCAGCCCAGCCTCGTTTGGCTCAAGCCCTACTTGGCTGGAGCCGAGTGCGCCTCCAGGACGGCAGAGCTCCAGCTCTGCTCAGAGGCCCGTTCTGGCAGAGTTGCTGGCGCGAGGCTGCTCTGCCCTGGGCGAGCCTTGCCCAGACTTGCCTGGCTGCTAGGCTTCCTGCCCAGGAAGGAGCAGGCTGCGCGAGGCTGGGAGACGCCACTGGCGCCTTCCTGGCCTCAGCTCCGCTCCTGCCTTGCCTTTGCACCTAGGCCCCAGGCGTCCTTGGGGAGGGCTTAGGGGCCGGTGGCTTGCACACTGCCAAGGGCTCCAGCAGGAAGAGCTGTGTGCGAGGGAAGGGAAGGGCCAGTGCAGGGCTCCTCCAGCGGTTGCTTGGCCGCCCAGGCTCAGCGCCGCACGGAGTGCACCAGGCTCCCAGGGCCCCTGGCTGGGGTCTGCAGCCCCGCACACCCGGAGGCTGACTCCCTGGAGTCAAGCAGCTGCCTCACACACGTAGCTTCCCTAGCGCTCTCCTCCCCAGCAGAGACGTGTGCAGCTGGTTGGGGCCTGGCCCTGCGTGCCTGGGCTCCCGCGCACAGCCCCAGCTCAGGGCAAGCAGCCCCTGAGCCAAGACCTGCAGGAGGCGCAGAGCGCCCCCACCTGGAAGCCGAGTGAACAGCTGGCGCGGAGGCGAGCCTCCTCGAGGGAAGAAGAGGCAGCCCAGCCTCGTTTGGCTCAAGCCCTACTTGGCTGGAGCCGAGTGCGCCTCCAGGACGGCAGAGCTCCAGCTCTGCTCAGAGGCCCGTTCTGGCAGAGTTGCTGGCGCGAGGCTGCTCTGCCCTGGGCGAGCCTTGCCCAGACTTGCCTGGCTGCTAGGCTTCCTGCCCAGGAAGGAGCAGGCTGCGCGAGGCTGGGAGACACCACTGGCGCCTTCCTGGCCTCAGCTCCGCTCCTGCCTTGCCTTTGCACCTAGGCCCCAGGCGTCCTTGGGGAGGGCTTAGGGGCCGGTGGCTTGCACACTGCCAAGGGCTCCAGCAGGAAGAGCTCTGTGCGAGGGAAGGGAAGGGCCAGTGCAGGGCTCCTCCAGCGGTTGCTTGGCCGCCCAGGCTCAGCGCCGCACGGAGTGCACCAGGCTCCCAGGGCCCCTGGCTGGGGTCTGCAGCCCCGCACACCCGGAGGCTGACTCCCTGGGAGTCCAGCAGCTGCCTCACACACGTAGCTTCCCTAGCGCTCTCCTCCCCAGCAGAGACGTGTGCAGCTGGTTGGGGCCTGCCCCTGCGTGCCTGGGCTCCCGCCCACAGCCCCAGCTCAGGGCAAGCAGCCCTTGAGCCAAGACCTGCAGGAGGCGCAGAGCGCCCCCACCTGGAAGCCGAGTGAACAGCTGGCGGGGAGGCGAGCCTCCTCGAGGGAAGAAGAGGCAGCCCAGCCTCGTTTGGCTCAAGCCCTACTTGGCTGGAGCCGAGTGCGCCTCCAGGACGGCAGAGCTCCAGCTCTGCTCAGAGGCCCGTTCTGGCAGAGTTGCTGGCGCGAGGCTGCTCTGCCCTGGGCGAGCCTTGCCCAGACTTGCCTCGCTGCTAGGCTTCCTGCCCAGGAAGGAGCAGGCTGCGCGAGGCTGGGAGACGCCACTGGCGCCTTCCTGGCCTCAGCTCCGCTCCTGCCTTGCCTTTGCACCTAGGCCCCAGGCGTCCTTGGGGAGGGCTTAGGGGCCGGTGGCTTGCACACTGCCAAGGGCTCCAGCAGGAAGAGCTCTGTGCGAGGGAAGGGAAGGGCCAGTGCAGGGCTCCTCCAGCGGTTGCTTGGCCGCCCAGGCTCAGCGCCGCACGGAGTGCACCAGGCTCCCAGGGCCCCTGGCTGGGGTCTGCAGCCCCGCACACCCGGAGGCTGACTCCCTGGGCGCCCAGCAGCTGCCTCACACACGTAGCTTCCCTAGCGCTCTCCTCCCCAGCAGAGACGTGTGCAGCTGGTTGGGGCCTGCCCCTGCGTGCCTGGGCTCCCGCGCACAGCCCCAGCTCAGGGCAAGCAGCCCCTGAGCCAAGACCTGCAGGAGGCGAAGAGCGCCCCCACCTGGAAGCCGAGTGAACAGCTGGCGGGGAGGCGAGCCTCCTCGAGGGAAGAAGAGGCAGCCCAGCCTCGTTTGGCTCAAGCCCTACTTGGCTGGAGCCGAGTGCGCCTCCAGGACGGCAGAGCTCCAGCTCTGCTCAGAGGCCCGTTCTGGCAGAGTTGCTGGCGCGAGGCTGCTCTGCCCTGGGCGAGCCTTGCCCAGACTTGCCTCGCTGCTAGGCTTCCTGCCCAGGAAGGAGCAGGCTGCGCGAGGCTGGGAGACGCCACTGGCGCCTTCCTGGCCTCAGCTCCGCTCCTGCCTTGCCTTTGCACCTAGGCCCCAGGCGTCCTTGGGGAGGGCTTAGGGGCCGGTGGCTTGCACACTGCCAAGGGCTCCAGCAGGAAGAGCTCTGTGCGAGGGAAGGGAAGGGCCAGTGCAGGGCTCCTCCAGCGGTTGCTTGGCCGCCCAGGCTCAGCGCCGCACGGAGTGCACCAGGCTCCCAGGGCCCCTGGCTGGGGTCTGCAGCCCCGCACACCCGGAGGCTGACTCCCTGGGCGCCCAGCAGCTGCCTCACACACGTAGCTTCCCTAGCGCTCTCCTCCACAGCAGAGACGTGTGCAGCTGGTTGGGGCCTGCCCCTGCGTGCCTGGGCTCCCGCGCACAGCCCCAGCTCAGGGCAAGCAGCCCCTGAGCCAAGACCTGCAGGAGGCGCAGAGCGCCCCCACCTGGAAGCCGAGTGAACAGCTGGCGGGGAGGCGAGCCTCCTCGAGGGAAGAAGAGGCAGCCCAGCCTCGTTTGGCTCAAGCCCTACTTGGCTGGAGCCGAGTGCGCCTCCAGGACGGCAGAGCTCCAGCTCTGCTCAGAGGCCCGTTCTGGCAGAGTTGCTGGCGCGAGGCTGCTCTGCCCTGGGCGAGCCTTGCCCAGACTTGCCTCGCTGCTAGGCTTCCTGCCCAGGAAGGAGCAGGCTGCGCGAGGCTGGGAGACGCCACTGGCGCCTTCCTGGCCTCAGCTCCGCTCCTGCCTTGCCTTTGCACCTAGGCCCCAGGCGTCCTTGGGGAGGGCTTAGGGGCCGGTGGCTTGCACACTGCCAAGGGCTCCAGCAGGAAGAGCTCTGTGCGAGTGAAGGGAAGGGCCAGTGCAGGGCTCCTCCAGCGGTTGCTTGGCCGCCCAGGCTCAGCGCCGCACGGAGTGCACCAGGCTCCCAGGGCCCCTGGCTGGGGTCTGCAGCCCCGCACACCCAGAGGCTGACTCCCTGGGCGCCCAGCAGCTGCCTCACACACGTAGCTTCCCTAGCGCTCTCCTCCCCAGCAGAGACGTGTGCAGCTAGTTGGGGCCTGCCCCTGCGTGCCTGGGCTCCCGCCCACAGCCCCAGCTCAGGGCAAGCAGCCCCTGAGCGAAGACCTGCAGGAGGCGCAGAACGCCCCCACCTGGAAGCCGAGTGAACAGCTGGCGGGGAGGCGAGCCTCCTCGAGGGAAGAAGAGGCAGCCCAGCCTCGTTTGGCTCAAGCCCTACTTGGCTGGAGCCGAGTGCGCCTCCAGGACGGCAGAGCTCCAGCTCTGCTCAGAGGCCCGTTCTGGCAGAGTTGCTGGTGCGAGGCTGCTCTGCCCTGGGCGAGCCTTGCCCAGACTTGCCTCGCTGCTAGGCTTCCTGCCCAGGAAGGAGCAGGCTGCGCGAGGCTGGGAGACGCCACTGGCGCCTTCCTGGCCTCAGCTCCGCTCCTGCCTTGCCTTTGCACCTAGGCCCCAGGTGTCCTTGGGGAGGGCTTAGGGGCCGGTGGCTTGCACACTGCCAAGGGCTCCAGCAGGAAGAGCTCTGTGCGAGGGAAGGGAAGGGCCAGTGCAGGGCTCCTCCAGCGGTTGCTTGGCCGCCCAGGCTCAGCGCCGCACGTAGTGCACCAGGCTCCCAGGGCCCCTGGCTGGGGTCTGCAGCCCCGCACACCCGGAGGCTGACTCCCTGGGCGCCCAGCAGCTGCCTCACACACGTAGCTTTCCTAGCGCTCTCCTCCCCAGCAGAGACGTGTGCAGCTGGTTGGGGCCTGCCCCTGCGTGCCTGGGCTCCCGCGCACAGCCCCAGCTCAGGGCAAGCAGCCCCTGAGCCAAGACCTGCAGGAGGCGCAGAGCGCCCCCACCTGGAAGCCGAGTGAACAGCTGGCGGGGAGGCGAGCCTCCTCGAGGGAAGAAGAGGCAGCCCAGCCTCGTTTGGCTCAAGCCCTACTTGGCTGGAGCCGAGTGCGCCTCCAGGACGGCAGAGCTCCAGCTCTGCTCAGAGGCCCGTTCTGGCAGAGTTGCTGGCGCGAGGCTGCTCTGCCCTGGGCGAGCCTTGCCCAGACTTGCCTCGCTGCTAGGCTTCCTGCCCAGGAAGGAGCAGGCTGCGTGAGGCTGGGAGACGCCACTGGCGCCTTCCTGGCCTCAGCTCCGCTCCTGCCTTGCCTTTGCACCTAGGCCCCAGGCGTCCTAGGGGAGGGCTTAGGGGCCGGTGGCTTGCAGAGTGCCAAGGGCTCCAGCAGGAAGAGCTCTGTGCGAGGGAAGGGAAGGGCCAGTGCAGGGCTCCTCCAGCGGTTGCTTGGCCGCCCAGGCTCAGCGCCGCACGGAGTGCACCAGGCTCCCAGGGCCCTGGCTGGGTTCTGCAGCCCCGCACACCCAGAGGCTGACTCCCTGGGCGCCCAGCTGCTGCCTCACACACGTAGCTTCCCTAGCGCTCTCCTCCCCAGCAGAGACGTGTGCAGCTGGTTGGGGCCTGCCCCTGCGTGCCTGGGCTCCTGCGCACAGCCCCAGCTCAGGGCAAGCAGCCCCTGAGCCAAGACCTGCAGGAGGCGAAGAGCGCCCCCAACTGGAAGCCGAGTGAACAGCTGGCGGCGAGGCGAGCCTCCTCGAGGGAAGAAGAGGCAGCACAGCCTCGTTTGGTTCAAGCCCTACTTGGCTGGAGCCGAGTGCACCTCCAGGACGGCAGAGCTCCAGCTCTGCTCAGAGGCCCGTTCTGGCAGAGTTGCTGGCTCGAGGCTGCTCTGCCCTGGGCGAGCCTTGCCCAGACTTGCCTCGCTGCTAGGCTTCCTGCCCAGGAAGGAGCAGGCTGCGCGAGGCTGGGAGATGCCACTGGCGCCTTCCTGGCCTCAGCTCCGCTCCTGCCTTGCCTTTGCACCTAGGCCCCAGGCGTCCTTGGGGAGGGCTTAGGGGCCGGTGGCTTGCACACTGCCAAGGGCTCCAGCAGGAAGAGCTCTGTGCGAGGGAAGAGAAGGGCCAGTGCAGGGCTCCTCCAGCGGTTGCTTGGCCGCCCAGGCTCAGCGCCGCACGGAGTGCACCAGGCTCCCAGGGCCCCTGGCTGGGGTCTGCAGCCCCGCACACCCGGAGGCTGACTCCCTGGGCGCCCAGCAGCTGCCTCACACACGTAGCTTCCCTAGCGCTCTCCTCCCCAGCAGAGACGTGTGCAGCTGGTTGGGGCCTGCCCCTGCGTGCCTGGGCTCCCGCGCACAGCCCCAGCTCAGGGCAAGCAGCCCCTGAGCCAAGACCTGCAGGAGGCGCAGAGCGCCCCCACCTGGAAGCCGAGTGAACAGCTGGCGCGGAGGCGAGCCTCCTCGAGGGAAGAAGAGGCAGCCCAGCCTCGTTTGGCTCAAGCCCTACTTGGCTGGAGCCGAGTGCGCCTCCAGGACGGCAGAGCTCCAGCTCTGCTCAGAGGCCCGTTCTGGCAGAGTTGCTGGCGCGAGGCTGCTCTGCCCTGGGCGAGCCTTGCCCAGACTTGCCTCGCTGCTAGGCTTCCTGCCCAGGAAGGAGCAGGCTGCGCTCGGCTGGGAGACGCCACTGGCGCCTTCCTGGCATCAGCTCCGCTCCTGCCTTGCCTTTGCACCTAGGCCCCAGGCGTCCTTGGGGAGGGCTTAGGGGCCGGTGGCTTGCACAGTGCCAAGGGCTCCAGCAGGAAAAGCTCTGTGCGAGGGAAGGGAAGGGCCAGTGCAGGGCTCCTCCAGCGGTTGCTTGGCCGCCCAGGCTCAGCGCCGCTCGGAGTGCCCCAGGCTCCCAGGGCCCCTGGCTGGGGTCTGCAGCCCCGCACACCCGGAGGCTGACTCCCTGGGCGCCCAGCAGCTGACTCACACACGTAGCTTCCCTAGCGCTCTCCTCCCCAGCAGAGACGTGTGCAGCTGGTTGGGGCCTGCCCTGCGTGTCTGGGCTCCTGCGCACAGCCCCAGCTCAGGGCAAGCAGCCCCTGAGCCAAGACCTGCAGGAGGCGAAGAGCGCCCCCAACTGGAAGCCGAGTGAACAGCTGGCGGGGAGGCGAGCCTCCTCGAGGGAAGAAGAGGCAGCACAGCCTCGTTTGGCTCAAGCCCTACTTGGCTGGAGCCGAGTGCGCCTCCAGGACGGCAGAGCTCCAGCTCTGCTCAGAGGCCCGTTCTGGCAGAGTTGCTGGCGAGAGGCTGCTCTGCCCTGGGCGAGCCTTGCCCAGACTTGCCTCGCTGCTAGGCTTCCTGCCCAGGAAGGAGCAGGCTGCGCGAGGCTGGGAGACGCCACTGGCGCCTTCCTGGCCTCAGCTCCGCTCCTGCCTTGCCTTTGCACCTAGGCCCCAGGCGTCCTTGGGGAGGGCTTAGGGGCCGGTGGCTTGCACACTACCAAGGGCTCCAGCAGGAAGAGCTCTGTGCGAGGGAAGGGAAGGGCCAGTGCAGGGCTCCTCCAGCGGTTGCTTGGCCGCCCAGGCTCAGCGCCACACGGAGTGCACCAGGCTCCCAGGGCCCCTGGCTGGGGTCTGCAGCCCCGCACACCCGGAGGCTGACTCCCTGGGAGTCCAGCAGCTGCCTCACACACGTAGCTTCCCTAGCGCTCTCCTCCCCAGCAGAGACGTGTGCAGCTGGTTGGGGACTGCCCCTGCGTGCCTGGGCTCCCGCGCACAGCCCCAGCTCAGGGCAAGCAGCCCCTGAGCCAAGACCTGCAGGAGGCGCAGAGCGCCCCCTCCTGGAAGCCGAGTGAACAGCTGGCGGGGAGGCGAGCCTCCTCGAGGGAAGAAGAGGCAGCCCAGCCTCGTTTGGCTCAAGCCCTACTTGGCTGGAGCCGAGTGCGCCTCCAGGACGGCAGAGCTCCAGCTCTGCTCAGAGGCCCGTTCTGGCAGAGTTGCTGGCGCGAGGCTGCTCTGCCCTGGGCGAGCCTTGCCCAGACTTGCCTCGCTGCTAGGCTTCCTGCCCAGGAAGGAGCAGGCTGCGCGAGGCTGGGAGACGCCACTGGCGCCTTCCTGGCCTCAGCTCCGCTCCTGCCTTGCCTTTGCACCTAGGCCCCAGGCGTCCTTGGGGAGGGCTTAGGGGTCGGTGGCTTGCACAGTGCCAAGGGCTCCAGCAGGAAGAGCTCTGTGCGAGGGAAGGGAAGGGCCAGTGCAGGGCTCCTCCAGCGGTTGCTTGGCCGCCCAGGCTCAGCGCCGCACGGAGTGCACCAGGCTCCCAGGGCCCCTGGCTGGGGTCTGCAGCCCCGCACACCCGGAGGCTGACTACCTGGGAGTCCAGCAGCTGCCTCACACACGTAGCTTCCCTAGCGCTCTCCTCCCCAGCAGAGACGTGTGCAGCTGGTTGGGGCCTTCCCCTGCGTGCCTGGGCTCCCGCGCACAGCCCCAGCTCAGGGCAAGCAGCCCCTGAGCCAAGACCTGCAGGAGGCGCAGAGCGCCCCCACCTGGAAGCCGAGTGAACAGATGGCGGGGAGGCGAGCCTCCTCGAGGGAAGAAGAGGCAGCCCAGCCTCGTTTGGCTCAAGCCCTACTTGGCTGGAGCCGAGTGCGCCTCCAGGAAGGCAGAGCTCCAGCTCTGCTCAGAGGCCCGTTCTGGCAGAGTTGCTGGCGCGAGGCTGCTCTGCCCTGGGCGAGCCTTGCCCAGACTTGCCTCGCTGCTAGGCTTCCTGCCCAGGAAGGAGCAGGCTGCGCGAGGCTGGGAGACGCCACTGGCGCCTTCCTGGCCTCAGCTCCGCTCCTGCCTTGCCTTTGCACCTAGGCCCCAGGCGTCCTTGGGGAGGGCTTAGTGGCCGGTGGCTTGCAGAGTGCCAAGGGCTCCAGCAGGAAGAGCTCTGTGCGAGGGAAGGGAAGGGCCAGTGCAGGGCTCCTCCAGCGGTTGCTTGGCCGCCCAGGCTCAGCGCCGCACGGAGTGCACCAGGCTCCCAGGGCCCGTGGCTGGGGTCTGCAGCCCTGCACACCCGGAGGCTGACTCCCTGGGAGTCCAGCAGCTGCCTCACACACGTAGCTTCCCTAGCGCTCTCCTCCCCAGCAGAGACGTGTGCAGCTGGTTGGGGCCTGCCCCTGCGTGCCTGGGCTCCCGCCCACAGCCCCAGCTCAGGGCAAGCAGCCCCTGAGCCAAGACCTGCAGCAGGCGCAGAGCGCCCCCACCTGGAAGCCGAGTGAACAGCTGGCGGGGAGGCGAGCCTCCTCGAGGGAAGAAGAGGCAGCCCAGCCTCGTTTGGCTCAAGCCCTACTTGGCTGGAGCCGAGTGCGCCTCCAGGACGGCAGAGCTCCAGCTCTGCTCAGAGGCCCGTTCTGGCAGAGTTGCTGGCGCGAGGCTGCTCTGCCCTGGGCGAGCCTTGCCCAGACTTGCCTGGCTGCTAGGCTTCCTGCCCAGGAAAGAGCAGGCTGCGCGAGTCTGGGAGACGCCACTGGAGCCTTCCTGGCCTCAGCTCCGCTCCTGCCTTGCCTTTGCACCTAGGCCCCAGGCGTCCTTGGGGAGGGCTTAGGGGCCGGTGGCTTGCACACTGCCAAGGGCTCCAGCAGGAAGAGCTCTGTGCGAGGGAAGGGAAGGGCCAGTGCAGGGCTCCTCCAGCGGTTGCTTGGCCGCCCAGGCTCAGCGCCGCACGGAGTGCACCAGGCTCCCAGGGCCCGTGGCTCGGGTCTGCAGCCCCGCACACCCGGAGGCTGACTCCCTGGGAGTCCAGCAGCTGCCTCACACACGTAGCTTCCCTAGCGCTCTCCTCCCCAGCAGAGACGTGTGCAGCTGGTTGGGGCCTGCCCCTGCGTGCCTGGGCTCCCGCCCACAGCCCCAGCTCAGGGCAAGCAGCCCCTGAGCCAAGACCTGCAGGAGGCGCAGAGCGCCCCCACCTGGAAGCCGAGTGAACAGCTGGCGCGGAGGCGAGCCTCCTCGAGGGAAGAAGAGGCAGCCCAGCCTCGTTTGGCTCAAGCCCTACTTGCCTGGAGCCGAGTGCGCCTCCAGGACGGCAGAGCTCCAGCTCTGCTCAGAGGCCCGTTCTGGCAGAGTTGCTGGCGCGAGGCTGCTCTGCCCTGGGCGATCCTTGCCCAGACTTGCCTCGCTGCTAGGCTTCCTGCCCAGGAAGGAGCAGGCTGCGCGAGGCTGGGAGACGCCACTGGCGCCTTCCTGGCCTCAGCTCCGCTCCTGCCTTGCCTTTGCACCTAGGCCCCAGGCGTCCTTGGGGAGGGCTTAGGGGCCGGTGGCTTGCACACTGCCAAGGGCTCCAGCAGGAAGAGCTCTGTGCGAGGGAAGGGAAGGGCCAGTGCAGGGCTCCTCCAGCGGTTGCTTGGCCCCCCAGGCTCAGCGCCGCACGGAGTGCACCAGGCTCCCAGGGCCCCTGGCTGGGGTCTGCAGCCCCGCACACCCGGAGGCTGACTCCCTGGGCGCCCAGCAGCTGCCTCACACACGTAGCTTCCCTAGCGCTCTCCTCCCCAGCAGAGACGTGTGCAGCTGGTTGGGGCCTGCCCCTGCGTGCCTGGGCTCCCGCGCACAGCCCCAGCTCAGGGCAAGCAGCCCCTGAGCCAAGACCTGCAGGAGCCGCAGAGCGCCCCCACCTGGAAGCCGAGTGAACAGCTGGCGGGTAGGCGAGCCTCCTCGAGGGAAGAAGAGGCAGCCCAGCCTCGTTTGGCTCAAGCCCTACATGGCTGGAGCCGAGTGCGCCTCCAGGAAGGCAGAGCTCCAGCTCTGCTCAGAGGCCCGTTCTGGTAGAGTTGCTGGCGCGAGGCTGCTCTGCCCTGGTCGAGCCTTGCCCAGACTTGCCTCGCTGCTAGGCTTCCTGCCCAGGAAGGAGCAGGCTGCGCGAGGCTGGGAGACGCCACTGGCGCCTTCCTGGCCTCAGCTCCGCTCCTGCCTTGCCTTTGCACCTAGGCCCCAGGCGTCCTTGGGGAGGGCTTAGGGGCCGGTGGCTTGCACACTGCAAAGGACTCAGGCAGGAAGAGCTCTGTGCGAGGGAAGGGAAGGGCCAGTGCAGGGCTCCTCCAGCGGTTGCTTGGCCGCCCAGGCTCAGCGCCGCACGGAGTGCACCAGGCTCCCAGGGCCCCTGGCTGGGGTCTGCAGCCCCGCACACCCGGAGGCTGACTCCCTGGGCGCCCAGCAGCTGCCTCACACACGTAGCTTCCCTAGCGCTCTCCTCCCCAGCAGAGACGTGTGCAGCTGGTTGGGGCCTGCCCCTGCGTGCCTGGGCTCCCGCGCACAGCCCCAGCTCAGGGCAAGCAGCCCCTGAGCCAAGACCTGCAGGAGGCGCAGAGCGCCCCCACCTGGAAGCCGAGTGAACAGCTGGCGGGGAGGCGAGCCTCCTCGAGGGAAGAAGAGGCAGCCCAGCCTCGTTTGGCTCAAGCCCTACTTGGCTGGAGCCGAGTGCGCCTCCAGGACGGCAGAGCTCCAGCTCTGCTCAGAGGCCCGATCTGGCAGAGTTGCTGGCGCGAGGCTGCTCTGCCTTGGGCGAGCCTTGCCCAGACTTGCCTCGCTGCTAGGCTTCCTGCCCAGGAAGGAGCAGGCTGCGCGAGGCTGGGAGACGCCACTGGCGCCTTCCTGGCCTCAGCTCCGCTCCTGCCTTGCCTTTGCACCTAGGCCCCAGGTGTCCTTGGGGAGGGCTTAGGGGCCGGTGGCTTGCACACTGCCAAGGGCTCCAGCAGGAAGAGCTCTGTGCGAGGGAAGGGAAGGGCCAGTGCAGGGCTCCTCCAGCGGTTGCTTGGCCGCCCAGGCTCAGCGCCGCACGTAGTGCACCAGGCTCCCAGGGCCCCTGGCTGGGGTCTGCAGCCCCGCACACCCGGAGGCTGACTCCCTGGGCGCCCAGCAGCTGCCTCACACACGTAGCTTTCCTAGCGCTCTCCTCCCCAGCAGAGACGTGTGCAGCTGGTTGGGGCCTGCCCCTGCGTGCCTGGGCTCCCGCGCACAGCCCCAGCTCAGGGCAAGCAGCCCCTGAGCCAAGACCTGCAGGAGGCGCAGAGCGCCCCCACCTGGAAGCCGAGTGAACAGCTGGCGGGGAGGCGAGCCTCCTCGAGGGAAGAAGAGGCAGCCCAGCCTCGTTTGGCTCAAGCCCTACTTGGCTGGAGCCGAGTGCGCCTCCAGGACGGCAGAGCTCCAGCTCTGCTCAGAGGCCCGTTCTGGCAGAGTTGCTGGCGCGAGGCTGCTCTGCCCTGGGCGAGCCTTGCCCAGACTTGCCTCGCTGCTAGGCTTCCTGCCCAGGAAGGAGCAGGCTGCGTGAGGCTGGGAGACGCCACTGGCGCCTTCCTGGCCTCAGCTCCGCTCCTGCCTTGCCTTTGCACCTAGGCCCCAGGCGTCCTAGGGGAGGGCTTAGGGGCCGGTGGCTTGCAGAGTGCCAAGGGCTCCAGCAGGAAGAGCTCTGTGCGAGGGAAGGGAAGGGCCAGTGCAGGGCTCCTCCAGCGGTTGCTTGGCCGCCCAGGCTCAGCGCCGCACGGAGTGCACCAGGCTCCCAGGGCCCTGGCTGGGTTCTGCAGCCCCGCACACCCAGAGGCTGACTCCCTGGGCGCCCAGCTGCTGCCTCACACACGTAGCTTCCCTAGCGCTCTCCTCCCCAGCAGAGACGTGTGCAGCTGGTTGGGGCCTGCCCCTGCGTGCCTGGGCTCCTGCGCACAGCCCCAGCTCAGGGCAAGCAGCCCCTGAGCCAAGACCTGCAGGAGGCGAAGAGCGCCCCCAACTGGAAGCCGAGTGAACAGCTGGCGGCGAGGCGAGCCTCCTCGAGGGAAGAAGAGGCAGCACAGCCTCGTTTGGTTCAAGCCCTACTTGGCTGGAGCCGAGTGCACCTCCAGGACGGCAGAGCTCCAGCTCTGCTCAGAGGCCCGTTCTGGCAGAGTTGCTGGCTCGAGGCTGCTCTGCCCTGGGCGAGCCTTGCCCAGACTTGCCTCGCTGCTAGGCTTCCTGCCCAGGAAGGAGCAGGCTGCGCGAGGCTGGGAGATGCCACTGGCGCCTTCCTGGCCTCAGCTCCGCTCCTGCCTTGCCTTTGCACCTAGGCCCCAGGCGTCCTTGGGGAGGGCTTAGGGGCCGGTGGCTTGCACACTGCCAAGGGCTCCAGCAGGAAGAGCTCTGTGCGAGGGAAGAGAAGGGCCAGTGCAGGGCTCCTCCAGCGGTTGCTTGGCCGCCCAGGCTCAGCGCCGCACGGAGTGCACCAGGCTCCCAGGGCCCCTGGCTGGGGTCTGCAGCCCCGCACACCCGGAGGCTGACTCCCTGGGCGCCCAGCAGCTGCCTCACACACGTAGCTTCCCTAGCGCTCTCCTCCCCAGCAGAGACGTGTGCAGCTGGTTGGGGCCTGCCCCTGCGTGCCTGGGCTCCCGCGCACAGCCCCAGCTCAGGGCAAGCAGCCCCTGAGCCAAGACCTGCAGGAGGCGCAGAGCGCCCCCACCTGGAAGCCGAGTGAACAGCTGGCGCGGAGGCGAGCCTCCTCGAGGGAAGAAGAGGCAGCCCAGCCTCGTTTGGCTCAAGCCCTACTTGGCTGGAGCCGAGTGCGCCTCCAGGACGGCAGAGCTCCAGCTCTGCTCAGAGGCCCGTTCTGGCAGAGTTGCTGGCGCGAGGCTGCTCTGCCCTGGGCGAGCCTTGCCCAGACTTGCCTCGCTGCTAGGCTTCCTGCCCAGGAAGGAGCAGGCTGCGCTCGGCTGGGAGACGCCACTGGCGCCTTCCTGGCATCAGCTCCGCTCCTGCCTTGCCTTTGCACCTAGGCCCCAGGCGTCCTTGGGGAGGGCTTAGGGGCCGGTGGCTTGCACAGTGCCAAGGGCTCCAGCAGGAAAAGCTCTGTGCGAGGGAAGGGAAGGGCCAGTGCAGGGCTCCTCCAGCGGTTGCTTGGCCGCCCAGGCTCAGCGCCGCTCGGAGTGCCCCAGGCTCCCAGGACCCCTGGCTGGGGTCTGCAGCCCCGCACACCCGGAGGCTGACTCCCTGGGCGCCCAGCAGCTGACTCACACACGTAGCTTCCCTAGCGCTCTCCTCCCCAGCAGAGACGTGTGCAGCTGGTTGGGGCCTGCCCTGCGTGTCTGGGCTCCTGCGCACAGCCCCAGCTCAGGGCAAGCAGCCCCTGAGCCAAGACCTGCAGGAGGCGAAGAGCGCCCCCAACTGGAAGCCGAGTGAACAGCTGGCGGGGAGGCGAGCCTCCTCGAGGGAAGAAGAGGCAGCACAGCCTCGTTTGGCTCAAGCCCTACTTGGCTGGAGCCGAGTGCGCCTCCAGGACGGCAGAGCTCCAGCTCTGCTCAGAGGCCCGTTCTGGCAGAGTTGCTGGCGAGAGGCTGCTCTGCCCTGGGCGAGCCTTGCCCAGACTTGCCTCGCTGCTAGGCTTCCTGCCCAGGAAGGAGCAGGCTGCGCGAGGCTGGGAGACGCCACTGGCGCCTTCCTGGCCTCAGCTCCGCTCCTGCCTTGCCTTTGCACCTAGGCCCCAGGCGTCCTTGGGGAGGGCTTAGGGGCCGGTGGCTTGCACACTACCAAGGGCTCCAGCAGGAAGAGCTCTGTGCGAGGGAAGGGAAGGGCCAGTGCAGGGCTCCTCCAGCGGTTGCTTGGCCGCCCAGGCTCAGCGCCACACGGAGTGCACCAGGCTCCCAGGGCCCCTGGCTGGGGTCTGCAGCCCCGCACACCCGGAGGCTGACTCCCTGGGAGTCCAGCAGCTGCCTCACACACGTAGCTTCCCTAGCGCTCTCCTCCCCAGCAGAGACGTGTGCAGCTGGTTGGGGACTGCCCCTGCGTGCCTGGGCTCCCGCGCACAGCCCCAGCTCAGGGCAAGCAGCCCCTGAGCCAAGACCTGCAGGAGGCGCAGAGCGCCCCCTCCTGGAAGCCGAGTGAACAGCTGGCGGGGAGGCGAGCCTCCTCGAGGGAAGAAGAGGCAGCCCAGCCTCGTTTGGCTCAAGCCCTACTTGGCTGGAGCCGAGTGCGCCTCCAGGACGGCAGAGCTCCAGCTCTGCTCAGAGGCCCGTTCTGGCAGAGTTGCTGGCGCGAGGCTGCTCTGCCCTGGGCGAGCCTTGCCCAGACTTGCCTCGCTGCTAGGCTTCCTGCCCAGGAAGGAGCAGGCTGCGCGAGGCTGGGAGACGCCACTGGCGCCTTCCTGGCCTCAGCTCCGCTCCTGCCTTGCCTTTGCACCTAGGCCCCAGGCGTCCTTGGGGAGGGCTTAGGGGTCGGTGGCTTGCACAGTGCCAAGGGCTCCAGCAGGAAGAGCTCTGTGCGAGGGAAGGGAAGGGCCAGTGCAGGGCTCCTCCAGCGGTTGCTTGGCCGCCCAGGCTCAGCGCCGCACGGAGTGCACCAGGCTCCCAGGGCCCCTGGCTGGGGTCTGCAGCCCCGCACACCCGGAGGCTGACTACCTGGGAGTCCAGCAGCTGCCTCACACACGTAGCTTCCCTAGCGCTCTCCTCCCCAGCAGAGACGTGTGCAGCTGGTTGGGGCCTTCCCCTGCGTGCCTGGGCTCCCGCGCACAGCCCCAGCTCAGGGCAAGCAGCCCCTGAGCCAAGACCTGCAGGAGGCGCAGAGCGCCCCCACCTGGAAGCCGAGTGAACAGATGGCGGGGAGGCGAGCCTCCTCGAGGGAAGAAGAGGCAGCCCAGCCTCGTTTGGCTCAAGCCCTACTTGGCTGGAGCCGAGTGCGCCTCCAGGAAGGCAGAGCTCCAGCTCTGCTCAGAGGCCCGTTCTGGCAGAGTTGCTGGCGCGAGGCTGCTCTGCCCTGGGCGAGCCTTGCCCAGACTTGCCTCGCTGCTAGGCTTCCTGCCCAGGAAGGAGCAGGCTGCGCGAGGCTGGGAGACGCCACTGGCGCCTTCCTGGCCTCAGCTCCGCTCCTGCCTTGCCTTTGCACCTAGGCCCCAGGCGTCCTTGGGGAGGGCTTAGTGGCCGGTGGCTTGCAGAGTGCCAAGGGCTCCAGCAGGAAGAGCTCTGTGCGAGGGAAGGGAAGGGCCAGTGCAGGGCTCCTCCAGCGGTTGCTTGGCCGCCCAGGCTCAGCGCCGCACGGAGTGCACCAGGCTCCCAGGGCCCGTGGCTGGGGTCTGCAGCCCTGCACACCCGGAGGCTGACTCCCTGGGAGTCCAGCAGCTGCCTCACACACGTAGCTTCCCTAGCGCTCTCCTCCCCAGCAGAGACGTGTGCAGCTGGTTGGGGCCTGCCCCTGCGTGCCTGGGCTCCCGCCCACAGCCCCAGCTCAGGGCAAGCAGCCCCTGAGCCAAGACCTGCAGCAGGCGCAGAGCGCCCCCACCTGGAAGCCGAGTGAACAGCTGGCGGGGAGGCGAGCCTCCTCGAGGGAAGAAGAGGCAGCCCAGCCTCGTTTGGCTCAAGCCCTACTTGGCTGGAGCCGAGTGCGCCTCCAGGACGGCAGAGCTCCAGCTCTGCTCAGAGGCCCGTTCTGGCAGAGTTGCTGGCGCGAGGCTGCTCTGCCCTGGGCGAGCCTTGCCCAGACTTGCCTGGCTGCTAGGCTTCCTGCCCAGGAAAGAGCAGGCTGCGCGAGTCTGGGAGACGCCACTGGAGCCTTCCTGGCCTCAGCTCCGCTCCTGCCTTGCCTTTGCACCTAGGCCCCAGGCGTCCTTGGGGAGGGCTTAGGGGCCGGTGGCTTGCACACTGCCAAGGGCTCCAGCAGGAAGAGCTCTGTGCGAGGGAAGGGAAGGGCCAGTGCAGGGCTCCTCCAGCGGTTGCTTGGCCGCCCAGGCTCAGCGCCGCACGGAGTGCACCAGGCTCCCAGGGCCCGTGGCTCGGGTCTGCAGCCCCGCACACCCGGAGGCTGACTCCCTGGGAGTCCAGCAGCTGCCTCACACACGTAGCTTCCCTAGCGCTCTCCTCCCCAGCAGAGACGTGTGCAGCTGGTTGGGGCCTGCCCCTGCGTGCCTGGGCTCCCGCCCACAGCCCCAGCTCAGGGCAAGCAGCCCCTGAGCCAAGACCTGCAGGAGGCGCAGAGCGCCCCCACCTGGAAGCCGAGTGAACAGCTGGCGCGGAGGCGAGCCTCCTCGAGGGAAGAAGAGGCAGCCCAGCCTCGTTTGGCTCAAGCCCTACTTGGCTGGAGCCGAGTGCGCCTCCAGGACGGCAGAGCTCCAGCTCTGCTCAGAGGCCCGTTCTGGCAGAGTTGCTGGCGCGAGGCTGCTCTGCCCTGGGCGATCCTTGCCCAGACTTGCCTCGCTGCTAGGCTTCCTGCCCAGGAAGGAGCAGGCTGCGCGAGGCTGGGAGACGCCACTGGCGCCTTCCTGGCCTCAGCTCCGCTCCTGCCTTGCCTTTGCACCTAGGCCCCAGGCGTCCTTGGGGAGGGCTTAGGGGCCGGTGGCTTGCACACTGCCAAGGGCTCCAGCAGGAAGAGCTCTGTGCGAGGGAAGGGAAGGGCCAGTGCAGGGCTCCTCCAGCGGTTGCTTGGCCCCCCAGGCTCAGCGCCGCACGGAGTGCACCAGGCTCCCAGGGCCCCTGGCTGGGGTCTGCAGCCCCGCACACCCGGAGGCTGACTCCCTGGGCGCCCAGCAGCTGCCTCACACACGTAGCTTCCCTAGCGCTCTCCTCCCCAGCAGAGACGTGTGCAGCTGGTTGGGGCCTGCCCCTGCGTGCCTGGGCTCCCGCGCACAGCCCCAGCTCAGGGCAAGCAGCCCCTGAGCCAAGACCTGCAGGAGCCGCAGAGCGCCCCCACCTGGAAGCCGAGTGAACAGCTGGCGGGTAGGCGAGCCTCCTCGAGGGAAGAAGAGGCAGCCCAGCCTCGTTTGGCTCAAGCCCTACATGGCTGGAGCCGAGTGCGCCTCCAGGAAGGCAGAGCTCCAGCTCTGCTCAGAGGCCCGTTCTGGTAGAGTTGCTGGCGCGAGGCTGCTCTGCCCTGGTCGAGCCTTGCCCAGACTTGCCTCGCTGCTAGGCTTCCTGCCCAGGAAGGAGCAGGCTGCGCGAGGCTGGGAGACGCCACTGGCGCCTTCCTGGCCTCAGCTCCGCTCCTGCCTTGCCTTTGCACCTAGGCCCCAGGCGTCCTTGGGGAGGGCTTAGGGGCCGGTGGCTTGCACACTGCAAAGGACTCAGGCAGGAAGAGCTCTGTGCGAGGGAAGGGAAGGGCCAGTGCAGGGCTCCTCCAGCGGTTGCTTGGCCGCCCAGGCTCAGCGCCGCACGGAGTGCACCAGGCTCCCAGGGCCCCTGGCTGGGGTCTGCAGCCCCGCACACCCGGAGGCTGACTCCCTGGGCGCCCAGCAGCTGCCTCACACACGTAGCTTCCCTAGCGCTCTCCTCCCCAGCAGAGACGTGTGCAGCTGGTTGGGGCCTGCCCCTGCGTGCCTGGGCTCCCGCGCACAGCCCCAGCTCAGGGCAAGCAGCCCCTGAGCCAAGACCTGCAGGAGGCGCAGAGCGCCCCCACCTGGAAGCCGAGTGAACAGCTGGCGGGGAGGCGAGCCTCCTCGAGGGAAGAAGAGGCAGCCCAGCCTCGTTTGGCTCAAGCCCTACTTGGCTGGAGCCGAGTGCGCCTCCAGGACGGCAGAGCTCCAGCTCTGCTCAGAGGCCCGTTCTGGCAGAGTTGCTGGCGCGAGGCTGCTCTGCCCTGGGCGAGCCTTGCCCAGACTTGCCTGGCTGCTAGGCTTCCTGCCCAGGAAGGAGCAGGCTGCGCGAGGCTGGGAGACGCCACTGGCGCCTTCCTGGCCTCAGCTCCGCTCCTGCCTTGCCTTTGCACCTAGGCCCCAGGCGTCCTTGGGGAGGGCTTAGGGGCCGGTGGCTTGCACACTGCCAAGGGCTCCAGCAGGAAGAGCTCTGTGCGAGGGAAGGGAAGGGCCAGTGCAGGGCTCCTCCAGCGGTTGCTTGGCCGCCCAGGCTCAGCGCCGCACGGAGTGCACCAGGCTCCCAGGGCCCCTGGCTGGGGTCTGCAGCCCCGCACACCCGGAGGCTGACTCCCTGGGCGCCCAGCAGCTGCCTCACACACGTAGCTTTCCTAGCGCTCTCCTCCCCAGCAGAGACGTGTGCAGCTGGTTGGGGCCTGCCCCTGCGTGCCTGGGCTCCCGCGCACAGCCCCAGCTCAGGGCAAGCAGCCCCTGAGCCAAGACCTGCAGGAGGGGCCGAGCGCCCCCACCTGGAAGCCGAGTGAACAGCTGGCGGGGAGGCGAGCCTCCTCGAGGGAAGAAGATGCAGCCCAGCCTCGTTTGGCTCAAGCCCTACTTGGCTGGAGCCGAGTGCGCCTCCAGGACGGCAGAGCTCCAGCTCTGCTCAGAGGCCCGTTCTGGCAGAGTTGCTGAAGCGAGGCTGCTCTGCCCTGGGCGAGCCTTGCCCAGACTTGCCTCGCTGCTAGGCTTCCTGCCCAGGAAGGAGCAGGCTGCGCGAGGCTGGGAGACGCCCCTGGCGCCTTCCTGGCCTCAGCTCCGCTCCTGCCTAGCCTTTGCACCTAGGCCCCAGGCGTCCTTGGGGAGGGCTTAGGGGCCGGTGGCTTGCAGAGTGCCAAGGGCTCCAGCAGGAAGAGCTCTGTGCGAGGGAAGGGAAGGGCCAGTGCAGGGCTCCTCCAGCGGTTGCTTGGCGGCCCAGACTCAGCCCCGCACGGAGTGCCCCAGGCTCCCAGGGCCCTGGCTGGGGTCTGCAGCCCCGCACACCCGGAGGCTGACTCCCTGGGCACCCAGCAGCTGCCTCACACACGTAGATTTCCTAGCGCTCTCCTCCCCAGCAGAGACGTGTGCAGCTGGTTGGGGCCTGGCCCTGCGTGCCTGGGCTCCCGCGCACAGCCCCAGCTCAGGGCAAGCAGCCCCTGAGCCAAGACCTGCAGGAGGCGCAGAGCGCCCCCACCTGGAAGCCGAGTGAACAGCTGGCGCGGAGGCGAGCCTCCTTGAGGGAAGAAGAGGCAGCCCAGCCTCGTTTGGCTCAAGCCCTACTTGGCTGGAGCCGAGTGCGCCTCCAGGACGGCAGAGCTCCAGCTCTGCTCAGAGGCCCGTTCTGGCAGAGTTGCTGGCGCGAGGCTGCTCTGCCCTGGGCGAGCCTTGCCCAGACTTGCCTGGCTGCTAGGCTTCCTGCCCAGGAAGGAGCAGGCTGCGCGAGGCTGGGAGACGCCACTGGCGCCTTCCTGGCCTCAGCTCCGCTCCTGCCTTGCCTTTGCACCTAGGCCCCAGGCGTCCTTGGGGAGGGCTTAGGGGCCGGTGGCTTGCACACTGCCAAGGGCTCCAGCAGGAAGAGCTCTGTGCGAGGGAAGGGAAGGGCCAGTGCAGGGCTCCTCCAGCGGTTGCTTGGCCGCCCAGGCTCAGCGCCGCACGGAGTGCACCAGGCTCCCAGGGCCCCTGGCTGGGGTCTGCAGCCCCGCACACCCGGAGGCTGACTCCCTGGGAGTCCAGCAGCTGCCTCACACACGTAGCTTCCCTAGCGCTCTCCTCCCCAGCAGAGACGTGTGCAGCTGGTTGGGGCCTGCCCCTGCGTGCCTGGGCTCCCGCCCACAGCCCCAGCTCAGGGCAAGCAGCCCTTGAGCCAAGACCTGCAGGAGGCGCAGAGCGCCCCCACCTGGAAGCCGAGTGAACACCTGGCGGGGAGGCGAGCCTCCTCGAGGGAAGAAGAGGCAGCCCAGCCTCGTTTGGCTCAAGCCCTACTTGGCTGGAGCCGAGTGCGCCTCCAGGACGGCAGAGCTCCAGCTCTGCTCAGAGGCCCGTTCTGGCAGAGTTGCTGGCGCGAGGCTGCTCTGCCCTGGTCGAGCCTTGCCCAGACTTGCCTCGCTGCTAGGCTTCCTGCCCAGGAAGGAGCAGGCTGCGCGAGGCTGGGAGACGCCACTGGCGCCTTCCTGGCCTCAGCTCCGCTCCTGCCTTGCCTTTGCACCTAGGCCCCAGGCGTCCTTGGGGAGGGCTTAGGGGCCGGTGGCTTGCACACTGCCAAGGGCTCCAGCAGGAAGAGCTCTGTGCGAGGGAAGGGAAGGGCCAGTGCAGGGCTCCTCCAGCGGTTGCTTGGCCGCCCAGGCTCAGCGCCGCACGGAGTGCACCAGGCTCCCAGGGCCCCTGGCTGGGGTCTGCAGCCCCGCACACCCGGAGGCTGACTCCCTGGGCGCCCAGCAGCTGCCTCACACACGTAGCTTCCCTAGCGCTCTCCTCCCCAGCAGAGACGTGTGCAGCTGGTTGGGGCCTGCCCCTGCGTGCCTGGGCTCCCGCGCACAGCCCCAGCTCAGGGCAAGCAGCCCCTGAGCCAAGACCTGCAGGAGGCGAAGAGCGCCCCCACCTGGAAGCCGAGTGAACAGCTGGCGGGGAGGCGAGCCTCCTCGAGGGAAGAAGAGGCAGCCCAGCCTCGTTTGGCTCAAGCCCTACTTGCCTGGAGCCGAGTGCGCCTCCAGGACGGCAGAGCTCCAGCTCTGCTCAGAGGCCCGTTCTGGCAGAGTTGCTGGCGCGAGGCTGCTCTGCCCTGGGCGAGCCTTGCCCAGACTTGCCTCGCTGCTAGGCTTCCTGCCCAGGAAGGAGCAGGCTGCGCGAGGCTGGGAGACGCCCCTGGCGCCTTCCTGGCCTCAGCTCCGCTCCTGCCTAGCCTTTGCACCTAGGCCCCAGGCGTCCTTGGGGAGGGCTTAGGGGCCGGTGGCTTGCAGAGTGCCAAGGGCTCCAGCAGGAAGAGCTCTGTGCGAGGGAAGGGAAGGGCCAGTGCAGGGCTCCTCCAGCGGTTGCTTGACCGCCCAGACTCAGCCCCGCACGGAGTGCCCCAGGCTCCCAGGGCCCTGGCTGGGGTCTGCAGCCCCGCACACCCGGAGGCTGACTCCCTGGGCGCCCAGCAGCTGCCTCACACACGTAGCTTTCCTAGCGCTCTCCTCCCCAGCAGAGACGTGTGCAGCTGGTTGGGGCCTGCCCCTGCGTGCCTGGGCTCCCGCGCACAGCCCCAGCTCAGGGCAAGCAGCCCCTGAGCCAAGACCTGCAGGAGGCGCAGAGCGCCCCCACCTGGAAGCCGAGTGAACAGCTGGCGCGGAGGCGAGCCTCCTCGAGGGAAGAAGAGGCAGCCCAGCCTCGTTTGGCTCAAGCCCTACTTGGCTGGAGCCGAGTGCGCCTCCAGGACGGCAGAGCTCCAGCTCTGCTCAGAGGCCCGTTCTGGCAGAGTTGCTGGCGCGAGGCTGCTCTGCCCTGGGCGAGCCTTGCCCAGACTTGCCTGGCTGCTAGGCTTCCTGCCCAGGAAGGAGCAGGCTGCGCGAGGCTGGGAGACGCCACTGGCGCCTTCCTGGCCTCAGCTCCGCTCCTGCCTTGCCTTTGCACCTAGGCCCCAGGCGTCCTTGGGGAGGGCTTAGGGGCCGGTGGCTTGCACACTGCCAAGGGCTCCAGCAGGAAGAGCTCTGTGCGAGGGAAGGGAAGGGCCAGTGCAGGGCTCCTCCAGCGGTTGCTTGGCCGCCCAGGCTCAGCGCCGCACGGAGTGCACCAGGCTCCCAGGGCCCCTGGCTGGGGTCTGCAGCCCCGCACACCCGGAGGCTGACTCCCTGGGAGTCCAGCAGCTGCCTCACACACGTAGCTTCCCTAGCGCTCTCCTCCCCAGCAGAGACGTGTGCAGCTGGTTGGGGCCTGCCCCTGCGTGCCTGGGCTCCCGCCCACAGCCCCAGCTCAGGGCAAGCAGCCCTTGAGCCAAGACCTGCAGGAGGCGCAGAGCGCCCCCACCTGGAAGCCGAGTGAACAGCTGGCGGGGAGGCGAGCCTCCTCGAGGGAAGAAGAGGCAGCCCAGCCTCGTTTGGCTCAAGCCCTACTTGGCTGGAGCCGAGTGCGCCTCCAGGACGGCAGAGCTCCAGCTCTGCTCAGAGGCCCGTTCTGGCAGAGTTGCTGGCGCGAGGCTGCTCTGCCCTGGGCGAGCCTTGCCCAGACTTGCCTCGCTGCTAGGCTTCCTGCCCAGGAAGGAGCAGGCTGCGCGAGGCTGGGAGACGCCACTGGCGCCTTCCTGGCCTCAGCTCCGCTCCTGCCTTGCCTTTGCACCTAGGCCCCAGGCGTCCTTGGGGAGGGCTTAGGGGCCGGTGGCTTGCACACTGCCAAGGGCTCCAGCAGGAAGAGCTCTGTGCGAGGGAAGGGAAGGGCCAGTGCAGGGCTCCTCCAGCGGTTGCTTGGCCGCCCAGAATCAGCGCTGCACGGAGTGCACCAGGCTCGCAGGGCCCCTGGCTGGGGTCTGCAGCCCCGCACACCCGGAGGCTGACTCCCTGGGCGCCCAGCAGCTGCCTCACACACGTAGCTTCCCTAGCGCTCTCCTCCCCAGCAGAGACGTGTGCAGCTGGTTGGGGCCTGCCCCTGCGTGCCTGGGCTCCCGCGCACAGCCCCAGCTCAGGGCAAGCAGCCCCTGAGCCAAGACCTGCAGGAGGCGAAGAGCGCCCCCACCTGGAAGCCGAGTGAACAGCTGGCGGGGAGGCGAGCCTCCTCGATGGAAGAAGAGGCAGCCCAGCCTCGTTTGGCTCAAGCCCTACTTGCCTGGAGCCGAGTGCGCCTCCAGGACGGCAGAGCTCCAGCTCTGCTCAGAGGCCCGTTCTGGCAGAGTTGCTGGCGCGAGGCTGCTCTGCCCTGGGCGAGCCTTGCCCAGACTTGCCTCGCTGCTAGGCTTCCTGCCCAGGAAGGAGCAGGCTGCGCGAGGCTGGGAGACGCCACTGGCGCCTTCCTGGCCTCAGCTCCGCTCCTGCCTTGCCTTTGCACCTAGGCCCCAGGCGTCCTTGGGGAGGGCTTAGGGGCCGGTGGCTTGCAGAGTGCCAAGGGCTCCAGCAGGAAGAGCTCTGTGCGAGGGAAGGGAAGGGCCAGTGCAGGGCTCCTCCAGCGGTTGCTTGGCCGCCCAGGCTCAGCGCCGCACGGAGTGCACCAGGCTCCCAGGGCCCCTGGCTGGGGTCTGCAGCCCCGCACACCCGGAGGCTGACTCCCTGGGCGCCCAGCAGCTGCCTCACACACGTAGTTTCCCTAGCGCTCTCCTCCCCAGCAGAGACGTGTGCAGCTGGTTGGGGCCTGCCCCTGCGTGCCTGGGCTCCCGCCAACAGCCCCAGCTCAGGGCAAGCAGCCCCTGAGCCAAGACCTGCAGGAGGCGCAGAGCGCCCCCACCTGGAAGCCGAGTGAACAGCTGGCGGGGAGGCGAGCCTCCTCGAGGGAAGAAGAGGCAGCCCAGCCTCGTTTGGCTCAAGCCCTACTTGGCTGGAGCCGAGTGCGCCTCCAGGACGGCAGAGCTCCAGCTCTGCTCAGAGGCCCGTTCTGGCAGAGTTGCTGGCGCGAGGCTGCTCTGCCCTGGGCGAGCCTTGCCCAGACTTGCCTCGCTGCTAGGCTTCCTGCCCAGGAAGGAGCAGGCTGCGCGAGGCTGGGAGACGCCACTGGCGCCTTCCTGGCCTCAGCTCCGCTCCTGCCTTGCCTTTGCACCTAGGCCCCAGGCGTCCTTGGGGAGGGCTTAGGGGCCGGTGGCTTGCACACTGCCAAGGGCTCCAGCAGGAAGAGCTCTGTGCGAGTGAAGGGAAGGGCCAGTGCAGGGCTCCTCCAGCGGTTGCTTGGCCGCCCAGGCTCAGCGCCGCACGGAGTGCACCAGGCTCCCAGGGCCCCTGGCTGGGATCTGCAGCCCCGCACACCCAGAGGCTGACTCCCTGGGCGCCCAGCAGCTGCCTCACACACGTAGCTTCCCTAGCGCTCTCCTCCCCAGCAGAGACGTGTGCAGCTAGTTGGGGCCTGCCCCTGCGTGCCTGGGCTCCCGCCCACAGCCCCAGCTCAGGGCAAGCAGCCCCTGAGCGAAGACCTGCAGGAGGCGCAGAACGCCCCCACCTGGAAGCCGAGTGAACAGCTGGCGGGGAGGCGAGCCTCCTCGAGGGAAGAAGAGGCAGCCCAGCCTCGTTTGGCTCAAGCCCTACTTGGCTGGAGCCGAGTGCGCCTCCAGGACGGCAGAGCTCCAGCTCTGCTCAGAGGCCCGTTCTGGCAGAGTTGCTGGTGCGAGGCTGCTCTGCCCTGGGCGAGCCTTGCCCAGACTTGCCTCGCTGCTAGGCTTCCTGCCCAGGAAGGAGCAGGCTGCGCGAGGCTGGGAGACGCCACTGGCGCCTTCCTGGCCTCAGCTCCGCTCCTGCCTTGCCTTTGCACCTAGGCCCCAGGCGTCCTTGGGGAGGGCTTAGGGGCCGGTGGCTTGCACACTGCCAAGGGCTCCAGCAGGAAGAGCTCTGTGCGAGGGAAGGGAAGGGCCAGTGCAGGGCTCCTCCAGCGGTTGCTTGGCCGCCCAGGCTCAGCGCCGCACGTAGTGCACCAGGCTCCCAGGGCCCCTGGCTGGGGTCTGCAGCCCCGCACACCCGGAGGCTGACTCCCTGGGCGCCCAGCAGCTGCCTCACACACGTAGCTTTCCTAGCGCTCTCCTCCCCAGCAGAGACGTGTGCAGCTGGTTGGGGCCTGCCCCTGCGTGCCTGGGCTCCCGCGCACAGCCCCAGCTCAGGGCAAGCAGCCCCTGAGCCAAGACCTGCAGGAGGCGCAGAGCGCCCCCACCTGGAAGCCGAGTGAACAGCTGGCGGGGAGGCGAGCCTCCTCGAGGGAAGAAGAGGCAGCCCAGCCTCGTTTGGCTCAAGCCCTACTTGGCTGGAGCCGAGTGCGCCTCCAGGACGGCAGAGCTCCAGCTCTGCTCAGAGGCCCGTTCTGGCAGAGTTGCTGGCGCGAGGCTGCTCTGCCCTGGGCGAGCCTTGCCCAGACTTGCCTCGCTGCTAGGCTTCCTGCCCAGGAAGGAGCAGGCTGCGCGAGGCTGGGAGACGCCACTGGCGCCTTCCTGGCCTCAGCTCCGCTCCTGCCTTGCCTTTGCACCTAGGCCCCAGGCGTCCTTGGGGAGGGCTTAGGGGCCGGTGGCTTGCAGAGTGCCAAGGGCTCCAGCAGGAAGAGCTCTGTGCGAGGGAAGGGAAGGGCCAGTGCAGGGCTCCTCCAGCGGTTGCTTGGCCGCCCAGGCTCAGCGCCGCACGGAGTGCACCAGGCTCCCAGGGCCCTGGCTGGGTTCTGCAGCCCCGCACACCCAGAGGCTGACTCCCTGGGCGCCCAGCTGCTGCCTCACACACGTAGCTTCCCTAGCGCTCTCCTCCCCAGCAGAGACGTGTGCAGCTGGTTGGGGCCTGCCCCTGCGTGCCTGGGCTCCCGCGCACAGCCCCAGCTCAGGGCAAGCAGCCCCTGAGCCAAGACCTGCAGGAGGCGAAGAGCGCCCCCAACTGGAAGCCGAGTGAACAGCTGGCGGCGAGGCGAGCCTCCTCGAGGGAAGAAGAGGCAGCACAGCCTCGTTTGGTTCAAGCCCTACTTGGCTGGAGCCGAGTGCACCTCCAGGACGGCAGAGCTCCAGCTCTGCTCAGAGGCCCGTTCTGGCAGAGTTGCTGGCGCGAGGCTGCTCTGCCCTGGGCGAGCCTTGCCCAGACTTGCCTCGCTGCTAGGCTTCCTGCCCAGGAAGGAGCAGGCTGCGCGAGGCTGGGAGATGCCACTGGCGCCTTCCTGGCCTCAGCTCCGCTCCTGCCTTGCCTTTGCACCTAGGCCCCAGGCGTCCTTGGGGAGGGCTTAGGGGCCGGTGGCTTGCACACTGCCAAGGGCTCCAGCAGGAAGAGCTCTGTGCGAGTGAAGGGAAGGGCCAGTGCAGGGCTCCTCCAGCGGTTGCTTGGCCGCCCAGGCTCAGCGCCGCACGGAGTGCACCAGGCTCCCAGGGCCCCTGGCTGGGATCTGCAGCCCCGCACACCCAGAGGCTGACTCCCTGGGCGCCCAGCAGCTGCCTCACACACGTAGCTTCCCTAGCGCTCTCCTCCCCAGCAGAGACGTGTGCAGCTAGTTGGGGCCTGCCCCTGCGTGCCTGGGCTCCCGCCCACAGCCCCAGCTCAGGGCAAGCAGCCCCTGAGCGAAGACCTGCAGGAGGCGCAGAACGCCCCCACCTGGAAGCCGAGTGAACAGCTGGCGGGGAGGCGAGCCTCCTCGAGGGAAGAAGAGGCAGCCCAGCCTCGTTTGGCTCAAGCCCTACTTGGCTGGAGCCGAGTGCGCCTCCAGGACGGCAGAGCTCCAGCTCTGCTCAGAGGCCCGTTCTGGCAGAGTTGCTGGTGCGAGGCTGCTCTGCCCTGGGCGAGCCTTGCCCAGACTTGCCTCGCTGCTAGGCTTCCTGCCCAGGAAGGAGCAGGCTGCGCGAGGCTGGGAGACGCCACTGGCGCCTTCCTGGCCTCAGCTCCGCTCCTGCCTTGCCTTTGCACCTAGGCCCCAGGCGTCCTTGGGGAGGGCTTAGGGGCCGGTGGCTTGCACACTGCCAAGGGCTCCAGCAGGAAGAGCTCTGTGCGAGGGAAGGGAAGGGCCAGTGCAGGGCTCCTCCAGCGGTTGCTTGGCCGCCCAGGCTCAGCGCCGCACGTAGTGCACCAGGCTCCCAGGGCCCCTGGCTGGGGTCTGCAGCCCCGCACACCCGGAGGCTGACTCCCTGGGCGCCCAGCAGCTGCCTCACACACGTAGCTTTCCTAGCGCTCTCCTCCCCAGCAGAGACGTGTGCAGCTGGTTGGGGCCTGCCCCTGCGTGCCTGGGCTCCCGCGCACAGCCCCAGCTCAGGGCAAGCAGCCCCTGAGCCAAGACCTGCAGGAGGCGCAGAGCGCCCCCACCTGGAAGCCGAGTGAACAGCTGGCGGGGAGGCGAGCCTCCTCGAGGGAAGAAGAGGCAGCCCAGCCTCGTTTGGCTCAAGCCCTACTTGGCTGGAGCCGAGTGCGCCTCCAGGACGGCAGAGCTCCAGCTCTGCTCAGAGGCCCGTTCTGGCAGAGTTGCTGGCGCGAGGCTGCTCTGCCCTGGGCGAGCCTTGCCCAGACTTGCCTCGCTGCTAGGCTTCCTGCCCAGGAAGGAGCAGGCTGCGCGAGGCTGGGAGACGCCACTGGCGCCTTCCTGGCCTCAGCTCCGCTCCTGCCTTGCCTTTGCACCTAGGCCCCAGGCGTCCTTGGGGAGGGCTTAGGGGCCGGTGGCTTGCAGAGTGCCAAGGGCTCCAGCAGGAAGAGCTCTGTGCGAGGGAAGGGAAGGGCCAGTGCAGGGCTCCTCCAGCGGTTGCTTGGCCGCCCAGGCTCAGCGCCGCACGGAGTGCACCAGGCTCCCAGGGCCCTGGCTGGGTTCTGCAGCCCCGCACACCCAGAGGCTGACTCCCTGGGCGCCCAGCTGCTGCCTCACACACGTAGCTTCCCTAGCGCTCTCCTCCCCAGCAGAGACGTGTGCAGCTGGTTGGGGCCTGCCCCTGCGTGCCTGGGCTCCTGCGCACAGCCCCAGCTCAGGGCAAGCAGCCCCTGAGCCAAGACCTGCAGGAGGCGAAGAGCGCCCCCAACTGGAAGCCGAGTGAACAGCTGGCGGCGAGGCGAGCCTCCTCGAGGGAAGAAGAGGCAGCACAGCCTCGTTTGGTTCAAGCCCTACTTGGCTGGAGCCGAGTGCACCTCCAGGACGGCAGAGCTCCAGCTCTGCTCAGAGGCCCGTTCTGGCAGAGTTGCTGGCGCGAGGCTGCTCTGCCCTGGGCGAGCCTTGCCCAGACTTGCCTCGCTGCTAGGCTTCCTGCCCAGGAAGGAGCAGGCTGCGCGAGGCTGGGAGATGCCACTGGCGCCTTCCTGGCCTCAGCTCCGCTCCTGCCTTGCCTTTGCACCTAGGCCCCAGGCGTCCTTGGGGAGGGCTTAGGGGCCGGTGGCTTGCACACTGCCAAGGGCTCCAGCAGGAAGAGCTCTGTGCGAGGGAAGGGAAGGGCCCGTGCAGGGCTCCTCCAGCGGTTGCTTGGCCGCCCAGGCTCAGCGCCGCACGGAGTGCACCAGGCTCCCAGGGCCCCTGGCTGGGGTCTGCAGCCCCGCACACCCGGAGGCTGACTCCCTGGGAGTCCAGCAGCTGCCTCACACACGTAGCTTCCCTAGCGCTCTCCTCCCCAGCAGAGACGTGTGCAGCTGGTTGGGGCCTGCCCCTGCGTGCCTGGGCTCCCGCCCACAGCCCCAGCTCAGGGCAAGCAGCCCTTGAGCCAAGACCTGCAGGAGGCGCAGAGCGCCCCCACCTGGAAGCCGAGTGAACACCTGGCGGGGAGGCGAGCCTCCTCGAGGGAAGAAGAGGCAGCCCAGCCTCGTTTGGCTCAAGCCCTACTTGGCTGGAGCCGAGTGCGCCTCCAGGACGGCAGAGCTCCAGCTCTGCTCAGAGGCCCGTTCTGGCAGAGTTGCTGGCGCGAGGCTGCTCTGCCCTGGGCGAGCCTTGCCCAGACTTGCCTCGCTGCTAGGCTTCCTGCCCAGGAAGGAGCAGGCTGCGCGAGGCTGGGAGACGCCACTGGCGCCTTCCTGGCCTCAGCTCCGCTCCTGCCTTGCCTTTGCACCTAGGCCCCAGGCGTCCTTGGGGAGGGCTTAGGGGCCGGTGGCTTGCACACTGCCAAGGGCTCCAGCAGGAAGAGCTCTGTGCGAGGGAAGGGAAGGGCCAGTGCAGGGCTCCTCCAGCGGTTGCTTGGCCGCCCAGGCTCAGCGCCGCACGGAGTGCACCAGGCTCCCAGGGCCCCTGGCTGGGGTCTGCAGCCCCGCACACCCGGAGGCTGACTCCCTGGGCGCCCAGCAGCTGCCTCACACACGTAGCTTCCCTAGCGCTCTCCTCCCCAGCAGAGACGTGTGCAGCTGGTTGGGGCCTGCCCCTGCGTGCCTGGGCTCCCGCGCACAGCCCCAGCTCAGGGCAAGCAGCCCCTGAGCCAAGACCTGCAGGAGGCGAAGAGCGCCCCCACCTGGAAGCCGAGTGAACAGCTGGCGGGGAGGCGAGCCTCCTCGAGGGAAGAAGAGGCAGCCCAGCCTCGTTTGGCTCAAGCCCTACTTGCCTGGAGCCGAGTGCGCCTCCAGGACGGCAGAGCTCCAGCTCTGCTCAGAGGCCCGTTCTGGCAGAGTTGCTGGCGCGAGGCTGCTCTGCCCTGGGCGAGCCTTGCCCAGACTTGCCTCGCTGCTAGGCTTCCTGCCCAGGAAGGAGCAGGCTGCGCGAGGCTGGGAGACGCCCCTGGCGCCTTCCTGGCCTCAGCTCCGCTCCTGCCTAGCCTTTGCACCTAGGCCCCAGGCGTCCTTGGGGAGGGCTTAGGGGCCGGTGGCTTGCAGAGTGCCAAGGGCTCCAGCAGGAAGAGCTCTGTGCGAGGGAAGGGAAGGGCCAGTGCAGGGCTCCTCCAGCGGTTGCTTGGCCGCCCAGACTCAGCCCCGCACGGAGTGCCCCAGGCTCCCAGGGCCCTGGCTGGGGTCTGCAGCCCCGCACACCCGGAGGCTGACTCCCTGGGCGCCCAGCAGCTGCCTCACACACGTAGCTTTCCTAGCGCTCTCCTCCCCAGCAGAGACGTGTGCAGCTGGTTGGGGCCTGCCCCTGCGTGCCTGGGCTCCCGCGCACAGCCCCAGCTCAGGGCAAGCAGCCCCTGAGCCAAGACCTGCAGGAGGCGCAGAGCGCCCCCACCTGGAAGCCGAGTGAACAGCTGGCGCGGAGGCGAGCCTCCTCGAGGGAAGAAGAGGCAGCCCAGCCTCGTTTGGCTCAAGCCCTACTTGGCTGGAGCCGAGTGCGCCTCCAGGACGGCAGAGCTCCAGCTCTGCTCAGAGGCCCGTTCTGGCAGAGTTGCTGGCGCGAGGCTGCTCTGCCCTGGGCGAGCCTTGCCCAGACTTGCCTGGCTGCTAGGCTTCCTGCCCAGGAAGGAGCAGGCTGCGCGAGGCTGGGAGACGCCACTGGCGCCTTCCTGGCCTCAGCTCCGCTCCTGCCTTGCCTTTGCACCTAGGCCCCAGGCGTCCTTGGGGAGGGCTTAGGGGCCGGTGGCTTGCACACTGCCAAGGGCTCCAGCAGGAAGAGCTGTGTGCGAGGGAAGGGAAGGGCCAGTGCAGGGCTCCTCCAGCGGTTGCTTGGCCGCCCAGGCTCAGCGCCGCACGGAGTGCACCAGGCTCCCAGGGCCCCTGGCTGGGGTCTGCAGCCCCGCACACCCGGAGGCTGACTCCCTGGAGTCAAGCAGCTGCCTCACACACGTAGCTTCCCTAGCGCTCTCCTCCCCAGCAGAGACGTGTGCAGCTGGTTGGGGCCTGGCCCTGCGTGCCTGGGCTCCCGCGCACAGCCCCAGCTCAGGGCAAGCAGCCCCTGAGCCAAGACCTGCAGGAGGCGCAGAGCGCCCCCACCTGGAAGCCGAGTGAACAGCTGGCGCGGAGGCGAGCCTCCTCGAGGGAAGAAGAGGCAGCCCAGCCTCGTTTGGCTCAAGCCCTACTTGGCTGGAGCCGAGTGCGCCTCCAGGACGGCAGAGCTCCAGCTCTGCTCAGAGGCCCGTTCTGGCAGAGTTGCTGGCGCGAGGCTGCTCTGCCCTGGGCGAGCCTTGCCCAGACTTGCCTGGCTGCTAGGCTTCCTGCCCAGGAAGGAGCAGGCTGCGCGAGGCTGGGAGACGCCACTGGCGCCTTCCTGGCCTCAGCTCCGCTCCTGCCTTGCCTTTGCACCTAGGCCCCAGGCGTCCTTGGGGAGGGCTTAGGGGCCGGTGGCTTGCACACTGCCAAGGGCTCCAGCAGGAAGAGCTCTGTGCGAGGGAAGGGAAGGGCCAGTGCAGGGCTCCTCCAGCGGTTGCTTGGCCGCCCAGGCTCAGCGCCGCACGGAGTGCACCAGGCTCCCAGGGCCCCTGGCTGGGGTCTGCAGCCCCGCACACCCGGAGGCTGACTCCCTGGGAGTCCAGCAGCTGCCTCACACACGTAGCTTCCCTAGCGCTCTCCTCCCCAGCAGAGACGTGTGCAGCTGGTTGGGGCCTGCCCCTGCGTGCCTGGGCTCCCGCCCACAGCCCCAGCTCAGGGCAAGCAGCCCTTGAGCCAAGACCTGCAGGAGGCGCAGAGCGCCCCCACCTGGAAGCCGAGTGAACAGCTGGCGGGGAGGCGAGCCTCCTCGAGGGAAGAAGAGGCAGCCCAGCCTCGTTTGGCTCAAGCCCTACTTGGCTGGAGCCGAGTGCGCCTCCAGGACGGCAGAGCTCCAGCTCTGCTCAGAGGCCCGTTCTGGCAGAGTTGCTGGCGCGAGGCTGCTCTGCCCTGGGCGAGACTTGCCCAGACTTGCCTCGCTGCTAGGCTTCCTGCCCAGGAAGGAGCAGGCTGCGCGAGGCTGGGAGACGCCACTGGCGCCTTCCTGGCCTCAGCTCCGCTCCTGCCTTGCCTTTGCACCTAGGCCCCAGGCTTCCTTGGGGAGGGCTTAGGGGTCGGTGGCTTGCACAGTGCCAAGGGCTCCAGCAGGAAGAGCTCTGTGCGAGGGAAGGGAAGGGCCAGTGCAGGGCTCCTCCAGCGGTTGCTTGGCCGCCCAGGCTCAGCGCCGCACGGAGTGCACCAGGCTCCCAGGGCCCCTGGCTGGGGTCTGCAGCCCCGCACACCCGGAGGCTGACTCCCTGGGAGTCCAGCAGCTGCCTCACACACGTAGCTTCCCTAGCGCTCTCCTCCCCAGCAGAGACGTGTGCAGCTGGTTGGGGCCTGCCCCTGCGTGCCTGGGCTCCCGCCCACAGCCCCAGCTCAGGGCAAGCAGCCCCTGAGCCAAGACCTGCAGGAGGCGCAGAGCGCCCCCACCTGGAAGCCGAGTGAACAGCTGGCGGGGAGGCGAGCCTCCTCGAGGGAAGAAGAGGCAGCCCAGCCTCGTTTGGCTCAAGCCCTACTTGGCTGGACCCGAGTGCGCCTCCAGGACGGCAGAGCTCCAGCTCTGCTCAGAGGCCCGTTCTGGCAGAGTTGCTGGCGCGAGGCTGCTCTGCCCTGGGCGAGCCTTGCCCAGACTTGCCTCGCTGCTAGGCTTCCTGCCCAGGAAGGAGCAGGCTGCGCGAGGCTGGGAGACGCCACTGGCGCCTTCCTGGCCTCAGCTCCGCTCCTGCCTTGCCTTTGCACCTAGGCCCCAGTCGTCCTTGGGGAGGGCTTAGGGGCCGGTGGCTTGCACACTGCCAAGGGCTCCAGCAGGAAGAGCTCTGTGCGAGGGAAAGGAAGGGCCAGTGCAGGGCTCCTCCAGCGGTTGCTTGGCCGCCCAGGCTCAGCGCCGCTCGGAGTGCCCCAGGCTCCCAGGGCCCCTGGCTGGGGTCTGCAGCCCCGCACACCCGGAGGCTGACTCCCTGGGCGCCCAGCAGCTGCCTCACACACGTAGCTTCCCTAGCGCTCTCCTCCCCAGCAGAGACGTGTGCAGCTGGTTGGGGCCTGCCCCTGCGTGCCTGGGCTCCTGCGCACAGCCCCAGCTCAGGGCAAGCAGCCCCTGAGCCAAGACCTGCAGGAGGCGAATAGCGCCCCCAACTGGAAGCCGAGTGAACAGCTGGCGGGGAGGCGAGCCTCCTCGAGGGAAGAAGAGGCAGCACAGCCTCGTTTGGCTCAAGCCCTACTTGGCTGGAGCCGAGTGCGCCTCCAGGACGGCAGAGCTCCAGCTCTGCTCAGAGGCCCGTTCTGGCAGAGTTGCTGGCGCGAGGCTGCTCTGCCCTGGGCGAGACTTGCCCAGACTTGCCTCGCTGCTAGGCTTCCTGCCCAGGAAGGAGCAGGCTGCGCGAGGCTGGGAGACGCCACTGGCGCCTTCCTGGCCTCAGCTCCGCTCCTGCCTTGCCTTTGCACCTAGGCCCCAGGCGTCCTTGGGGAGGGCTTAGGGGCCGGTGGCTTGCACACTGCCAAGGGCTCCAGCAGGAAGAGCTCTGTGCGAGGGAAGGGAAGGGCCAGTGCAGGGCTCCTCCAGCGGTTGCTTGGCCGCCCAGGCTCAGCGCCGCACGGAGTGCACCAGGCTCCCAGGGCCCCTGGCTGGGGTCTGCAGCCCCGCACACCCGGAGGCTGACTCCCTGGGAGTCCAGCAGCTGCCTCACACACGTAGCTTCCCTAGCGCTCTCCTCCCCAGCAGAGACGTGTGCAGCTGGTTGGGGCCTGCCCCTGCGTGCCTGGGCTCCCGCCCACAGCCCCAGCTCAGGGCAAGCAGCCCCTGAGCCAAGACCTGCAGGAGGCGCAGAGCGCCCCCACCTGGAAGCCGAGTGAACAGCTGGCGGGGAGGCGAGCCTCCTCGAGGGAAGAAGAGGCAGCCCAGCCTCGTTTGGCTCAAGCCCTACTTGGCTGGAGCCGAGTGCGCCTCCAGGACGGCAGAGCTCCAGCTCTGCTCAGAGGCCCGTTCTGGCAGAGTTGCTGGCGCGAGGCTGCTCTGCCCTGGGCGAGCCTTGCCCAGACTTGCCTCGCTGCTAGGCTTCCTGCCCAGGAAGGAGCAGGCTGCGCGAGGCTGGGAGACGCCCCTGGCGCCTTCCTGGCCTCAGCTCCGCTCCTGCCTTGCCTTTGCACCTAGGCCCCAGGCGTCCTTGGGGAGGGCTTAGGGGCCGGTGGCTTGCACACTGCCAAGGGCTCCAGCAGGAAGAGCTCTGTGCGAGGGAAGGGAAGGGCCAGTGCAGGGCTCCTCCAGCGGTTGCTTGGCCGCCCAGGCTCAGCGCCGCACGGAGTGCACCAGGCTCCGAGGGCCCCTGGCTGGGGTCTGCAGCCCCGCACACCCGGAGGCTGACTCCATGGGCGCCAGCAGCTGCCTCACACACGTAGCTTCCCTAGCGCTCTCCTCCCCAGCAGAGACGTGTGCAGCTGGTTGGGGCCTGCCCCTGCGTGCCTGGGCTCCCGCCCACAGCCCCAGCTCAGGGCAAGCAGCCCCTGAGCCAAGACCTGCAGGAGGCGCAGGGCGCCCCCACCTGGAAGCTGAGTGAACAGCTGGCGGGGAGGCGAGCCTCCTCGAGGGAAGAAGAGGCAGCCCAGCCTCGTTTGGCTCAAGCCCTACTTGGCTGGAGCCGAGTGCGCCTCCAGGACGGCAGAGCTCCAGCTCTGCTCAGAGGCCCGTTCTGGCAGAGTTGCTGGCGCGAGGCTGCTCTGCCCTGGGCGAGCCTTGCCCAGACTTGCCTCGCTGCTAGGCTTCCTGCCCAGGAAGGAGCAGGCTGCGCGAGGCTGGGAGACGCCACTGGCGCCTTCCTGGCCTCAGCTCCGCTCCTGCCTTGCCTTTGCACCTAGGCCCCAGGCGTCCTTGGGGAGGGCTTAGGGGCCGGTGGCTTGCACAGTGCCAAGGGCTCCAGCAGGAAGAGCTCTGTGCGAGGGAAGGGAAGGGCCAGTGCAGGGCTCCTCCAGCGGTTGCTTGGCCGCCCAGGCTCAGCGCCGCACGGAGTGCACCAGGCTCCCAGGGCCCCTGGCTGGGGTCTGCAGCCCCGCACACCCGGAGGCTGACTCCCTGGGCGCCCAGCAGCTGCCTCACACACGTAGCTTCCCTAGCGCTCTCCTCCCCAGCAGAGACGTGTGCAGCTGGTTGGGGCCTGCCCCTGCGTGCCTGGGCTCCCGCGCACAGCCCCAGCTCAGGGCAAGCAGCCCCTGAGCCAAGACCTGCAGGAGGCGAAGAGCGCCCCCACCTGGAAGCCGAGTGAACAGCTGGCGGGGAGGCGAGCCTCCTCGAGGGAAGAAGAGGCAGCCCAGCCTCGTTTGGCTCAAGCCCTACTTGCCTGGAGCCGAGTGCGCCTCCAGGACGGCAGAGCTCCAGCTCTGCTCAGAGGCCCGTTCTGGCAGAGTTGCTGGCGCGAGGCTGCTCTGCCCTGGGCGAGCCTTGCCCAGACTTGCCTCGCTGCTAGGCTTCCTGCCCAGGAAGGAGCAGGCTGCGCGAGGCTGGGAGACGCCCCTGGCGCCTTCCTGGCCTCAGCTCCGCTCCTGCCTAGCCTTTGCACCTAGGCCCCAGGCGTCCTTGGGGAGGGCTTAGGGGCCGGTGGCTTGCAGAGTGCCAAGGGCTCCAGCAGGAAGAGCTCTGTGCGAGGGAAGGGAAGGGCCAGTGCAGGGCTCCTCCAGCGGTTGCTTGGCCGCCCAGACTCAGCCCCGCACGGAGTGCCCCAGGCTCCCAGGGCCCTGGCTGGGGTCTGCAGCCCCGCACACCCGGAGGCTGACTCCCTGGGCGCCCAGCAGCTGCCTCACACACGTAGCTTTCCTAGCGCTCTCCTCCCCAGCAGAGACGTGTGCAGCTGGTTGGGGCCTGCCCCTGCGTGCCTGGGCTCCCGCGCACAGCCCCAGCTCAGGGCAAGCAGCCCCTGAGCCAAGACCTGCAGGAGGCGCAGAGCGCCCCCACCTGGAAGCCGAGTGAACAGCTGGCGCGGAGGCGAGCCTCCTCGAGGGAAGAAGAGGCAGCCCAGCCTCGTTTGGCTCAAGCCCTACTTGGCTGGAGCCGAGTGCGCCTCCAGGACGGCAGAGCTCCAGCTCTGCTCAGAGGCCCGTTCTGGCAGAGTTGCTGGCGCGAGGCTGCTCTGCCCTGGGCGAGCCTTGCCCAGACTTGCCTGGCTGCTAGGCTTCCTGCCCAGGAAGGAGCAGGCTGCGCGAGGCTGGGAGACGCCACTGGCGCCTTCCTGGCCTCAGCTCCGCTCCTGCCTTGCCTTTGCACCTAGGCCCCAGGCGTCCTTGGGGAGGGCTTAGGGGCCGGTGGCTTGCACACTGCCAAGGGCTCCAGCAGGAAGAGCTGTGTGCGAGGGAAGGGAAGGGCCAGTGCAGGGCTCCTCCAGCGGTTGCTTGGCCGCCCAGGCTCAGCGCCGCACGGAGTGCACCAGGCTCCCAGGGCCCCTGGCTGGGGTCTGCAGCCCCGCACACCCGGAGGCTGACTCCCTGGAGTCAAGCAGCTGCCTCACACACGTAGCTTCCCTAGCGCTCTCCTCCCCAGCAGAGACGTGTGCAGCTGGTTGGGGCCTGGCCCTGCGTGCCTGGGCTCCCGCGCACAGCCCCAGCTCAGGGCAAGCAGCCCCTGAGCCAAGACCTGCAGGAGGCGCAGAGCGCCCCCACCTGGAAGCCGAGTGAACAGCTGGCGCGGAGGCGAGCCTCCTCGAGGGAAGAAGAGGCAGCCCAGCCTCGTTTGGCTCAAGCCCTACTTGGCTGGAGCCGAGTGCGCCTCCAGGACGGCAGAGCTCCAGCTCTGCTCAGAGGCCCGTTCTGGCAGAGTTGCTGGCGCGAGGCTGCTCTGCCCTGGGCGAGCCTTGCCCAGACTTGCCTGGCTGCTAGGCTTCCTGCCCAGGAAGGAGCAGGCTGCGCGAGGCTGGGAGACGCCACTGGCGCCTTCCTGGCCTCAGCTCCGCTCCTGCCTTGCCTTTGCACCTAGGCCCCAGGCGTCCTTGGGGAGGGCTTAGGGGCCGGTGGCTTGCACACTGCCAAGGGCTCCAGCAGGAAGAGCTCTGTGCGAGGGAAGGGAAGGGCCAGTGCAGGGCTCCTCCAGCGGTTGCTTGGCCGCCCAGGCTCAGCGCCGCACGGAGTGCACCAGGCTCCCAGGGCCCCTGGCTGGGGTCTGCAGCCCCGCACACCCGGAGGCTGACTCCCTGGGAGTCCAGCAGCTGCCTCACACACGTAGCTTCCCTAGCGCTCTCCTCCCCAGCAGAGACGTGTGCAGCTGGTTGGGGCCTGCCCCTGCGTGCCTGGGCTCCCGCCCACAGCCCCAGCTCAGGGCAAGCAGCCCTTGAGCCAAGACCTGCAGGAGGCGCAGAGCGCCCCCACCTGGAAGCCGAGTGAACAGCTGGCGGGGAGGCGAGCCTCCTCGAGGGAAGAAGAGGCAGCCCAGCCTCGTTTGGCTCAAGCCCTACTTGGCTGGAGCCGAGTGCGCCTCCAGGACGGCAGAGCTCCAGCTCTGCTCAGAGGCCCGTTCTGGCAGAGTTGCTGGCGCGAGGCTGCTCTGCCCTGGGCGAGACTTGCCCAGACTTGCCTCGCTGCTAGGCTTCCTGCCCAGGAAGGAGCAGGCTGCGCGAGGCTGGGAGACGCCACTGGCGCCTTCCTGGCCTCAGCTCCGCTCCTGCCTTGCCTTTGCACCTAGGCCCCAGGCTTCCTTGGGGAGGGCTTAGGGGTCGGTGGCTTGCACAGTGCCAAGGGCTCCAGCAGGAAGAGCTCTGTGCGAGGGAAGGGAAGGGCCAGTGCAGGGCTCCTCCAGCGGTTGCTTGGCCGCCCAGGCTCAGCGCCGCACGGAGTGCACCAGGCTCCCAGGGCCCCTGGCTGGGGTCTGCAGCCCCGCACACCCGGAGGCTGACTCCCTGGGAGTCCAGCAGCTGCCTCACACACGTAGCTTCCCTAGCGCTCTCCTCCCCAGCAGAGACGTGTGCAGCTGGTTGGGGCCTGCCCCTGCGTGCCTGGGCTCCCGCCCACAGCCCCAGCTCAGGGCAAGCAGCCCCTGAGCCAAGACCTGCAGGAGGCGCAGAGCGCCCCCACCTGGAAGCCGAGTGAACAGCTGGCGGGGAGGCGAGCCTCCTCGAGGGAAGAAGAGGCAGCCCAGCCTCGTTTGGCTCAAGCCCTACTTGGCTGGACCCGAGTGCGCCTCCAGGACGGCAGAGCTCCAGCTCTGCTCAGAGGCCCGTTCTGGCAGAGTTGCTGGCGCGAGGCTGCTCTGCCCTGGGCGAGCCTTGCCCAGACTTGCCTCGCTGCTAGGCTTCCTGCCCAGGAAGGAGCAGGCTGCGCGAGGCTGGGAGACGCCACTGGCGCCTTCCTGGCCTCAGCTCCGCTCCTGCCTTGCCTTTGCACCTAGGCCCCAGTCGTCCTTGGGGAGGGCTTAGGGGCCGGTGGCTTGCACACTGCCAAGGGCTCCAGCAGGAAGAGCTCTGTGCGAGGGAAAGGAAGGGCCAGTGCAGGGCTCCTCCAGCGGTTGCTTGGCCGCCCAGGCTCAGCGCCGCTCGGAGTGCCCCAGGCTCCCAGGGCCCCTGGCTGGGGTCTGCAGCCCCGCACACCCGGAGGCTGACTCCCTGGGCGCCCAGCAGCTGCCTCACACACGTAGCTTCCCTAGCGCTCTCCTCCCCAGCAGAGACGTGTGCAGCTGGTTGGGGCCTGCCCCTGCGTGCCTGGGCTCCTGCGCACAGCCCCAGCTCAGGGCAAGCAGCCCCTGAGCCAAGACCTGCAGGAGGCGAATAGCGCCCCCAACTGGAAGCCGAGTGAACAGCTGGCGGGGAGGCGAGCCTCCTCGAGGGAAGAAGAGGCAGCACAGCCTCGTTTGGCTCAAGCCCTACTTGGCTGGAGCCGAGTGCGCCTCCAGGACGGCAGAGCTCCAGCTCTGCTCAGAGGCCCGTTCTGGCAGAGTTGCTGGCGCGAGGCTGCTCTGCCCTGGGCGAGACTTGCCCAGACTTGCCTCGCTGCTAGGCTTCCTGCCCAGGAAGGAGCAGGCTGCGCGAGGCTGGGAGACGCCACTGGCGCCTTCCTGGCCTCAGCTCCGCTCCTGCCTTGCCTTTGCACCTAGGCCCCAGGCGTCCTTGGGGAGGGCTTAGGGGCCGGTGGCTTGCACACTGCCAAGGGCTCCAGCAGGAAGAGCTCTGTGCGAGGGAAGGGAAGGGCCAGTGCAGGGCTCCTCCAGCGGTTGCTTGGCCGCCCAGGCTCAGCGCCGCACGGAGTGCACCAGGCTCCCAGGGCCCCTGGCTGGGGTCTGCAGCCCCGCACACCCGGAGGCTGACTCCCTGGGAGTCCAGCAGCTGCCTCACACACGTAGCTTCCCTAGCGCTCTCCTCCCCAGCAGAGACGTGTGCAGCTGGTTGGGGCCTGCCCCTGCGTGCCTGGGCTCCCGCCCACAGCCCCAGCTCAGGGCAAGCAGCCCCTGAGCCAAGACCTGCAGGAGGCGCAGAGCGCCCCCACCTGGAAGCCGAGTGAACAGCTGGCGGGGAGGCGAGCCTCCTCGAGGGAAGAAGAGGCAGCCCAGCCTCGTTTGGCTCAAGCCCTACTTGGCTGGAGCCGAGTGCGCCTCCAGGACGGCAGAGCTCCAGCTCTGCTCAGAGGCCCGTTCTGGCAGAGTTGCTGGCGCGAGGCTGCTCTGCCCTGGGCGAGCCTTGCCCAGACTTGCCTCGCTGCTAGGCTTCCTGCCCAGGAAGGAGCAGGCTGCGCGAGGCTGGGAGACGCCCCTGGCGCCTTCCTGGCCTCAGCTCCGCTCCTGCCTTGCCTTTGCACCTAGGCCCCAGGCGTCCTTGGGGAGGGCTTAGGGGCCGGTGGCTTGCACACTGCCAAGGGCTCCAGCAGGAAGAGCTCTGTGCGAGGGAAGGGAAGGGCCAGTGCAGGGCTCCTCCAGCGGTTGCTTGGCCGCCCAGGCTCAGCGCCGCACGGAGTGCACCAGGCTCCGAGGGCCCCTGGCTGGGGTCTGCAGCCCCGCACACCCGGAGGCTGACTCCATGGGCGCCAGCAGCTGCCTCACACACGTAGCTTCCCTAGCGCTCTCCTCCCCAGCAGAGACGTGTGCAGCTGGTTGGGGCCTGCCCCTGCGTGCCTGGGCTCCCGCCCACAGCCCCAGCTCAGGGCAAGCAGCCCCTGAGCCAAGACCTGCAGGAGGCGCAGGGCGCCCCCACCTGGAAGCTGAGTGAACAGCTGGCGGGGAGGCGAGCCTCCTCGAGGGAAGAAGAGGCAGCCCAGCCTCGTTTGGCTCAAGCCCTACTTGGCTGGAGCCGAGTGCGCCTCCAGGACGGCAGAGCTCCAGCTCTGCTCAGAGGCCCGTTCTGGCAGAGTTGCTGGCGCGAGGCTGCTCTGCCCTGGGCGAGCCTTGCCCAGACTTGCCTCGCTGCTAGGCTTCCTGCCCAGGAAGGAGCAGGCTGCGCGAGGCTGGGAGACGCCACTGGCGCCTTCCTGGCCTCAGCTCCGCTCCTGCCTTGCCTTTGCACCTAGGCCCCAGGCGTCCTTGGGGAGGGCTTAGGGGCCGGTGGCTTGCACAGTGCCAAGGGCTCCAGCAGGAAGAGCTCTGTGCGAGGGAAGGGAAGGGCCAGTGCAGGGCTCCTCCAGTGGTTGCTTGGCCGCCCAGGCTCAGCGCCACACGGAGTGCACCAGGCTCCCAGGGCCCCTGGCTGGGGTCTGCAGCCCCGCACACCCGGAGGCTGACTCCCTGGGAGTCCAGCAGCTGCCTCACACACGTAGCTTCCCTAGCGCTCTCCTCCCCAGCAGAGACGTGTGCAGCTAGTTGGGGCCTGCCCCTGCGTGCCTGGGCTCCCGCCCACAGCCCCAGCTCAGGGCAAGCAGCCCCTGAGCCAAGACCTGCAGGAGGCGCAGAGCGCCCCCACCTGGAAGCCGAGTGAACACCTGGGGGGGAGGCGAGCCTCCTCGAGGGAAGAAGAGGCAGCCCAGCCTCGTTTGGCTCAAGCCCTACTTGGCTGGAGCCGAGTGCGCCTCCAGGACGGCAGAGCTCCAGCTCTGCTCAGAGGCCCGATCTGGCAGAGTTGCTGGCGCGAGGCTGCTCTGCCTTGGGCGAGCCTTGCCCAGACTTGCCTCGCTGCTAGGCTTCCTGCCCAGGAAGGAGCAGGCTGCGCTCGGCTGGGAGACGCCACTGGCGCCTTCCTGGCCTCAGCTCCGCTCCTGCCTTGCCTTTGCACCTAGGCCCCAGGCGTCCTTGGGGAGGGCTTAGGGTTCGGTGGCTTGCACAGTGCCAAGGGCTCCAGCAGGAAGAGCTCTGTGCGAGGGAAGGGAAGGGCCAGTGCAGGGCTCCTCCAGCGGTTGCTTGGCCGCCCAGGCTCAGCGCCGCACGGAGTGCACCAGGCTCCCAGGGCTCCTGGCTGGGGTCTGCAGCCCCGCACACCCGGAGGCTGACTCCCTGGGAGTCCAGCAGCTGCCTCACACACGTAGCTTCCCTAGCGCTCTCCTCCCCAGCAGAGACGTGTGCAGCTGGTTGGGGCCTGCCCCTGCGTGCCTGGGCTCCCGCCCACAGCCCCAGCTCAGGGCAAGCAGCCCCTGAGCCAAGACCTGCAGGAGGCGCAGAGCGCCCCCACCTGGAAGCCGAGTGAACAGCTGGCGCGGAGGCGAGCCTCCTCGAGGGAAGAAGAGGCAGCCCAGCCTCGTTTGGCTCAAGCCCTACTTGGCTGGAGCCGAGTGCGCCTCCAGGACGGCAGAGCTCCAGCTCTGCTCAGAGGCCCGTTCTGGCAGAGTTGCTGGCGCGAGGCTGCTCTGCCCTGGGCGAGCCTTGCCCAGACTTCCCTCGCTGCTAGGCTTCCTGCCCAGGAAGGAGCAGGCTGCGCGAGGCTGGGAGACGCCACTGGCGCCTTCCTGGCCTCAGCTCCGCTCCTGCCTTGCCTTTGCACCTAGGCCCCAGGCGTCCTTGGGGAGGGCTTAGGGGCCGGTGGCTTGCACACTGCCAAGGGCTCCAGCAGGAAGAGCTCTGTGCGAGGGAAGGGAAGGGCCAGTGCAGGGCTCCTCCAGCGGTTGCTTGGCCGCCCAGGCTCAGCGCCGCACGGAGTGCACCAGGCTCCCAGGGCCCCTGGCTGGGGTCTGCAGCCCCGCACACCCGGAGGCTGACTCCCTGGGAGTCCAGCAGCTGCCTCACACACGTAGCTTCCCTAACGCTCTCCTCCCCAGCAGAGACGTGTGCAGCTGGTTGGGGCCTGCCCCTGCGTGCCTGGGCTCCCGCCCACAGCCCCAGCTCAGGGCAAGCAGCCCCTGAGCCAAGACCTGCAGGAGGCGCAGAGCGCCCCCACCTGGAAGCCGAGTGAACAGCTGGCGGGGAGGCGAGCCTCCTCGAGGGAAGAAGAGGCAGCCCAGCCTCGTTTGGCTCAAGCCCTACTTGGCTGGAGCCGAGTGCGCCTCCAGGACGGCAGAGCTCCAGCTCTGCTCAGAGGCCCGTTCTGGCAGAGTTGCTGGCGCGAGGCTGCTCTGCCCTGGGCGAGCCTTGCCCAGACTTGCCTCGCTGCTAGGCTTCCTGCCCAGGAAGGAGCAGGCTGCGCGAGGCTGGGAGACGCCCCTGGCGCCTTCCTGGCCTCAGCTCCGCTCCTGCCTTGCCTTTGCACCTAGGCCCCAGGCGTCCTTGGGGAGGGCTTAGGGGCCGGTGGCTTGCACACTGCCAAGGGCTCCAGCAGGAAGAGCTCTGTGCGAGGGAAGGGAAGGGCCAGTGCAGGGCTCCTCCAGTGGTTGCTTGGCCGCCCAGGCTCAGCGCCGCACGGAGTGCACCAGGCTCCCAGGGCCCCTGGCTGGGGTCTGCAGCCCCGCACACCCGGAGGCTGACTCCATGGGCGCCAGCAGCTGCCTCACACACGTAGCTTCCCTAGCGCTCTCCTCCCCAGCAGAGACGTGTGCAGCTGGTTGGGGCCTGCCCCTGCGTGCCTGGGCTCCCGCCCACAGCCCCAGCTCAGGGCAAGCAGCCCTGAGCCAAGACCTGCAGGAGGCGCAGGGCGCCCCCACCTGGAAGCTGAGTGAACAGCTGGCGGGGAGGCGAGCCTCCTCGAGGGAAGAAGAGGCAGCCCAGCCTCGTTTGGCTCAAGCCCTACTTGGCTGGAGCCGAGTGCGCCTCCAGGACGGCAGAGCTCCAGCTCTGCTCAGAGGCCCGTTCTGGCAGAGTTGCTGGCGCGAGGCTGCTCTGCCCTGGGCGAGCCTTGCCCAGACTTGCCTCGCTGCTTGGCTTCCTGCCCAGGAAGGAGCAGGCTGCGCGAGGCTGGGAGACGCCACTGGCGCCTTCCTGGCCTCAGCTCCGCTCCTGCCTTGCCTTTGCACCTAGGCCCCAGGCGTCCTTGGGGAGGGCTTAGGGGCCGGTGGCTTGCACAGTGCCAAGGGCTCCAGCAGGAAGAGCTCTGTGCGAGGGAAGGGAAGGGCCAGTGCAGGGCTCCTCCAGTGGTTGCTTCGCCGCCCAGGCTCAGCGCCGCACGGAGTGCACCAGGCTCCCAGGGCCCCTGGCTGGGGTCTGCAGCCCCGCACACCCGGAGGCTGACTCCCTGGGAGTCCAGCAGCTGCCTCACACACGTAGCTTCCCTAGCGCTCTCCTCCCCAGCAGAGACGTGTGCAGCTAGTTGGGGCCTGCCCCTGCGTGCCTGGGCTCCCGCCCACAGCCCCAGCTCAGGGCAAGCAGCCCCTGAGCCAAGACCTGCAGGAGGCGCAGAGCGCCCCCACCTGGAAGCCGAGTGAACAGCTGGGGGGGAGGCGAGCCTCCTCGAGGGAAGAAGAGGCAGCCCAGCCTCGTTTGGCTCAAGCCCTACTTGGCTGGAGCCGAGTGCGCCTCCAGGACGGCAGAGCTCCAGCTCTGCTCAGAGGCCCGATCTGGCAGAGTTGCTGGCGCGAGGCTGCTCTGCCTTGGGCGAGCCTTGCCCAGACTTGCCTCGCTGCTAGGCTTCCTGCCCAGGAAGGAGCAGGCTGCGCTCGGCTGGGAGACGCCACTGGCGCCTTCCTGGCCTCAGCTCCGCTCCTGCCTTGCCTTTGCAACTAGGCCCCAGGCGTCCTTGGGGAGGGCTTAGGGTTCGGTGGCTTGCACAGTGCCAAGGGCTCCAGCAGGAAGAGCTCTGTGCAAGGGAAGGGAAGGGCCAGTGCAGGGCTCCTCCAGCGGTTGCTTGGCCGCCCAGGCTCAGCGCCGCACGGAGTGCACCAGGCTCCCAGGGCTCCTGGCTGGGGTCTGCAGCCCCGCACACCCGGAGGCTGACTCCCTGGGAGTCCAGCAGCTGCCTCACACACGTAGCTTCCCTAGCGCTCTCCTCCCCAGCAGAGACGTGTGCAGCTGGTTGGGGCCTGCCCCTGCGTGCCTGGGCTCCCGCCCACAGCCCCAGCTCAGGGCAAGCAGCCCCTGAGCCAAGACCTGCAGGAGGCGCAGAGCGCCCCCACCTGGAAGCCGAGTGAACAGCTGGCGCGGAGGCGAGCCTCCTCGAGGGAAGAAGAGGCAGCCCAGCCTCGTTTGGCTCAAGCCCTACTTGGCTGGAGCCGAGTGCGCCTCCAGGACGGCAGAGCTCCAACTCTGCTCAGAGGCCCGTTCTGGCAGAGTTGCTGGCGCGAGGCTGCTCTGCCCTGGGCGAGCCTTGCCCAGACTTGCCTCGCTGCTAGGCTTCCTGCCCAGGAAGGAGCAGGCTGCGGGAGGCTGGGAGACGCCACTGGCGCCTTCCTGGCCTCAGCTCCGCTCCTGCCTTGCCTTTGCACCTAGGCCCCAGGCGTCCTTGGGGAGGGCTTAGGGGCCGGTGGCTTGCACACTGCCAAGGGCTCCAGCAGGAAGAGCTCTGTGCGAGGGAAGGGAAGGGCCAGTGCAGGGCTCCTCCAGCGGTTGCTTGGCCGCCCAGGCTCAGCGCCGCACGGAGTGCACCAGGCTCCCAGGGCCCCTGGCTGGGGTCTGCAGCCCCGCACACCCGGAGGCTGACTCCCTGGGAGTCCAGCAGCTGCCTCACACACGTAGCTTCCCTAGCGCTCTCCTCCCCAGCAGAGACGTGTGCAGCTGGTTGGGGCCTGCCCCTGCGTGCCTGGGCTCCCGCCCACAGCCCCAGCTCAGGGCAAGCAGCCCCTGAGCCAAGACCTGCAGGAGGCGCAGAGCGCCCCCACCTGGAAGCCGAGTGAACAGCTGGCGGGGAGGCGAGCCTCCTGGAGGGAAGAAGAGGCAGCCCAGCCTCGTTTGGCTCAAGCCCTACTAGGCTGGAGCCGAGTGCGCCTCCAGGACGGCAGAGCTCCAGCTCTGCTCAGAGGCCCGTTCTGGCAGAGTTGCTGGCGCGAGGCTGCTCTGCCCTGGGCGAGCCTTGCCCAGACTTGCCTCGCTGCTAGGCTTCCTGCCCAGGAAGGAGCAGGCTGCGCTAGGCTGGGAGACGCCACTGGCGCCTTCCTGGCCTCAGCTCCGCTCCTGCCTTGCCTTTGCACCTAGGCCCCAGGCGTCCTTGGGGAGGGCTTAGGGGCCGGTGGCTTGCACACTGCCAAGGGCTCCAGCAGGAAGAGCTCTGTGCGAGGGAAGGGAAGGGCCAGTGCAGGGCTCCTCCAGCGGTTGCTTGGCCGCCCAGGCTCAGCGCCGCACGGAGTGCACCAGGCTCCCAGGGCCCCTGGCTGGGGTCTGCAGCCCCGCACACCCGGAGGCTGACTCCCTGGGCGCCCAGCAGCTGCCTCACACACGTAGCTTAACTAGCGCTCTCCTCCCCAGCAGAGACGTGTGCAGCTGGTTGGGGCCTGCCCCGGCGTGCCTGGGCTCCCGCCCACAGCCCCAGCTCAGGGCAAGCAGCCCCTGAGCCAAGACCTGCAGGAGGCGCAGAGCGCCCCCACCTGGAAGCCGAGTGAACAGCTGGCGGGGAGGCGAGCCTCCTCGAGGGAAGAAGAGGCAGCCCAGCCTCGTTTGGCTCAAGCCCTACTTGGCTGGAGCCGAGTGCGCCTCCAGGACGGCAGAGCTCCAGCTCTGCTCAGAGGCCCGTTCTGGCAGAGTTGCTGGCGCGAGGCTGCTCTGCCCTGGGCGAGCCTTGCCCAGACTTGCCTCGCTGCTAGGCTTCCTGCCCAGGAAGGAGCAGGCTGCGCGAGGCTGGGAGACGCCACTGGCGCCTTCCTGGCCTCAGCTCCGCTCCTGCCTTGCCTTTGCACCTAGGCCCCAGGCGTCCTTGGGGAGGGCTTAGGGGCCGGTGGCTTGCACAGTGCCAAGGGCTCCAGCAGGAAAAGCTCTGTGCGAGGGAAGGGAAGGGCCAGTGCAGGGCTCCTCCAGCGGTTGCTTGGCCGCCCAGGCTCAGCGCCGCTCGGAGTGCCCCAGGCTCCCAGGGCCCCTGGCTGGGGTCTGCAGCCCCGCACACCCGGAGGCTGACTCCCTGGGCGCCCAGCAGCTGACTCACACACGTAGCTTCCCTAGCGCTCTCCTCCCCAGCAGAGACGTGTGCAGCTGGTTGGGGCCTGCCCTGCGTGTCTGGGCTCCTGCGCACAGCCCCAGCTCAGGGCAAGCAGCCCCTGAGCCAAGACCTGCAGGAGGCGAAGAGCGCCCCCAACTGGAAGCCGAGTGAACAGCTGGCGGGGAGGCGAGCCTCCTCGAGGGAAGAAGAGGCAGCACAGCCTCGTTTGGCTCAAGCCCTACTTGGCTGGAGCCGAGTGCGCCTCCAGGACGGCAGAGCTCCAGCTCTGCTCAGAGGCCCGTTCTGGCAGAGTTGCTGGCGCGAGGCTGCTCTGCCCTGGGCGAGCCTTGCCCAGACTTGCCTCGCTGCTAGGCTTCCTGCCCAGGAAGGAGCAGGCTGCGCGAGGCTGGGAGACGCCACTGGCGCCTTCCTGGCCTCAGCTCCGCTCCTGCCTTGCCTTTGCACCTAGGCCCCAGGCGTCCTTGGGGAGGGCTTAGGGGTCGGTGGCTTGCACAGTGCCAAGGGCTCCAGCAGGAAGAGCTCTGTGCGAGGGAAGGGAAGGGCCAGTGCAGGGCTCCTCCAGCGGTTGCTTGGCCGCCCAGGCTCAGCGCCGCACGGAGTGCACCAGGCTCCCAGGGCCCCTGGCTGGGGTCTGCAGCCCCGCACACCCGGAGGCTGACTACCTGGGAGTCCAGCAGCTGCCTCACACACGTAGCTTCCATAGCGCTCTCCTCCCCAGCAGAGACGTGTGCAGCTGGTTGGGGCCTTCCCCTGCGTGCCTGGGCTCCCGCGCACAGCCCCAGCTCAGGGCAAGCAGCCCCTGAGCCAAGACCTGCAGGAGGCGCAGAGCGCCCCCACCTGGAAGCCGAGTGAACAGCTGGCGGGGAGGCGAGCCTCCTCGAGGGAAGAAGAGGCAGCCCAGCCTCGTTTGGCTCAAGCCCTACTTGGCTGGAGCCGAGTGCGCCTCCAGGAAGGCAGAGCTCCAGCTCTGCTCAGAGGCCCGTTCTGGCAGAGTTGCTGGCGCGAGGCTGCTCTGCCCTGGGCGAGCCTTGCCCAGACTTGCCTCGCTGCTAGGCTTCCTGCCCAGGAAGGAGCAGGCTGCTTGAGGCTGGGAGACGCCACTGGCGCCTTCCTGGCCTCAGCTCCGCTCCTGCCTTGCCTTTGCACCTAGGCCCCAGGCGTCCTTGGGGAGGGCTTAGGGGCCGGTGGCTTGCACACTGCCAAGGGCTCCAGCAGGAAGAGCTCTGTGCGAGGGAAGGGAAGGGCCAGTGCAGGGCTCCTCCAGCGGTTGCTTGGCCGCCCAGGCTCAGCGCCGCACGGAGTGCACCAGGCTCCCAGGGCCCGTGGCTGGGGTCTGCAGCCCCGCACACCCGGAGGCTGACTCCCTGGGAGTCCAGCAGCTGCCTCACACACGTAGCTTCCCTAGCGCTCTCCTCCCCAGCAGAGACGTGTGCAGCTGGTTGGGGCCTGCCCCTGCGTGCCTGGGCTCCCGCCCACAGCCCCAGCTCAGGGCAAGCAGCCCCTGAGCCAAGACCTGCAGGAGGCGCAGAGCGCCCCCACCTGGAAGCCGAGTGAACAGCTGGCGGGGAGGCGAGCCTCCTCGAGGGAAGAAGAGGCAGCCCAGCCTCGTTTGGCTCAAGCCCTACTTGGCTGGAGCCGAGTGCGCCTCCAGGACGGCAGAGCTCCAGCTCTGCTCAGAGGCCCGTTCTGGCAGAGTTGCTGGCGCGAGGCTGCTCTGCCCTGGGCGAGCCTTGCCCAGACTTGCCTGGCTGCTAGGCTTCCTGCCCAGGAAGGAGCAGGCTGCGCTCGGCTGGGAGACGCCACTGGAGCCTTCCTGGCCTCAGCTCCGCTCCTGCCTTGCCTTTGCACCTAGGCCCCAGGCGTCCTTGGGGAGGGCTTAGGGGCCGGTGGCTTGCACACTGCCAAGGGCTCCAGCAGGAAGAGCTCTGTGCGAGGGAAGGGAAGGGCCAGTGCAGGGCTCCTCCAGCGGTTGCTTGGCCGCCCAGGCTCAGCGCCGCACGGAGTGCACCAGGCTCCCAGGGCCCGTGGCTGGGGTCTGCAGCCCCGCACACCCGGAGGCTGACTCCCTGGGAGTCCAGCAGCTGCCTCACACACGTAGCTTCCCTAGCGCTCTCCTCCCCAGCAGAGACGTGTGCAGCTGGTTGGGGCCTGCCCCTGCGTGCCTGGGCTCCCGCCCACAGCCCCAGCTCAGGGCAAGCAGCCCCTGAGCCAAGACCTGCAGGAGGCGCAGAGCGCCCCCACCTGGAAGCCGAGTGAACAGCTGGCGCGGAGGCGAGCCTCCTCGAGGGAAGAAGAGGCAGCCCAGCCTCGTTTGGCTCAAGCCCTACTTGGCTGGAGCCGAGTGCGCCTCCAGGACGGCAGAGCTCCAGCTCTGCTCAGAGGCCCGATCTGGCAGAGTTGCTGGCGCGAGGCTGCTCTGCCTTGGGCGAGCCTTGCCCAGACTTGCCTCGCTGCTAGGCTTCCTGCCCAGGAAGGAGCAGGCTGCGCTCGGCTGGGAGACGCCACTGGCGCCTTCCTGGCCTCAGCTCCGCTCCTGCCTTGCCTTTGCAACTAGGCCCCAGGCGTCCTTGGGGAGGGCTTAGGGTTCGGTGGCTTGCACAGTGCCAAGGGCTCCAGCAGGAAGAGCTCTGTGCAAGGGAAGGGAAGGGCCAGTGCAGGGCTCCTCCAGCGGTTGCTTGGCCGCCCAGGCTCAGCGCCGCACGGAGTGCACCAGGCTCCCAGGGCTCCTGGCTGGGGTCTGCAGCCCCGCACACCCGGAGGCTGACTCCCTGGGAGTCCAGCAGCTGCCTCACACACGTAGCTTCCCTAGCGCTCTCCTCCCCAGCAGAGACGTGTGCAGCTGGTTGGGGCCTGCCCCTGCGTGCCTGGGCTCCCGCCCACAGCCCCAGCTCAGGGCAAGCAGCCCCTGAGCCAAGACCTGCAGGAGGCGCAGAGCGCCCCCACCTGGAAGCCGAGTGAACAGCTGGCGCGGAGGCGAGCATCCTCGAGGGAAGAAGAGGCAGCCCAGCCTCGTTTGGCTCAAGCCCTACTTGGCTGGAGCCGAGTGCGCCTCCAGGACGGCAGAGCTCCAACTCTGCTCAGAGGCCCGTTCTGGCAGAGTTGCTGGCGCGAGGCTGCTCTGCCCTGGGCGAGCCTTGCCCAGACTTGCCTGGCTGCTAGGCTTCCTGCCCAGGAAGGAGCAGGCTGCGCTCGGCTGGGAGACGCCACTGGAGCCTTCCTGGCCTCAGCTCCGCTCCTGCCTTGCCTTTGCACCTAGGCCCCAGGCGTCCTTGGGGAGGGCTTAGGGGCCGGTGGCTTGCACACTGCCAAGGGCTCCAGCAGGAAGAGCTCTGTGCGAGGGAAGGGAAGGGCCAGTGCAGGGCTCCTCCAGCGGTTGCTTGGCCGCCCAGGCTCAGCGCCGCACGGAGTGCACCAGGCTCCCAGGGCCCGTGGCTGGGGTCTGCAGCCCCGCACACCCGGAGGCTGACTCCCTGGGAGTCCAGCAGCTGCCTCACACACGTAGCTTCCCTAGCGCTCTCCTCCCCAGCAGAGACGTGTGCAGCTGGTTGGGGCCTGCCCCTGCGTGCCTGGGCTCCCGCCCACAGCCCCAGCTCAGGGCAAGCAGCCCCTGAGCCAAGACCTGCAGGAGGCGCAGAGCGCCCCCACCTGGAAGCCGAGTGAACAGCTGGCGCGGAGGCGAGCCTCCTCGAGGGAAGAAGAGGCAGCCCAGCCTCGTTTGGCTCAAGCCCTACTTGGCTGGAGCCGAGTGCGCCTCCAGGACGGCAGAGCTCCAGCTCTGCTCAGAGGCCCGATCTGGCAGAGTTGCTGGCGCGAGGCTGCTCTGCCTTGGGCGAGCCTTGCCCAGACTTGCCTCGCTGCTAGGCTTCCTGCCCAGGAAGGAGCAGGCTGCGCTCGGCTGGGAGACGCCACTGGCGCCTTCCTGGCCTCAGCTCCGCTCCTGCCTTGCCTTTGCAACTAGGCCCCAGGCGTCCTTGGGGAGGGCTTAGGGTTCGGTGGCTTGCACAGTGCCAAGGGCTCCAGCAGGAAGAGCTCTGTGCAAGGGAAGGGAAGGGCCAGTGCAGGGCTCCTCCAGCGGTTGCTTGGCCGCCCAGGCTCAGCGCCGCACGGAGTGCACCAGGCTCCCAGGGCTCCTGGCTGGGGTCTGCAGCCCCGCACACCCGGAGGCTGACTCCCTGGGAGTCCAGCAGCTGCCTCACACACGTAGCTTCCCTAGCGCTCTCCTCCCCAGCAGAGACGTGTGCAGCTGGTTGGGGCCTGCCCCTGCGTGCCTGGGCTCCCGCCCACAGCCCCAGCTCAGGGCAAGCAGCCCCTGAGCCAAGACCTGCAGGAGGCGCAGAGCGCCCCCACCTGGAAGCCGAGTGAACAGCTGGCGCGGAGGCGAGCATCCTCGAGGGAAGAAGAGGCAGCCCAGCCTCGTTTGGCTCAAGCCCTACTTGGCTGGAGCCGAGTGCGCCTCCAGGACGGCAGAGCTCCAACTCTGCTCAGAGGCCCGTTCTGGCAGAGTTGCTGGCGCGAGGCTGCTCTGCCCTGGGCGAGCCTTGCCCAGACTTGCCTCGCTGCTAGGCTTCCTGCCCAGGAAGGAGCAGGCTGCGGGAGGCTGGGAGACGCCACTGGCGCCTTCCTGGCCTCAGCTCCGCTCCTGCCTTGCCTTTGCACCTAGGCCCCAGGCGTCCTTGGGGAGGGCTTAGGGGCCGGTGGCTTGCACACTGCCAAGGGCTCCAGCAGGAAGAGCTCTGTGCGAGGGAAGGGAAGGGCCAGTGCAGGGCTCCTCCAGCGGTTGCTTGGCCGCCCAGGCTCAGCGCCGCACGGAGTGCACCAGGCTCCCAGGGCCCCTGGCTGGGGTCTGCAGCCCCGCACACCCGGAGGCTGACTCCCTGGGAGTCCAGCAGCTGCCTCACACACGTAGCTTCCCTAGCGCTCTCCTCCCCAGCAGAGACGTGTGCAGCTGGTTGGGGCCTGCCCCTGCGTGCCTGGGCTCCCGCCCACAGCCCCAGCTCAGGGCAAGCAGCCCCTGAGCCAAGACCTGCAGGAGGCGCAGAGCGCCCCCACCTGGAAGCCGAGTGAACAGCTGGCGGGGAGGCGAGCCTCCTCGAGGGAAGAAGAGGCAGCCCAGCCTCGTTTGGCTCAAGCCCTACTAGGCTGGAGCCGAGTGCGCCTCCAGGACGGCAGAGCTCCAGCTCTGCTCAGAGGCCCGTTCTGGCAGAGTTGCTGGCGCGAGGCTGCTCTGCCCTGGGCGAGCCTTGCCCAGACTTGCCTCGCTGCTAGGCTTCCTGCCCAGGAAGGAGCAGGCTGCGCTAGGCTGGGAGACGCCACTGGCGCCTTCCTGGCCTCAGCTCCGCTCCTGCCTTGCCTTTGCACCTAGGCCCCAGGCGTCCTTGGGGAGGGCTTAGGGGCCGGTGGCTTGCACACTGCCAAGGGCTCCAGCAGGAAGAGCTCTGTGCGAGGGAAGGGAAGGGCCAGTGCAGGGCTCCTCCAGCGGTTGCTTGGCCGCCCAGGCTCAGCGCCGCACGGAGTGCACCAGGCTCCCAGGGCCCCTGGCTGGGGTCTGCAGCCCCGCACACCCGGAGGCTGACTCCCTGGGAGTCCAGCAGCTGCCTCACACACGTAGCTTAACTAGCGCTCTCCTCCCCAGCAGAGACGTGTGCAGCTGGTTGGGGCCTGCCCCTGCGTGCCTGGGCTCCCGCCCACAGCCCCAGCTCAGGGCAAGCAGCCCCTGAGCCAAGACCTGCAGGAGGCGCAGAGCGCCCCCACCTGGAAGCCGAGTGAACAGCTGGCGGGGAGGCGAGCCTCCTCGAGGGAAGAAGAGGCAGCCCAGCCTCGTTTGGCTCAAGCCCTACTTGGCTGGAGCCGAGTGCGCCTCCAGGACGGCAGAGCTCCAGCTCTGCTCAGAGGCCCGTTCTGGCAGAGTTGCTGGCGCGAGGCTGCTCTGCCCTGGGCGAGCCTTGCCCAGACTTGCCTCGCTGCTAGGCTTCCTGCCCAGGAAGGAGCAGGCTGCGCGAGGCTGGGAGACGCCACTGGCGCCTTCCTGGCCTCAGCTCCGCTCCTGCCTTGCCTTTGCACCTAGGCCCCAGGCGTCCTTGGGGAGGGCTTAGGGGCCGGTGGCTTGCACAGTGCCAAGGGCTCCAGCAGGAAAAGCTCTGTGCGAGGGAAGGGAAGGGCCAGTGCAGGGCTCCTCCAGCGGTTGCTTGGCCGCCCAGGCTCAGCGCCGCTCGGAGTGCCCCAGGCTCCCAGGGCCCCTGGCTGGGGTCTGCAGCCCCGCACACCCGGAGGCTGACTCCCTGGGCGCCCAGCAGCTGACTCACACACGTAGCTTCCCTAGCGCTCTCCTCCCCAGCAGAGACGTGTGCAGCTGGTTGGGGCCTGCCCTGCGTGTCTGGGCTCCTGCGCACAGCCCCAGCTCAGGGCAAGCAGCCCCTGAGCCAAGACCTGCAGGAGGCGAAGAGCGCCCCCAACTGGAAGCCGAGTGAACAGCTGGCGGGGAGGCGAGCCTCCTCGAGGGAAGAAGAGGCAGCACAGCCTCGTTTGGCTCAAGCCCTACTTGGCTGGAGCCGAGTGCGCCTCCAGGACGGCAGAGCTCCAGCTCTGCTCAGAGGCCCGTTCTGGCAGAGTTGCTGGCGCGAGGCTGCTCTGCCCTGGGCGAGCCTTGCCCAGACTTGCCTCGCTGCTAGGCTTCCTGCCCAGGAAGGAGCAGGCTGCGCGAGGCTGGGAGACGCCACTGGCGCCTTCCTGGCCTCAGCTCCGCTCCTGCCTTGCCTTTGCACCTAGGCCCCAGGCGTCCTTGGGGAGGGCTTAGGGGTCGGTGGCTTGCACAGTGCCAAGGGCTCCAGCAGGAAGAGCTCTGTGCGAGGGAAGGGAAGGGCCAGTGCAGGGCTCCTCCAGCGGTTGCTTGGCCGCCCAGGCTCAGCGCCGCACGGAGTGCACCAGGCTCCCAGGGCCCCTGGCTGGGGTCTGCAGCCCCGCACACCCGGAGGCTGACTACCTGGGAGTCCAGCAGCTGCCTCACACACGTAGCTTCCATAGCGCTCTCCTCCCCAGCAGAGACGTGTGCAGCTGGTTGGGGCCTTCCCCTGCGTGCCTGGGCTCCCGCGCACAGCCCCAGCTCAGGGCAAGCAGCCCCTGAGCCAAGACCTGCAGGAGGCGCAGAGCGCCCCCACCTGGAAGCCGAGTGAACAGCTGGCGGGGAGGCGAGCCTCCTCGAGGGAAGAAGAGGCAGCCCAGCCTCGTTTGGCTCAAGCCCTACTTGGCTGGAGCCGAGTGCGCCTCCAGGAAGGCAGAGCTCCAGCTCTGCTCAGAGGCCCGTTCTGGCAGAGTTGCTGGCGCGAGGCTGCTCTGCCCTGGGCGAGCCTTGCCCAGACTTGCCTCGCTGCTAGGCTTCCTGCCCAGGAAGGAGCAGGCTGCTTGAGGCTGGGAGACGCCACTGGCGCCTTCCTGGCCTCAGCTCCGCTCCTGCCTTGCCTTTGCACCTAGGCCCCAGGCGTCCTTGGGGAGGGCTTAGGGGCCGGTGGCTTGCACACTGCCAAGGGCTCCAGCAGGAAGAGCTCTGTGCGAGGGAAGGGAAGGGCCAGTGCAGGGCTCCTCCAGCGGTTGCTTGGCCGCCCAGGCTCAGCGCCGCACGGAGTGCACCAGGCTCCCAGGGCCCGTGGCTGGGGTCTGCAGCCCCGCACACCCGGAGGCTGACTCCCTGGGAGTCCAGCAGCTGCCTCACACACGTAGCTTCCCTAGCGCTCTCCTCCCCAGCAGAGACGTGTGCAGCTGGTTGGGGCCTGCCCCTGCGTGCCTGGGCTCCCGCCCACAGCCCCAGCTCAGGGCAAGCAGCCCCTGAGCCAAGACCTGCAGGAGGCGCAGAGCGCCCCCACCTGGAAGCCGAGTGAACAGCTGGCGCGGAGGCGAGCCTCCTCGAGGGAAGAAGAGGCAGCCCAGCCTCGTTTGGCTCAAGCCCTACTTGGCTGGAGCCGAGTGCGCCTCCAGGACGGCAGAGCTCCAGCTCTGCTCAGAGGCCCGTTCTGGCAGAGTTGCTGGCGCGAGGCTGCTCTGCCCTGGGCGATCCTTGCCCAGACTTGCCTCGCTGCTAGGCTTCCTGCCCAGGAAGGAGCAGGCTGCGCGAGGCTGGGAGACGCCACTGGCGCCTTCCTGGCCTCAGCTCCGCTCCTGCCTTGCCTTTGCACCTAGGCCCCAGGCGTCCTTGGGGAGGGCTTAGGGGCCGGTGGCTTGCACACTGCCAAGGGCTCCAGCAGGAAGAGCTCTGTGCGAGGGAAGGGAAGGGCCAGTGCAGGGCTCCTCCAGCGGTTGCTTGGCCCCCCAGGCTCAGCGCCGCACGGAGTGCACCAGGCTCCCAGGGCCCCTGGCTGGGGTCTGCAGCCCCGCACACCCGGAGGCTGACTCCCTGGGCGCCCAGCAGCTGCCTCACACACGTAGCTTCCCTAGCGCTCTCCTCCCCAGCAGAGACGTGTGCAGCTGGTTGGGGCCTGCCCCTGCCTGCCTGGGCTCCCGCCCACAGCCCCAGCTCAGGGCAAGCAGCCCCTGAGCCAAGACCTGCAGGAGGCGCAGAGCGCCCCCACCTGGAAGCCGAGTGAACAGCTGGCGGGGAGGCGAGCCTCCTCGAGGGAAGAAGAGGCAGCCCAGCCTCGTTTGGCTCAAGCCCTACTTGGCTGGAGCCGAGTGCGCCTCCAGGACGGCAGAGCTCCAGCTCTGCTCAGAGGCCCGTTCTGGCAGAGTTGCTGGCGCGAGGCTGCTCTGCCCTGGGCGAGCCTTGCCCAGACTTGCCTCGCTGCTAGGCTTCCTGCCCAGGAAGGAGCAGGCTGCGCGAGGCTGGGAGACGCCACTGGCGCCTTCCTGGCCTCAGCTCCGCTCCTGCCTTGCCTTTGCACCTAGGCCCCAGGCGTCCTTGGGGAGGGCTTAGGGGCCGGTGGCTTGCACACTGCCAAGGGCTCCAGCAGGAAGAGCTCTGTGCGAGGGAAGGGAAGGGCCAGTGCAGGGCTCCTCCAGCGGTTGCTTGGCCGCCCAGGCTCAGCGCCGCACTGAGTGCACCAGGCTCCCAGGGCCCCTGGCTGGGGTCTGCAGCCCCGCACACCCGGATGCTGACTCCCTGGGCGCCCAGCAGCTGCCTCACACACGTAGCTTTCCTAGCGCTCTCCTCCCCAGCAGAGACGTGTGCAGCTGGTTGGGGCCTGGCCCTGCGTGCCTGGGCTCCCGCGCACAGCCCCAGCTCAGGGCAAGCAGCCCCTGAGCCAAGAACTGCAGGAGGCGCAGAGCGCCCCCACCTGGAAGCCGAGTGAACAGCTGGCGCGGAGGCGAGCCTCCTCGAGGGAAGAAGAGGCAGCCCAGCCTCGTTTGGCTCAAGCCCTACTTGGCTGGAGCCGAGTGCGCCTCCAGGACGGCAGAGCTCCAGCTCTGCTCAGAGGCCCGTTCTGGCAGAGTTGCTGGCGCGAGGCTGCTCTGCCCTGGGCGAGCCTTGCCCAGACTTGCCTCGCTGCTAGGCTTCCTGCCCAGGAAGGAGCAGGCTGCGCGAGGCTGGGAGACGCCACTGGCGCCTTCCTGGCCTCAGCTCCGCTCCTGCCTTGCCTTTGCACCTAGGCCCCAGGCGTCCTTGGGGAGGGCTTAGGGGCCGGTGGCTTGCACACTGCCAAGGGCTCCAGCAGGAAGAGCTCTGTGCGAGGGAAGGGAAGGGCCAGTGCAGGGCTCCTCCAGCGGTTGCTTGGCCGCCCAGGCTCAGCGCCGCACGGAGTGCACCAGGCTCCGAGGGCCCCTGGCTGGGGTCTGCAGCCCCGCACACCCGGAGGCTGACTCCATGGGCGCCAGCAGCTGCCTCACACACGTAGCTTCCCTAGCGCTCTCCTCCCCAGCAGAGACGTGTGCAGCTGGTTGGGGCCTGCCCCTGCGTGCCTGGGCTCCCGCCCACAGCCCCAGCTCAGGGCAAGCAGCCCCTGAGCCAAGACCTGCAGGAGGCGCAGGGCGCCCCCACCTGGAAGCTGAGTGAACAGCTGGCGGGGAGGCGAGCCTCCTCGAGGGAAGAAGAGGCAGCCCAGCCTCGTTTGGCTCAAGCCCTACTTGGCTGGAGCCGAGTGCGCCTCCAGGACGGCAGAGCTCCAGCTCTGCTCAGAGGCCCGTTCTGGCAGAGTTGCTGGCGCGAGGCTGCTCTGCCCTGGGCGAGCCTTGCCCAGACTTGCCTCGCTGCTAGGCTTCCTGCCCAGGAAGGAGCAGGCTGCGCGAGGCTGGGAGACGCCACTGGCGCCTTCCTGGCCTCAGCTCCGCTCCTGCCTTGCCTTTGCACCTAGGCCCCAGGCGTCCTTGGGGAGGGCTTAGGGGCCGGTGGCTTGCACACTGCCAAGGGCTCCAGCAGGAAGAGCTCTGTGCGAGGGAAGGGAAGGGCCAGTGCAGGGCTGCTCCAGTGGTTGCTTGGCCGCCCAGGCTCAGCGCCGCACGGAGTGCACCAGGCTCCCAGGGCCCCTGGCTGGGGTCTGCAGCCCCGCACACCCGGAGGCTGACTCCCTGGGAGTCCAGCAGCTGCCTCACACACGTAGCTTCCCTAGCGCTCTCCTCCCCAGCAGAGACGTGTGCAGCTAGTTGGGGCCTGCCCCTGCGTGCCTGGGCTCCCGCCCACAGCCCCAGCTCAGGGCAAGCAGCCCCTGAGCCAAGACCTGCAGGAGGCGCAGAGCGCCCCCACCTGGAAGCCGAGTGAACACCTGGGGGGGAGGCGAGCCTCCTCGAGGGAAGAAGAGGCAGCCCAGCCTCGTTTGGCTCAAGCCCTACTTGGCTGGAGCCGAGTGCGCCTCCAGGACGGCAGAGCTCCAGCTCTGCTCAGAGGCCCGATCTGGCAGAGTTGCTGGCGCGAGGCTGCTCTGCCTTGGGCGAGCCTTGCCCAGACTTGCCTCGCTGCTAGGCTTCCTGCCCAGGAAGGAGCAGGCTGCGCTCGGCTGGGAGACGCCACTGGCGCCTTCCTGGCCTCAGCTCCGCTCCTGCCTTGCCTTTGCACCTAGGCCCCAGGCGTCCTTGGGGAGGGCTTAGGGTTCGGTGGCTTGCACAGTGCCAAGGGCTCCAGCAGGAAGAGCTCTGTGCGAGGGAAGGGAAGGGCCAGTGCAGGGCTCCTCCAGCGGTTGCTTGGCCGCCCAGGCTCAGCGCCGCACGGAGTGCACCAGGCTCCCAGGGCTCCTGGCTGGGGTCTGCAGCCCCGCACACCCGGAGGCTGACTCCCTGGGAGTCCAGCAGCTGCCTCACACACGTAGCTTCCCTAGCGCTCTCCTCCCCAGCAGAGACGTGTGCAGCTGGTTGGGGCCTGCCCCTGCGTGCCTGGGCTCCCGCCCACAGCCCCAGCTCAGGGCAAGCAGCCCCTGAGCCAAGACCTGCAGGAGGCGCAGAGCGCCCCCACCTGGAAGCCGAGTGAACAGCTGGCGCGGAGGCGAGCCTCCTCGAGGGAAGAAGAGGCAGCCCAGCCTCGTTTGGCTCAAGCCCTACTTGGCTGGAGCCGAGTGCGCCTCCAGGACGGCAGAGCTCCAGCTCTGCTCAGAGGCCCGTTCTGGCAGAGTTGCTGGCGCGAGGCTGCTCTGCCCTGGGCGAGCCTTGCCCAGACTTGCCTCGCTGCTAGGCTTCCTGCCCAGGAAGGAGCAGGCAGCGCGAGGCTGGGAGACGCCACTGGCGCCTTCCTGGCCTCAGCTCCGCTCCTGCCTTGCCTTTGCACCTAGGCCCCAGGCGTCCTTGGGGAGGGCTTAGGGGCCGGTGGCTTGCACACTGCCAAGGGCTCCAGCAGGAAGAGCTCTGTGCGAGGGAAGGGAAGGGCCAGTGCAGGGCTCCTCCAGCGGTTGCTTGGCCGCCCAGGCTCAGCGCCGCACGGAGTGCACCAGGCTCCCAGGGCCCCTGGCTGGGGTCTGCAGCCCCGCACACCCGGAGGCTGACTCCCTGGGAGTCCAGCAGCTGCCTCACACACGTAGCTTCCCTAGCGCTCTCCTCCCCAGCAGAGACGTGTGCAGCTGGTTGGGGCCTGCCCCTGCGTGCCTGGGCTCCCGCCCACAGCCCCAGCTCAGGGCAAGCAGCCCCTGAGCCAAGACCTGCAGGAGGCGCAGAGCGCCCCCACCTGGAAGCCGAGTGAACAGCTGGCGGGGAGGCGAGCCTCCTCGAGGGAAGAAGAGGCAGCCCAGCCTCGTTTGGCTCAAGCCCTACTTGGCTGGAGCCGAGTGCGCCTCCAGGACGGCAGAGCTCCAGCTCTGCTCAGAGGCCCGTTCTGGCAGAGTTGCTGGCGCGAGGCTGCTCTGCCCTGGGCGAGCCTTGCCCAGACTTGCCTCGCTGCTAGGCTTCCTGCCCAGGAAGGAGCAGGCTGCGCGAGGCTGGGAGACGCCCCTGGCGCCTTCCTGGCCTCAGCTCCGCTCCTGCCTTGCCTTTGCACCTAGGCCCCAGGCGTCCTTGGGGAGGGCTTAGGGGCCGGTGGCTTGCACACTGCCAAGGGCTCCAGCAGGAAGAGCTCTGTGCGAGGGAAGGGAAGGGCCAGTGCAGGGCTCCTCCAGTGGTTGCTTGGCCGCCCAGGCTCAGCGCCGCACGGAGTGCACCAGGCTCCCAGGGCCCCTGGCTGGGGTCTGCAGCCCCGCACACCCGGAGGCTGACTCCATGGGCGCCAGCAGCTGCCTCACACACGTAGCTTCCCTAGCGCTCTCCTCCCCAGCAGAGACGTGTGCAGCTGTTTGGGGCCTGCCCCTGCGTGCCTGGGCTCCCGCCCACAGCCCCAGCTCAGGGCAAGCAGCCCTGAGCCAAGACCTGCAGGAGGCGCAGGGCGCCCCCACCTGGAAGCTGAGTGAACAGCTGGCGGGGAGGCGAGCCTCCTCGAGGGAAGAAGAGGCAGCCCAGCCTCGTTTGGCTCAAGCCCTACTTGGCTGGAGCCGAGTGCGCCTCCAGGACGGCAGAGCTCCAGCTCTGCTCAGAGGCCCATTCTGGCAGAGTTGCTGGCGCGAGGCTGCTCTGCCCTGGGCGAGCCTTGCCCAGACTTGCCTCGCTGCTAGGCTTCCTGCCCAGGAAGGAGCAGGCTGCGCGAGGCTGGGAGACGCCACTGGCGCCTTCCTGGCCTCAGCTCCGCTCCTGCCTTGCCTTTGCACCTAGGCCCCAGGCGTCCTTGGGGAGGGCTTAGGGGCCGGTGACTTGCACAGTGCCAAGGGCTCCAGCAGGAAGAGCTCTGTGCGAGGGAAGGGAAGGGCCAGTGCAGGGCTCCTCCAGTGGTTGCTTCGCCGCCCAGGCTCAGCGCCGCACGGAGTGCACCAGGCTCCCAGGGCCCCTGGCTGGGGTCTGCAGCCCCGCACACCCGGAGGCTGACTCCCTGGGAGTCCAGCAGCTGCCTCACACACGTAGCTTCCCTAGCGCTCTCCTCCCCAGCAGAGACGTGTGCAGCTAGTTGGGGCCTGCCCCTGCGTGCCTGGGCTCCCGCCCACAGCCCCAGCTCAGGGCAAGCAGCCCCTGAGCCAAGACCTGCAGGAGGCGCAGAGCGCCCCCACCTGGAAGCCGAGTGAACAGCTGGGGGGGAGGCGAGCCTCCTCGAGGGAAGAAGAGGCAGCCCAGCCTCGTTTGGCTCAAGCCCTACTTGGCTGGAGCCGAGTGCGCCTCCAGGACGGCAGAGCTCCAGCTCTGCTCAGAGGCCCGATCTGGCAGAGTTGCTGGCGCGAGGCTGCTCTGCCTTGGGCGAGCCTTGCCCAGACTTGCCTCGCTGCTAGGCTTCCTGCCCAGGAAGGAGCAGGCTGCGCTCGGCTGGGAGACGCCACTGGCGCCTTCCTGGCCTCAGCTCCGCTCCTGCCTTGCCTTTGCAACTAGGCCCCAGGCGTCCTTGGGGAGGGCTTAGGGTTCGGTGGCTTGCACAGTGCCAAGGGCTCCAGCAGGAAGAGCTCTGTGCAAGGGAAGGGAAGGGCCAGTGCAGGGCTCCTCCAGCGGTTGCTTGGCCGCCCAGGCTCAGCGCCGCACGGAGTGCACCAGGCTCCCAGGGCTCCTGGCTGGGGTCTGCAGCCCCGCACACCCGGAGGCTGACTCCCTGGGAGTCCAGCAGCTGCCTCACACACGTAGCTTCCCTAGCGCTCTCCTCCCCAGCAGAGACGTGTGCAGCTGGTTGGGGCCTGACCCTGCGTGCCTGGGCTCCCGCCCACAGCCCCAGCTCAGGGCAAGCAGCCCCTGAGCCAAGACCTGCAGGAGGCGCAGAGCGCCCCCACCTGGAAGCCGAGTGAACAGCTGGCGCGGAGGCGAGCCTCCTCGAGGGAAGAAGAGGCAGCCCAGCCTCGTTTGGCTCAAGCCCTACTTGGCTGGAGCCGAGTGCGCCTCCAGGATGGCAGAGCTCCAACTCTGCTCAGAGGCCCGTTCTGGCAGAGTTGCTGGCGCGAGGCTGCTCTGCCCTGGGCGAGCCTTGCCCAGACTTGCCTCGCTGCTAGGCTTCCTGCCCAGGAAGGAGCAGGCTGCGCGAGGCTGGGAGACGCCACTGGCGCCTTCCTGGCCTCAGCTCCGCTCCTGCCTTGCCTTTGCACCTAGGCCCCAGGCGTCCTTGGGGAGGGCTTAGGGGCCGGTGGCTTGCACACTGCCAAGGGCTCCAGCAGGAAGAGCTCTGTGCGAGGGAAGGGAAGGGCCAGTGCAGGGCTCCTCCAGCGGTTGCTTGGCCGCCCAGGCTCAGCGCCGCACGGAGTGCACCAGGCTCCCAGGGCCCCTGGCTGGGGTCTGCAGCCCCGCACACCCGGAGGCTGACTCCCTGGGAGTCCAGCAGCTGCCTCACACACGTAGCTTCCCTAGCGCTCTCCTCCCCAGCAGAGACGTGTGCAGCTGGTTGGGGCCTGCCCCTGCGTGCCTGGGCTCCCGCCCACAGCCCCAGCTCAGGGCAAGCAGCCCCTGAGCCAAGACCTGCAGGAGGCGCAGAGCGCCCCCACCTGGAAGCCGAGTGAACAGCTGGCGGGGAGGCGAGCCTCCTCGAGGGAAGAAGAGGCAGCCCAGCCTCGTTTGGCTCAAGCCCTACTTGGCTGGAGCCGAGTGCGCCTCCAGGACGGCAGAGCTCCAGCTCTGCTCAGAGGCCCGTTCTGGCAGAGTTGCTGGCGCGAGGCTGCTCTGCCCTGGGCGAGCCTTGCCCAGACTTGCCTCGCTGCTAGGCTTCCTGCCCAGGAAGGAGCAGGCTGCGCGAGGCTGGGAGACGCCACTGGCGCCTTCCTGGCCTCAGCTCCGCTCCTGCCTTGCCTTTGCACCTAGGCCCCAGGCGTCCTTGGGGAGGGCTTAGGGGCCGGTGGCTTGCACAGTGCCAAGGGCTCCAGCAGGAAAAGCTCTGTGCGAGGGAAGGGAAGGGCCAGTGCAGGGCTCCTCCAGCGGTTGCTTGGCCGCCCAGGCTCAGCGCCGCTCGGAGTGCACCAGGCTCCCAGGGCCCCTGGCTGGGGTCTGCAGCCCCGCACACCCGGAGGCTGACTCCCTGGGCGCCCAGCAGCTGACTCACACACGTAGCTTCCCTAGCGCTCTCCTCCCCAGCAGAGACGTGTGCAGCTGGTTGGGGCCTGCCCTGCGTGTCTGGGCTCCTGCGCACAGCCCCAGCTCAGGGCAAGCAGCCCCTGAGCCAAGACCTGCAGGAGGCGAAGAGCGCCCCCAACTGGAAGCCGAGTGAACAGCTGGCGGGGAGGCGAGCCTCCTCGAGGGAAGAAGAGGCAGCACAGCCTCGTTTGGCTCAAGCCCTACTTGGCTGGAGCCGAGTGCGCCTCCAGGACGGCAGAGCTCCAGCTCTGCTCAGAGGCCCGTTCTGGCAGAGTTGCTGGCGCGAGGCTGCTCTGCCCTGGGCGAGCCTTGCCCAGACTTGCCTCGCTGCTAGGCTTCCTGCCCAGGAAGGAGCAGGCTGCGCGAGGCTGGGAGACGCCACTGGCGCCTTCCTGGCCTCAGCTCCGCTCCTGCCTTGCCTTTGCACCTAGGCCCCAGGCGTCCTTGGGGAGGGCTTAGGGGTCGGTGGCTTGCACAGTGCCAAGGGCTCCAGCAGGAAGAGCTCTGTGCGAGGGAAGGGAAGGGCCAGTGCAGGGCTCCTCCAGCGGTTGCTTGGCCGCCCAGGCTCAGCGCCGCACGGAGTGCACCAGGCTCCCAGGGCCCCTGGCTGGGGTCTGCAGCCCCGCACACCCGGAGGCTGACTACCTGGGAGTCCAGCAGCTGCCTCACACACGTAGCTTCCATAGCGCTCTCCTCCCCAGCAGAGACGTGTGCAGCTGGTTGGGGCCTTCCCCTGCGTGCCTGGGCTCCCGCGCACAGCCCCAGCTCAGGGCAAGCAGCCCCTGAGCCAAGACCTGCAGGAGGCGCAGAGCGCCCCCACCTGGAAGCCGAGTGAACAGCTGGCGGGGAGGCGAGCCTCCTCGAGGGAAGAAGAGGCAGCCCAGCCTCGTTTGGCTCAAGCCCTACTTGGCTGGAGCCGAGTGCGCCTCCAGGAAGGCAGAGCTCCAGCTCTGCTCAGAGGCCCGTTCTGGCAGAGTTGCTGGCGCGAGGCTGCTCTGCCCTGGGCGAGCCTTGCCCAGACTTGCCTCGCTGCTAGGCTTCCTGCCCAGGAAGGAGCAGGCTGCGCGAGGCTGGGAGACGCCACTGGCGCCTTCCTGGCCTCAGCTCCGCTCCTGCCTTGCCTTTGCACCTAGGCCCCAGGCGTCCTTGGGGAGGGCTTAGGGGCCGGTGGCTTGCACACTGCCAAGGGCTCCAGCAGGAAGAGCTCTGTGCGAGGGAAGGGAAGGGCCAGTGCAGGGCTCCTCCAGCGGTTGCTTGGCCGCCCAGGCTCAGCGCCGCACGGAGTGCACCAGGCTCCCAGGGCCCGTGGCTGGGGTCTGCAGCCCCGCACACCCGGAGGCTGACTCCCTGGGAGTCCAGCAGCTGCCTCACACACGTAGCTTCCCTAGCGCTCTCCTCCCCAGCAGAGACGTGTGCAGCTGGTTGGGGCCTGCCCCTGCGTGCCTGGGCTCCCGCCCACAGCCCCAGCTCAGGGCAAGCAGCCCCTGAGCCAAGACCTGCAGGAGGCGCAGAGCGCCCCCACCTGGAAGCCGAGTGAACAGCTGGCGGGGAGGCGAGCCTCCTCGAGGGAAGAAGAGGCAGCCCAGCCTCGTTTGGCTCAAGCCCTACTTGGCTGGAGCCGAGTGCGCCTCCAGGACGGCAGAGCTCCAGCTCTGCTCAGAGGCCCGTTCTGGCAGAGTTGCTGGCGCGAGGCTGCTCTGCCCTGGGCGAGCCTTGCCCAGACTTGCCTGGCTGCTAGGCTTCCTGCCCAGGAAGGAGCAGGCTGCGCGAGGCTGGGAGACGCCACTGGAGCCTTCCTGGCCTCAGCTCCGCTCCTGCCTTGCCTTTGCACCTAGGCCCCAGGCGTCCTTGGGGAGGGCTTAGGGGCCGGTGGCTTGCACACTGCCAAGGGCTCCAGCAGGAAGAGCTCTGTGCGAGGGAAGGGAAGGGCCAGTGCAGGGCTCCTCCAGCGGTTGCTTGGCCCCCCAGGCTCAGCGCCGCACGGAGTGCACCAGGCTCCCAGGGCCCCTGGCTGGGGTCTGCAGCCCCGCACACCCGGAGGCTGACTCCCTGGGCGCCCAGCAGCTGCCTCACACACGTAGCTTCCCTAGCGCTCTCCTCCCCAGCAGAGACGTGTGCAGCTGGTTGGGGCCTGCCCCTGCCTGCCTGGGCTCCCGCCCACAGCCCCAGCTCAGGGCAAGCAGCCCCTGAGCCAAGACCTGCAGGAGGCGCAGAGCGCCCCCACCTGGAAGCCGAGTGAACAGCTGGCGGGGAGGCGAGCCTCCTCGAGGGAAGAAGAGGCAGCCCAGCCTCGTTTGGCTTAAGCCCTACTTGGCTGGAGCCGAGTGCGCCTCCAGGACGGCAGAGCTCCAGCTCTGCTCAGAGGCCCGTTCTGGCAGAGTTGCTGGCGCGAGGCTGCTCTGCCCTGGGCGAGCCTTGCCCAGACTTGCCTCGCTGCTAGGCTTCCTGCCCAGGAAGGAGCAGGCTGCGCGAGGCTGGGAGACGCCACTGGCGCCTTCCTGGCCTCAGCTCCGCTCCTGCCTTGCCTTTGCACCTAGGCCCCAGGCGTCCTTGGGGAGGGCTTAGGGGCCGGTGGCTTGCACACTGCCAAGGGCTCCAGCAGGAAGAGCTCTGTGCGAGGGAAGGGAAGGGCCAGTGCAGGGCTCCTCCAGCGGTTGCTTGGCCGCCCAGGCTCAGCGCCGCACTGAGTGCACCAGGCTCCCAGGGCCCCTGGCTGGGGTCTGCAGCCCCGCACACCCGGATGCTGACTCCCTGGGCGCCCAGCAGCTGCCTCACACACGTAGCTTTCCTAGCGCTCTCCTCCCCAGCAGAGACGTGTGCAGCTGGTTGGGGCCTGGCCCTGCGTGCCTGGGCTCCCGCGCACAGCCCCAGCTCAGGGCAAGCAGCCCCTGAGCCAAGACCTGCAGGAGGCGCAGAGCGCCCCCACCTGGAAGCCGAGTGAACAGCTGGCGCGGAGGCGAGCCTCCTCGAGGGAAGAAGAGGCAGCCCAGCCTCGTTTGGCTCAAGCCCTACTTGGCTGGAGCCGAGTGCGCCTCCAGGACGGCAGAGCTCCAGCTCTGCTCAGAGGCCCGTTCTGGCAGAGTTGCTGGCGCGAGGCTGCTCTGCCCTGGGCGAGCCTTGCCCAGACTTGCCTGGCTGCTAGGCTTCCTGCCCAGGAAGGAGCAGGCTGCGCGAGGCTGGGAGACGCCACTGGCGCCTTCCTGGCCTCAGCTCCGCTCCTGCCTTGCCTTTGCACCTAGGCCCCAGGCGTCCTTGGGGAGGGCTTAGGGGCCGGTGGCTTGCACACTGCCAAGGGCTCCAGCAGGAAGAGCTCTGTGCGAGGGAAGGGAAGGGCCAGTGCAGGGCTCCTCCAGCGGTTGCTTGGCCGCCCAGGCTCAGCGCCGCACGGAGTGCACCAGGCTCCCAGGGCCCCTGGCTGGGGTCTGCAGCCCCGCACACCCGGAGGCTGACTCCCTGGGAGTCCAGCAGCTGCCTCACACACGTAGCTTCCCTAGCGCTCTCCTCCCCAGCAGAGACGTGTGCAGCTGGTTGGGGCCTGCCCCTGCGTGCCTGGGCTCCCGCCCACAGCCCCAGCTCAGGGCAAGCAGCCCTTGAGCCAAGACCTGCAGGAGGAGCAGAGCGCCCCCACCTGGAAGCCGAGTGAACACCTGGCGGGGAGGCGAGCCTCCTCGAGGGAAGAAGAGGCAGCCCAGCCTCGTTTGGCTCAAGCCCTACTTGGCTGGAGCCGAGTGCGCCTCCAGGACGGCAGAGCTCCAGCTCTGCTCAGAGGCCCGTTCTGGCAGAGTTGCTGGCGCGAGGCTGCTCTGCCCTGGGCGAGCCTTGCCCAGACTTGCCTCGCTGCTAGGCTTCCTGCCCAGGAAGGAGCAGGCTGCGCGAGGCTGGGAGACGCCACTGGCGCCTTCCTGGCCTCAGCTCCTCTCCTGCCTTGCCTTTGCACCTAGGCCCCAGGCGTCCTTGGGGAGGGCTTAGGGGCCGGTGGCTTGCACACTGCCAAGGGCTCCAGCAGGAAGAGCTCTGTGCGAGGGAAGGGAAGGGCCAGTGCAGGGCTCCTCCAGCGGTTGCTTGGCCGCCCAGGCTCAGCGCCGCACGGAGTGCACCAGGCTCCCAGGGCCCCTGGCTGGGGTCTGCAGCCCCGCACACCCGGAGGCTGACTCCCTGGGCGCCCAGCAGCTGCCTCACACACGTAGCTTCCCTAGCGCTCTCCTCCCCAGCAGAGACGTGTGCAGCTGGTTGGGGCCTGCCCCTGCGTGCCTGGGCTCCCGCGCACAGCCCCAGCTCAGGGCAAGCAGCCCCTGAGCCAAGACCTGCAGGAGGCGAAGAGCGCCCCCACCTGGAAGCCGAGTGAACATCTGGCGGGGAGGCGAGCCTCCTCCAGGGAAGAAGAGGCAGCCCAGCCTCGTTTGGCTCAAGCCCTACTTGCCTGGAGCCGAGTGCGCCTCCAGGACGGCAGAGCTCCAGCTCTGCTCAGAGGCCCGTTCTGGCAGAGTTGCTGGCGCGAGGCTGCTCTGCCCTGGGCGAGCCTTGCCCAGACTTGCCTCGCTGCTAGGCTTCCTGCCCAGGAAGGAGCAGGCTGCGCGAGGCTGGGAGACGCCCCTGGCGCCTTCCTGACCTCAGCTCCGCTCCTGCCTAGCCTTTGCACCTAGGCCCCAGGCGTCCTTGGGGAGGGCTTAGGGGCCGGTGGCTTGCAGAGTGCCAAGGGCTCCAGCAGGAAGAGCTCTGTGCGAGGGAAGGGAAGGGCCAGTGCAGGGCTCCTCCAGCGGTTGCTTGGCCGCCCAGACTCAGCCCCGCACGGAGTGCCCCAGGCTCCCAGGGCCCTGGCTGGGGTCTGCAGCCCCGCACACCCGGAGGCTGACTCCCTGGGCGCCCAGCAGCTGCCTCACACACGTAGCTTTCCTAGCGCTCTCCTCCCCAGCAGAGACGTGTGCAGCTGGTTGGGGCCTGCCCCTGCGTGCCTGGGCTCCCGCGCACAGCCCCAGCTCAGGGCAAGCAGCCCCTGAGCCAAGACCTGCAGGAGGCGCAGAGCGCCCCCACCTGGAAGCCGAGTGAACAGCTGGCGCGGAGGCGAGCCTCCTCGAGGGAAGAAGAGGCAGCCCAGCCTCGTTTGGCTCAAGCCCTACTTGGCTGGAGCCGAGTGCGCCTCCAGGACGGCAGAGCTCCAGCTCTGCTCAGAGGCCCGTTCTGGCAGAGTTGCTGGCGCGAGGCTGCTCTGCCCTGGGCGAGCCTTGCCCAGACTTGCCTGGCTGCTAGGCTTCCTGCCCAGGAAGGAGCAGGCTGCGCGAGGCTGGGAGACGCCACTGGCGCCTTCCTGGCCTCAGCTCCGCTCCTGCCTTGCCTTTGCACCTAGGCCCCAGGCGTCCTTGGGGAGGGCTTAGGGGCCGGTGGCTTGCACACTGCCAAGGGCTCCAGCAGGAAGAGCTGTGTGCGAGGGAAGGGAAGGGCCAGTGCAGGGCTCCTCCAGCGGTTGCTTGGCCGCCCAGGCTCAGCGCCGCACGGAGTGCACCAGGCTCCCAGGGCCCCTGGCTGGGGTCTGCAGCCCCGCACACCCGGAGGCTGACTCCCTGGAGTCAAGCAGCTGCCTCACACACGTAGCTTCCCTAGCGCTCTCCTCCCCAGCAGAGACGTGTGCAGCTGGTTGGGGCCTGGCCCTGCGTGCCTGGGCTCCCGCGCACAGCCCCAGCTCAGGGCAAGCAGCCCCTGAGCCAAGACCTGCAGGAGGCGCAGAGCGCCCCCACCTGGAAGCCGAGTGAACAGCTGGCGCGGAGGCGAGCCTCCTCGAGGGAAGAAGAGGCAGCCCAGCCTCGTTTGGCTCAAGCCCTACTTGGCTGGAGCCGAGTGCGCCTCCAGGACGGCAGAGCTCCAGCTCTGCTCAGAGGCCCGTTCTGGCAGAGTTGCTGGCGCGAGGCTGCTCTGCCCTGGGCGAGCCTTGCCCAGACTTGCCTGGCTGCTAGGCTTCCTGCCCAGGAAGGAGCAGGCTGCGCGAGGCTGGGAGACACCACTGGCGCCTTCCTGGCCTCAGCTCCGCTCCTGCCTTGCCTTTGCACCTAGGCCCCAGGCGTCCTTGGGGAGGGCTTAGGGGCCGGTGGCTTGCACACTGCCAAGGGCTCCAGCAGGAAGAGCTCTGTGCGAGGGAAGGGAAGGGCCAGTGCAGGGCTCCTCCAGCGGTTGCTTGGCCGCCCAGGCTCAGCGCCGCACGGAGTGCACCAGGCTCCCAGGGCCCCTGGCTGGGGTCTGCAGCCCCGCACACCCGGAGGCTGACTCCCTGGGAGTCCAGCAGCTGCCTCACACACGTAGCTTCCCTAGCGCTCTCCTCCCCAGCAGAGACGTGTGCAGCTGGTTGGGGCCTGCCCCTGCGTGCCTGGGCTCCCGCCCACAGCCCCAGCTCAGGGCAAGCAGCCCTTGAGCCAAGACCTGCAGGAGGCGCAGAGCGCCCCCACCTGGAAGCCGAGTGAACACCTGGCGGGGAGGCGAGCCTCCTCGAGGGAAGAAGAGGCAGCCCAGCCTCGTTTGGCTCAAGCCCTACTTGGCTGGAGCCGAGTGCGCCTCCAGGACGGCAGAGCTCCAGCTCTGCTCAGAGGCCCGTTCTGGCAGAGTTGCTGGCGCGAGGCTGCTCTGCCCTGGGCGAGCCTTGCCCAGACTTGCCTCGCTGCTAGGCTTCCTGCCCAGGAAGGAGCAGGCTGCGCGAGGCTGGGAGACGCCACTGGCGCCTTCCTGGCCTCAGCTCCGCTCCTGCCTTGCCTTTGCACCTAGGCCCCAGGCGTCCTTGGGGAGGGCTTAGGGGCCGGTGGCTTGCACACTGCCAAGGGCTCCAGCAGGAAGAGCTCTGTGCGAGGGAAGGGAAGGGCCAGTGCAGGGCTCCTCCAGCGGTTGCTTGGCCGCCCAGGCTCAGCGCCGCACGGAGTGCACCAGGCTCCCAGGGCCCCTGGCTGGGGTCTGCAGCCCCGCACACCCGGAGGCTGACTCCCTGGGCGCCCAGCAGCTGCCTCACACACGTAGCTTCCCTAGCGCTCTCCTCCCCAGCAGAGACGTGTGCAGCTGGTTGGGGCCTGCCCCTGCGTGCCTGGGCTCCCGCGCACAGCCCCAGCTCAGGGCAAGCAGCCCCTGAGCCAAGACCTGCAGGAGGCGAAGAGCGCCCCCACCTGGAAGCCGAGTGAACAGCTGGCGGGGAGGCGAGCCTCCTCGAGGGAAGAAGAGGCAGCCCAGCCTCGTTTGGCTCAAGCCCTACTTGGCTGGAGCCGAGTGCGCCTCCAGGACGGCAGAGCTCCAGCTCTGCTCAGAGGCCCGTTCTGGCAGAGTTGCTGGCGCGAGGCTGCTCTGCCCTGGGCGAGCCTTGCCCAGACTTGCCTCGCTGCTAGGCTTCCTGCCCAGGAAGGAGCAGGCTGCGCGAGGCTGGGAGACGCCACTGGCGCCTTCCTGGCCTCAGCTCCGCTCCTGCCTTGCCTTTGCACCTAGGCCCCAGGCGTCCTTGGGGAGGGCTTAGGGGCCGGTGGCTTGCACACTGCCAAGGGCTCCAGCAGGAAGAGCTCTGTGCGAGGGAAGGGAAGGGCCAGTGCAGGGCTCCTCCAGCGGTTGCTTGGCCGCCCAGGCTCAGCGCCGCACGGAGTGCACCAGGCTCCCAGGGCCCCTGGCTGGGGTCTGCAGCCCCGCACACCCGGAGGCTGACTCCCTGGGCGCCCAGCAGCTGCCTCACACACGTAGCTTCCCTAGCGCTCTCCTCCACAGCAGAGACGTGTGCAGCTGGTTGGGGCCTGCCCCTGCGTGCCTGGGCTCCCGCGCACAGCCCCAGCTCAGGGCAAGCAGCCCCTGAGCCAAGACCTGCAGGAGGCGCAGAGCGCCCCCACCTGGAAGCCGAGTGAACAGCTGGCGGGGAGGCGAGCCTCCTCGAGGGAAGAAGAGGCAGCCCAGCCTCGTTTGGCTCAAGCCCTACTTGGCTGGAGCCGAGTGCGCCTCCAGGACGGCAGAGCTCCAGCTCTGCTCAGAGGCCCGTTCTGGCAGAGTTGCTGGCGCGAGGCTGCTCTGCCCTGGGCGAGCCTTGCCCAGACTTGCCTCGCTGCTAGGCTTCCTGCCCAGGAAGGAGCAGGCTGCGCGAGGCTGGGAGACGCCACTGGCGCCTTCCTGGCCTCAGCTCCGCTCCTGCCTTGCCTTTGCACCTAGGCCCCAGGCGTCCTTGGGGAGGGCTTAGGGGCCGGTGGCTTGCACACTGCCAAGGGCTCCAGCAGGAAGAGCTCTGTGCGAGTGAAGGGAAGGGCCAGTGCAGGGCTCCTCCAGCGGTTGCTTGGCCGCCCAGGCTCAGCGCCGCACGGAGTGCACCAGGCTCCCAGGGCCCCTGGCTGGGGTCTGCAGCCCCGCACACCCAGAGGCTGACTCCCTGGGCGCCCAGCAGCTGCCTCACACACGTAGCTTCCCTAGCGCTCTCCTCCCCAGCAGAGACGTGTGCAGCTAGTTGGGGCCTGCCCCTGCGTGCCTGGGCTCCCGCCCACAGCCCCAGCTCAGGGCAAGCAGCCCCTGAGCGAAGACCTGCAGGAGGCGCAGAACGCCCCCACCTGGAAGCCGAGTGAACAGCTGGCGGGGAGGCGAGCCTCCTCGAGGGAAGAAGAGGCAGCCCAGCCTCGTTTGGCTCAAGCCCTACTTGGCTGGAGCCGAGTGCGCCTCCAGGACGGCAGAGCTCCAGCTCTGCTCAGAGGCCCGTTCTGGCAGAGTTGCTGGTGCGAGGCTGCTCTGCCCTGGGCGAGCCTTGCCCAGACTTGCCTCGCTGCTAGGCTTCCTGCCCAGGAAGGAGCAGGCTGCGCGAGGCTGGGAGACGCCACTGGCGCCTTCCTGGCCTCAGCTCCGCTCCTGCCTTGCCTTTGCACCTAGGCCCCAGGTGTCCTTGGGGAGGGCTTAGGGGCCGGTGGCTTGCACACTGCCAAGGGCTCCAGCAGGAAGAGCTCTGTGCGAGGGAAGGGAAGGGCCAGTGCAGGGCTCCTCCAGCGGTTGCTTGGCCGCCCAGGCTCAGCGCCGCACGTAGTGCACCAGGCTCCCAGGGCCCCTGGCTGGGGTCTGCAGCCCCGCACACCCGGAGGCTGACTCCCTGGGCGCCCAGCAGCTGCCTCACACACGTAGCTTTCCTAGCGCTCTCCTCCCCAGCAGAGACGTGTGCAGCTGGTTGGGGCCTGCCCCTGCGTGCCTGGGCTCCCGCGCACAGCCCCAGCTCAGGGCAAGCAGCCCCTGAGCCAAGACCTGCAGGAGGCGCAGAGCGCCCCCACCTGGAAGCCGAGTGAACAGCTGGCGGGGAGGCGAGCCTCCTCGAGGGAAGAAGAGGCAGCCCAGCCTCGTTTGGCTCAAGCCCTACTTGGCTGGAGCCGAGTGCGCCTCCAGGACGGCAGAGCTCCAGCTCTGCTCAGAGGCCCGTTCTGGCAGAGTTGCTGGCGCGAGGCTGCTCTGCCCTGGGCGAGCCTTGCCCAGACTTGCCTCGCTGCTAGGCTTCCTGCCCAGGAAGGAGCAGGCTGCGTGAGGCTGGGAGACGCCACTGGCGCCTTCCTGGCCTCAGCTCCGCTCCTGCCTTGCCTTTGCACCTAGGCCCCAGGCGTCCTAGGGGAGGGCTTAGGGGCCGGTGGCTTGCAGAGTGCCAAGGGCTCCAGCAGGAAGAGCTCTGTGCGAGGGAAGGGAAGGGCCAGTGCAGGGCTCCTCCAGCGGTTGCTTGGCCGCCCAGGCTCAGCGCCGCACGGAGTGCACCAGGCTCCCAGGGCCCTGGCTGGGTTCTGCAGCCCCGCACACCCAGAGGCTGACTCCCTGGGCGCCCAGCTGCTGCCTCACACACGTAGCTTCCCTAGCGCTCTCCTCCCCAGCAGAGACGTGTGCAGCTGGTTGGGGCCTGCCCCTGCGTGCCTGGGCTCCTGCGCACAGCCCCAGCTCAGGGCAAGCAGCCCCTGAGCCAAGACCTGCAGGAGGCGAAGAGCGCCCCCAACTGGAAGCCGAGTGAACAGCTGGCGGCGAGGCGAGCCTCCTCGAGGGAAGAAGAGGCAGCACAGCCTCGTTTGGTTCAAGCCCTACTTGGCTGGAGCCGAGTGCACCTCCAGGACGGCAGAGCTCCAGCTCTGCTCAGAGGCCCGTTCTGGCAGAGTTGCTGGCTCGAGGCTGCTCTGCCCTGGGCGAGCCTTGCCCAGACTTGCCTCGCTGCTAGGCTTCCTGCCCAGGAAGGAGCAGGCTGCGCGAGGCTGGGAGATGCCACTGGCGCCTTCCTGGCCTCAGCTCCGCTCCTGCCTTGCCTTTGCACCTAGGCCCCAGGCGTCCTTGGGGAGGGCTTAGGGGCCGGTGGCTTGCACACTGCCAAGGGCTCCAGCAGGAAGAGCTCTGTGCGAGGGAAGAGAAGGGCCAGTGCAGGGCTCCTCCAGCGGTTGCTTGGCCGCCCAGGCTCAGCGCCGCACGGAGTGCACCAGGCTCCCAGGGCCCCTGGCTGGGGTCTGCAGCCCCGCACACCCGGAGGCTGACTCCCTGGGCGCCCAGCAGCTGCCTCACACACGTAGCTTCCCTAGCGCTCTCCTCCCCAGCAGAGACGTGTGCAGCTGGTTGGGGCCTGCCCCTGCGTGCCTGGGCTCCCGCGCACAGCCCCAGCTCAGGGCAAGCAGCCCCTGAGCCAAGACCTGCAGGAGGCGCAGAGCGCCCCCACCTGGAAGCCGAGTGAACAGCTGGCGCGGAGGCGAGCCTCCTCGAGGGAAGAAGAGGCAGCCCAGCCTCGTTTGGCTCAAGCCCTACTTGGCTGGAGCCGAGTGCGCCTCCAGGACGGCAGAGCTCCAGCTCTGCTCAGAGGCCCGTTCTGGCAGAGTTGCTGGCGCGAGGCTGCTCTGCCCTGGGCGAGCCTTGCCCAGACTTGCCTCGCTGCTAGGCTTCCTGCCCAGGAAGGAGCAGGCTGCGCTCGGCTGGGAGACGCCACTGGCGCCTTCCTGGCATCAGCTCCGCTCCTGCCTTGCCTTTGCACCTAGGCCCCAGGCGTCCTTGGGGAGGGCTTAGGGGCCGGTGGCTTGCACAGTGCCAAGGGCTCCAGCAGGAAAAGCTCTGTGCGAGGGAAGGGAAGGGCCAGTGCAGGGCTCCTCCAGCGGTTGCTTGGCCGCCCAGGCTCAGCGCCGCTCGGAGTGCCCCAGGCTCCCAGGGCCCCTGGCTGGGGTCTGCAGCCCCGCACACCCGGAGGCTGACTCCCTGGGCGCCCAGCAGCTGACTCACACACGTAGCTTCCCTAGCGCTCTCCTCCCCAGCAGAGACGTGTGCAGCTGGTTGGGGCCTGCCCTGCGTGTCTGGGCTCCTGCGCACAGCCCCAGCTCAGGGCAAGCAGCCCCTGAGCCAAGACCTGCAGGAGGCGAAGAGCGCCCCCAACTGGAAGCCGAGTGAACAGCTGGCGGGGAGGCGAGCCTCCTCGAGGGAAGAAGAGGCAGCACAGCCTCGTTTGGCTCAAGCCCTACTTGGCTGGAGCCGAGTGCGCCTCCAGGACGGCAGAGCTCCAGCTCTGCTCAGAGGCCCGTTCTGGCAGAGTTGCTGGCGAGAGGCTGCTCTGCCCTGGGCGAGCCTTGCCCAGACTTGCCTCGCTGCTAGGCTTCCTGCCCAGGAAGGAGCAGGCTGCGCGAGGCTGGGAGACGCCACTGGCGCCTTCCTGGCCTCAGCTCCGCTCCTGCCTTGCCTTTGCACCTAGGCCCCAGGCGTCCTTGGGGAGGGCTTAGGGGCCGGTGGCTTGCACACTACCAAGGGCTCCAGCAGGAAGAGCTCTGTGCGAGGGAAGGGAAGGGCCAGTGCAGGGCTCCTCCAGCGGTTGCTTGGCCGCCCAGGCTCAGCGCCACACGGAGTGCACCAGGCTCCCAGGGCCCCTGGCTGGGGTCTGCAGCCCCGCACACCCGGAGGCTGACTCCCTGGGAGTCCAGCAGCTGCCTCACACACGTAGCTTCCCTAGCGCTCTCCTCCCCAGCAGAGACGTGTGCAGCTGGTTGGGGACTGCCCCTGCGTGCCTGGGCTCCCGCGCACAGCCCCAGCTCAGGGCAAGCAGCCCCTGAGCCAAGACCTGCAGGAGGCGCAGAGCGCCCCCTCCTGGAAGCCGAGTGAACAGCTGGCGGGGAGGCGAGCCTCCTCGAGGGAAGAAGAGGCAGCCCAGCCTCGTTTGGCTCAAGCCCTACTTGGCTGGAGCCGAGTGCGCCTCCAGGACGGCAGAGCTCCAGCTCTGCTCAGAGGCCCGTTCTGGCAGAGTTGCTGGCGCGAGGCTGCTCTGCCCTGGGCGAGCCTTGCCCAGACTTGCCTCGCTGCTAGGCTTCCTGCCCAGGAAGGAGCAGGCTGCGCGAGGCTGGGAGACGCCACTGGCGCCTTCCTGGCCTCAGCTCCGCTCCTGCCTTGCCTTTGCACCTAGGCCCCAGGCGTCCTTGGGGAGGGCTTAGGGGTCGGTGGCTTGCACAGTGCCAAGGGCTCCAGCAGGAAGAGCTCTGTGCGAGGGAAGGGAAGGGCCAGTGCAGGGCTCCTCCAGCGGTTGCTTGGCCGCCCAGGCTCAGCGCCGCACGGAGTGCACCAGGCTCCCAGGGCCCCTGGCTGGGGTCTGCAGCCCCGCACACCCGGAGGCTGACTACCTGGGAGTCCAGCAGCTGCCTCACACACGTAGCTTCCCTAGCGCTCTCCTCCCCAGCAGAGACGTGTGCAGCTGGTTGGGGCCTTCCCCTGCGTGCCTGGGCTCCCGCGCACAGCCCCAGCTCAGGGCAAGCAGCCCCTGAGCCAAGACCTGCAGGAGGCGCAGAGCGCCCCCACCTGGAAGCCGAGTGAACAGATGGCGGGGAGGCGAGCCTCCTCGAGGGAAGAAGAGGCAGCCCAGCCTCGTTTGGCTCAAGCCCTACTTGGCTGGAGCCGAGTGCGCCTCCAGGAAGGCAGAGCTCCAGCTCTGCTCAGAGGCCCGTTCTGGCAGAGTTGCTGGCGCGAGGCTGCTCTGCCCTGGGCGAGCCTTGCCCAGACTTGCCTCGCTGCTAGGCTTCCTGCCCAGGAAGGAGCAGGCTGCGCGAGGCTGGGAGACGCCACTGGCGCCTTCCTGGCCTCAGCTCCGCTCCTGCCTTGCCTTTGCACCTAGGCCCCAGGCGTCCTTGGGGAGGGCTTAGTGGCCGGTGGCTTGCAGAGTGCCAAGGGCTCCAGCAGGAAGAGCTCTGTGCGAGGGAAGGGAAGGGCCAGTGCAGGGCTCCTCCAGCGGTTGCTTGGCCGCCCAGGCTCAGCGCCGCACGGAGTGCACCAGGCTCCCAGGGCCCGTGGCTGGGGTCTGCAGCCCTGCACACCCGGAGGCTGACTCCCTGGGAGTCCAGCAGCTGCCTCACACACGTAGCTTCCCTAGCGCTCTCCTCCCCAGCAGAGACGTGTGCAGCTGGTTGGGGCCTGCCCCTGCGTGCCTGGGCTCCCGCCCACAGCCCCAGCTCAGGGCAAGCAGCCCCTGAGCCAAGACCTGCAGCAGGCGCAGAGCGCCCCCACCTGGAAGCCGAGTGAACAGCTGGCGGGGAGGCGAGCCTCCTCGAGGGAAGAAGAGGCAGCCCAGCCTCGTTTGGCTCAAGCCCTACTTGGCTGGAGCCGAGTGCGCCTCCAGGACGGCAGAGCTCCAGCTCTGCTCAGAGGCCCGTTCTGGCAGAGTTGCTGGCGCGAGGCTGCTCTGCCCTGGGCGAGCCTTGCCCAGACTTGCCTGGCTGCTAGGCTTCCTGCCCAGGAAAGAGCAGGCTGCGCGAGTCTGGGAGACGCCACTGGAGCCTTCCTGGCCTCAGCTCCGCTCCTGCCTTGCCTTTGCACCTAGGCCCCAGGCGTCCTTGTGGAGGGCTTAGGGGCCGGTGGCTTGCACACTGCCAAGGGCTCCAGCAGGAAGAGCTCTGTGCGAGGGAAGGGAAGGGCCAGTGCAGGGCTCCTCCAGCGGTTGCTTGGCCGCCCAGGCTCAGCGCCGCACGGAGTGCACCAGGCTCCCAGGGCCCGTGGCTCGGGTCTGCAGCCCCGCACACCCGGAGGCTGACTCCCTGGGAGTCCAGCAGCTGCCTCACACACGTAGCTTCCCTAGCGCTCTCCTCCCCAGCAGAGACGTGTGCAGCTGGTTGGGGCCTGCCCCTGCGTGCCTGGGCTCCCGCCCACAGCCCCAGCTCAGGGCAAGCAGCCCCTGAGCCAAGACCTGCAGGAGGCGCAGAGCGCCCCCACCTGGAAGCCGAGTGAACAGCTGGCGCGGAGGCGAGCCTCCTCGAGGGAAGAAGAGGCAGCCCAGCCTCGTTTGGCTCAAGCCCTACTTGGCTGGAGCCGAGTGCGCCTCCAGGACGGCAGAGCTCCAGCTCTGCTCAGAGGCCCGTTCTGGCAGAGTTGCTGGCGCGAGGCTGCTCTGCCCTGGGCGATCCTTGCCCAGACTTGCCTCGCTGCTAGGCTTCCTGCCCAGGAAGGAGCAGGCTGCGCGAGGCTGGGAGACGCCACTGGCGCCTTCCTGGCCTCAGCTCCGCTCCTGCCTTGCCTTTGCACCTAGGCCCCAGGCGTCCTTGGGGAGGGCTTAGGGGCCGGTGGCTTGCACACTGCCAAGGGCTCCAGCAGGAAGAGCTCTGTGCGAGGGAAGGGAAGGGCCAGTGCAGGGCTCCTCCAGCGGTTGCTTGGCCCCCCAGGCTCAGCGCCGCACGGAGTGCACCAGGCTCCCAGGGCCCCTGGCTGGGGTCTGCAGCCCCGCACACCCGGAGGCTGACTCCCTGGGCGCCCAGCAGCTGCCTCACACACGTAGCTTCCCTAGCGCTCTCCTCCCCAGCAGAGACGTGTGCAGCTGGTTGGGGCCTGCCCCTGCGTGCCTGGGCTCCCGCGCACAGCCCCAGCTCAGGGCAAGCAGCCCCTGAGCCAAGACCTGCAGGAGCCGCAGAGCGCCCCCACCTGGAAGCCGAGTGAACAGCTGGCGGGTAGGCGAGCCTCCTCGAGGGAAGAAGAGGCAGCCCAGCCTCGTTTGGCTCAAGCCCTACATGGCTGGAGCCGAGTGCGCCTCCAGGAAGGCAGAGCTCCAGCTCTGCTCAGAGGCCCGTTCTGGTAGAGTTGCTGGCGCGAGGCTGCTCTGCCCTGGTCGAGCCTTGCCCAGACTTGCCTCGCTGCTAGGCTTCCTGCCCAGGAAGGAGCAGGCTGCGCGAGGCTGGGAGACGCCACTGGCGCCTTCCTGGCCTCAGCTCCGCTCCTGCCTTGCCTTTGCACCTAGGCCCCAGGCGTCCTTGGGGAGGGCTTAGGGGCCGGTGGCTTGCACACTGCAAAGGACTCAGGCAGGAAGAGCTCTGTGCGAGGGAAGGGAAGGGCCAGTGCAGGGCTCCTCCAGCGGTTGCTTGGCCGCCCAGGCTCAGCGCCGCACGGAGTGCACCAGGCTCCCAGGGCCCCTGGCTGGGGTCTGCAGCCCCGCACACCCGGAGGCTGACTCCCTGGGCGCCCAGCAGCTGCCTCACACACGTAGCTTCCCTAGCGCTCTCCTCCCCAGCAGAGACGTGTGCAGCTGGTTGGGGCCTGCCCCTGCGTGCCTGGGCTCCCGCGCACAGCCCCAGCTCAGGGCAAGCAGCCCCTGAGCCAAGACCTGCAGGAGGCGCAGAGCGCCCCCACCTGGAAGCCGAGTGAACAGCTGGCGGGGAGGCGAGCCTCCTCGAGGGAAGAAGAGGCAGCCCAGCCTCGTTTGGCTCAAGCCCTACTTGGCTGGAGCCGAGTGCGCCTCCAGGACGGCAGAGCTCCAGCTCTGCTCAGAGGCCCGTTCTGGCAGAGTTGCTGGCGCGAGGCTGCTCTGCCCTGGGCGAGCCTTGCCCAGACTTGCCTGGCTGCTAGGCTTCCTGCCCAGGAAGGAGCAGGCTGCGCGAGGCTGGGAGACGCCACTGGCGCCTTCCTGGCCTCAGCTCCGCTCCTGCCTTGCCTTTGCACCTAGGCCCCAGGCGTCCTTGGGGAGGGCTTAGGGGCCGGTGGCTTGCACACTGCCAAGGGCTCCAGCAGGAAGAGCTCTGTGCGAGGGAAGGGAAGGGCCAGTGCAGGGCTCCTCCAGCGGTTGCTTGGCCGCCCAGGCTCAGCGCCGCACGGAGTGCACCAGGCTCCCAGGGCCCCTGGCTGGGGTCTGCAGCCCCGCACACCCGGAGGCTGACTCCCTGGGCGCCCAGCAGCTGCCTCACACACGTAGCTTTCCTAGCGCTCTCCTCCCCAGCAGAGACGTGTGCAGCTGGTTGGGGCCTGCCCCTGCGTGCCTGGGCTCCCGCGCACAGCCCCAGCTCAGGGCAAGCAGCCCCTGAGCCAAGACCTGCAGGAGGGGCCGAGCGCCCCCACCTGGAAGCCGAGTGAACAGCTGGCGGGGAGGCGAGCCTCCTCGAGGGAAGAAGATGCAGCCCAGCCTCGTTTGGCTCAAGCCCTACTTGGCTGGAGCCGAGTGCGCCTCCAGGACGGCAGAGCTCCAGCTCTGCTCAGAGGCCCGTTCTGGCAGAGTTGCTGAAGCGAGGCTGCTCTGCCCTGGGCGAGCCTTGCCCAGACTTGCCTCGCTGCTAGGCTTCCTGCCCAGGAAGGAGCAGGCTGCGCGAGGCTGGGAGACGCCCCTGGCGCCTTCCTGGCCTCAGCTCCGCTCCTGCCTAGCCTTTGCACCTAGGCCCCAGGCGTCCTTGGGGAGGGCTTAGGGGCCGGTGGCTTGCAGAGTGCCAAGGGCTCCAGCAGGAAGAGCTCTGTGCGAGGGAAGGGAAGGGCCAGTGCAGGGCTCCTCCAGCGGTTGCTTGGCGGCCCAGACTCAGCCCCGCACGGAGTGCCCCAGGCTCCCAGGGCCCTGGCTGGGGTCTGCAGCCCCGCACACCCGGAGGCTGACTCCCTGGGCACCCAGCAGCTGCCTCACACACGTAGATTTCCTAGCGCTCTCCTCCCCAGCAGAGACGTGTGCAGCTGGTTGGGGCCTGGCCCTGCGTGCCTGGGCTCCCGCGCACAGCCCCAGCTCAGGGCAAGCAGCCCCTGAGCCAAGACCTGCAGGAGGCGCAGAGCGCCCCCACCTGGAAGCCGAGTGAACAGCTGGCGCGGAGGCGAGCCTCCTTGAGGGAAGAAGAGGCAGCCCAGCCTCGTTTGGCTCAAGCCCTACTTGGCTGGAGCCGAGTGCGCCTCCAGGACGGCAGAGCTCCAGCTCTGCTCAGAGGCCCGTTCTGGCAGAGTTGCTGGCGCGAGGCTGCTCTGCCCTGGGCGAGCCTTGCCCAGACTTGCCTGGCTGCTAGGCTTCCTGCCCAGGAAGGAGCAGGCTGCGCGAGGCTGGGAGACGCCACTGGCGCCTTCCTGGCCTCAGCTCCGCTCCTGCCTTGCCTTTGCACCTAGGCCCCAGGCGTCCTTGGGGAGGGCTTAGGGGCCGGTGGCTTGCACACTGCCAAGGGCTCCAGCAGGAAGAGCTCTGTGCGAGGGAAGGGAAGGGCCAGTGCAGGGCTCCTCCAGCGGTTGCTTGGCCGCCCAGGCTCAGCGCCGCACGGAGTGCACCAGGCTCCCAGGGCCCCTGGCTGGGGTCTGCAGCCCCGCACACCCGGAGGCTGACTCCCTGGGAGTCCAGCAGCTGCCTCACACACGTAGCTTCCCTAGCGCTCTCCTCCCCAGCAGAGACGTGTGCAGCTGGTTGGGGCCTGCCCCTGCGTGCCTGGGCTCCCGCCCACAGCCCCAGCTCAGGGCAAGCAGCCCTTGAGCCAAGACCTGCAGGAGGCGCAGAGCGCCCCCACCTGGAAGCCGAGTGAACACCTGGCGGGGAGGCGAGCCTCCTCGAGGGAAGAAGAGGCAGCCCAGCCTCGTTTGGCTCAAGCCCTACTTGGCTGGAGCCGAGTGCGCCTCCAGGACGGCAGAGCTCCAGCTCTGCTCAGAGGCCCGTTCTGGCAGAGTTGCTGGCGCGAGGCTGCTCTGCCCTGGTCGAGCCTTGCCCAGACTTGCCTCGCTGCTAGGCTTCCTGCCCAGGAAGGAGCAGGCTGCGCGAGGCTGGGAGACGCCACTGGCGCCTTCCTGGCCTCAGCTCCGCTCCTGCCTTGCCTTTGCACCTAGGCCCCAGGCGTCCTTGGGGAGGGCTTAGGGGCCGGGGGCTTGCACACTGCCAAGGGCTCCAGCAGGAAGAGCTCTGTGCGAGGGAAGGGAAGGGCCAGTGCAGGGCTCCTCCAGCGGTTGCTTGGCCGCCCAGGCTCAGCGCCGCACGGAGTGCACCAGGCTCCCAGGGCCCCTGGCTGGGGTCTGCAGCCCCGCACACCCGGAGGCTGACTCCCTGGGCGCCCAGCAGCTGCCTCACACACGTAGCTTCCCTAGCGCTCTCCTCCCCAGCAGAGACGTGTGCAGCTGGTTGGGGCCTGCCCCTGCGTGCCTGGGCTCCCGCGCACAGCCCCAGCTCAGGGCAAGCAGCCCCTGAGCCAAGACCTGCAGGAGGCGAAGAGCGCCCCCACCTGGAAGCCGAGTGAACAGCTGGCGGGGAGGCGAGCCTCCTCGAGGGAAGAAGAGGCAGCCCAGCCTCGTTTGGCTCAAGCCCTACTTGCCTGGAGCCGAGTGCGCCTCCAGGACGGCAGAGCTCCAGCTCTGCTCAGAGGCCCGTTCTGGCAGAGTTGCTGGCGCGAGGCTGCTCTGCCCTGGGCGAGCCTTGCCCAGACTTGCCTCGCTGCTAGGCTTCCTGCCCAGGAAGGAGCAGGCTGCGCGAGGCTGGGAGACGCCCCTGGCGCCTTCCTGGCCTCAGCTCCGCTCCTGCCTAGCCTTTGCACCTAGGCCCCAGGCGTCCTTGGGGAGGGCTTAGGGGCCGGTGGCTTGCAGAGTGCCAAGGGCTCCAGCAGGAAGAGCTCTGTGCGAGGGAAGGGAAGGGCCAGTGCAGGGCTCCTCCAGCGGTTGCTTGACCGCCCAGACTCAGCCCCGCACGGAGTGCCCCAGGCTCCCAGGGCCCTGGCTGGGGTCTGCAGCCCCGCACACCCGGAGGCTGACTCCCTGGGCGCCCAGCAGCTGCCTCACACACGTAGCTTTCCTAGCGCTCTCCTCCCCAGCAGAGACGTGTGCAGCTGGTTGGGGCCTGCCCCTGCGTGCCTGGGCTCCCGCGCACAGCCCCAGCTCAGGGCAAGCAGCCCCTGAGCCAAGACCTGCAGGAGGCGCAGAGCGCCCCCACCTGGAAGCCGAGTGAACAGCTGGCGCGGAGGCGAGCCTCCTCGAGGGAAGAAGAGGCAGCCCAGCCTCGTTTGGCTCAAGCCCTACTTGGCTGGAGCCGAGTGCGCCTCCAGGACGGCAGAGCTCCAGCTCTGCTCAGAGGCCCGTTCTGGCAGAGTTGCTGGCGCGAGGCTGCTCTGCCCTGGGCGAGCCTTGCCCAGACTTGCCTGGCTGCTAGGCTTCCTGCCCAGGAAGGAGCAGGCTGCGCGAGGCTGGGAGACGCCACTGGCGCCTTCCTGGCCTCAGCTCCGCTCCTGCCTTGCCTTTGCACCTAGGCCCCAGGCGTCCTTGGGGAGGGCTTAGGGGCCGGTGGCTTGCACACTGCCAAGGGCTCCAGCAGGAAGAGCTCTGTGCGAGGGAAGGGAAGGGCCAGTGCAGGGCTCCTCCAGCGGTTGCTTGGCCGCCCAGGCTCAGCGCCGCACGGAGTGCACCAGGCTCCCAGGGCCCCTGGCTGGGGTCTGCAGCCCCGCACACCCGGAGGCTGACTCCCTGGGAGTCCAGCAGCTGCCTCACACACGTAGCTTCCCTAGCGCTCTCCTCCCCAGCAGAGACGTGTGCAGCTGGTTGGGGCCTGCCCCTGCGTGCCTGGGCTCCCGCCCACAGCCCCAGCTCAGGGCAAGCAGCCCTTGAGCCAAGACCTGCAGGAGGCGCAGAGCGCCCCCACCTGGAAGCCGAGTGAACAGCTGGCGGGGAGGCGAGCCTCCTCGAGGGAAGAAGAGGCAGCCCAGCCTCGTTTGGCTCAAGCCCTACTTGGCTGGAGCCGAGTGCGCCTCCAGGACGGCAGAGCTCCAGCTCTGCTCAGAGGCCCGTTCTGGCAGAGTTGCTGGCGCGAGGCTGCTCTGCCCTGGGCGAGCCTTGCCCAGACTTGCCTCGCTGCTAGGCTTCCTGCCCAGGAAGGAGCAGGCTGCGCGAGGCTGGGAGACGCCACTGGCGCCTTCCTGGCCTCAGCTCCGCTCCTGCCTTGCCTTTGCACCTAGGCCCCAGGCGTCCTTGGGGAGGGCTTAGGGGCCGGTGGCTTGCACACTGCCAAGGGCTCCAGCAGGAAGAGCTCTGTGCGAGGGAAGGGAAGGGCCAGTGCAGGGCTCCTCCAGCGGTTGCTTGGCCGCCCAGAATCAGCGCTGCACGGAGTGCACCAGGCTCGCAGGGCCCCTGGCTGGGGTCTGCAGCCCCGCACACCCGGAGGCTGACTCCCTGGGCGCCCAGCAGCTGCCTCACACACGTAGCTTCCCTAGCGCTCTCCTCCCCAGCAGAGACGTGTGCAGCTGGTTGGGGCCTGCCCCTGCGTGCCTGGGCTCCCGCGCACAGCCCCAGCTCAGGGCAAGCAGCCCCTGAGCCAAGACCTGCAGGAGGCGCAGAGCGCCCCCACCTGGAAGCCGAGTGAACAGCTGGCGGGGAGGCGAGCCTCCTCGAGGGAAGAAGAGGCAGCCCAGCCTCGTTTGGCTCAAGCCCTACTTGGCTGGAGCCGAGTGCGCCTCCAGGACGGCAGAGCTCCAGCTCTGCTCAGAGGCCCGTTCTGGCAGAGTTGCTGGCGCGAGGCTGCTCTGCCCTGGGCGAGCCTTGCCCAGACTTGCCTCGCTGCTAGGCTTCCTGCCCAGGAAGGAGCAGGCTGCGCGAGGCTGGGAGACGCCACTGGCGCCTTCCTGGCCTCAGCTCCGCTCCTGCCTTGCCTTTGCACCTAGGCCCCAGGCGTCCTTGGGGAGGGCTTAGGGGCCGGTGGCTTGCAGAGTGCCAAGGGCTCCAGCAGGAAGAGCTCTGTGCGAGGGAAGGGAAGGGCCAGTGCAGGGCTCCTCCAGCGGTTGCTTGGCCGCCCAGGCTCAGCGCCGCACGGAGTGCACCAGGCTCCCAGGGCCCTGGCTGGGTTCTGCAGACCCGCACACCCAGAGGCTGACTCCCTGGGCGCCCAGCTGCTGCCTCACACACGTAGCTTCCCTAGCGCTCTCCTCCCCAGCAGAGACGTGTGCAGCTGGTTGGGGCCTGCCCCTGCGTGCCTGGGCTCCCGCGCACAGCCCCAGCTCAGGGCAAGCAGCCCCTGAGCCAAGACCTGCAGGAGGCGAAGAGCGCCCCCAACTGGAAGCCGAGTGAACAGCTGGCGGCGAGGCGAGCCTCCTCGAGGGAAGAAGAGGCAGCACAGCCTCGTTTGGTTCAAGCCCTACTTGGCTGGAGCCGAGTGCACCTCCAGGACGGCAGAGCTCCAGCTCTGCTCAGAGGCCCGTTCTGGCAGAGTTGCTGGCGCGAGGCTGCTCTGCCCTGGGCGAGCCTTGCCCAGACTTGCCTCGCTGCTAGGCTTCCTGCCCAGGAAGGAGCAGGCTGCGCGAGGCTGGGAGATGCCACTGGCGCCTTCCTGGCCTCAGCTCCGCTCCTGCCTTGCCTTTGCACCTAGGCCCCAGGCGTCCTTGGGGAGGGCTTAGGGGCCGGTGGCTTGCACACTGCCAAGGGCTCCAGCAGGAAGAGCTCTGTGCGAGTGAAGGGAAGGGCCAGTGCAGGGCTCCTCCAGCGGTTGCTTGGCCGCCCAGGCTCAGCGCCGCACGGAGTGCACCAGGCTCCCAGGGCCCCTGGCTGGGATCTGCAGCCCCGCACACCCAGAGGCTGACTCCCTGGGCGCCCAGCAGCTGCCTCACACACGTAGCTTCCCTAGCGCTCTCCTCCCCAGCAGAGACGTGTGCAGCTAGTTGGGGCCTGCCCCTGCGTGCCTGGGCTCCCGCCCACAGCCCCAGCTCAGGGCAAGCAGCCCCTGAGCGAAGACCTGCAGGAGGCGCAGAACGCCCCCACCTGGAAGCCGAGTGAACAGCTGGCGGGGAGGCGAGCCTCCTCGAGGGAAGAAGAGGCAGCCCAGCCTCGTTTGGCTCAAGCCCTACTTGGCTGGAGCCGAGTGCGCCTCCAGGACGGCAGAGCTCCAGCTCTGCTCAGAGGCCCGTTCTGGCAGAGTTGCTGGTGCGAGGCTGCTCTGCCCTGGGCGAGCCTTGCCCAGACTTGCCTCGCTGCTAGGCTTCCTGCCCAGGAAGGAGCAGGCTGCGCGAGGCTGGGAGACGCCACTGGCGCCTTCCTGGCCTCAGCTCCGCTCCTGCCTTGCCTTTGCACCTAGGCCCCAGGCGTCCTTGGGGAGGGCTTAGGGGCCGGTGGCTTGCACACTGCCAAGGGCTCCAGCAGGAAGAGCTCTGTGCGAGGGAAGGGAAGGGCCAGTGCAGGGCTCCTCCAGCGGTTGCTTGGCCGCCCAGGCTCAGCGCCGCACGTAGTGCACCAGGCTCCCAGGGCCCCTGGCTGGGGTCTGCAGCCCCGCACACCCGGAGGCTGACTCCCTGGGCGCCCAGCAGCTGCCTCACACACGTAGCTTTCCTAGCGCTCTCCTCCCCAGCAGAGACGTGTGCAGCTGGTTGGGGCCTGCCCCTGCGTGCCTGGGCTCCCGCGCACAGCCCCAGCTCAGGGCAAGCAGCCCCTGAGCCAAGACCTGCAGGAGGCGCAGAGCGCCCCCACCTGGAAGCCGAGTGAACAGCTGGCGGGGAGGCGAGCCTCCTCGAGGGAAGAAGAGGCAGCCCAGCCTCGTTTGGCTCAAGCCCTACTTGGCTGGAGCCGAGTGCGCCTCCAGGACGGCAGAGCTCCAGCTCTGCTCAGAGGCCCGTTCTGGCAGAGTTGCTGGCGCGAGGCTGCTCTGCCCTTGGCGAGCCTTGCCCAGACTTGCCTCGCTGCTAGGCTTCCTGCCCAGGAAGGAGCAGGCTGCGCGAGGCTGGGAGACGCCACTGGCGCCTTCCTGGCCTCAGCTCCGCTCCTGCCTTGCCTTTGCACCTAGGCCCCAGGCGTCCTTGGGGAGGGCTTAGGGGCCGGTGGCTTGCACACTGCCAAGGGCTCCAGCAGGAAGAGCTCTGTGCGAGGGAAGGGAAGGGCCAGTGCAGGGCTCCTCCAGCGGTTGCTTGGCCGCCCAGGCTCAGCGCCGCACGGAGTGCACCAGGCTCCCAGGGCCCCTGGCTGGGGTCTGCAGCCCCGCACACCCGGAGGCTGACTCCCTGGGCGCCCAGCAGCTGCCTCACACACGTAGCTTCCCTAGCGCTCTCCTCCCCAGCAGAGACGTGTGCAGCTGGTTGGGGCCTGCCCCTGCGTGCCTGGGCTCCCGCGCACAGCCCCAGCTCAGGGCAAGCAGCCCCTGAGCCAAGACCTGCAGGAGGCGAAGAGCGCCCCCACCTGGAAGCCGAGTGAACAGCTGGCGGGGAGGCGAGCCTCCTCGAGGGAAGAAGAGGCAGCCCAGCCTCGTTTGGCTCAAGCCCTACTTGCCTGGAGCCGAGTGCGCCTCCAGGACGGCAGAGCTCCAGCTCTGCTCAGAGGCCCGTTCTGGCAGAGTTGCTGGCGCGAGGCTGCTCTGCCCTGGGCGAGCCTTGCCCAGACTTGCCTCGCTGCTAGGCTTCCTGCCCAGGAAGGAGCAGGCTGCGCGAGGCTGGGAGACGCCACTGGCGCCTTCCTGGCCTCAGCTCCGCTCCTGCCTAGCCTTTGCACCTAGGCCCCAGGCGTCCTTGGGGAGGGCTTAGGGGCCGGTGGCTTGCAGAGTGCCAAGGGCTCCAGCAGGAAGAGCTCTGTGCGAGGGAAGGGAAGGGCCAGTGCAGGGCTCCTCCAGCGGTTGCTTGGCCGCCCAGACTCAGCCCCGCACGGAGTGCCCCAGGCTCCCAGGGCCCTGGCTGGGGTCTGCAGCCCCGCACACCCGGAGGCTGACTCCCTGGGCGCCCAGCAGCTGCCTCACACACGTAGCTTTCCTAGCGCTCTCCTCCCCAGCAGAGACGTGTGCAGCTGGTTGGGGCCTACCCCTGCGTGCCTGGGCTCCCGCCCACAGCCCCAGCTCAGGGCAAGCAGCCCCTGAGCCAAGACCTGCAGGAGGCGCAGAGCGCCCCCACCTGGAAGCCGAGTGAACAGCTGGCGCGGAGGCGAGCCTCCTCGAGGGAAGAAGAGGCAGCCCAGCCTCGTTTGGCTCAAGCCCTACTTGGCTGGAGCCGAGTGCGCCTCCAGGACGGCAGAGCTCCAGCTCTGCTCAGAGGCCCGTTCTGGCAGAGTTGCTGGCGCGAGGCTGCTCTGCCCTGGGCGAGCCTTGCCCAGACTTGCCTGGCTGCTAGGCTTCCTGCCCAGGAAGGAGCAGGCTGCGCGAGGCTGGGAGACGCCACTGGCGCCTTCCTGGCCTCAGCTCCGCTCCTGCCTTGCCTTTGCACCTAGGCCCCAGGCGTCCTTGGGGAGGGCTTAGGGGCCGGTGGCTTGCACACTGCCAAGGGCTCCAGCAGGAAGAGCTGTGTGCGAGGGAAGGGAAGGGCCAGTGCAGGGCTCCTCCAGCGGTTGCTTGGCCGCCCAGGCTCAGCGCCGCACGGAGTGCACCAGGATCCCAGGGCCCCTGGCTGGGGTCTGCAGCCCCGCACACCCGGAGGCTGACTCCCTGGGAGTCCAGCAGCTGCCTCACACACGTAGCTTCCCTAGCGCTCTCCTCCCCAGCAGAGACGTGTGCAGCTGGTTGGGGCCTGCCCCTGCGTGCCTGGGCTCCCGCCCACAGCCCCAGCTCAGGGCAAGCAGCCCTTGAGCCAAGACCTGCAGGAGGCGCAGAGCGCCCCCACCTGGAAGCCGAGTGAACACCTGGCGGGGAGGTGAGCCTCCTCGAGGGAAGAAGAGGCAGCCCAGCCTCGTTTGGCTCAAGCCCTACTTGGCTGGAGCCGAGTGCGCCTCCAGGACGGCAGAGCTCCAGCTCTGCTCAGAGGCCCGTTCTGGCAGAGTTGCTGGCGCGAGGCTGCTCTGCCCTGGGCGAGCCTTGCCCAGACTTGCCTCGCTGCTAGGCTTCCTGCCCAGGAAGGAGCAGGCTGCGCGAGGCTGGGAGACGCCACTGGCGCCTTCCTGGCCTCAGCTCCGCTCCTGCCTTGCCTTTGCACCTAGGCCCCAGGCGTCCTTGGGGAGGGCTTAGGGGCCGGTGGCTTGCACACTGCCAAGGGCTCCAGCAGGAAGAGCTCTGTGCGAGGGAAGGGAAGGGCCAGTGCAGGGCTCCTCCAGCGGTTGCTTGGCCGCCCAGGCTCAGCGCCGCACGGAGTGCACCAGGCTCGCAGGGCCCCTGGCTGGGGTCTGCAGCCCCGCACACCCGGAGGCTGACTCCCTGGGCGCCCAGCAGCTGCCTCACACACGTAGCTTCCCTAGCGCTCTCCTCCACAGCAGAGACGTGTGCAGCTGGTTGGGGCCTGCCCCTGCGTGCCTGGGCTCCCGCGCACAGCCCCAGCTCAGGGCAAGCAGCCCCTGAGCCAAGACCTGCAGGAGGCGCAGAGCGCCCCCACCTGGAAGCCGAGTGAACAGCTGGCGGGGAGGCGAGCCTCCTCGAGGGAAGAAGAGGCAGCCCAGCCTCGTTTGGCTCAAGCCCTACTTGGCTGGAGCCGAGTGCGCCTCCAGGACGGCAGAGCTCCAGCTCTGCTCAGAGGCCCGTTCTGGCAGAGTTGCTGGCGGGAGGCTGCTCTGCCCTGGGCGAGCCTTGCCCAGACTTGCCTCGCTGCTAGGCTTCCTGCCCAGGAAGGAGCAGGCTGCGCGAGGCTGGGAGACGCCACTGGCGCCTTCCTGGCCTCAGCTCCGCTCCTGCCTTGCCTTTGCACCTAGGCCCCAGGCGTCCTTGGGGAGGGCTTAGGGGCCGGTGGCTTGCACACTGCCAAGGGCTCCAGCAGGAAGAGCTCTGTGCGAGTGAAGGGAAGGGCCAGTGCAGGGCTCCTCCAGCGGTTGCTTGGCCGCCCAGGCTCAGCGCCGCACGGAGTGCACCAGGCTCCCAGGGCCCCTGGCTGGGGTCTGCAGCCCCGCACACCCAGAGGCTGACTCCCTGGGCGCCCAGCAGCTGCCTCACACACGTAGCTTCCCTAGCGCTCTCCTCCCCAGCAGAGACGTGTGCAGCTAGTTGGGGCCTGCCCCTGCGTGCCTGGGCTCCCGCCCACAGCCCCAGCTCAGGGCAAGCAGCCCCTGAGCGAAGACCTGCAGGAGGCGCAGAACGCCCCCACCTGGAAGCCGAGTGAACAGCTGGCGGGGAGGCGAGCCTCCTCGAGGGAAGAAGAGGCAGCCCAGCCTCGTTTGGCTCAAGCCCTACTTGGCTGGAGCCGAGTGCGCCTCCAGGACGGCAGAGCTCCAGCTCTGCTCAGAGGCCCGTTCTGGCAGAGTTGCTGGTGCGAGGCTGCTCTGCCCTGGGCGAGCCTTGCCCAGACTTGCCTCGCTGCTAGGCTTCCTGCCCAGGAAGGAGCAGGCTGCGCGAGGCTGGGAGACGCCACTGGCGCCTTCCTGGCCTCAGCTCCGCTCCTGCCTTGCCTTTGCACCTAGGCCCCAGGTGTCCTTGGGGAGGGCTTAGGGGCCGGTGGCTTGCACACTGCCAAGGGCTCCAGCATGAAGAGCTCTGTGCGAGGGAAGGGAAGGGCCAGTGCAGGGCTCCTCCAGCGGTTGCTTGGCCGCCCAGGCTCAGCGCCGCACGTAGTGCACCAGGCTCCCAGGGCCCCTGGCTGGGGTCTGCAGCCCCGCACACCCGGAGGCTGACTCCCTGGGCGCCCAGGAGCTGCCTCACACACGGAGCTTTCCTAGCGCTCTCCTCCCCAGCAGAGACGTGTGCAGCTGGTTGGGGCCTGCCCCTGCGTGCCTGGGCTCCCGCGCACAGCCCCAGCTCAGGGCAAGCAGCCCCTGAGCCAAGACCTGCAGGAGGCGCAGAGCGCCCCCACCTGGAAGCCGAGTGAACAGCTGGCGGGGAGGCGAGCCTCCTCGAGGGAAGAAGAGGCAGCCCAGCCTCGTTTGGCTCAAGCCCTACTTGGCTGGAGCCGAGTGCGCCTCCAGGACGGCAGAGCTCCAGCTCTGCTCAGAGGCCCGTTCTGGCAGAGTTGCTGGCGCGAGGCTGCTCTGCCCTGGGCGAGCCTTGCCCAGACTTGCCTCGCTGCTAGGCTTCCTGCCCAGGAAGGAGCAGGCTGCGTGAGGCTGGGAGACGCCACTGGCGCCTTCCTGGCCTCAGCTCCGCTCCTGCCTTGCCTTTGCACCTAGGCCCCAGGCGTCCTAGGGGAGGGCTTAGGGGCCGGTGGCTTGCAGAGTGCCAAGGGCTCCAGCAGGAAGAGCTCTGTGCGAGGGAAGGGAAGGGCCAGTGCAGGGCTCCTCCAGCGGTTGCTTGGCCGCCCAGGCTCAGCGCCGCACGGAGTGCACCAGGCTCCCAGGGCCCTGGCTGGGTTCTGCAGCCCCGCACACCCAGAGGCTGACTCCCTGGGCGCCCAGCTGCTTCCTCACACACGTAGCTTCCCTAGCGCTCTCCTCCCCAGCAGAGACGTGTGCAGCTGGTTGGGGCCTGCCCCTGCGTGCCTGGGCTCCTGCGCACAGCCCCAGCTCAGGGCAAGCAGCCCCTGAGCCAAGACCTGCAGGAGGCGAAGAGCGCCCCCAACTGGAAGCCGAGTGAACAGCTGGCGGCGAGGCGAGCCTCCTCGAGGGAAGAAGAGGCAGCACAGCCTCGTTTGGTTCAAGCCCTACTTGGCTGGAGCCGAGTGCACCTCCAGGACGGCAGAGCTCCAGCTCTGCTCAGAGGCCCGTTCTGGCAGAGTTGCTGGCTCGAGGCTGCTCTGCCCTGGGCGAGCCTTGCCCAGACTTGCCTCGCTGCTAGGCTTCCTGCCCAGGAAGGAGCAGGCTGCGCGAGGCTGGGAGATGCCACTGGCGCCTTCCTGGCCTCAGCTCCGCTCCTGCCTTGCCTTTGCACCTAGGCCCCAGGCGTCCTTGGGGAGGGCTTAGGGGCCGGTGGCTTGCACACTGCCAAGGGCTCCAGCAGGAAGAGCTCTGTGCGAGGGAAGAGAAGGGCCAGTGCAGGGCTCCTCCAGCGGTTGCTTGGCCGCCCAGGCTCAGCGCCGCACGGAGTGCACCAGGCTCCCAGGGCCCCTGGCTGGGGTCTGCAGCCCCGCACACCCGGAGGCTGACTCCCTGGGCGCCCAGCAGCTGCCTCACACACGTAGCTTTCCTAGCGCTCTCCTCCCCAGCAGAGTCGTGTGCAGCTGGTTGGGGCCTGCCCCTGCGTGCCTGGGCTCCCGCGCACAGCCCCAGCTCAGGGCAAGCAGCCCCTGAGCCAAGACCTGCAGGAGGGGCCGAGCGCCCCCACCTGGAAGCCGAGTGAACAGCTGGCGGGGAGGCGAGCCTCCTCGAGGGAAGAAGAGGCAGCCCAGCCTCGTTTGGCTCAAGCCCTACTTGGCTGGAGCCGAGTGCGCCTCCAGGACGGCAGAGCTCCAGCTCTGCTCAGAGGCCCGTTCTGGCAGAGTTGCTGGCGCGAGGCTGCTCTGCCCTGGGCGAGCCTTGCTCAGACTTGCCTCGCTGCTAGGCTTCCTGCCCAGGAAGGAGCAGGCTGCGCGAGGCTGGGAGACGCCACTGGCGCCTTCCTGGCCTCAGCTCCGCTCCTGCCTTGCCTTTGCACCTAGGCCATAGGCGTCCTTGGGGAGGGCTTAGGGGCCGGTGGCTTGCAGAGTGCCAAGGGCTCCAGCAGGAAGAGCTCTGTGCGAGGGAAGGGAAGGGCCAGTGCAGGGCTCCTCCAGCGGTTGCTTGGCCGCCCAGGCTCAGCGCCGCACGGAGTGCACCAGGCTCCCAGGGCCCCTGGCTGGGGTCTGCAGCCCCGCACACCCGGAGGCTGACTCCCTGGGAGTCCAGCAGCTGCCTCACACACGTAGCTTCCCTAGCGCTCTCCTCCCCAGCAGAGACGTGTGCAGCTGGTTGGGGCCTGCCCCTGCGTGCCTGGGCTCCCGCGCACAGCCCCAGCTCAGGGCAAGCAGCCCCTGAGCCAAGACCTGCAGGAGGCGCAGAGCGCCCCCACCTGGAAGCCGAGTGAACAGCTGGCGCGGAGGCGAGCCTCCTCGAGGGAAGAAGAGGCAGCCCAGCCTCGTTTGGCTCAAGCCCTACTTGGCTGGAGCCGAGTGCGCCTCCAGGACGGCAGAGCTCCAGCTCTGCTCAGAGGCCCGTTCTGGCAGAGTTGCTGGCGCGAGGCTGCTCTGCCCTGGGCGAGCCTTGCCCAGACTTGCCTCGCTGCTAGGCTTCCTGCCCAGGAAGGAGCAGGCTGCGCGAGGCTGGGAGACGCCACTGGCGCCTTCCTGGCATCAGCTCCGCTCCTGCCTTGCCTTTGCACCTAGGCCCCAGGCGTCCTTGGGGAGGGCTTAGGGGCCGGTGGCTTGCACAGTGCCAAGGGCTCCAGCAGGAAAAGCTCTGTGCGAGGGAAGGGAAGGGCCAGTGCAGGGCTCCTCCAGCGGTTGCTTGGCCGCCCAGGCTCAGCGCCGCTCGGAGTGCCCCAGGCTCCCAGGGCCCCTGGCTGGGGTCTGCAGCCCCGCACACCCGGAGGCTGACTCCCTGGGCGCCCAGCAGCTGACTCACACACGTAGCTTCCCTAGCGCTCTCCTCCCCAGCAGAGACGTGTGCAGCTGGTTGGGGCCTGCCCTGCGTGTCTGGGCTCCTGCGCACAGCCCCAGCTCAGGGCAAGCAGCCCCTGAGCCAAGACCTGCAGGAGGCGAAGAGCGCCCCCAACTGGAAGCCGAGTGAACAGCTGGCGGGGAGGCGAGCCTCCTCGAGGGAAGAAGAGGCAGCACAGCCTCGTTTGGCTCAAGCCCTACTTGGCTGGAGCCGAGTGCGCCTCCAGGACGGCAGAGCTCCAGCTCTGCTCAGAGGCCCGTTCTGGCAGAGTTGCTGGCGAGAGGCTGCTCTGCCCTGGGCGAGCCTTGCCCAGACTTGCCTCGCTGCTAGGCTTCCTGCCCAGGAAGGAGCAGGCTGCGCGAGGCTGGGAGACGCCACTGGCGCCTTCCTGGCCTCAGCTCCGCTCCTGCCTTGCCTTTGCACCTAGGCCCCAGGCGTCCTTGGGGAGGGCTTAGGGGCCGGTGGCTTGCACACTACCAAGGGCTCCAGCAGGAAGAGCTCTGTGCGAGGGAAGGGAAGGGCCAGTGCAGGGCTCCTCCAGCGGTTGCTTGGCCGCCCAGGCTCAGCGCCACACGGAGTGCACCAGGCTCCCAGGGCCCCTGGCTGGGGTCTGCAGCCCCGCACACCCGGAGGCTGACTCCCTGGGAGTCCAGCAGCTGCCTCACACACGTAGCTTCCCTAGCGCTCTCCTCCCCAGCAGAGACGTGTGCAGCTGGTTGGGGACTGCCCCTGCGTGCCTGGGCTCCCGCGCACAGCCCCAGCTCAGGGCAAGCAGCCCCTGAGCCAAGACCTGCAGGAGGCGCAGAGCGCCCCCTCCTGGAAGCCGAGTGAACAGCTGGCGGGGAGGCGAGCCTCCTCGAGGGAAGAAGAGGCAGCCCAGCCTCGTTTGGCTCAAGCCCTACTTGGCTGGAGCCGAGTGCGCCTCCAGGACGGCAGAGCTCCAGCTCTGCTCAGAGGCCCGTTCTGGCAGAGTTGCTGGCGCGAGGCTGCTCTGCCCTGGGCGAGCCTTGCCCAGACTTGCCTCGCTGCTAGGCTTCCTGCCCAGGAAGGAGCAGGCTGCGCGAGGCTGGGAGACGCCACTGGCGCCTTCCTGGCCTCAGCTCCGCTCCTGCCTTGCCTTTGCACCTAGGCCCCAGGCGTCCTTGGGGAGGGCTTAGGGGTCGGTGGCTTGCACAGTGCCAAGGGCTCCAGCAGGAAGAGCTCTGTGCGAGGGAAGGGAAGGGCCAGTGCAGGGCTCCTCCAGCGGTTGCTTGGCCGCCCAGGCTCAGCGCCGCACGGAGTGCACCAGGCTCCCAGGGCCCCTGGCTGGGGTCTGCAGCCCCGCACACCCGGAGGCTGACTACCTGGGAGTCCAGCAGCTGCCTCACACACGTAGCTTCCCTAGCGCTCTCCTCCCCAGCAGAGACGTGTGCAGCTGGTTGGGGCCTTCCCCTGCGTGCCTGGGCTCCCGCGCACAGCCCCAGCTCAGGGCAAGCAGCCCCTGAGCCAAGACCTGCAGGAGGCGCAGAGCGCCCCCACCTGGAAGCCGAGTGAACAGCTGGCGGGGAGGCGAGCCTCCTCGAGGGAAGAAGAGGCAGCCCAGCCTCGTTTGGCTCAAGCCCTACTTGGCTGGAGCCGAGTGCGCCTCCAGGAAGGCAGAGCTCCAGCTCTGCTCAGAGGCCCGTTCTGGCAGAGTTGCTGGCGCGAGGCTGCTCTGCCCTGGGCGAGCCTTGCCCAGACTTGCCTCGCTGCTAGGCTTCCTGCCCAGGCAGGAGCAGGCTGCGCGAGGCTGGGAGACGCCACTGGCGCCTTCCTGGCCTCAGCTCCGCTCCTGCCTTGCCTTTGCACCTAGGCCCCAGGCGTCCTTGGGGAGGGCTTAGTGGCCGGTGGCTTGCAGAGTGCCAAGGGCTCCAGCAGGAAGAGCTCTGTGCGAGGGAAGGGAAGGGCCAGTGCAGGGCTCCTCCAGCGGTTGCTTGGCCGCCCAGGCTCAGCGCCGCACGGAGTGCACCAGGCTCCCAGGGCCCGTGGCTGTGGTCTGCAGCCCTGCACACCCGGAGGCTGACTCCCTGGGAGTCCAGCAGCTGCCTCACACACGTAGCTTCCCTAGCGCTCTCCTCCCCAGCAGAGACGTGTGCAGCTGGTTGGGGCCTGCCCCTGCGTGCCTGGGCTCCCGCCCACAGCCCCAGCTCAGGGCAAGCAGCCCCTGAGCCAAGACCTGCAGCAGGCGCAGAGCGCCCCCACCTGGAAGCCGAGTGAACAGCTGGCGGGGAGGCGAGCCTCCTCGAGGGAAGAAGAGGCAGCCCAGCCTCGTTTGGCTCAAGCCCTACTTGGCTGGAGCCGAGTGCGCCTCCAGGACGGCAGAGCTCCAGCTCTGCTCAGAGGCCCGTTCTGGCAGAGTTGCTGGCGCGAGGCTGCTCTGCCCTGGGCGAGCCTTGCCCAGACTTGCCTGGCTGCTAGGCTTCCTGCCCAGGAAAGAGCAGGCTGCGCGAGTCTGGGAGACGCCACTGGAGCCTTCCTGGCCTCAGCTCCGCTCCTGCCTTGCCTTTGCACCTAGGCCCCAGGCGTCCTTGGGGAGGGCTTAGGGGCCGGTGGCTTGCACACTGCCAAGGGCTCCAGCAGGAAGAGCTCTGTGTGAGGGAAGGGAAGGGCCAGTGCAGGGCTCCTCCAGCGGTTGCTTGGCCGCCCAGGCTCAGCGCCGCACGGAGTGCACCAGGCTCCCAGGGCCCGTGGATGGGGTCTGCAGCCCCGCACACCCGGAGGCTGACTCCCTGGGAGTCCAGCAGCTGCCTCACACACGTAGCTTCCCTAGCGCTCTCCTCCCCAGCAGAGACGTGTGCAGCTGGTTGGGGCCTGCCCCTGCGTGCCTGGGCTCCCGCCCACAGCCCCAGCTCAGGGCAAGCAGCCCCTGAGCCAAGACCTGCAGGAGGCGTAGAGCGCCCCCACCTGGAAGCCGAGTGAACAGCTGGCGCGGAGGCGAGCCTCCTCGAGGGAAGAAGAGGCAGCCCAGCCTCGTTTGGCTCAAGCCCTACTTGGCTGGAGCCGAGTGCGCCTCCAGGACGGCAGAGCTCCAGCTCTGCTCAGAGGCCCGTTCTGGCAGAGTTGCTGGCGCGAGGCTGCTCTGCCCTGGGCGATCCTTGCCCAGACTTGCCTCGCTGCTAGGCTTCCTGCCCAGGAAGGAGCAGGCTGCGCGAGGCTGGGAGACGCCACTGGCGCCTTCCTGGCCTCAGCTCCGCTCCTGCCTTGCCTTTGCACCTAGGCCCCAGGCGTCCTTGGGGAGGGCTTAGGGGCCGGTGGCTTGCACACTGCCAAGGGCTCCAGCAGGAAGAGCTCTGTGCGAGGGAAGGGAAGGGCCAGTGCAGGGCTCCTCCAGCGGTTGCTTGGCCCCCCAGGCTCAGCGCCGCACGGAGTGCACCAGGCTCCCAGGGCCCCTGGCTGGGGTCTGCAGCCCCGCACACCCGGAGGCTGACTCCCTGGGCGCCCAGCAGCTGCCTCACACACGTAGCTTCCCTAGCGCTCTCCTCCCCAGCAGAGACGTGTGCAGCTGGTTGGGGCCTGCCCCTGCGTGCCTGGGCTCCCGCCCACAGCCCCAGCTCAGGGCAAGCAGCCCCTGAGCCAAGACCTGCAGGAGGCGCAGAGCGCCCCCACCTGGAGGCCGAGTGAACAGCTGGCGGGGAGGCGAGCCTCCTCGAGGGAAGAAGAGGCAGCCCAGCCTCGTTTGGCTCAAGCCCTACTTGGCTGGAGCCGAGTGCGCCTCCAGGACGGCAGAGCTCCAGCTCTGCTCAGAGGCCCGTTCTGGCAGAGTTGCTGGCGCGAGGCTGCTCTGCCCTGGGCGAGCCTTGCCCAGACTTGCCTCGCTGCTAGGCTTCCTGCCCAGGAAGGAGCAGGCTGCGCGAGGCTGGGAGACGCCACTGGCGCCTTCCTGGCCTCAGCTCCGCTCCTGCCTTGCCTTTGCACCTAGGCCCCAGGCGTCCTTGGGGAGGGCTTAGGGGTCGGTGGCTTGCACAGTGCCAAGGGCTCCAGCAGGAAGAGCTCTGTGCGAGGGAAGGGAAGGGCCAGTGCAGGGCTCCTCCAGCGGTTGCTTGGCCGCCCAGGCTCAGCGCCGCACGGAGTGCACCAGGCTCCCAGGGCCCCTGGCAGGGGTCTGCAGCCCCGCACACCCGGAGGCTGACTACCTGGGAGTCCAGCAGCTGCCTCACACACGTAGCTTCCCTAGCGCTCTCCTCCCCAGCAGAGACGTGTGCAGCTGGTTGGGGCCTTCCCCTGCGTGCCTGGGCTCCCGCGCACAGCCCCAGCTCAGGGCAAGCAGCCCCTGAGCCAAGACCTGCAGGAGCCGCAAAGCGCCCCCACCTGGAAGCCGAGTGAACAGCTGGCGGGGAGGCGAGCCTCCTCGAGGGAAGAAGAGGCAGCCCAGCCTCGTTTGGCTCAAGCCCTACATGGCTGGAGCCGAGTGCGCCTCCAGGAAGGCAGAGCTCCAGCTCTGCTCAGAGGCCCGTTCTGGTAGAGTTGCTGGCGCGAGGCTGCTCTGCCCTGGTCGAGCCTTGCCCAGACTTGCCTCGCTGCTAGGCTTCCTGCCCAGGAAGGAGCAGGCTGCGCGAGGCTGGGAGACGCCACTGGCGCCTTCCTGGCCTCAGCTCCGCTCCTGCCTTGCCTTTGCACCTAGGCCCCAGGCGTCCTTGGGGAGGGCTTAGGGGCCGGTGGCTTGCACACTGCCAAGGACTCAGGCAGGAAGAGCTCTGTGCGAGGGAAGGGAAGGGCCAGTGCAGGGCTCCTCCAGCGGTTGCTTGGCCGCCCAGGCTCAGCGCCGCACGGAGTGCACCAGGCTCCCAGGGCCCCTGGCTGGGGTCTGCAGCCCCGCACACCCGGAGGCTGACTCCCTGGGCGCCCAGCAGCTGCCTCACACACGTAGCTTCCCTAGCGCTCTCCTCCCCAGCAGAGACGTGTGCAGCTGGTTGGGGCCTGCCCCTGCGTGCCTGGGCTCCCGCGCACAGCCCCAGCTCAGGGCAAGCAGCCCCTGAGCCAAGACCTGCAGGAGGCGCAGAGCGCCCCCACCTGGAAGCCGAGTGAACAGCTGGCGGGGAGGCGAGCCTCCTCGAGGGAAGAAGAGGCAGCCCAGCCTCGTTTGGCTCAAGCCCTACTTGGCTGGAGCCGAGTGCGCCTCCAGGACGGCAGAGCTCCAGCTCTGCTCAGAGGCCCGTTCTGGCAGAGTTGCTGGCGCGAGGCTGCTCTGCCCTGGGCGAGCCTTGCCCAGACTTGCCTGGCTGCTAGGCTTCCTGCCCAGGAAGGAGCAGGCTGCGCGAGGCTGGGAGACGCCACTGGCGCCTTCCTGGCCTCAGCTCCGCTCCTGCCTTGCCTTTGCACCTAGGCCCCAGGCGTCCTTGGGGAGGGCTTAGGGGCCGGTGGCTTGCACACTGCCAAGGGCTCCAGCAGGAAGAGCTCTGTGCGAGGGAAGGGAAGGGCCAGTGCAGGGCTCCTCCAGCGGTTGCTTGGCCGCCCAGGCTCAGCGCCGCACGGAGTGCACCAGGCTCCCAGGGCCCCTGGCTGGGGTCTGCAGCCCCGCACACCCGGAGGCTGACTCCCTGGGCGCCCAGCAGCTGCCTCACACACGTAGCTTTCCTAGCGCTCTCCTCCCCAGCAGAGACGTGTGCAGCTGGTTGGGGCCTGCCCCTGCGTGCCTGGGCTCCCGCGCACAGCCCCAGCTCAGGGCAAGCAGCCCCTGAGCCAAGACCTGCAGGAGGGGCCGAGCGCCCCCACCTGGAAGCCGAGTGAACAGCTGGCGGGGAGGCGAGCCTCCTCGAGGGAAGAAGATGCAGCCCAGCCTCGTTTGGCTCAAGCCCTACTTGGCTGGAGCCGAGTGCGCCTCCAGGACGGCAGAGCTCCAGCTCTGCTCAGAGGCCCGTTCTGGCAGAGTTGCTGAAGCGAGGCTGCTCTGCCCTGGGCGAGCCTTGCCCAGACTTGCCTCGCTGCTAGGCTTCCTGCCCAGGAAGGAGCAGGCTGCGCGAGGCTGGGAGACGCCCCTGGCGCCTTCCTGGCCTCAGCTCCGCTCCTGCCTAGCCTTTGCACCTAGGCCCCAGGCGTCCTTGGGGAGGGCTTAGGGGCCGGTGGCTTGCAGAGTGCCAAGGGCTCCAGCAGGAAGAGCTCTGTGCGAGGGAAGGGAAGGGCCAGTGCAGGGCTCCTCCAGCGGTTGCTTGGCGGCCCAGACTCAGCCCCGCACGGAGTGCCCCAGGCTCCCAGGGCCCTGGCTGGGGTCTGCAGCCCCGCACACCCGGAGGCTGACTCCCTGGGCGCCCAGCAGCTGCCTCACACACGTAGATTTCCTAGCGCTCTCCTCCCCAGCAGAGACGTGTGCAGCTGGTTGGGGCCTGGCCCTGCGTGCCTGGGCTCCCGCGCACAGCCCCAGCTCAGGGCAAGCAGCCCCTGAGCCAAGACCTGCAGGAGGCGCAGAGCGCCCCCACCTGGAAGCCGAGTGAACAGCTGGTGCGGAGGCGAGCCTCCTTGAGGGAAGAAGAGGCAGCCCAGCCTCGTTTGGCTCAAGCCCTACTTGGCTGGAGCCGAGTGCGCCTCCAGGACGGCAGAGCTCCAGCTCTGCTCAGAGGCCCGTTCTGGCAGAGTTGCTGGCGCGAGGCTGCTCTGCCCTGGGCGAGCCTTGCCCAGACTTGCCTGGCTGCTAGGCTTCCTGCCCAGGAAGGAGCAGGCTGCGCGAGGCTGGGAGACGCCACTGGCGCCTTCCTGGCCTCAGCTCCGCTCCTGCCTTGCCTTTGCACCTAGGCCCCAGGCGTCCTTGGGGAGGGCTTAGGGGCCGGTGGCTTGCACACTGCCAAGGGCTCCAGCAGGAAGAGCTCTGTGCGAGGGAAGGGAAGGGCCAGTGCAGGGCTCCTCCAGCGGTTGCTTGGCCGCCCAGGCTCAGCGCCGCACGGAGTGCACCAGGCTCCCAGGGCCCCTGGCTGGGGTCTGCAGCCCCGCACACCCGGAGGCTGACTCCCTGGGAGTCCAGCAGCTGCCTCACACACGTAGCTTCCCTAGCGCTCTCCTCCCCAGCAGAGACGTGTGCAGCTGGTTGGGGCCTGCCCCTGCGTGCCTGGGCTCCCGCCCACAGCCCCAGCTCAGGGCAAGCAGCCCCTGAGCCAAGACCTGCAGGAGGCGCAGAGCGCCCCCACCTGGAAGCCGAGTGAACAGCTGGCGCGGAGGCGAGCCTCCTCGAGGGAAGAAGAGGCAGCCCAGCCTCGTTTGGCTCAAGCCCTACTTGGCTGGAGCCGAGTGCGCCTCCAGGACGGCAGAGCTCCAGCTCTGCTCAGAGGCCCGTTCTGGCAGAGTTGCTGGCGCGAGGCTGCTCTGCCCTGGGCGATCCTTGCCCAGACTTGCCTCGCTGCTAGGCTTCCTGCCCAGGAAGGAGCAGGCTGCGCGAGGCTGGGAGACGCCACTGGCGCCTTCCTGGCCTCAGCTCCGCTCCTGCCTTGCCTTTGCACCTAGGCCCCAGGCGTCCTTGGGGAGGGCTTAGGGGCCGGTGGCTTGCACACTGCCAAGGGCTCCAGCAGGAAGAGCTCTGTGCGAGGGAAGGGAAGGGCCAGTGCAGGGCTCCTCCAGCGGTTGCTTGGCCCCCCAGGCTCAGCGCCGCACGGAGTGCACCAGGCTCCCAGGGCCCCTGGCTGGGGTCTGCAGCCCCGCACACCCGGAGGCTGACTCCCTGGGCGCCCAGCAGCTGCCTCACACACGTAGCTTCCCTAGCGCTCTCCTCCCCAGCAGAGACGTGTGCAGCTGGTTGGGGCCTGCCCCTGCGTGCCTGGGCTCCCGCCCACAGCCCCAGCTCAGGGCAAGCAGCCCCTGAGCCAAGACCTGCAGGAGGCGCAGAGTGCCCCCACCTGGAAGCCGAGTGAACAGCTGGCGGGGAGGCGAGCCTCCTCGAGGGAAGAAGAGGCAGCCCAGCCTCGTTTGGCTCAAGCCCTACTTGGCTGGAGCCGAGTGCGCCTCCAGGACGGCAGAGCTCCAGCTCTGCTCAGAGGCCCGTTCTGGCAGAGTTGCTGGCGCGAGGCTGCTCTGCCCTGGGCGAGCCTTGCCCAGACTTGCCTCGCTGCTAGGCTTCCTGCCCAGGAAGGAGCAGGCTGCGCGAGGCTGGGAGACGCCACTGGCGCCTTCCTGGCCTCAGCTCCTCTCCTGCCTTGCCTTTGCACCTAGGCCCCAGGCGTCCTTGGGGAGGGCTTAGGGGTCGGTGGCTTGCAGAGTGCCAAGGGCTCCAGCAGGAAGAGCTCTGTGCGAGGGAAGGGAAGGGCCAGTGCAGGGCTCCTCCAGCGGTTGCTTGGCCGCCCAGGCTCAGCGCCGCACGGAGTGCACCAGGCTCCCAGGGCCCCTGGCAGGGGTCTGCAGCCCCGCACACCCGGAGGCTGACTACCTGGGAGTCCAGCAGCTGCCTCACACACGTAGCTTCCCTAGCGCTCTCCTCCCCAGCAGAGACGTGTGCAGCTGGTTGGGGCCTTCCCCTGCGTGCCTGGGCTCCCGCGCACAGCCCCAGCTCAGGGCAAGCAGCCCCTGAGCCAAGACCTGCAGGAGCCGCAAAGCGCCCCCACCTGGAAGCCGAGTGAACAGCTGGCGGGGAGGCGAGCCTCCTCGAGGGAAGAAGAGGCAGCCCAGCCTCGTTTGGCTCAAGCCCTACATGGCTGGAGCCGAGTGCGCCTCCAGGAAGGCAGAGCTCCAGCTCTGCTCAGAGGCCCGTTCTGGTAGAGTTGCTGGCGCGAGGCTGCTCTGCCCTGGTCGAGCCTTGCCCAGACTTGCCTCGCTGCTAGGCTTCCTGCCCAGGAAGGAGCAGGCTGCGCGAGGCTGGGAGACGCCACTGGCGCCTTCCTGGCCTCAGCTCCGCTCCTGCCTTGCCTTTGCACCTAGGCCCCAGGCGTCCTTGGGGAGGGCTTAGGGGCCGGTGGCTTGCACACTGCCAAGGACTCAGGCAGGAAGAGCTCTGTGCGAGGGAAGGGAAGGGCCAGTGCAGGGCTCCTCCAGCGGTTGCTTGGCCGCCCAGGCTCAGCGCCGCACGGAGTGCACCAGGCTCCCAGGGCCCCTGGCTGGGGTCTGCAGCCCCGCACACCCGGAGGCTGACTCCCTGGGCGCCCAGCAGCTGCCTCACACACGTAGCTTCCCTAGCGCTCTCCTCCCCAGCAGAGACGTGTGCAGCTGGTTGTGGCCTGCCCCTGCGTGCCTGGGCTCCCGCGCACAGCCCCAGCTCAGGGCAAGCAGCCCCTGAGCCAAGACCTGCAGGAGGCGCAGAGCGCCCCCACCTGGAAGCCGAGTGAACAGCTGGCGGGGAGGCGAGCCTCCTCGAGGGAAGAAGAGGCAGCCCAGCCTCGTTTGGCTCAAGCCCTACTTGGCTGGAGCCGAGTGCGCCTCCAGGACGGCAGAGATCCAGCTCTGCTCAGAGGCCCGTTCTGGCAGAGTTGCTGGCGCGAGGCTGCTCTGCCCTGGGCGAGCCTTGCCCAGACTTGCCTGGCTGCTAGGCTTCCTGCCCAGGAAGGAGCAGGCTGCGCGAGGCTGGGAGACGCCACTGGCGCCTTCCTGGCCTCAGCTCCGCTCCTGCCTTGCCTTTGCACCTAGGCCCCAGGCGTCCTTGGGGAGGGCTTAGGGGCCGGTGGCTTGCACACTGCCAAGGGCTCCAGCAGGAAGAGCTCTGTGCGAGGGAAGGGAAGGGCCAGTGCAGGGCTCCTCCAGCGGTTGCTTGGCCGCCCAGGCTCAGCGCCGCACGGAGTGCACCAGGCTCCCAGGGCCCCTGGCTGGGGTCTGCAGCCCCGCACACCCGGAGGCTGACTCCCTGGGCGCCCAGCAGCTGCCTCACACACGTAGCTTTCCTAGCGCTCTCCTCCCCAGCAGAGACGTGTGCAGCTGGTTGGGGCCTGCCCCTGCGTGCCTGGGCTCCCGCGCACAGCCCCAGCTCAGGGCAAGCAGCCCCTGAGCCAAGACCTGCAGGAGGGGCCGAGCGCCCCCACCTGGAAGCCGAGTGAACAGCTGGCGGGGAGGCGAGCCTCCTCGAGGGAAGAAGATGCAGCCCAGCCTCGTTTGGCTCAAGCCCTACTTGGCTGGAGCCGAGTGCGCCTCCAGGACGGCAGAGCTCCAGCTCTGCTCAGAGGCCCGTTCTGGCAGAGTTGCTGAAGCGAGGCTGCTCTGCCCTGGGCGAGCCTTGCCCAGACTTGCCTCGCTGCTAGGCTTCCTGCCCAGGAAGGAGCAGGCTGCGCGAGGCTGGGAGACGCCCCTGGCGCCTTCCTGGCCTCAGCTCCGCTCCTGCCTAGCCTTTGCACCTAGGCCCCAGGCGTCCTTGGGGAGGGCTTAGGGGCCGGTGGCTTGCAGAGTGCCAAGGGCTCCAGCAGGAAGAGCTCTGTGCGAGGGAAGGGAAGGGCCAGTGCAGGGCTCCTCCAGCGGTTGCTTGGCGGCCCAGACTCAGCCCCGCACGGAGTGCCCCAGGCTCCCAGGGCCCTGGCTGGGGTCTGCAGCCCCGCACACCCGGAGGCTGACTCCCTGGGCGCCCAGCAGCTGCCTCACACACGTAGATTTCCTAGCGCTCTCCTCCCCAGCAGAGACGTGTGCAGCTGGTTGGGGCCTGGCCCTGCGTGCCTGGGCTCCCGCGCACAGCCCCAGCTCAGGGCAAGCAGCCCCTGAGCCAAGACCTGCAGGAGGCGCAGAGCGCCCCCACCTGGAAGCCGAGTGAACAGCTGGCGCGGAGGCGAGCCTCCTTGAGGGAAGAAGAGGCAGCCCAGCCTCGTTTGGCTCAAGCCCTACTTGGCTGGAGCCGAGTGCGCCTCCAGGACGGCAGAGCTCCAGCTCTGCTCAGAGGCCCGTTCTGGCAGAGTTGCTGGCGCGAGGCTGCTCTGCCCTGGGCGAGCCTTGCCCAGACTTGCCTGGCTGCTAGGCTTCCTGCCCAGGAAGGAGCAGGCTGCGCGAGGCTGGGAGACGCCACTGGCGCCTTCCTGGCCTCAGCTCCGCTCCTGCCTTGCCTTTGCACCTAGGCCCCAGGCGTCCTTGGGGAGGGCTTAGGGGCCGGTGGCTTGCACACTGCCAAGGACTCAGGCAGGAAGAGCTCTGTGCGAGGGAAGGGAAGGGCCAGTGCAGGGCTCCTCCAGCGGTTGCTTGGCCGCCCAGGCTCAGCGCCGCACGGAGTGCACCAGGCTCCCAGGGCCCCTGGCTGGGGTCTGCAGCCCCGCACACCCGGAGGCTGACTCCCTGGGCGCCCAGCAGCTGCCTCACACACGTAGCTTCCCTAGCGCTCTCCTCCCCAGCAGAGACGTGTGCAGCTGGTTGTGGCCTGCCCCTGCGTGCCTGGGCTCCCGCGCACAGCCCCAGCTCAGGGCAAGCAGCCCCTGAGCCAAGACCTGCAGGAGGCGCAGAGCGCCCCCACCTGGAAGCCGAGTGAACAGCTGGCGGGGAGGCGAGCCTCCTCGAGGGAAGAAGAGGCAGCCCAGCCTCGTTTGGCTCAAGCCCTACTTGGCTGGAGCCGAGTGCGCCTCCAGGACGGCAGAGCTCCAGCTCTGCTCAGAGGCCCGTTCTGGCAGAGTTGCTGGCGCGAGGCTGCTCTGCCCTGGGCGAGCCTTGCCCAGACTTGCCTGGCTGCTAGGCTTCCTGCCCAGGAAGGAGCAGGCTGCGCGAGGCTGGGAGACGCCACTGGCGCCTTCCTGGCCTCAGCTCCGCTCCTGCCTTGCCTTTGCACCTAGGCCCCAGGCGTCCTTGGGGAGGGCTTAGGGGCCGGTGGCTTGCACACTGCCAAGGGCTCCAGCAGGAAGAGCTCTGTGCGAGGGAAGGGAAGGGCCAGTGCAGGGCTCCTCCAGCGGTTGCTTGGCCGCCCAGGCTCAGCGCCGCACGGAGTGCACCAGGCTCCCAGGGCCCCTGGCTGGGGTCTGCAGCCAGGCACACCCGGAGGCTGACTCCCTGGGCGCCCAGCAGCTGCATCACACACGTAGCTTTCCTAGCGCTCTCCTCCCCAGCAGAGACGTGTGCAGCTGGTTGGGGCCTGCCCCTGCGTGCCTGGGCTCCCGCGCACAGCCCCAGCTCAGGGCAAGCAGCCCCTGAGCCAAGACCTGCAGGAGGGGCCGAGCGCCCCCACCTGGAAGCCGAGTGAACAGCTGGCGGGGAGGCGAGCCTCCTCGAGGGAAGAAGATGCAGCCCAGCCTCGTTTGGCTCAAGCCCTACTTGGCTGGAGCCGAGTGCGCCTCCAGGACGGCAGAGCTCCAGCTCTGCTCAGAGGCCCGTTCTGGCAGAGTTGCTGAAGCGAGGCTGCTCTGCCCTGGGCGAGCCTTGCCCAGACTTGCCTCGCTGCTAGGCTTCCTGCCCAGGAAGGAGCAGGCTGCGCGAGGCTGGGAGACGCCCCTGGCGCCTTCCTGGCCTCAGCTCCGCTCCTGCCTAGCCTTTGCACCTAGGCCCCAGGCGTCCTTGGGGAGGGCTTAGGGGCCGGTGGCTTGCAGAGTGCCAAGGGCTCCAGCAGGAAGAGCTCTGTGCGAGGGAAGGGAAGGGCCAGTGCAGGGCTCCTCCAGCGGTTGCTTGGCGGCCCAGACTCAGCCCCGCACGGAGTGCCCCAGGCTCCCAGGGCCCTGGCTGGGGTCTGCAGCCCCGCACACCCGGAGGCTGACTCCCTGGGCGCCCAGCAGCTGCCTCACACACGTAGATTTCCTAGCGCTCTCCTCCCCAGCAGAGACGTGTGCAGCTGGTTGGGGCCTGGCCCTGCGTGCCTGGGCTCCCGCGCACAGCCCCAGCTCAGGGCAAGCAGCCCCTGAGCCAAGACCTGCAGGAGGCGCAGAGCGCCCCCACCTGGAAGCCGAGTGAACAGCTGGCGCGGAGGCGAGCCTCCTTGAGGGAAGAAGAGGCAGCCCAGCCTCGTTTGGCTCAAGCCCTACTTGGCTGGAGCCGAGTGCGCCTCCAGGACGGCAGAGCTCCAGCTCTGCTCAGAGGCCCGTTCTGGCAGAGTTGCTGGCGCGAGGCTGCTCTGCCCTGGGCGAGCCTTGCCCAGACTTGCCTGGCTGCTAGGCTTCCTGCCCAGGAAGGAGCAGGCTGCGCGAGGCTGGGAGACGCCACTGGCGCCTTCCTGGCCTCAGCTCCGCTCCTGCCTTGCCTTTGCACCTAGGCCCCAGGCGTCCTTGGGGAGGGCTTAGGGGCCGGTGGCTTGCACACTGCCAAGGGCTCCAGCAGGAAGAGCTCTGTGCGAGGGAAGGGAAGGGCCAGTGCAGGGCTCCTCCAGCGGTTGCTTGGCCGCCCAGGCTCAGCGCCGCACGGAGTGCACCAGGCTCCCAGGGCCCCTGGCTGGGGTCTGCAGCCCCGCACACCCGGAGGCTGACTCCCTGGGAGTCCAGCAGCTGCCTCACACACGTAGCTTCCCTAGCGCTCTCCTCCCCAGCAGAGACGTGTGCAGCTGGTTGGGGCCTGCCCCTGCGTGCCTGGGCTCCCGCCCACAGCCCCAGCTCAGGGCAAGCAGCCCTTGAGCCAAGACCTGCAGGAGGCGCAGAGCGCCCCCACCTGGAAGCCGAGTGAACACCTGGCGGGGAGGCGAGCCTCCTCGAGGGAAGAAGAGGCAGCCCAGCCTCGTTTGGCTCAAGCCCTACTTGGCTGGAGCCGAGTGCGCCTCCAGGACGGCAGAGCTCCAGCTCTGCTCAGAGGCCCGTTCTGGCAGAGTTGCTGGCGCGAGGCTGCTCTGCCCTGGTCGAGCCTTGCCCAGACTTGCCTCGCTGCTAGGCTTCCTGCCCAGGAAGGAGCAGGCTGCGCGAGGCTGGGAGACGCCACTGGCGCCTTCCTGGCCTCAGCTCCGCTCCTGCCTTGCCTTTGCACCTAGGCCCCAGGCGTCCTTGGGGAGGGCTTAGGGGCCGGTGGCTTGCACACTGCCAAGGGCTCCAGCAGGAAGAGCTCTGTGCGAGGGAAGGGAAGGGCCAGTGCAGGGCTCCTCCAGCGGTTGCTTGGCCGCCCAGGCTCAGCGCCGCACGGAGTGCACCAGGCTCCCAGGGCCCCTGGCTGGGGTCTGCAGCCCCGCACACCCGGAGGCTGACTCCCTGGGCGCCCAGCAGCTGCCTCACACACGTAGCTTCCCTAGCGCTCTCCTCCCCAGCAGAGACGTGTGCAGCTGGTTGGGGCCTGCCCCTGCGTGCCTGGGCTCCCGCGCACAGCCCCAGCTCAGGGCAAGCAGCCCCTGAGCCAAGACCTGCAGGAGGCGAAGAGCGCCCCCACCTGGAAGCCGAGTGAACAGCTGGCGGGGAGGCGAGCCTCCTCGAGGGAAGAAGAGGCAGCCCAGCCTCGTTTGGCTCAAGCCCTACTTGCCTGGAGCCGAGTGCGCCTCCAGGACGGCAGAGCTCCAGCTCTGCTCAGAGGCCCGTTCTGGCAGAGTTGCTGGCGCGAGGCTGCTCTGCCCTGGGCGAGCCTTGCCCAGACTTGCCTCGCTGCTAGGCTTCCTGCCCAGGAAGGAGCAGGCTGCGCGAGGCTGGGAGACGCCCCTGGCGCCTTCCTGGCCTCAGCTCCGCTCCTGCCTAGCCTTTGCACCTAGGCCCCAGGCGTCCTTGGGGAGGGCTTAGGGGCCGGTGGCTTGCAGAGTGCCAAGGGCTCCAGCAGGAAGAGCTCTGTGCGAGGGAAGGGAAGGGCCAGTGCAGGGCTCCTCCAGCGGTTGCTTGACCGCCCAGACTCAGCCCCGCACGGAGTGCCCCAGGCTCCCAGGGCCCTGGCTGGGGTCTGCAGCCCCGCACACCCGGAGGCTGACTCCCTGGGCGCCCAGCAGCTGCCTCACACACGTAGCTTTCCTAGCGCTCTCCTCCCCAGCAGAGACGTGTGCAGCTGGTTGGGGCCTGCCCCTGCGTGCCTGGGCTCCCGCGCACAGCCCCAGCTCAGGGCAAGCAGCCCCTGAGCCAAGACCTGCAGGAGGCGCAGAGCGCCCCCACCTGGAAGCCGAGTGAACAGCTGGCGCGGAGGCGAGCCTCCTCGAGGGAAGAAGAGGCAGCCCAGCCTCGTTTGGCTCAAGCCCTACTTGGCTGGAGCCGAGTGCGCCTCCAGGACGGCAGAGCTCCAGCTCTGCTCAGAGGCCCGTTCTGGCAGAGTTGCTGGCGCGAGGCTGCTCTGCCCTGGGCGAGCCTTGCCCAGACTTGCCTGGCTGCTAGGCTTCCTGCCCAGGAAGGAGCAGGCTGCGCGAGGCTGGGAGACGCCACTGGCGCCTTCCTGGCCTCAGCTCCGCTCCTGCCTTGCCTTTGCACCTAGGCCCCAGGCGTCCTTGGGGAGGGCTTAGGGGCCGGTGGCTTGCACACTGCCAAGGGCTCCAGCAGGAAGAGCTCTGTGCGAGGGAAGGGAAGGGCCAGTGCAGGGCTCCTCCAGCGGTTGCTTGGCCGCCCAGGCTCAGCGCCGCACGGAGTGCACCAGGCTCCCAGGGCCCCTGGCTGGGGTCTGCAGCCCCGCACACCCGGAGGCTGACTCCCTGGGAGTCCAGCAGCTGCCTCACACACGTAGCTTCCCTAGCGCTCTCCTCCCCAGCAGAGACGTGTGCAGCTGGTTGGGGCCTGCCCCTGCGTGCCTGGGCTCCCGCCCACAGCCCCAGCTCAGGGCAAGCAGCCCTTGAGCCAAGACCTGCAGGAGGCGCAGAGCGCCCCCACCTGGAAGCCGAGTGAACAGCTGGCGGGGAGGCGAGCCTCCTCGAGGGAAGAAGAGGCAGCCCAGCCTCGTTTGGCTCAAGCCCTACTTGGCTGGAGCCGAGTGCGCCTCCAGGACGGCAGAGCTCCAGCTCTGCTCAGAGGCCCGTTCTGGCAGAGTTGCTGGCGCGAGGCTGCTCTGCCCTGGGCGAGCCTTGCCCAGACTTGCCTCGCTGCTAGGCTTCCTGCCCAGGAAGGAGCAGGCTGCGCGAGGCTGGGAGACGCCACTGGCGCCTTCCTGGCCTCAGCTCCGCTCCTGCCTTGCCTTTGCACCTAGGCCCCAGGCGTCCTTGGGGAGGGCTTAGGGGCCAGTGGCTTGCACACTGCCAAGGGCTCCAGCAGGAAGAGCTCTGTGCGAGGGAAGGGAAGGGCCAGTGCAGGGCTCCTCCAGCGGTTGCTTGGCCGCCCAGGCTCAGCGCCGCACGGAGTGCACCAGGCTCGCAGGGCCCCTGGCTGGGGTCTGCAGCCCCGCACACCCGGAGGCTGACTCCCTGGGCGCCCAGCAGCTGCCTCACACACGTAGCTTCCCTAGCGCTCTCCTCCCCAGCAGAGACGTGTGCAGCTGGTTGGGGCCTGCCCCTGCGTGCCTGGGCTCCCGCGCACAGCCCCAGCTCAGGGCAAGCAGCCCCTGAGCCAAGACCTGCAGGAGGCGAAGAGCGCCCCCACCTGGAAGCCGAGTGAACAGCTGGCGGGGAGGCGAGCCTCCTCGATGGAAGAAGAGGCAGCCCAGCCTCGTTTGGCTCAAGCCCTACTTGCCTGGAGCCGAGTGCGCCTCCAGGACGGCAGAGCTCCAGCTCTGCTCAGAGGCCCGTTCTGGCAGAGTTGCTGGCGCGAGGCTGCTCTGCCCTGGGCGAGCCTTGCCCAGACTTGCCTCGCTGCTAGGCTTCCTGCCCAGGAAGGAGCAGGCTGCGCGAGGCTGGGAGACGCCACTGGCGCCTTCCTGGCCTCAGCTCCGCTCCTGCCTTGCCTTTGCACCTAGGCCCCAGGCGTCCTTGGGGAGGGCTTAGGGGCCGGTGGCTTGCAGAGTGCCAAGGGCTCCAGCAGGAAGAGCTCTGTGCGAGGGAAGGGAAGGGCCAGTGCAGGGCTCCTCCAGCGGTTGCTTGGCCGCCCAGGCTCAGCGCCGCACGGAGTGCACCAGGCTCCCAGGGCCCCTGGCTGGGGTCTGCAGCCCCGCACACCCGGAGGCTGACTCCCTGGGCGCCCAGCAGCTGCCTCACACACGTAGTTTCCCTAGCGCTCTCCTCCCCAGCAGAGACGTGTGCAGCTGGTTGGGGCCTGCCCCTGCGTGCCTGGGCTCCCGCCAACAGCCCCAGCTCAGGGCAAGCAGCCCCTGAGCCAAGACCTGCAGGAGGCGCAGAGCGCCCCCACCTGGAAGCCGAGTGAACAGCTGGCGGGGAGGCGAGCCTCCTCGAGGGAAGAAGAGGCAGCCCAGCCTCGTTTGGCTCAAGCCCTACTTGGCTGGAGCCGAGTGCGCCTCCAGGACGGCAGAGCTCCAGCTCTGCTCAGAGGCCCGTTCTGGCAGAGTTGCTGGCGCGAGGCTGCTCTGCCCTGGGCGAGCCTTGCCCAGACTTGCCTCGCTGCTAGGCTTCCTGCCCAGGAAGGAGCAGGCTGCGCGAGGCTGGGAGACGCCACTGGCGCCTTCCTGGCCTCAGCTCCGCTCCTGCCTTGCCTTTGCACCTAGGCCCCAGGCGTCCTTGGGGAGGGCTTAGGGGCCGGTGGCTTGCACACTGCCAAGGGCTCCAGCAGGAAGAGCTCTGTGCGAGTGAAGGGAAGGGCCAGTGCAGGGCTCCTCCAGCGGTTGCTTGGCCGCCCAGGCTCAGCGCCGCACGGAGTGCACCAGGCTCCCAGGGCCCCTGGCTGGGATCTGCAGCCCCGCACACCCAGAGGCTGACTCCCTGGGCGCCCAGCAGCTGCCTCACACACGTAGCTTCCCTAGCGCTCTCCTCCCCAGCAGAGACGTGTGCAGCTAGTTGGGGCCTGCCCCTGCGTGCCTGGGCTCCCGCCCACAGCCCCAGCTCAGGGCAAGCAGCCCCTGAGCGAAGACCTGCAGGAGGCGCAGAACGCCCCCACCTGGAAGCCGAGTGAACAGCTGGCGGGGAGGCGAGCCTCCTCGAGGGAAGAAGAGGCAGCCCAGCCTCGTTTGGCTCAAGCCCTACTTGGCTGGAGCCGAGTGCGCCTCCAGGACGGCAGAGCTCCAGCTCTGCTCAGAGGCCCGTTCTGGCAGAGTTGCTGGTGCGAGGCTGCTCTGCCCTGGGCGAGCCTTGCCCAGACTTGCCTCGCTGCTAGGCTTCCTGCCCAGGAAGGAGCAGGCTGCGCGAGGCTGGGAGACGCCACTGGCGCCTTCCTGGCCTCAGCTCCGCTCCTGCCTTGCCTTTGCACCTAGGCCCCAGGCGTCCTTGGGGAGGGCTTAGGGGCCGGTGGCTTGCACACTGCCAAGGGCTCCAGCAGGAAGAGCTCTGTGCGAGGGAAGGGAAGGGCCAGTGCAGGGCTCCTCCAGCGGTTGCTTGGCCGCCCAGGCTCAGCGCCGCACGTAGTGCACCAGGCTCCCAGGGCCCCTGGCTGGGGTCTGCAGCCCCGCACACCCGGAGGCTGACTCCCTGGGCGCCCAGCAGCTGCCTCACACACGTAGTTTCCCTAGCGCTCTCCTCCCCAGCAGAGACGTGTGCAGCTGGTTGGGGCCTGCCCCTGCGTGCCTGGGCTCCCGCCAACAGCCCCAGCTCAGGGCAAGCAGCCCCTGAGCCAAGACCTGCAGGAGGCGCAGAGCGCCCCCACCTGGAAGCCGAGTGAACAGCTGGCGGGGAGGCGAGCCTCCTCGAGGGAAGAAGAGGCAGCCCAGCCTCGTTTGGCTCAAGCCCTACTTGGCTGGAGCCGAGTGCGCCTCCAGGACGGCAGAGCTCCAGCTCTGCTCAGAGGCCCGTTCTGGCAGAGTTGCTGGCGCGAGGCTGCTCTGCCCTGGGCGAGCCTTGCCCAGACTTGCCTCGCTGCTAGGCTTCCTGCCCAGGAAGGAGCAGGCTGCGCGAGGCTGGGAGACGCCACTGGCGCCTTCCTGGCCTCAGCTCCGCTCCTGCCTTGCCTTTGCACCTAGGCCCCAGGCGTCCTTGGGGAGGGCTTAGGGGCCGGTGGCTTGCACACTGCCAAGGGCTCCAGCAGGAAGAGCTCTGTGCGAGTGAAGGGAAGGGCCAGTGCAGGGCTCCTCCAGCGGTTGCTTGGCCGCCCAGGCTCAGCGCCGCACGGAGTGCACCAGGCTCCCAGGGCCCCTGGCTGGGATCTGCAGCCCCGCACACCCAGAGGCTGACTCCCTGGGCGCCCAGCAGCTGCCTCACACACGTAGCTTCCCTAGCGCTCTCCTCCCCAGCAGAGACGTGTGCAGCTAGTTGGGGCCTGCCCCTGCGTGCCTGGGCTCCCGCCCACAGCCCCAGCTCAGGGCAAGCAGCCCCTGAGCGAAGACCTGCAGGAGGCGCAGAACGCCCCCACCTGGAAGCCGAGTGAACAGCTGGCGGGGAGGCGAGCCTCCTCGAGGGAAGAAGAGGCAGCCCAGCCTCGTTTGGCTCAAGCCCTACTTGGCTGGAGCCGAGTGCGCCTCCAGGACGGCAGAGCTCCAGCTCTGCTCAGAGGCCCGTTCTGGCAGAGTTGCTGGTGCGAGGCTGCTCTGCCCTGGGCGAGCCTTGCCCAGACTTGCCTCGCTGCTAGGCTTCCTGCCCAGGAAGGAGCAGGCTGCGCGAGGCTGGGAGACGCCACTGGCGCCTTCCTGGCCTCAGCTCCGCTCCTGCCTTGCCTTTGCACCTAGGCCCCAGGCGTCCTTGGGGAGGGCTTAGGGGCCGGTGGCTTGCACACTGCCAAGGGCTCCAGCAGGAAGAGCTCTGTGCGAGGGAAGGGAAGGGCCAGTGCAGGGCTCCTCCAGCGGTTGCTTGGCCGCCCAGGCTCAGCGCCGCACGTAGTGCACCAGGCTCCCAGGGCCCCTGGCTGGGGTCTGCAGCCCCGCACACCCGGAGGCTGACTCCCTGGGCGCCCAGCAGCTGCCTCACACACGTAGCTTTCCTAGCGCTCTCCTCCCCAGCAGAGACGTGTGCAGCTGGTTGGGGCCTGCCCCTGCGTGCCTGGGCTCCCGCGCACAGCCCCAGCTCAGGGCAAGCAGCCCCTGAGCCAAGACCTGCAGGAGGCGCAGAGCGCCCCCACCTGGAAGCCGAGTGAACAGCTGGCGGGGAGGCGAGCCTCCTCGAGGGAAGAAGAGGCAGCCCAGCCTCGTTTGGCTCAAGCCCTACTTGGCTGGAGCCGAGTGCGCCTCCAGGACGGCAGAGCTCCAGCTCTGCTCAGAGGCCCGTTCTGGCAGAGTTGCTGGCGCGAGGCTGCTCTGCCCTGGGCGAGCCTTGCCCAGACTTGCCTCGCTGCTAGGCTTCCTGCCCAGGAAGGAGCAGGCTGCGCGAGGCTGGGAGACGCCACTGGCGCCTTCCTGGCCTCAGCTCCGCTCCTGCCTTGCCTTTGCACCTAGGCCCCAGGCGTCCTTGGGGAGGGCTTAGGGGCCGGTGGCTTGCAGAGTGCCAAGGGCTCCAGCAGGAAGAGCTCTGTGCGAGGGAAGGGAAGGGCCAGTGCAGGGCTCCTCCAGCGGTTGCTTGGCCGCCCAGGCTCAGCGCCGCACGGAGTGCACCAGGCTCCCAGGGCCCTGGCTGGGTTCTGCAGCCCCGAACACCCAGAGGCTGACTCCCTGGGCGCCCAGCTGCTGCCTCACACACGTAGCTTCCCTAGCGCTCTCCTCCCCAGCAGAGACGTGTGCAGCTGGTTGGGGCCTGCCCCTGCGTGCCTGGGCTCCTGCGCACAGCCCCAGCTCAGGGCAAGCAGCCCCTGAGCCAAGACCTGCAGGAGGCGAAGAGCGCCCCCAACTGGAAGCCGAGTGAACAGCTGGCGGCGAGGCGAGCCTCCTCGAGGGAAGAAGAGGCAGCACAGCCTCGTTTGGTTCAAGCCCTACTTGGCTGGAGCCGAGTGCACCTCCAGGACGGCAGAGCTCCAGCTCTGCTCAGAGGCCCGTTCTGGCAGAGTTGCTGGCGCGAGGCTGCTCTGCCCTGGGCGAGCCTTGCCCAGACTTGCCTCGCTGCTAGGCTTCCTGCCCAGGAAGGAGCAGGCTGCGCGAGGCTGGGAGATGCCACTGGCGCCTTCCTGGCCTCAGCTCCGCTCCTGCCTTGCCTTTGCACCTAGGCCCCAGGCGTCCTTGGGGAGGGCTTAGGGGCCGGTGGCTTGCACACTGCCAAGGGCTCCAGCAGGAAGAGCTCTGTGCGAGGGAAGAGAAGGGCCAGTGCAGGGCTCCTCCAGCGGTTGCTTGGCCGCCCAGGCTCAGCGCCGCACGGAGTGCACCAGGCTCCCAGGGCCCCTGGCTGGGGTCTGCAGCCCCGCACAACCGGAGGCTGACTCCCTGGGAGTCCAGCAGCTGCTTCACACACGTAGCTTCCCTAGTGCTCTCCTCCCCAGCAGAGACGTGTGCAGCTGGTTGGGGCCTGCACCTGCGTGCCTGGGCTCCCGCGCACAGCCCCAGCTCAGGGCAAGCAGCCCCTGAGCCAAGACCTGCAGGAGGCGCAGAGCGCCCCCACCTGGAAGCCGAGTGAACAGCTGGCGCGGAGGCGAGCCTCCTCGAGGGAAGAAGAGGCAGCCCAGCCTCGTTTGGCTCAAGCCCTACTTGGCTGGAGCCGAGTGCGCCTCCAGGACGGCAGAGCTCCAGCTCTGCTCAGAGGCCCGTTCTGGCAGAGTTGCTGGCGCGAGGCTGCTCTGCCCTGGGCGAGCCTTGCCCAGACTTCCCTCGCTGCTAGGCTTCCTGCCCAGGAAGGAGCAGGCTGCGCGATGCTGGGAGACGCCCCTGGCGCCTTCCTGGCCTGAGCTCCGCTCCTGCCTAGCCTTTGCACCTAGGCCCCAGGCGTCCTTGGGGAGGGCTTAGGGGCCGGTGGTTTGCAGAGTGCCAAGGGCTCCAGCAGGAAGAGCTCTGTGCGAGGGAAGGGAAGGGCCAGTGCAGGGCTCCTCCAGCGGTTGCTTGGCCGCCCAGACTCAGCCCCGCACGGAGTGCCCCAGGCTCCCAGGGCCCTGGCTGGGGTCTGCAGCCCCGCACACCCGGAGGCTGACTCCCTGGGCGCCCAGCAGATGCCTCACACACGTAGCTTCCCTAGCGCTCTCCTCCCCAGCAGAGACGTGTGCAGCTGGTTGGGGCCTGCCCCTGCGTGCCTGGGCTCCCGCGCACAGCCCCAGCTCAGGGCAAGCAGCCCCTGAGCCAAGACCTGCACGAGTCGCTGAGCGCCCCCACCTGGAAGCCGAGTGAACAGCTCGCGGGGAGGCGAGACCCCTCGAGGGAAGAAGAGGCAGCACAGCCTCGTTTGGCTCAAGCCCTACTTGGCTGGAGCCGAGTGCGCCTCCAGGATGGCAGAGCTCCAGCTCTGCTCCGAGGCCCGATCTGGCAGAGTTGCTGGCGCGAAGCTGCCCTGCCCTGGGCGAGCCTTGCCCAGACTTGCCTCGCTGCTAGGCTTCCTGCCCAGGAAGGAGCAGGCTGCGCGAGGCTGGGAGACGCCACTGGCGCCTTCCTGGCCTCAGTTCCGCTCCTGCCTTGCCTTTGCACCTAGGCCCCAGGCGTCCTTGGGGAGGGCTTAGGGGCCGGTGGCTTGCACACTGCCAAGGGCTCCAGCAGGAAGAGTTCTGTGCGAGGGAAGGGAAGGGCCAGTGCAGGGCTCCTCCAGCGGTTGCTTGGCCGCTCAGGCTCAGCGCCGCACGGAGTGCACCAGGCTCCCAGGGCCCCTGGCTGGGGTCTGCAGCCCCGCACACCCGGAGGCTGACTCCCTGGGAGTCCAGCAGCTGCCTCAAACACGTAGCTTCCCTAGCGCTCTCCTCCCCAGCAGTGACGTGTGCAGCTGGGTGGGGCCTGCCCCTGCGTGCCTGGGCTCCCGCGCACAGCCCCAGCTCAGGGCAAGCAGCCCCTGAGCCAAGACCTGCAGGAGGCGCAGAGCGCCCCCACCTGGAAGCCGAGTGAACAGCTGGCGCGGAGGCGAGCCTCCTCGAGGGAAGAAGAGGCAGCCCAGCCTCGTTTGGCTCAAGCCCTACTTGGCTGGAGCCGAGTGCGCCTCCAGGACGGCAGAGCTCCAGCTCTGCTCAGAGGCCCGTTCTGGCAGAGTTGCTGGCACGAGGCTGCTCTGCCCTGGGCGAGCCTTGCCCAGACTTGCCTGGCTGCTAGGCTTCCTGCCCAGGAAGGAGCAGGCTGCGCGAGGCTGGGAGACGCCACTGGCGCCTTCCTGGCCTCAGCTCCGCTCCTGCCTTGCCTTTGCACCTAGGCCCCAGGCGTCCTTGGGGAGGGCTTAGGGGCCGGTGGCTTGCACACTGCCAAGGGCTCCAGCAGGAAGAGCTCTGTGCGAGGGAAGGGAAGGGCCAGTGCAGGGCTCCTCCAGCGGTTGCTTGGCCGCCCAGGCTCAGCGCCGCACGGAGTGCACCAGGCTCCCAGGGCCCCTGGCTGGGGTCTGCAGCCCCGCACACCCGGAGGCTGACTCCCTGGGCGCCCAGCAGCTGCCTCGCACACGTAGCTTCCCTAGCGCTCTCCTCCCCAGCAGAGACGTGTGCAGCTGGTTGTGGCCTGCCCCTGCGTGCCTGGGCTCCCGCCCACAGCCCCAGCTCAGGGCAAGCAGCCCTTGAGCCAAGACCTGCAGGAGGCGCAGAGCGCCCCCACCTGGAAGCCGAGTGAACAGCTGGCGGGGAGGCGAGCCTCCTCGAGGGAAGAAGAGGCAGCCCAGCCTCGTTTGGCTCAAGCCCTACTTGGCTGGAGCCGAGTGCGCCTCCAGGACGGCAGAGCTCCAGCTCTGCTCAGAGGCCCGTTCTGGCAGAGTTGCTGGCGCGAGGCTGCTCTGCCCTGGGCGAGCCTTGCCCAGACTTGCCTCGCTGCTAGGCTTCCTGCCCAGGAAGGAGCAGGCTGCGCGAGGCTGGGAGACGCCACTGGCGCCTTCCTGGCCTCAGCTCCGCTCCTGCCTTGCCTTTGCACCTAGGCCCCAGGCGTCCTTGGGGAGGGCTTAGGGGCCGGTGGCTTGCACACTGCCAAGGGCTCCAGCAGGAAGAGCTCTGTGCGAGGGAAGGGAAGGGCCAGTGCAGGGCTCCTCCAGCGGTTGCTTGGCCGCCCAGGCTCAGCGCCGCACGGAGTGCACCAGGCTCCCAGGGCCCCTGGCTGGGGTCTGCAGCCCCGCACACCCGGAGGCTGACTCCCTGGGCGCCCAGCAGCTGCCTCACACACGTAGCTTCCCTAGCGCTCTCCTCCCCAGCAGAGACGTGTGCAGCTGGTTGGGGCCTGCACCTGCGTGCCTGGGCTCCCGCGCACAGCCCCAGCTCAGGGCAAGCAGCCCCTGAGCCAAGACCTGCAGGAGGGGCCGAGCGCCCCCACCTGGAAGCCGAGTGAACAGCTGGCGGGGAGGCGAGCCTCCTCGAGGGAAGAAGAGGCAGCCCAGCCTCGTTTGGCTCAAGCCCTACTTGGCTGGTGCCGAGTGCGCCTCCAGGACGGCAGAGCTCCTGCTCTGCTCAGAGGCCCGTTCTGGCAGAGTTGCTGGCGCGAGGCTGCTCTGCCCTGGGCGAGCCTTGCCCAGACTTGCCTCGCTGCTAGGCTTCCTGCCCAGGAAGGAGCAGGCTGCGCGAGGCTGGGAGACGCCACTGGCGCCTTCCTGGCCTCAGCTCCGCTCCTGCCTTGCCTTTGCACCTAGGCCCCAGGCGTCCTTGGGGAGGGCTTAGGGGCCGGTGGCTTGCACACTGCCAAGGGCTCCAGCAGGAAGAGCTCTGTGCGAGGGAAGGGAAGGGCCAGTGCAGGGCTCCTCCAGCGGTTGCTTGGCCGCCCAGGCTCAGCGCCGCACGGAGTGCACCAGGCTCCCAGGGCCCCTGGCTGGGGTCTGCAGCCCCGCACACCCGGAGGCTGACTCCCTGGGAGTCCAGCAGCTGCCTCACACACGTAGCTTCCCTAGCGCTCTCCTCCCCAGCAGAGACGTGTGCAGCTGGTTGGGGCCTGCCCCTGCGTGCCTGGGCTCCCGCCCACAGCCCCAGCTCAGGGCAAGCAGCCCCTGAGCCAAGACCTGCAGGAGGCGCAGAGCGCCCCCACCTGGAAGCCGAGTGAACAGCTGGCGGGGAGGCGAGCCTCCTCGAGGGAAGAAGAGGCAGCCCAGCCTCGTTTGGCTCAAGCCCTACTTGGCTGGAGCCGAGTGCGCCTCCAGAACGGCAGAGCTCCAGCTCTGCTCAGAGGCCCGTTCTGGCAGAGTTGCTGGCGCGAGGCTGCTCTGCCCTGGGCGAGCCTTGCCCAGACTTGCCACGCTGCTAGGCTTCCTGCCCAGGAAGGAGCAGGCTGCGCGAGGCTGGGAGACGCCACTGGCGCCTTCCTGGCCTCAGCTCCGCTCCTGCCTTGCCTTTGCACCTAGGCCCCAGGCGTCCTTGGGGAGGGCTTAGGGGCCGGTGGCTTGCACACTGCCAAGGGCTCCAGCAGGAAGAGCTCTGTGCGAGGGAAGGGAAGGGCCAGTGCAGGGCTCCTCCAGCGGTTGCTTGGCCGCCCAGGCTCAGCGCCGCACGGAGTGCACCAGGCTCCCAGGGCCCCTGGCTGGGGTCTGCAGCCCCTCACACCCGGAGGCTGACTCCCTGGGCGCCCAGCAGCTGCCTCACACACGTAGCTTCCCTAGCGCTCTCCTCCCCAGCAGAGACGTGTGCAGCTGTTTGGGGCCTGCCCCTGCGTGCCTGGGCTCCCGCCCATAGCCCCAGCTCAGGGCAAGCATCCCCTGAGCCAAGACCTGCAGGAGGCGCAGAGCGCCCCCACCTGGAAGCCGAGTGAACAGCTGGCGGGGAGGCGAGCCTCCTCGAGGGAAGAAGAGGCAGCCCAGCCTCGTTTGGCTCAAGCCCTACTTGGCTGGAGCCGAGTGCGCCTCCAGGACGGCAGAGCTCCAGCTCTGCTCAGAGGCCCGTTCTGGCAGAGTTGCTGGCGCGAGGCTGCTCTGCCCTGGGCGAGCCTTGCCCAGACTTGCCTCGCTGCTAGGCTTCCTGCCCAGGAAGGAGCAGGCTGCGCAAGGCTGGGAGACGCCACTGGCGCCTTCCTGGCCTCAGCTCCGCTCCTGCCTTGCCTTTGCACCTAGGCCCCAGGCTTCCTTGGGGAGGGCTTAGGGGCCGGTGGCTTGCACACTGCCAAGGGCTCCAGCAGGAAGAGCTCTGTGCGAGGGAAGGGAAGGGCCAGTGCAGGGCTCCTCCAGCGGTTGCTTGGCCGCCCAGGCTCAGCGCCGCACGGAGTGCACCAGGCTCCCAGGGCCCCTGGCTGGGGTCTGCAGCCCCGCACACCCGGAGGCTGACTCCCTGGGCGCCCAGCAGCTGCCTCACACACGTAGCTTTCCTAGCGCTCTCCTCCCCAGCAGAGACGTGTGCAGCTGGTTGGGGCCTGCCCCTGCGTGCCTGGGCTCCCGCGCACAGCCCCAGCTCAGGGCAAGCAGCCCCTGAGCCAAGACCTGCAGGAGGGGCCGAGCGCCCCCACCTGGAAGCCGAGTGAACATCTGGCGGGGAGGCGAGCCTCCTCGAGGGAAGAAGAGGCAGCCCAGCCTCGTTTGGCTCAAGCCCTACTTGGCTGGAGCCGAGTGCGCCTCCAGGACGGCAGAGCTCCAGCTCTGCTCAGAGGCCCGTTCTGGCAGAGTTGCTGGCGCGAGGCTGCTCTGCCCTGGGCGAGCCTTGCCCAGACTTGCCTCGCTGCTAGGCTTCCTGCCCAGGAAGGAGCAGGCTGCGCGAGGCTGGGAGACGCCACTGGCGCCTTCCTGGCCTCAGCTCCGCTCCTGCCTAGCCTTTGCACCTAGGCCCCAGGCGTCCTTGGGGAGGGCTTAGGGGCCGGTGGCTTGCAGAGTGCCAAGGGCTCCAGCAGGAAGAGCTCTGTGCGAGGGAAGGGAAGGGCCAGTGCAGGGCTCCTCCAGCGGTTGCTTGGCCGCCCAGGCTCAGCGCCGCACGGAGTGCACCAGGCTCCCAGGGCCCTGGCTGGGTTCTGCAGCCCCGCACACCCAGAGGCTGACTCCCTAGGCGCCCAGCTGCTGCCTCACACACGTAGCTTCCCTAGCGCTCTCCTCCCCAGCAGAGACGTGTGCAGCTGGTTGGGGCCTGCCCCTGCGTGCCTGGGCTCCTGGGCACAGCCCCAGCTCAGGGCAAGCAGCCCCTGAGCCAAGACCTGCAGGAGGCGAAGAGCGCCCCCAACTGGTGCCGAGTGAACAGCTGGCTGGGAGGCGAGCCTCCTCGAGGGAAGAAGAGGCAGCACAGCCTCGTTTGGCTCAAGCCCTACTTGGCTGGAGCCGAGTGCACCTCCAGGACGGCAGAGCTCCAGCTCTGCTCAGAGGCCCGTTCTGGCAGAGTTGCTGGCGCGAGGCTGCTCTGCCCTGGGCGAGCCTTGCCCAGACTTGCCTCGCTGCTAGGCTTCCTGCCCAGGAAGGAGCAGGCTGCGCGAGGCTGGGAGATGCCACTTGCGCCTTCCTGGCCATAGCTCCGCTCCTGCCTTGCCTTTGCACCTAGGCCACAGGCGTCCTTGGGGAGGGCTTAGGGGCCGGTGGCTTGCACACTGCCAAGGGCTCCAGCAGGAAGAGCTCTGTGCGAGGGAAGAGAAGGGCCAGTGCAGGGCTCCTCCAGCGGTTGCTTGGCCGCCCAGGCTCAGCGCCGCACGGAGTGCACCAGGCTCCCAGGGCCCCTGGCTGGGGTCTGCAGCCCCGCACACCCGGAGGCTGACTCCCTTGGAGTCCAGCAGCTGCCTCACACACGTAGCTTCCCTAGCGCTCTCCTCCCCAGCAGAGACGTGTGCAGCTGGTTGGGGCCTGCACCTGCGTGCCTGGGCTCCCGCGCACAGCCCCAGCTCAGGGCAAGCAGCCCCTGAGCCAAGACCTGCAGGAGGCGCAGAGCGCCCCCACCTGGAAGCCCAGTGAACAGCTGGCGCGGAGGCGAGCCTCCTCGAGGGAAGAAGAGGCAGCCCAGCCTCGTTTGGCTCAAGCCCTACTTGCCTGGAGCCGAGTGGGCCTCCAGGACGGCAGAGCTCCAGCTCTGCTCAGAGGCCCGTTCTGGCAGAGTTGCTGGCGCGAGGCTGCTCTGCCCTGGGCGAGCCTTGCCCAGACTTGCCTCGCTGCTAGGCTTCCTGCCCAGGAAGGAGCAGGCTGCGCGAGGCTGGGAGACGCCACTGGCGCCTTCCTGGCCTCAGCTCCGCTCCTGCCTTGCCTTTGCACCTAGGCCTCAGGCGTCCTTGGGGAGGGCTTAGGGGCCGGTGGCTTGCACACTGCCAAGGGCTCCAGCAGGAAGAGCTCTGTGCGAGGGAAGGGAAGGGCCAGTGCAGGGCTCCTCCAGCGGTTGCTTGGCCGCCCAGGCTCAGCGCCGCACGGAGTGCACCAGGCTCCCAGGGCCCCTGGCTGTGGTCTGCAGCCCCGCACACCCGGAGGCTGACTCCCTGGGCGCCCAGCAGCTGCCTCACACACGTAGCTTTCCTAGCGCTCTCCTCCCCAGCAGAGACGTGTGCAGCTGGTTGGGGCCTGCCCCTGCGTGCCTGGGTTCCCGCGCACAGCCCCAGCTTAGGGCAAGCAGCCCCTGAGCCAAGACCTGCAGGAGGGGCCGAGCGCCCCCACCTGGAAGCCGAGTGAACAGCTGGCGGGGAGGCGAGCCTCCTCGAGGGAAGAAGAGGCAGCCCAGCCTCGTTTGGCTCAAGCCCTACTTGGCTGGAGCCGAGTGCGCCTCCAGGACGGCAGAGCTCCAGCTCTGCTCAGAGGCCCGTTCTGGCAGAGTTGCTGGCGCGAGGCTGCTCTGCCCTGGGCGAGCCTTGCCCAGACTTGCCTCGCTGCTAGGCTTCCTGCCCAGGAAGGAGCAGGCTGCGCGATGCTGGGAGACACCCCTGGCGCCTTCCTGGCCTCAGCTCCGCTCCTGCCTAGCCTTTGCACCTAGGCCCCAGGCGTCCTTGGGGAGGGCTTAGGGGCCGGTGGCTTGCAGAGTGCCAAGGGCTCCAGCAGGAAGAGCTCTGTGCGAGGGAAGGGAAGGGCCAGTGCAGGGCTCCTCCAGCGGTTGCTTGGCCGCCCAGACTCAGCCCCGCACGGAGTGCCCCAGGCTCCCAGGGCCCTGGCTGGGGTCTGCAGCCCCGCACACCCGGAGGCTGACTCCCTGGGCGCCCAGCAGATGCCTCACACACGTAGCTTCCCTAGCGCTCTCCTCCCCAGCAGAGACGTGTGCAGCTGGTTGGGGCCTGCCCCTGCGTGCCTGGGCTCCCGCCCACAGCCCCAGCTCAGGGCAAGCAGCCCCTGAGCCAAGACCTGCAGGAGGCGCAGAGCGCCCCCACCTGGAAGCCGAGTGAACAGCTGGCGGGGAGGCGAGCCTCCTCGAGGGAAGAAGAGGCAGCCCAGCCTCGTTTGGCTCAAGCCCTACTTGGCTGGAGCCGAGTGCGCCTCCAGGACGGCAGAGCTCCAGCTCTGCTCAGAGGCCCGTTCTGGCAGAGTTGCTGGCGCGAGGCTGCTCTGCCCTGGGCGAGCCTTGCCCAGACTTGCCTGGCTGCTAGGCTTCCTGCCCAGGAAGGAGCAGGCTGCGCGAGGCTGGGAGACGCCACTGGCGCCTTCCTGGCCTCAGCTCCGCTCCTGCCTTGCCTTTGCACCTAGGCCCCAGGCGTCCTTGGGGAGGGCTTAGTGGCCGGTGGCTTGCAGAGTCCCAAGGGCTCCAGCAGGAAGAGCTCTGTGCGAGGGAAGGGAAGGGCCAGTGCAGGGCTCTTCCAGCGATTGCTTGGCCGCCCAGGCTCAGCGCCGCACGGAGTGCACCAGGCTCCCAGGGCCCCTGGCTGGGGTCTGCAGCCCCGCACACCCAGAGGCTGACTCCCTGGGCGCCCAGCAGCTGCCTCACACACGTAGCTTCCCTAGCGCTCTCCTCCCCAGCAGAGACGTGTGCAGCTGGTTGGGGCCTGCCCCTGCGTGCCTGGGCTCCCGCCCACAGCCCCAGCTCAGGGCAAGCACCCCCTGAGCCAAGACCTGCAGGAGGCGCAGAGCGCCCCCACCTGGAAGCCGAGTGAACAGCTGGCGGGGAGGCGAGCCTCCTCGAGGGAAGAAGAGGCAGCCCAGCCTCGTTTGGCTCAAGCCCTACTTGGCTGGAGCCGAGTGCGCCTCCAGGACGGCAGAGCTCCAGCTCTGCTCAGAGGCCCGTTCTGGCAGAGTTGCTGGCGCGAGGCTGCTCTGCCCTGGGCGAGCCTTGCCCAGACTTGCCTCGCTGCTAGGCTTCCTGCCCAGGAAGGAGCAGGCTGCGCGAGGCTGGGAGACGCCACTGGCGCCTTCCTGGCCTCAGCTCCGCTCCTGCCTTGCCTTTGCACCTAGGCCCCAGGCGTCCTTGGGGAGGGCTTAGTGGCCGGTGGCTTGCAGAGTGCCAAGGGCTCCAGCAGGAAGAGCTCTGTGCGAGGGAAGGGAAGGGCCAGTGCAGGGCTCCTCCAGCGGTTGCTTGGCCGCGCAGGCTCAGCGCCGCACGGAGTGCACCAGGCTCCCAGGGCCCCTGGCTGGGGTCTGCAGCCCCGCACACCCGGAGGCTGACTCCCTGGGCGCCCAGCAGCTGCCTCACACACGAAGCTTCCCTAGCGCTCTCCTCCCCAGCAGAGACGTGTGCAGCTGGTTGGGGCCTGCCCCTGCGTGCCTGGGATCCTGCGCACAGCCCCAGCTCAGGGCAAGCAGCCCCTGAGTCAAGACCTGCAGGAGGCGAAGAGCGCCCCCAACTGGAAGCCGAGTGAACAGCTGGCGGCGAGGCGAGCCTCCTCGAGGGAAGAAGAGGCAGCACAGCCTCGTTTGGCTCAAGCCCTACTTGGCTGGAGCCGAGTGCGCCTCCAGGACGGCAGTGCTCCAGCTCTGCTCAGAGGCCCGATCTGTCAAAGTGGCTGGCGCGAGGCTGCTCTGCCCTGGGCGAGCCTTGCCCAGACTTGCCTCGCTGCTAGGCTTCCTGCCCAGGAAGGAGCAGGCTGCGCGAGGCTGGGAGACGCCACTGGCGCCTTCCTGGCCTCAGCCCCGCTCCTGCCTTGCCTTTGCACCTAGGCCCCAGGCGTCCTTGGGGAGGGCTTAGGGGCCGGTGGCTTGCACACTGCCAAGGGCTCCAGCAGGAAGAGCTCTGTGCGAGTGAAGGGAAGGGCCAGTGCTGGGCTCCTCCAGCGGTTGCTTGGCCGCCCAGGCTCAGCGCCGCACGGAGTGCACCAGGCTCCCAGGGCCCCTGGCTGGGGTCTGCAGCCCCGCACACCCGGAGGCTGACTCCCTGGGCGCCCAGAAGCTGCCTCACACACGTAGCTTCCCTAGCGCTCTCCTCCCCAGCAGAGACGTGTGCAGCTAGTTGGGGCCTGCCCCTGCGTGCCTGGGCTCCCGCCCACAGCCCCAGCTCAGGGCAAGCAGCCCCTGAGCCAAGACCTGCAGCAGGCGCAGAGCGCCCCCACCTGGAAGCCGAGTGAACAGCTGGCGGGGAGGCGAGCCTCCTCGAGGGAAGAAGAGGCAGCCCAGCCTCGTTTGGCTCAAGTCCTACTTGGCTGGAGCCGAGTGCGCCTCCAGGACGGCAGAGCTCCAGCTCTGCTCAGAGGCCCGTTCTGGCAGAGTTGCTGGCGCGAGGCTGCTCTGCCCTGGGCGAGCCTTGCCCAGACTTGCCTGGCTGCTAGGCTTCCTGCCCAGGAAAGAGCAGGCTGCGCGAGGCTGGGAGACGCCACTGGAGCCTTCCTGGCCTCAGCTCCGCTCCTGCCTTGCCTTTGCACCTAGGCCCCAGGCGTCCTTGGGGAGGGCTTAGTGGCCGGTGGCTTGCACACTGCCAAGGGCTCCAGCAGGAAGAACTCTGTGCGAGGGAAGGGAAGGGCCAGTGCAGGGCTCCTCCAGCGGTTGCTTGGCCGCCCAGGCTCAGCGCCGCACGGAGTGCACCAGGCTCCCAGGGCCCGTGGCTGGGGTCTGCAGCCCCGCACACCCGGAGGCTGACTCCCTGGGAGTCCAGCAGCTGCCTCACACACGTAGCTTCCCTAGCGCTCTCCTCCCCAGCAGAGACGTGTGCAGCTGGTTGGGGCCTGCCCCTGCGTGCCTGGGCTCCCGCCCACAGCCCCAGCTCAGGGCAAGCAGCCCCTGAGCCAAGACCTGCAGGAGGCGCAGAGCGCCCCCACCTGGAAGCCGAGTGAACAGCTGGCGCGGAGGCGAGCCTCCTCGAGGGAAGAAGAGGCAGCCCAGCCTCGTTTGGCTCAAGCCCTACTTGGCTGGAGCCGAGTGCGCCTCCAGGACGGCAGAGCTCCAGCTCTGCTCAGAGGCCCGTTCTGGCAGAGTTGCTGGCGCGAGGCTGCTCTGCCCTGGGCGATCCTTGCCCAGACTTGCCTCGCTGCTAGGCTTCCTGCCCAGGAAGGAGCAGCCTGCGCGAGGCTGGGAGACGCCACTGGCGCCTTCCTGGCCTCAGCTCCGCTCCTGCCTTGCCTTTGCACCTAGGCCCCAGGCGTCCTTGGGGAGGGCTTAGGGGCCGGTGGCTTGCACACTGCCAAGGGCTCCAGCAGGAAGAGCTCTGTGCGAGGGAAGGGAAGGGCCAGTGCAGGGCTCCTCCAGCGGTTGCTTGGCCCCCCAGGCTCAGCGCCGCACGGAGTGCACCAGGCTCCCAGGGCCCCTGGCTGGGGTCTGCAGCCCCGCACACCCGGAGGCTGACTCCCTGGGCGCCCAGCAGCTGCCTCACACACGTAGCTTCCCTAGCGCTCTCCTCCCCAGCAGAGACGTGTGCAGCTGGTTGGGGCCTGCCCCTGCGTGCCTGGGCTCCCGCCCACAGCCCCAGCTCAGGGCAAGCAGCCCCTGAGCCAAGACCTGCAGGAGGCGCAGAGCGCCCCCACCTGGAAGCCGAGTGAACAGCTGGCGGGGAGGCGAGCCTCCTCGAGGGAAGAAGAGGCAGCCCAGCCTCGTTTGGCTCAAGCCCTACTTGGCTGGAGCCGAGTGCGCCTCCAGGACGGCAGAGCTCCAGCTCTGCTCAGAGGCCGGTTCTGGCAGAGTTGCTGGCGCGAGGCTGCTCTGCCCTGGGCGAGCCTTGCCCAGACTTGCCTCGCTGCTAGGCTTTCTGCCCAGGAAGGAGCAGGCTGCGCGAGGCTGGGAGACGCCACTGGCGCCTTCCTGGCCTCAGCTCCGCTCCTGCCTTGCCTTTGCACCTAGGCCCCAGGCGTCCTTGGGGAGGGCTTAGGGGTCGGTGGCTTGCAGAGTGCCAAGGGCTCCAGCAGGAAGAGCTCTGTGCGAGGGAAGGGAAGGGCCAGTGCAGGGCTCCTCCAGCGGTTGCTTGGCCGCCCAGGCTCAGCGCCGCACGGAGTGCACCAGGCTCCCAGGGCCCCTGGCAGGGGTCTGCAGCCCTGCACACCCGGAGGCTGACTACCTGGGAGTCCAGCAGCTGCCTCACACACGTAGCTTCCCTAGCGCTCTCCTCACCAGCAGAGACGTGTGCAGCTGGTTGGGGCCTTCCCCTGCGTGCCTGGGCTCCCGCGCACAGCCCCAGCTCAGGGCAAGCAGCCCCTGAGCCAAGACCTGCAGGAGCCGCAAAGCGCCCCCACCTGGAAGCCGAGTGAACAGCTGGCGGGGAGGCGAGCCTCCTCGAGGGAAGAAGAGGCAGCCCAGCCTCGTTTGGCTCAAGCCCTACATGGCTGGAGCCGAGTGCGCCTCCAGGAAGGCAGAGCTCCAGCTCTGCTCAGAGGCCCGTTCTGGTAGAGTTGCTGGCGCGAGGCTGCTCTGCCCTGGTCGAGCCTTGCCCAGACTTGCCTCGCTGCTAGGCTTCCTGCCCAGGAAGGAGCAGGCTGCGCGAGGCTGGGAGACGCCACTGGCGCCTTCCTGGCCTCAGCTCCGCTCCTGCCTTGCCTTTGCACCTAGGCCCCAGGCGTCCTTGGGGAGGGCTTAGGGGCCGGTGGCTTGCACACTGCCAAGGACTCAGGCAGGAAGAGCTCTGTGCGAGGGAAGGGAAGGGCCAGTGCAGGGCTCCTCCAGCGGTTGCTTGGCCCCCCAGGCTCAGCGCCGCACGGAGTGCACCAGGCTCCCAGGGCCCCTGGCTGGGGTCTGCAGCCCCGCACACCCGGAGGCTGACTCCCTGGGCGCCCAGCAGCTGCCTCACACACGTAGCTTCCCTAGCGCTCTCCTCCCCAGCAGAGACGTGTGCAGCTGGTTGGGGCCTGCCCCTGCGTGCCTGGGCTCCCGCGCACAGCCCCAGCTCAGGGCAAGCAGCCCCTGAGCCAAGACCTGCAGGAGGCGCAGAGCGCCCCCACCTGGAAGCCGAGTGAACAGCTGGCGGGGAGGCGAGCCTCCTCGAGGGAAGAAGAGGCAGCCCAGCCTCGTTTGGCTCAAGCCCTACTTGGCTGGAGCCGAGTGCGCCTCCAGGACGGCAGAGCTCCAGCTCTGCTCAGAGGCCCGTTCTGGCAGAGTTGCTGGCGCGAGGCTGCTCTGCCCTGGGCGAGCCTTGCCCAGACTTGCCTGGCTGCTAGGCTTCCTGCCCAGGAAGGAGCAGGCTGCGCGAGGCTGGGAGACGCCACTGGCGCCTTCCTGGCCTCAGCTCCGCTCCTGCCTTGCCTTTGCACCTAGGCCCCAGGCGTCCTTGGGGAGGGCTTAGGGGCCGGTAGCTTGCACACTGCCAAGGGCTCCAGCAGGAAGAGCTCTGTGCGAGGGAAGGGAAGGGCCAGTGCAGGGCTCCTCCAGCGGTTGCTTGGCCGCCCAGGCTCAGCGCCGCACGGAGTGCACCAGGCTCCCAGGGCCCCTGGCTGGGGTCTGCAGCCCCGCACACCCGGAGGCTGACTCCCTGGGCGCCCAGCAGCTGCCTCACACACGTAGCTTTCCTAGCGCTCTCCTCCCCAGCAGAGACGTGTGCAGCTGGTTGGGGCCTGCCCCTGCGTGCCTGGGCTCCCGCGCACAGCCCCAGCTCAGGGCAAGCAGCCCCTGAGCCAAGACCTGCAGGAGGGGCCGAGCGCCCCCACCTGGAAGCCGAGTGAACAGCTGGCGGGGAGGCGAGCCTCCTCGAGGGAAGAAGATGCAGCCCAGCCTCGTTTGGCTCAAGCCCTACTTGGCTGGAGCCGAGTGCGCCTCCAGGACGGCAGAGCTCCAGCTCTGCTCAGAGGCCCGTTCTGGCAGAGTTGCTGAAGCGAGGCTGCTCTGCCCTGGGCGAGCCTTGCCCAGACTTGCCTCGCTGCTAGGCTTCCTGCCCAGGAAGGAGCAGGCTGCGCGAGGCTGGGAGACGCCCCTGGCGCCTTCCTGGCCTCAGCTCCGCTCCTGCCTAGCCTTTGCACCTAGGCCCCAGGCGTCCTTGGGGAGGGCTTAGGGGCCGGTGGCTTGCAGAGTGCCAAGGGCTCCAGCAGGAAGAGCTCTGTGCGAGGGAAGGGAAGGGCCAGTGCAGGGCTCCTCCAGCGGTTGCTTGGCGGCCCAGACTCAGCCCCGCACGGAGTGCCCCAGGCTCCCAGGGCCCTGGCTGGGGTCTGCAGCCCCGCACACCCGGAGGCTGACTCCCTGGGCGCCCAGCAGCTGCCTCACACACGTAGATTTCCTAGCGCTCTCCTCCCCAGCAGAGACGTGTGCAGCTGGTTGGGGCCTGGCCCTGCGTGCCTGGGCTCCCGCGCACAGCCCCAGCTCAGGGCAAGCAGCCCCTGAGCCAAGACCTGCAGGAGGCGCAGAGCGCCCCCACCTGGAAGCCGAGTGAACAGCTGGCGCGGAGGCGAGCCTCCTTGAGGGAAGAAGAGGCAGCCCAGCCTCGTTTGGCTCAAGCCCTACTTGGCTGGAGCCGAGTGCGCCTCCAGGACGGCAGAGCTCCAGCTCTGCTCAGAGGCCCGTTCTGGCAGAGTTGCTGGCGCGAGGCTGCTCTGCCCTGGGCGAGCCTTGCCCAGACTTGCCTCGCTGCTAGGCTTCCTGCCCAGGAAGGAGCAGGCTGCGCGAGGCTGGGAGACGCCACTGGCGCCTTCCTGGCCTCAGCTCCGCTCCTGCCTTGCCTTTGCACCTAGGCCCCAGGCGTCCTTGGGGAGGGCTTAGGGGCCGGTGGCTTGCACACTGCCAAGGGCTCCAGCAGGAAGAGCTCTGTGCGAGGGAAGGGAAGGGCCAGTGCAGGGCTCCTCCAGCGGTTGCTTGGCCGCCCAGGCTCAGCGCCGCACGGAGTGCACCAGGCTCCCAGGGCCCCTGGCTGGGGTCTGCAGCCCCGCACACCCGGAGGCTGACTTCCTGGGAGTCCAGCAGCTGCCTCACACACGTAGCTTCCCTAGCGCTCTCCTCCCCAGCAGAGACGTGTGCAGCTGGTTGGGGCCTGCCCCTGCGTGCCTGGGCTCCCGCCCACAGCCCCAGCTCAGGGCAAGCAGCCCTTGAGCCAAGACCTGCAGGAGGCGCAGAGCGCCCCCACCTGGAAGCCGAGTGAACACCTGGCGGGGAGGCGAGCCTCCTCGAGGGAAGAAGAGGCAGCCCAGCCTCGTTTGGCTCAAGCCCTACTTGGCTGGAGCCGAGTGCGCCTCCAGGACGGCAGAGCTCCAGCTCTGCTCAGAGGCCCGTTCTGGCAGAGTTGCTGGCGCGAGGCTGCTCTGCCCTGGGCGAGCCTTGCCCAGACTTGCCTCGCTGCTAGGCTTCCTGCCCAGGAAGGAGCAGGCTGCGCGAGGCTGGGAGACGCCACTGGCGCCTTCCTGGCCTCAGCTCCGCTCCTGCCTTGCCTTTGCACCTAGGCCCCAGGCGTCCTTGGGGAGGGCTTAGGGGCTGGTGGCTTGCACACTGCCAAGGGCTCCAGCAGGAAGAGCTCTGTGCGAGGGAAGGGAAGGGCCAGTGCAGGGCTCCTCCAGCGGTTGCTTGGCCGCCCAGGCTCAGCGCCGCACGGAGTGCACCAGGCTCCCAGGGCCCCTGGCTGGGGTCTGCAGCCCCGCACACCCGGAGGCTGACTCCCTGGGCGCCCAGCAGCTGCCTCACACACGTAGCTTCCCTAGCGCTCTCCTCCCCAGCAGAGACGTGTGCAGCTGGTTGGGGCCTCCCCTGCGTGCCTGGGCTCCCGCGCACAGCCCCAGCTCAGGGCAAGCAGCCCCTGAGCCAAGACCTGCAGGAGGCGAAGAGCGCCCCCACCTGGAAGCCGAGTGAACAGCTGGCGGGGAGGCGAGCCTCCTCGAGGGAAGAAGAGGCAGCCCAGCCTCGTTTGGCTCAAGCCCTACTTGCCTGGAGCCGAGTGCGCCTCCAGGACGGCAGAGCTCCAGCTCTGCTCAGAGGCCCGTTCTGGCAGAGTTGCTGGCGCGAGGCTGCTCTGCCCTGGGCGAGCCTTGCCCAGACTTGCCTCGCTGCTAGGCTTCCTGCCCAGGAAGGAGCAGGCTGCGCGAGGCTGGGAGACGCCCCTGGCGCCTTCCTGGCCTCAGCTCCGCTCCTGCCTAGCCTTTGCACCTAGGCCCCAGGCGTCCTTGGGGAGGGCTTAGGGGCCGGTGGCTTGCAGAGTGCCAAGGGCTCCAGCAGGAAGAGCTCTGTGCGAGGGAAGGGAAGGGCCAGTGCAGGGCTCCTCCAGCGGTTGCTTGACCGCCCAGACTCAGCCCCGCACGGAGTGCCCCAGGCTCCCAGGGCCCTGGCTGGGGTCTGCAGCCCCGCACACCCGGAGGCTGACTCCCTGGGCGCCCAGCAGCTGCCTCACACACGTAGCTTCCCTAGCGCTCTCCTCCCCAGCAGAGACGTGTGCAGCTGGTTGGGGCCTGCCCCTGCGTGCCTGGGCTCCCGCGCACAGCCCCAGCTCAGGGCAAGCAGCCCCTGAGCCAAGACCTGCAGGAGGCGCAGAGCGCCCCCACCTGGAAGCCGAGTGAACAGCTGGCGGGGAGGCGAGCCTCCTCGAGGGAAGAAGAGGCAGCCCAGCCTCGTTTGGCTCAAGCCCTACTTGGCTGGAGCCGAGTGCGCCTCCAGGACGGCAGAGCTCCAGCTCTGCTCAGAGGCCCGTTCTGGCAGAGTTGCTGGCGCGAGGCTGCTCTGCCCTGGGCGAGCCTTGCCCAGACTTGCCTGGCTGCTAGGCTTCCTGCCCAGGAAGGAGCAGGCTGCGCGAGGCTGGGAGACGCCACTGGCGCCTTCCTGGCCTCAGCTCCGCTCCTGCCTTGCCTTTGCACCTAGGCCCCAGGCGTCCTTGGGGAGGGCTTAGGGGCCGGTAGCTTGCACACTGCCAAGGGCTCCAGCAGGAAGAGCTCTGTGCGAGGGAAGGGAAGGGCCAGTGCAGGGCTCCTCCAGCGGTTGCTTGGCCGCCCAGGCTCAGCGCCGCACGGAGTGCACCAGGCTCCCAGGGCCCCTGGCTGGGGTCTGCAGCCCCGCACACCCGGAGGCTGACTCCCTGGGCGCCCAGCAGCTGCCTCACACACGTAGCTTTCCTAGCGCTCTCCTCCCCAGCAGAGACGTGTGCAGCTGGTTGGGGCCTGCCCCTGCGTGCCTGGGCTCCCGCGCACAGCCCCAGCTCAGGGCAAGCAGCCCCTGAGCCAAGACCTGCAGGAGGGGCCGAGCGCCCCCACCTGGAAGCCGAGTGAACAGCTGGCGGGGAGGCGAGCCTCCTCGAGGGAAGAAGATGCAGCCCAGCCTCGTTTGGCTCAAGCCCTACTTGGCTGGAGCCGAGTGCGCCTCCAGGACGGCAGAGCTCCAGCTCTGCTCAGAGGCCCGTTCTGGCAGAGTTGCTGAAGCGAGGCTGCTCTGCCCTGGGCGAGCCTTGCCCAGACTTGCCTCGCTGCTAGGCTTCCTGCCCAGGAAGGAGCAGGCTGCGCGAGGCTGGGAGACGCCCCTGGCGCCTTCCTGGCCTCAGCTCCGCTCCTGCCTAGCCTTTGCACCTAGGCCCCAGGCGTCCTTGGGGAGGGCTTAGGGGCCGGTGGCTTGCAGAGTGCCAAGGGCTCCAGCAGGAAGAGCTCTGTGCGAGGGAAGGGAAGGGCCAGTGCAGGGCTCCTCCAGCGGTTGCTTGACCGCCCAGACTCAGCCCCGCACGGAGTGCCCCAGGCTCCCAGGGCCCTGGCTGGGGTCTGCAGCCCCGCACACCCGGAGGCTGACTCCCTGGGCGCCCAGCAGCTGCCTCACACACGTAGCTTTCCTAGCGCTCTCCTCCCCAGCAGAGACGTGTGCAGCTGGTTGGGGCCTGCCCCTGCGTGCCTGGGCTCCCGCGCACAGCCCCAGCTCAGGGCAAGCAGCCCCTGAGCCAAGACCTGCAGGAGGCGCAGAGCGCCCCCACCTGGAAGCCGAGTGAACAGCTGGCGCGGAGGCGAGCCTCCTCGAGGGAAGAAGAGGCAGCCCAGCCTCGTTTGGCTCAAGCCCTACTTGGCTGGAGCCGAGTGCGCCTCCAGGACGGCAGAGCTCCAGCTCTGCTCAGAGGCCCGTTCTGGCAGAGTTGCTGGCGCGAGGCTGCTCTGCCCTGGGCGAGCCTTGCCCAGACTTGCCTGGCTGCTAGGCTTCCTGCCCAGGAAGGAGCAGGCTGCGCGAGGCTGGGAGACGCCACTGGCGCCTTCCTGGCCTCAGCTCCGCTCCTGCCTTGCCTTTGCACCTAGGCCCCAGGCGTCCTTGGGGAGGGCTTAGGGGCCGGTGGCTTGCACACTGCCAAGGGCTCCAGCAGGAAGAGCTCTGTGCGAGGGAAGGGAAGGGCCAGTGCAGGGCTCCTCCAGCGGTTGCTTGGCCGCCCAGGCTCAGCGCCGCACGGAGTGCACCAGGCTCCCAGGGCCCCTGGCTGGGGTCTGCAGCCCCGCACACCCGGAGGCTGACTCCCTGGGAGTCCAGCAGCTGCTTCACACACGTAGCTTCCCTAGCGCTCTCCTCCCCAGCAGAGACGTGTGCAGCTGGTTGGGGCCTGCCCCTGCGTGCCTGGGCTCCCGCCCACAGCCCCAGCTCAGGGCAAGCAGCCCTTGAGCCAAGACCTGCAGGAGGCGCAGAGCGCCCCCACCTGGAAGCCGAGTGAACAGCTGGCGGGGAGGCGAGCCTCCTCGAGGGAAGAAGAGGCAGCCCAGCCTCGTTTGGCTCAAGCCCTACTTGGCTGGAGCCGAGTGCGCCTCCAGGACGGCAGAGCTCCAGCTCTGCTCAGAGGCCCGTTCTGGCAGAGTTGCTGGCGCGAGGCTGCTCTGCCCTGGGCGAGCCTTGCCCAGACTTGCCTCGCTGCTAGGCTTCCTGCCCAGGAAGGAGCAGGCTGCGCGAGGCTGGGAGACGCCACTGGCGCCTTCCTGGCCTCAGCTCCGCTCCTGCCTTGCCTTTGCACCTAGGCCCCAGGCGTCCTTGGGGAGGGCTTAGGGGCCGGTGGCTTGCACACTGCCAAGGGCTCCAGCAGGAAGAGCTCTGTGCGAGGGAAGGGAAGGGCCAGTGCAGGGCTCCTCCAGCGGTTGCTTGGCCGCCCAGGCTCAGCGCCGCACGGAGTGCACCAGGCTCGCAGGGCCCCTGGCTGGGGTCTGCAGCCAGGCACACCCGGAGGCTGACTCCCTGGGCGCCCAGCAGCTGCCTCACACACGTAGTTTCCCTAGCGCTCTCCTCCCCAGCAGAGACGTGTGCAGCTGGTTGGGGCCTGCCCCTGCGTGCCTGGGCTCCCGCCCACAGCCCCGCTCAGGGCAAGCAGCCCCTGAGCCAAGACCTGCAGGAGGCGCAGAGCGCCCCCACCTGGAAGCCGAGTGAACAGCTGGCGGGGAGGCGAGCCTCCTCGAGGGAAGAAGAGGCAGCCCAGCCTCGTTTGGCTCAAGCCCTACTTGGCTGGAGCCGAGTGCGCCTCCAGGACGGCAGAGCTCCAGCTCTGCTCAGAGGCCCGTTCTGGCAGAGTTGCTGGCGCGAGGCTGCTCTGCCCTGGGCGAGCCTTGCCCAGACTTGCCTCGCTGCTAGGCTTCCTGCCCAGGAAGGAGCAGGCTGCGCGAGGCTGGGAGACGCCACTGGCGCCTTCCTGGCCTCAGCTCCGCTCCTGCCTTGCCTTTGCACCTAGGCCCCAGGCGTCCTTGGGGAGGGCTTAGGGGCCGGTGGCTTGCACACTGCCAAGGGCTCCAGCAGGAAGAGCTCTGTGCGAGTGAAGGGAAGGGCCAGTGCAGGGCTCCTCCAGCGGTTGCTTGGCCGCCCAGGCTCAGCGCCGCACGGAGTGCACCAGGCTCCCAGGGCCCCTGGCTGGGATCTGCAGCCCCGCACACCCAGAGGCTGACTCCCTGGGCGCCCAGCAGCTGCCTCACACACGTAGCTTCCCTAGCGCTCTCCTCCCCAGCAGAGACGTGTGCAGCTAGTTGGGGCCTGCCCCTGCGTGCCTGGGCTCCCGCCCACAGCCCCAGCTCAGGGCAAGCAGCCCCTGAGCGAAGACCTGCAGGAGGCGCAGAACGCCCCCACCTGGAAGCCGAGTGAACAGCTGGCGGGGAGGCGAGCCTCCTCGAGGGAAGAAGAGGCAGCCCAGCCTCGTTTGGCTCAAGCCCTACTTGGCTGGAGCCGAGTGCGCCTCCAGGACGGCAGAGCTCCAGCTCTGCTCAGAGGCCCGTTCTGGCAGAGTTGCTGGTGCGAGGCTGCTCTGCCCTGGGCGAGCCTTGCCCAGACTTGCCTCGCTGCTAGGCTTCCTGCCCAGGAAGGAGCAGGCTGCGCGAGGCTGGGAGACGCCACTGGCGCCTTCCTGGCCTCAGCTCCGCTCCTGCCTTGCCTTTGCACCTAGGCCCCAGGCGTCCTTGGGGAGGGCTTAGGGGCCGGTGGCTTGCACACTGCCAAGGGCTCCAGCAGGAAGAGCTCTGTGCGAGGGAAGGGAAGGGCCAGTGCAGGGCTCCTCCAGCGGTTGCTTGGCCGCCCAGGCTCAGCGCCGCACGTAGTGCACCAGGCTCCCAGGGCCCCTGGCTGGGGTCTGCAGCCCCGCACACCCGGAGGCTGAC